>NC_064767.1:34184045-35384045 GCF_011397635.1 Epinephelus fuscoguttatus | reverse complement strand
TTACACACAGGTCCGAAAGACACACACATGCACAAACAGGACCTATACATGCACAAAGTGGAGACATGTCAGAGTGAGGGGGCTGCCCTTGGTCAGGCGCCCCGAGCGGTTGGGGGGGTTTGGTGCCTTGCTCAAGGGCACCTCAGCAGTGCCCAGGAGGTGAACTGGCACCTCTCTAGCCACCAGTCCACGCTCCATATTTGGTCCGGACGGGGACTCGAGCAGGCGACCCTCCGGTTCCCAACCCAAGTCCCTATGGACTGAGCTACTGCCGCCCTTCAGAACACAGGCAGCAACCCCGCTCTGCAGCAGCCTCTGAGAGATGTATCGTAGTGTTCCAGAGTGGTTATTCCCCTTCTGGAACAGAGTGAGCAGGAATGGGACAGCACCTCACATTCCCACAGTCACACCAGTTTTTATTCACCATAAAGCACATGCCTCCACTATTTCTCTCCCATTGGAAACTGATGGGGCACAAAGGTTATCCACTTTATTATCCAACACCTGTACAGTGACTAGCAGGATGCTAGTTTGGCAGAAAAATGCATGCGATCAGGATCGCAGCAGTGCCTCTAAAGTATATATGGATGCAGAGATGGAGGCAGAGATGGTCTTGCTGTCCATGCGGTCAGGATTGGAGCTTCTTGGAATGGGCTGAAAGGGAGCGATGCGTAAGGATACAGAAATTCTACGGTTGAGAAAATGTAGGGCCAAAGCAGATGGCTGTCTGACGGCAAAGTAACGATGGCATCCTCAATATAGCGTCCACGTAAACTGATATTAAGTTTTTGGGGTAGGCCTTTCTTAAGTGGCTAAAATACGTTTTGTGGGTAATCTCCATCCACAGTAATGCATAGCTTCTGTGGTGGTACTCCCATCTGCTTCTCCAAACTGGGCATGTGACAGCTGACATCTACTATATCTAATACACTGACTGTGGATAACTACCTCATACAACCCCACATCAGAAATCCAAACTATCATTTTAATTCAGTGGATCCTATCCTGTAAGGCATGTGACCACAGATTTTTAAAAAAAAAAAACAGTGTCTGGCTGTGGCTCTTTCAGACATTTCAAATGTATATTAGCAGTTCCACTGAAATGCTTTATATTTTTTCATGAATATGGTAAGACTTCAATTCATAGCCCGGGCAATTATTTGCTTAAATCACTGAACTCAACAGACTTATATATGAGAGAGGCGTCTATAACGGACAGGCCTTTAATTCCTTTTACATAAAACTGTTGATAAGCAAAGTTGGAAAAATATGATCAAGTTGTTTATTTGAACTGGTATGAATATTACTTGTTTAAAAATTAGGCTTTGAATAACATCTTTATTAGGCCTATGCCATTACTCATTTGATGTAGCTCTGACAGACAGCGCATCAGAGAGTGTTATGACACTTGTTTCACGGCACTTAAGGGTTACAGCCCCTGGCATACTGACACAACACCACTACATCCTGTTAAAACAATATTCATACCTTGAATTTTTTTTTTTGAAAGAAAGTTTTTAATTCTTTTGATCAGTGAACCCTTACGGACTAAAGAAATATAAATAACTTACCGGATAATTGAGGAATGGACACATATTCTGACTAGGGTGGGTAGGTAGAGAGTCACCACTTTTTTTTTTTTTTTTGGTCCCTCTTGTTTTCCAGGCCTGTAAGTCTAAATAAATTATTCTTTGGTTCTTATGGTTTCAGTAAAGTGAACTGAATGACTGAATTGTGAAGACTGTATTCTAACCAAGCTAATGATGTGTAGCATGTCTGTACTGACAAAAGTTTAAATATTCATATTTATATGTGCAATTTATAGTGGATAGACAACAGCCTGGTTTTATACATCCAAAAGACGTCTATAATAATGAACTGCTTGGCAACCAGACCAGGTGTCGAGTTGATACAGACCTTTATTTGTCCACACTAGGCTAGTAAAAGGGACTGGCCATTTAATTTAATTTAATTCTTCTTCTTCTTTTCAGTCTCAATCAATTCAAGATCCCTCAGTTTTATCCTATGACCTTTTTGGTGTATATATGCAGAGATACAATGTAAACCCACCTCTTTTTCTGGCAGTTCACAGTATACCCACCTTTCAGCCAAAAAGCCGTTGGAATGTATAGGAGAGTATACCCACTTCATCTGTAACCTACCCATCTACCTAGAAATACAACCACCTCATCAACAACAACTACACCACTGGGTCTGACCCCTTAGTTGAGAACCCTTGGACTAAACTACCAATGTGTATAACTAAGATAAAGTCCACCTCGAGCACCTACAACAGTAAAATGCTGCTTAGGAGTGTTGCATCAGTATTACGAATCCAATAACGCCATGAAGTGTCCCCTGACTTTGAAAATAAAGACTTGAAAACCTAGTGTTTGTTGGGTTGTGGTCATAACTGATAACAATAATGGCCAAAACAACTTTTTTGTTTATTATTCAAGTTTTCAAGTTTTTTTTTTCTTTTTTAATGATTTATACTTTGTAAATAAATGTAGAAATGAGTTCAAGGCCCAGGGCCAGTGGAAGCAAAAAGCTACAAAGCTACTCTTTAAACATTCAGGGAACCATGTTTTTGTATACCTCTTACACTCTAGGACATCAGCTTAGCATCACTGACATGTTTTTAAATTCTACAACCTACATACTCCCACAAGTTCTTTCAGAAGTCTTAATTTCTGTGGACATTCTAATGGAGGGTTACAATTATGAAACTGTTACATAATGAATACTGTAAAGCAACATACCTCTGAACCCAGGTCAGAGGGTAAAGTCATTTACTGATTTAAAAAGACATTTTTTATTCCATTACATCCTCTCCTATCTAAAATTCCAGCAAATGGCTGAGAGGATTTGTGGCTCTTACATCACACCCGGCACTATCAGTTTGACAGCCGATTTAGGAAATGAGAAAGGCCTCTTTTGTCATCATTCATCTGCTAATGGACCCAGAGTTAAATAGGCTGAATCCTCTACAATGGCCTATTGATTAGCTTTACTACTGAGTGTAAAGTCCCAAACTGTTTCTATTCAGAGACACTTTATACAGTTTTACTAATGTAGTGTTACGAGGAATTTAGTGACACAAGGCCTTTGGTGCACCCTCACGTTGTGCTCTGTTGCAAAATAACCTTCTTTAATTAATTCTTGGCTGCGTGTATGAATGAGGGAAGCAGGTGTGTGCGTGTGTGTGTGACACGTGTGTATAGAGCGCATGTATTCTTGGTGCGCTATTGTTTGTTTACAAGGGTCAGGGATGGTGTTGACTGCAACAGATGGCCTGCATGCATGTTTGTGTGTATATTACAGTGTCTGCATGTCTTTCTGTGTGTGTGTGGGTGTGTGTGTGTGTTACATCAGTGCCCTAGGTGAAATTGATAACACAGCAGTTTTTGTTGGGCTCAGCTGGCCCGAGCTCACATTACTGTGCATAGGCATAAAGTATCTTCATGGCGAGCTGAAAGTACACACACACACACACACACACACACACACACACACACACACACACACACACACACAGAGTCAGTCATCTAGTTTCTGTCAAGGGAGCACATAATATATTGCAGTGCTGCTGCTATTAATAAACATAAGCCACATAGTTCTGGATACCTGCAGCTTTTGGACTGTCACTAAAATAAACCTGAGCACAAACACATTTGTGACCATTTGAACTACTTAAGAAAACTTGCTGTGTATTTACTTTGTATTTATTAGCATTTTAACATTACTCAGTCATTTCCATATTCAGTTAGAGACATGACCGTCATTAGCACAAACAGCCAGACAGCCATCAATGAAAGGTAGTCAGCTTGTACAGGATTCAGAGGTTTAGTGGTCCATACTGAAGGCCTGTCTGTTACCTTGGCGACTCTCTGTACAGCCATCTTAAGGCTGTTCCATCTGCAGGCTCTAACTGGAGTGATGTTGCACACTGTGAAGCCACAATTAAGTGTGGCAGATCTGCTGGGTACATTTTTGCAACCAGCATCAGGGTGCTGCTTATGTGTAAATAAACCTAAAAGCAGACATGCTCTTTGCAATCTATTTGAGCTGCTGTGTTGTATTGTATTGTATGGGCTCACAATGATAGAGCCCATTATCTGTTAATCAGTGGGCTTTAGAAGTGTTAACAGTTGGATTTTAAGGAGCCAGGCTAGCTGTTTGACCCCAGTCTATATGCTGAGGCCACAGACATTAAAGTGGTATCTAACTCTCCACAAAAAGACCAATAAGCAAATTTCCAAAATCTATGTCAAACTTTTCCTTCAAAGATACATTAATACAATTATTTAAGTGTGGTTCTAAGTTGTATTTTGGTGGTGTCATCAGTGAATGAAATCTGACACTGAAATCTAAATCAAAACCTAAAGAGTAGATATTAACAAATGGATTTCAATTAACTCCTCGTGTCATGTATAAATCCAGTTTTATCCCAAGTGTTTTAGCTTTAAGTTTTGTCAGAAGGCTCAGAGTAGAGCTCTTGCTCCTTGTGTAGAAAGGCACCAGTTGAGGTGGCATCTGATCAGGATGCCTCCTGGACCCCTCCCACTGGAGGTGTTCCTGGCATGTCCAACTGGTAGAGGATCCCAGGGCAGACCCAGAACTCCCTGGAGAGATTTTATATCTCATATGGCCAGGGAATGCCTCAGGATCCCCCAGGAGGAGCTGGGAAGCTTTGCTGGGGAGAGGGACGTCTGGAGTACATTGGTCAGCCTGCTGCCCCTGTGCCCCTGGCTAAGCAGATGAAAATGGATGGATGGATGGGTGGATGGATGGATGGATGGATGGATGGATGGATGGATGGTATCAAAAATGGTATGCAGATAGTTTTAGTTATGTTTTTAGATTTTCAGATATCAGTCTCTGAGATATCTGCCTCCACCCCTCCATAATCATTGTCTTTTCATAGCCATCCTCCTTTATTTATTTTTCATTGTTTATTCAAAGATGCCCATTAATGTAGTCTTCCTGGTGTTGTACAAATAATAAAAACAATCAAAATACTAAGCTGATACTCAAATGAGAGAAAATACTGCCCACCCATCCACACAACACTCATAGAGGTGCAATGTTTTCAGCTAAAATAACACCATGGGTATATGTTGTTAAGAATTATTTTGTTTAACACACAACACTGCAGTTAACTACAGGGGGTAAGAAGGCTCTCACACTGGCAAACCCTGGTGCATTCCAGTTTGGGCTTACCCTGACTTTGCTTTCTGTGCTGTGGAGCAGGGTTAGCCTTCAGTTTGTGGGGTTATCCCCAGACATTTGACTAATTACGAGGCTAAAAGTTGCCAGTGTGACACGAAACTTATGGAATTTGCATTACGTTTTTTGTTGCCCAATCACAGGACTTCTTTGTCATGTCATCAGTATGCCAGTGCTTTATGTTTACATTGTTGCCATGGTAACTATTACTAACTGAAATCATAGTTACCAAGCAAGCTAGCGGGCTTAAAACAAATCTTTCGGTTAGGTTGTCTTACTTTGCTTAACACGACACCCATGAGGTGCGAAAACAGCAACATCTCCTCTGCTTGCTGGAAAAGGTAAAACAATAGACATTTTTTTTTCAGTCTTTACTTTCTCTGCTGCTGTATCTCTTGTTGATATTCCAGCACCACTCTCACATAAAACTTTGTTAACGGTGATTTTTCAACATTGCTGTTTGCTGTTAAAGAGTAGTCAAGCCTCCTTCTACAATGCAAACATTAGTCATGTGTTCTAATGAGTATTTAACCGAGGGCTAGTAGAAGTGCACTGTGACTCATATAGCCCTGGGCTAAGAATATGCAGTGTGAAAAGCCCTAATACTGATGGAAAGAAATGGAAATGAACAAATCTTGTGGCACCCTTGGCCAATTCTCAAAACACCCCAAGGTGCTGCGTCACCCCCTTTGGGAACCACTGCTCTAGATAATCCACAGAGCTTGCTATGAACAGTTGAAAGCACATTGGCTTTACTTGTAATAAAATATGCCATGTAAATAAAAATGCCTTGCAGCATTGTATACAAGAAAAACACTCCCAGTGAAGAGTTGACAGTGAGGTGTTTCAAATACATTTTCCATTTGTTACATCTTGTTGTAATCACATAAATTAATAAAATGGGAGCAAATTAAAATAAAGGTAAAAACATTAAAGAATAATGAATCTATCCATCTATCCTGGTATTAAACCATCTACAAATGTTTGTAATCTTATCGTCACTGTATGAGTCGGGTTGAAAAATATAAACATCTACCTCCAAGAACTGTGAGAATGGCTGAACATTTAGAACTAAAGACAATACAAATCTTCATTTCTGGTGGGTTTTTCCACAGTAAAATATTGTATTGTTGTGTTGGTTTGTATTATATGGGGTTTTTAACAATTTAGGATTGAAACCAGCATTACTTAAAGTGAGACATTGATACAATCCATCACACCTTCCTCCCTACATTTGCCCTGAGAGCAGACATGACTCACTAGACGATGTCACATATGACCAATTTAATAGGGATGCACCAATTTATTGGCCACACATCCAAATCTGCTAATATTCGCGAAATAAGATGACATTGACTGATGGCAGTGGCTCCAAACCAACAGCATCCAGTTTTCCTGGGGGAAAAGACATTTAGGATGTTCTATGTTCCCCACTTAACCCTGCAAAAAAGGTTCTATGTTCCCTGCATACACAAAAAAGGTTCTGTTTCCCGGGTTCTATGTTCTCCGCTCAACCAAGCGGGAAACATAGAACCCTTTTTGGTTGAACGGGGAACATAGAACCCGGGAAACATAGAACCCGGGAAACATAGGGATGACCCTGATCTTCCCTGGGATGGGGATGCAATAAACTCACAAGCTACATGTCGGGACACACCCTATTTTTATTCTGATAATTCCACATTGTGAACAGCAAATCTGTGTTGAAATCAGCAGGAGAGCCCGTTAGCGTTAACTGTTAACAACTGGTGGCCAGAACTAACCGCTGATGGAAGTTGCGGTGCGTTACATTGTGATGCATTCAAGCTCACTTCTGTTAAAATGAGCATTGGGTGAAGGTGAATTATAACATTTTCATGATGTGTTTCTTTGTATTGTTGTAAAATGTAGGTTTTGATCAGAAACATGAATGAACGGGTTTTTTTTGGAGAAATTTGTTGGTGTTTTCACAATATAAAAAAGATGTTATAGAGCAAACTATGATACACTATACATGGCAAGAAGGCTTTTGAAGAAATTATTTTTTAAAATGTTTTTCATGTGAAAGAAGGTTATTTTAAGTTTGATAAATGATTGAATTTGTACTCATTCAAAGATACTATGATGAAGGACTGAATGACTTGGTATCGGTATTGGTCAAATTGTCACGTTAAACACTGGGATCAGTGTGTCTGTGCAATTTAAGTTTCTCGGCTACAATGAAAAATTCAAAACGAAATCTGCATTTAATGAAAAAACTAAATCGAGTTTGAATGCATGAAAGGTAACAATTTTTTAGAATTAATTTCAACAAAACCCATGTAGCCTATCTATCTATCTATCTATCTATCTATCTATCTATCTATCTATCTATCTATCTATCTATCTAACCATTTCACTCCTGAAACATGATATCATCCACAGGAACAGGGTCAACCCCACCCTGTCTTTTAGTTCAGGTTTTCTTTTTGATCTACAATAAAAGTTGCTCTGAGATGCTTTGTGAATAACTCTCAAGGCGTTCTCTTACCTAGAAACGTTAAGTGCTGTTCAGGATGCCTCCCAGTGGTAAGTTAAGCTCCTTTATGAATAGAATGACAGTGCATTTTAGGAAATCCCCCAGCTGGAGTATGGGTTGTATGGCTTGTTGCACTCACCCACTTTAAATTATGTTATTACTGATTGAATATGTAGTTTTTTCCCATGTTTGAGTGGTTGAAATATCAAAGAACAAAGGACATGTTACTGTTCATTGAATTTTGAGAAAGCACCAAGCAACATATCTGAAAGAGGAGGCTCCATCTTCTTCCTAATTAGTGTGTCTTTGCCAAGACACTGAGACTCAGGCAGGCAGCAGCCTCTGTTTTTCACACAGGCAGTTTGTTTTTTCTATGACAAGGTTTTACTTTATTATTTAATTACATGTAGCCATGAGGAGTACGTATACATGGTCTCAAAACATTGAAAGAAAAACAGTTGTCTAGTACCAGACTTTAGGTCAAGGGGAAGAATCCTTAAAATGGATAGAACATAATTGCTAATATAATGATTCTGCTGCTGACCTTCCTCCCATGATGCATTCCTCCCTCGACGGAGTCAGCTTTTATCTGTGTGATGAGCCCCATCATTACGGCTGTAGTGGGTTAAAGACAACGGTCACAGTGAGTCACAAACTGAATCCCTCAATAATCAAATGATCTTAATTCAGCAGCAATGGGAGATTTCTTTAAGTGCCTCTGAGACAGCCTGTCCCCGTGCCATCATAAAAACAATTGGTTTAAATCATGCTGTAATGACAGGCAATGTTTTTGCCCTCCAGACAAAGATGGCAGACAGAGAGATAAGTGGCTATCTTTGAATGGTGAAGTTATGGTCATACATAAACAACAGTGCTGTGTCTCATTCAGGGGATGGGCCCTCTTAAGTATGAATGTGTCATGAAGGGCTGGCAAGCTCTGTCTTCAACTTTTGCTGAGAGATGGATTCTTGTTTTGGCTAAATTTGGAGGAAACAACCACTATATTGTAAATAGTTTTCTGCAGCATTCAGGTGATCCCTGTCAACTTGAAAGGCTGGAAAGTATAACATGACCATGGAAGAAAATCATTGAAACCTAAGCTTCTTGGTTCTTGTTAGCTGTCTGGAGATGTGCTTAATCACATAGTGTTAATAGGAAATGGAGGTTATATGAAGATATATTTACCACTATATTTTTACCGAATTGCCCCTTGTTTCTGAGGAATGTAAACATGGGTGCACTAAAGGGCGGGGGGAATCTCTAAATGTGTGTCCTTGTGTATCAGTCTGTATCCCCTCTCAAAATTTGGAGGTATGGAGTTCATGAATGCAGTGCAGGTGGAACTCATCATGAATCCCTTTTTTCCCTCAGCAGCTGTTTGTGGAGTTTTGAGTGGTGGGTGGATAATTGATCAGTCGTTCAAATTGATGGATGAGAGGGGCAGCTGCTGTAGAGGCAAACTTTTAGACTCAGCACAATGAATGGTTAAATTTCACTTTCACTACACCTGACGTTCTACTGCTCCATCTGTGTCCAGAGTTCTCTCTGTGCTGCGAGACTGTGCAGCAGTCAATAACCGAATTGCATATACCCACAATGCTCCTAATGAACCATCCAGCTCCAAAAATTGAAAATCAAAAAGTGGCAGCAGATGTTTTAATCGTGGAGGGATGCCACAAATAAATGAAATCGGGGGAAGCCTTGGAGAATTCATTGCTGCCATTGGTGACATTGATGGTGGTGTTCTGGAATGAGCTGCAGGCTCTGATTCGCTCCATTTCTCGCTGCTTACATATTTGGACCTCAACAAGATGGCCACAAGGTCACTTTTCCCAAATGCGGCAGCAACTGCGCTCTGCAGGCACCTCTGAATGTACAGCAGTGATCCAAATTGTTCATTCCCTGTGTGGTGCAGGGCAAGCAGGAACAGGACAGCATCTCACATTTCAACTGTCACACCAGTCCTTATTCACCATACATCACGTGCCTTCCCTTCCCTTCTCTGAGTCCTCTTCTCTGTCAGATAAGCATAAAGAAAGAGCATCACCTGGTTGAATAGTGCTGTTAAGTATTCCAGGATTAAGCCAAGTTTTGGTAAAACAAAAGGCATTACAGTTCGTGATATCCCATTTGAAATTGCAGCAGGCACAGAGATCTTTCAGTTGATTATTCAGCGCCTGTACAGTGGCTGGCAAGATGCTTAATCAGCTAGTGCCCATGGTTTACAGGTTGATAATGCATCTAGCTAACCCGGCCATTCTGGATGTCACTAACTCGGCTTCTTCTCCGGAGCCTTTGTGCTCCACTGTCTCTCAGATTAACTCATATCACAGCGGTGCCTGGACAGCGTGACGTGTGTGGTCGTGCTGCTGCCGTGGTCCCGCCAGATGCCTCCTGCTGCTGCTGCCATCATTAGTCATTAGTCATACTTCTTCTGTTATTATACACATATGATTATTGTCACACATGTATACTGCCAGGTATTAATACATACTTTCAACATATTGTACCGCAGTAACCAGAACTATAACTATAATATTATTACTTTCATTAATGTTGTTGTAAGCTACTGTCATTACCTGCATCTCTCTCTCTCTCTCTCTCTCTCTCTCTCTCTGTCATATGGATTACTGTTAATTTGTTATGCTGATCTGTTCTGTACGACATCTATTGCACGTCTGTCCGTCCTGGAAGAGGGATCCCTCCTCAGTTGCTCTTCCTGAGGTTTCTACCGTTTTTTTTTCCCCGTTAAAGGGTTTTTTTGGGGAGTTTTTCCTTATCCGCTGTGAGGGTCTTAAGGACAGAGGGATGTTGTATGCTGTAAAGCCCTGTGAGGCAAATTGTGATTTGTGATATTGGGCTTTATAAATAAAATTGATTGATTGATTGATTGATTGATAAGGCTAATAGTTTTGATCATTTAAGACTCATGGCTTTCTGGGTGAGGAGGCTTAACCTGACCTTTATGATCGGTTCAAACTACGAGCATCGCAGCAACAGCATGGTTGAACTATTGCTCAAGTGCTCATTGATGTAGTAATGTCATCATGGGCTTGTGTGTGTCTGCTACTTCAAACAAAAAAAAAAGTGTGTGCTTTTGATAAACGTCCAAGCTCTATTTTAACATCATATTTAGCCAGCCCATTGCATTCCTGAAAAAGGGGATGGATTTGAATATGAAACATCTTTGTATGAAGTTTTGAGTGTAACTGACTGTAGCTTAACATTGAATGAAAAACTGCAAAGTGAAAGTGACTCGAAATAAAAGAGCCGTAAGTGTTAATGACAGGGCAAATCAGGAGGAGGCGTCCTACAAAAAAACATGTTAAAACATACTAATACAACAAGGGGTAGGGTTGCAGGGGTTGAAGATTTTTATGGTAAAATAACCATCTAAGAAAATATTCGGTTGAACAAATGTTTTACTAAGTTGCATTTTTTTTCCAATATTGTAGAAAATGGAAACGATATGACGATCGTCAATTTTCATATCATGATATACCTTAAAACTGGTATATTGCTGCAGCCCTAGCAAGGGCAATTCAATTTCAAATACAGATTTTCTCTGCAGCTGAGGTAATTATAAGTATAATCTTTGAGAATTTATTTGTTTATTTGTGTTTATAGCACCCTGAACTGTAATGAATGAAGCAATAAGGCTCACTTAGCTTTAGGAGCTGTAGTTGTGTTGTTACAGCGTGTGAAGAAAAGTATTTGAATTCCACCAATTAAATTCCAGTGATGATGAAACAATGCTGGAACTATGATAATTGGACATACTGGCCAATGAGTTCTGTAAGTCATGTACCAATAAGCAGGAAATAGGCTTGATGCTGATCTGATATTACACTTACTGACTCTGGTTATAAACATATCTAGTTTTCTCCCTTTGTTTTTTTCATTCCTATGTAGTCTGAGTTTCTAGGTTTTATAATTTGAGTTAAAATCAGCTGCTGCAATGATGAAATTTCCCCACGGGCATCATTAAACTTACATCTCCACCATGTGGGCGTGTGTTCCTCGTCCAGCAGTGGTCTGTGAGGATGAAGGTCCAGCAGGGCAGAACGAAGGGAGAGTTCACTGGCTCTTATCCCAGATTGAATTCCCTGTGTGTGTGTGTCTGTGGGGGGGGGGGGGGGGGGGGGTTGGAACAGACGTTCATGACCCTCAGTGCCAGCTAAGCCCCCACAATCTGTTCCCCACGCTACTGACAACTGGCATGTCTGCATGTGTGTTTGTAAGAAAACCGGAAATCAAATGTTGAGTGTGTGTGTGTGTGCGCGTGTGTGTCAATATGGTGTTTGTGGGCAGAAGTATGAGCCTTCTTGTTTCACACCACCAAAGTGAAAATATGTTGTCTAACTCCACCACTGAGACTTTCAGATTGAATCTAACTGAATAGGGGACTGTGGGACGACTAACAATGTGTGTGACGCATGTTGACAGGCTGACGCAGGCGGTGACTGTGTGTGTGTGTGTGTTTGAAGAACAGTGAGTATTTACCTTGGTGATGTGTCATAACAGCTATGTGCCAAGCTGAAGGTCGCTGCGTCTTTCAGGATCACTGTGAGTAACTCTGGGTGAAGCACGCACATCCCTCCCTTATTCGTGCTGCTTTCTTCCCCTTTTTCTCTCTTGAAACTTCTTTTGCTGCGGAGGCCCTGAGAGGCAAGGTGAAAATGTTTTCTCATATTATCATACATAGGAGATAGTATCTCCTACTCACAAGATATTATCTCCCATGTATGAGATAAACTTTCAGCCATCATTGGCCATCATAATTCACCTTTCGTCTCAGGGCTTCTGTATTTTGCTCAATCCATGTCACTCTTTATTGCCCATACACCTTTCTCTCTCTAAAAACCTGACAATAAAGAGAAACCTTTTTTTATTCCTACATCCTCACCATGTTCCTTTTCGTTTATCTAACCTCCATAACTTTGCATTAATTGCGTGACTTTATGTTAAGGACATAACGTCAATGGTGAGGTGCAAATTTGTAGAATATCATACTAACTGTTGTTTGTGCATTTTCGTAGGATATTATATGTGCCATTTTTTGAGGATACATTGTATTTTTTACAAAAGCTAATATAAAACTGGGCAGATAACTATGAAATTTGGTTTGATCCCCCCTGATTTTCATTTTAATTCCACTTCTAGTCTAGTGCCACCATTAAAACCTAGATATCTGTAAAATGAATGTCAGGAGTTCCCTGAAATTGGCTTTAGGTATTCATGTTTCCCACCAGACAATTCCTAAAAGTTTTAGTGTTCCCCTTGACTTTTTCTCTAGCACCCACATTGTGCCAAAACTTTAACGTGTCCAACAATTACAAGTGATCAGGCAGATTGCTCTGATGTTTACTGAGCTCATTGTGTCTTATTATGACAACATTTCTCACAAATGTCTGGATAAAATGATGAAGTGATGACATTTCCTATCCAAAAGGTCAAAGGTCAACTTCACTGTGACATCATAATGTTCTGTAAAAACACTTTTCTGGCCATTATTCAAGACAACAGAAGGGGAGACATTTGGCCAGACACTTTAATGGTGACACTAATCCTATGTGCACACCTTGAAACTGTGGTGATTGTATAGATCTTGTGTGCTGTTGGGTTGAAGATGTGTGTTATGTATCCATCCAGGTTTAAAAACTGGAAACTTCTTTGCAGCAGCATCCTTGTTTGTAGCACTGTCTTCTGTCATGGCAACATATGAGTCTGGACAGACATGGATATAAACTGTGACTGCAACGTGACTTGTTCATACAACTGTGAGGAGGCAATTCTAGTTTCAAATATGTTTTAATTTTGCCGATTTTAGGGCAAGTGTTTAAAATTTTCTTTTAATGCCAAAATCTTCTTTATCATTTAATTTAGCCGATGACAGAGAGTGCATATGGAAAGAAAGGTGTTGGGATTGTACTTGGATTATGTTGTTTAGATGCCATGGCTCGTGGTGGGATCAGGAGCCCTCTTTTAGATATAAATGTACTGGAACATGATGTAACTGTCTTTTTCTTCAACATCAAAGGGTTAAATACACCTGCATCTGCTCCCTACACCACCTGCAGCCCCCTCAGAGATGGACCACAATCAGAGTTTGTGTCAGAGTCACAGGCAGAGACTGAGTAAATGTGTGTGTGTGTGTGTGTGTGTGTGTGTGTGTATTTATTCTCTGGGGTTTCAGACACTGCATAGTGTCAGGATATTTTTGAGGCTGGGATTGCAGCCTAACTGAAGTGGCAAAGCTGCATAACGGGGGGGGTGGGGGAGGGATCGGGGCACCTTGCACTTCCTGCTCTGAGCTGCGTTCAAGATCAAATGGAGAGTGTTTGATACACATGTACATATGTCTAGTTTTTTCTTCAAGAAAGACACATGCAACCACTGGGCTCCACGTTGAAAGTCAGTTCAACTTACACCACTGAAACCATATTGACAGAGTCCAAACCAGAGGAATCTAGTGTAGCTTATTCAGTGTTTGACTACTCTGTATAAACCGATATCTGCACATGTATGCAGAATCTGTAGGCAGCAGAAGATTTTGGTATTGGAATTCTGTCAGAGTAATATTGTACAATCACGCTTGAGCAACCTTTGGCTGCCTACAGGGAATGAGTTAGTGTAAAGAGAAAAAGAGGCAGAACGCACTGACTGAATGCAATGTCGGAATTCGTCAGCTGTTGTCTGAAGGCGATTTAGGTTTTTCTACTTTATCTGCATTCATAAGCAAAATTGCAGTACCGTTGTTTGGCCACTATGAAAATTAGCCTTGAACCCCAGTTCCTGGGGGTCTGGCATGTTCCCTGATGGCTAGCATGTCAGGGGTTAGCTTGTCACCTATTTGCTCATCTAGCTATGTACTTTCTGTTGAAATAGGGACTTTACACTGTGTTAACACTGGTATGATCTGTAATTGCGCATCAAGCACATGCTGTGGCCAAACACATTACTTGTATAGCCTCAGCGTGTGTGTCCACATAGCATTTTTCTTTGGCAGAAAAGCAGTGGTGCTTCATTTCAGCAGTTGACAAAAAAGCCCTCCGAGTGCTTTTTTTAAATGAAGCGTTATTGTAGGTTTGTTTTTCTGACAAACTCTTGATATTAGCATTAGCTAGGCAACACTATGTTAACAGAGGGTTGTCTACACAGCTAATAACAAGCTTAGAACTTGTGTAGTAAAAATACATTTTCAATTATGGAGCACTTGGAGCTACTGAGTAAAAAAGTTCTGGAAAAAGATGCCTGAAATTTTCTCTGGGCAGCCGTATGAGGTCTCACATTCCTCACTGATAACATTAAAAAAAAAGACACTAGCACTCAGAAAAATGAGAGCTAGTGTCTATGAGGACACAGGCTCTAACCAACGTTGTGTTCACACCGGGGGAATAAAGCAATTCGTGTGAGTGAATTACATGTAAAGATGCGATTAGACGCAAACTACCACCGGGCGACACAATGAACGCCATCAACATGACGACGCCGAGGATGTATGAGCTGAAGTTCATTCATTGATTCAGGGATTTTGCGCGTGTATGACTCGAGTTATTCACACATGTGAAGCGAGTCAAATAAACTTGTTAAACGAGTTGGTGTGAACACAACGGAGGAATGGAATAAGACCTCACCTCTACTTTGATCTCACTGGGCAGCAGGGCTGTTAAACCGCATCCACAGATGGATTGGATGCTTTTGCTACTGGGCACGTACTGATACAGATTTATTTTAAACCTGATCATTGCTCACTACCCAACTGTATCCAGCTTGCTGTGCTGTGCATATGTATGTTTGTCTTTGTGACTACCTCACAGAAACACAATTGGTGTGTTGCTAATGGAGGGGAACATTACCTAGGCACACTTAATTTGACAGTAGCATCAATGTAGAGAGAGAGAGAGAGAGAGAGAGAGAGAGAGAGAGAGAGATATGTAGTGAAGGCAGTATGTGGGTGTATGCTCCAGGCTGAACTAGTGATGACACACTAATTTCCTGTGAGATGTTCACTGTTGTGTGTGTCTATATGTGTGCGTGTGTGTGTGGTATACAGTAGTTTATGCTCCACTGCCATTTTTTTACCTCAGTGTAACTCAATCCAAACAAGCCTATTTGCAGTACTTACCACATAAAGGAAAAAGAGATACGGGGAAAGCAGTTTATCAGAAGCAGTTTGTATTCAAGAAAGACAGATTAATAACAAAAGAGTGAGAGGAGTGGATGTACAGTTTCCTCTGTGGACTCAAGCATCCACTACAATTCATTTTCTCAAACTCCAGCATGAAATATACCATTATACACATGCCAACAACTCAGAGTGAAGGTTCAAATAGTTAAAAAAAATGTTTAAACCAGTTCACTGTAGTATTATACCTTGTCTCTCTCAATGCCCCTAAGTATTACATACCATGCTAGTGCTGAACAGTGTGGCCTCAGCATGACCCCAAAGGCTCTCAGCATCATCATCAGTCATCCCCTCCTGTCAAGGTGTCAATCAGCAAATCCCTGTCTGCTCATCTATTGTGTGTCACTGTGCTTAAGGATGCTCTCTACAATAACGACAGATTATTAGCGTATTCATTGCATGCTTACTTAAATGCATCCAAAAAGACTGACAGCACTTTGTGAAACATCAAAGCACTTGATGCAACATCTGAAATTTGTTTTATAAACATGTCAACAGTCAGACCAGGTCACCTTTTTCATTAAGGTGAACCATCAGGCAACACAGACAACTGAGTTCTGACTGAATGCAAAGCATTTTTTGTTGTTGTTGTTGTTGTTGTGTGTTTTTGTCTGTGTGCATGTGGTTTTTTTTTTACATAAACAGCCAATGTACTACTGACTGTACAAGTATTAGCTATAGCTGATAGCTAGCAGTGCACACACTGATATAAGTCCAGTTTGTTCTGTTATATCCCTCCAGTTTTTTTAACTTTTCTTCTTGTCTCTGTAGATTCATGAATTAGAATCACAACATTTAATTATTAAATTAAAATGGAATCATTTTCAACCCAAATAAAGCAGAAATCACATTTTAAGGCTAAAGCAGAAAAAAATGGAATTGCTTTTATCACATACAATTTTATTAGTAAGTTGGCTCCTAGTGAATACGGTACTGAATAGCTAAAGATTTTGGGAAGAACAGTTTATCCATCCACTCAACACTCCTGTCACAGCATGGGCTACCAGATGCTTTCATTGAGTACATGTTTTGGTATAGGCCTCTGTGCAATCAAAATGCAACCAAATCTGCCAACCTGACTGGCAACAAGACTCTGGGTACCTGCACATAGATACTGCACCAGGCAGTTGTTAGCCAAGAAATAGTAGCAACACATAACTCCCCCTAAAAAACACAATCAATTGGTCTTGAATTTCATGGTTAAGTAATAAGTTGAAGTGTTTCTTGGTGTTTCTTTTTTTTCCACTTTGGACAGAGCCAAGCTAGCCTTATTCCCCCTTTTTATAGTCTTTATGCCTTTTTTACATTTTTGGATTAAACCAATCTTGGAACCCATCTGACGATGATAAAGCCTCTGGGGGCAATGGTCAATATTTTGGCGAATATATGGGCCAAGACTTCCTCTTCCATGTGCTGCTCATTACGGCTAATTGCTATAAACAGATATCTACATATGAATGCAGATACATTTAAAAAAAGGTAAAAAGCAGCTAAATTTTCTTTAGACGATAGCCGATGGGTTCCGAGACCAGGTTTCAACCAGAAAGGATTAAGGAAAAAAACAGGGTTTAGCTTTACAATCTTACAGGAAACGAACACCAGCCTCCCAGATGAAAGTCGATGGTAATTGGACCCATGCACCACCCCTCCCACCTGCCGTACTTTGACTTTCCCCTTGGTGCTATTATGCACTGTTGAACAACTGGCTGGGCATCATGGCGATGTGAAAGGACAGCTTATTTTGTTAATGTCTAGTGCTGAAAGTCACTGACCAAGCGCCAGTATTCAGTGACTTTATAGTGAGACCAAATTGTATTGGTCAATACTACTCAGACTACAAAAGGAAACCAAAATGCTTCCTATACCAAAATCTTGTCCTGTTGCCCACATATTCTGCACAGCATACAGATGCAGGTAGAGATTAAGAATAAACCAACAAGATACAGTGTGTTAATTATTAAGATTTAGAGGTGTTTGTAGGTTGTTTTCTTCCTGCTTCAAGTCATCATGCTAAGCTAGGTGATTGACTACAGAGAGTGGTACTACCAATTCTCACATCTCACTCTTGGAAAGACAATAAATAAGCATATTTTTTTCCAAATGTTGAATTATTATTTTAATTCAGGACAGATGCAAAGCTGCAATAAGCCAAATGGCTGACCAAGGACTCCATTACCCAGAAATCACATAAAGTGAATGGACATGTAAATAGTGCATCCTCGTGTACATATTTTACATATAAGATGTGATTCAACATGTCCTGTGGATAGAATACATTTCCCAGCACTCTTTTCTCATTTACAGCCCCACATTTCATGATGTTGGCTGATAGAAATTAATGAATTTGTACATGAAAATCTTGCCTGCTGCAGGTTAATTTTATGTATGACATGTACAGTAATGTGGGGCCTCTTTTTATAAGCAAGTGGGTCAGGAAGGTGGCGGTGCCTCTGAATATTTGGCAGGAAGTCTGTCTGAAAGTCTGAGGGCCTGGTGGATTATGGGATGCTACAGTAGAGGGAGATCATTCACACACACACACACACGGGCCCAGATGAACACAAGGAGGCACACATACATGTACAGTACAGGGCAAAAGTTTGGACACACCTTCTCATTCAATGCATTTTCTTTATTTTCATGACTATTTACATTGTAGATTCTCACTGAAGGCATCAAAACTATGAATGAACACATGTGGAGTTATGTACTTAACAAAAAAAGGTGAAATAACTGAAAACATGTTTTATATTCTAGTTTCTTCAAAATAGCCACCCTTTGCTCTGATTACTGCTTTGCACACTCTTGGCATTCTCTCAATGAGCTTCAAGAGGTAGTCACCTGAAATGGTTTCCACTTCACAGGTGTGCCTTATCAGGGTTAATTAGTGGAATTTCTTGCTTTATCAATAGGGTTGGGACCATCAGTTGTGTTGTGCAGAAGTCAGGTTAATACACAGCCGACAGCCCTATTGGACAACTGTTAAAATTCATATTATGGCAAGAACCAATCAGCTAACTAAAGAAAAACGAATGGCCATCATTACTTTAAGAAATGAAGGTCAGTCAGTCCGGAAAATTGCAAAAACTTTGTCCCCAAGTGGAGTCGCAAAAACCATCAAGCGCCACAACGAAACTGGCACACATGAGGACCGACCCAGGAAAGGAAGACCAAGAGTCACCTCTGCTTCTGAGGATAAGTTCATCCGAGTCACCAGCCTCAGAAATGACAAGTTAACAGCAGCTCAGATCAGAGACCAGATGAATGCCACACAGAGTTCTAGCAGCAGACCCATCTCTAGAACAACTGTTAAGAGGAGACTGCGCGAATCAGGCCTTCATGGTCAAATAGCTGCTAGGAAACCACTGCTAAGGAGAGGCAACAAGCAGAAGAGATTTGTTTGGGCCAAGAAACACAAGGAATGGACATTAGACCAGTGGAAATCTGTGCTTTGGCCTGATGAGTCCAAATTTGAGATCTTTGGTTCCAACCGCCGTGTCTTTGTGAGACGCAGAAAAGGTGAACGGATGGATTCCACATGCCTGGTTCCCACTGTGAAGCATGGAGGAGGAGGTGTGATGGTGTGGGGGTGTTTTGCTGGTGACACTGTTGGGGATTTATTCAAAATTGAAGGCACACTGAACCAGCATGGCTACCACAGCATCCTGCAGCGACATGCCATCCCATCCGGTTTGTGTTTAGTTGGACGATCATTTATTTTTCAACAGGACAATGACCCCAAACACACCTCCAGGCTGTGTAAGGGCTATTTGACCAAGAAGGAGAGTGATGGAGTGCTGCGGCAGATGACCTGGCCTCCACAGTCACCGGACCTGAACCCAATCGAGATGGTTTGGGGTGAGCTGGACCGCAGAGTGAAGGCAAAGGGGCCAACAAGTGCTAAACACCTCTGGGAACTCCTTCAAGACTGTTGGAAAACCATTTCAGGTGACTACCTCTTGAAGCTCATGGAGAGAATGCCAAGAGTGTGCAAAGCAGTAATCAGAGCAAAGGGTGGCTATTTTGAAGAAACTAGAATATAAAACATGTTTTCAGTTATTTCACCTTTTTGTTAAGTACATAACTCCACATGTGTTCATTCATAGTTTTGATGCCTTCAGTGAGAATCTACAATGTAAATAGTCATGAAAATAAAGAAAACGCATTGAATGAGAAGGTGTGTCCAAACTTTTGGCCTGTACTGTATATTAATACGCACACGCACGCACACACGCACGCACGCACGCACACACACACACACACACACACACACATATACAATGGTGAGATGGTCAGGGAGGTCAGCAAAGGTCTCTGGCAGAGTTCGACTGAGGCTGGCAGCTTGTGTGGGTGTGTTCAAGCACAGGCCGTGTGTGTGTGTGTGTGTGTGTCTGTGTGTGTGTGTGTGAGCGTGCATGAACTTGTGTAATATGACACTGTATGTGTGTGTGATCAGAGGTCCTGTGTTAAGGACAGGCCTGCTAACTAGGCCAACAGCTGCTTCCCTGGCAATTCATCTCCAGTCAGCTTTGAAGCCTTTTTCCCCTATTATTTCAAAACAGGAACATTTTGCATATTAGTGGAGCTAATATTCTAGTACACTGTCCATCGCACACATGTACATGCACCACGCTTAAATACACACGTACACAGACTCATTTAAAACCCCTTTGTAGAAGCATACACACCCAAAAATACAAGTGTCCAGGTGTCGGCTCACAGCCTGCTTTGTGTGTTATGTATTCAAATAGATGCGGCATATTCATCTTCTCTGTGTGTGTGTGTGTGTGTGTGAAGCAGTGTGATAGAGCACCACAGAAATTAGAGTTTGTTGAAATTCAGACAAGCCGCCGCTCTGTCCCTGGACCATCTATTGTGTGTATGTGAGGTGTTTGTGTGTGTGTCTGCTCTTTGATGTGGGACAGAAGGCCAGTTCTCTCATTCAAAGAGATCCTTTGCTTCTGTTATCTCTATTCCATCTTTTTTCAATTGAAATAAAGATCACTGCAAAACAAAATGCTAAAAAACGAACATACATGTACACACATATACGCACAAGCCTTATCTCTCTTTTTCTTGGAATTGGAGTTAATTTCACTAACACAAACCATAATGAAAAATGTAAGTCAACAACCTTTTTTTTCCCATGACAAAGGTGAGACATTGACAGGCCAGAGATTTTGGATGATTAAAACTATGACGAAGAGTATGTTCCCTCAATTATGCATTAATCTGTTTGTCAAAATTTAAGCAACGTAAACGTTTGTATTGGTTCAGAGCCGGGAGACATGCCGCATCTTTAACTGCCTGGAAAATGCAAGGTCTGGTGCTAGCTGCCGCTCTGTCTACTCTGTGCCATCTCTCAAGGGCGCAAGCAGGTGGCATCTAAGGTTGCTAAACAACCATAACTAGCATCGTATCACGGCCAAAAGGGCAGTCTTCTTCCAAGCGTTGTATTAGGCCTATGATATTGTCCGTGGGACAGACATAAAGCTCTGGGTAGCCCTGCCTAAATGATCATCATATTTACCACAGATTGATTTTTAAAGGGAAAAATATCTGCCAGCTGTCATTATTTGTTGCTCGTCACATGACATGCGGTGCGTGCTGCTGCATTCCAAAAGTTGAACTCTATCAATCATAGAGCACAGCCGTGGCACCCTGAAAAGTAGGTGCTCGGGAATGCTTGCGTGTTGCAACTGCATTGCTTTGAGTTTTGAGCACTTCTGCCATGCTTTTACACTGACAGATTAAACTGACAGATACATTAAAGTAAACAAAGTACCAGTGTTAACTGAGCATATACATTTGCTATGGTTAAATCTGTGTTACTGAGCAGCTGACTGTCACCTTTATTTCAATTTCCATTTTGGACAGGGGATCTTTAGGGGGAGATACCAGTTCAACAGTATATGTCACGTAGAAGTGGTATAGGCTACATCATCTGAAAGCTGGGAACCTGAAGATTAATTTGAGAATTTGAGCGGTTTTTCTGATTTTAAATATGTAAGAGTTTGTGTTTGATAAGGTGCCTATTCAAACTTTAAAAGTTTAGTATTTCAGGGCTTAGAATGTTATGATGCAAGTATATCATGACCTTAAGTTGTTGCAGCAACTTCGGGGTTGATGCCATTAATCACACAGATTTGGTGCTAAATTTAAACCTTTTTGACCACCCAAAAATTGATTAAAAAGGGTCAAAAATACCTCCAAAATTCCACTTAAGACACCCAGAACTAGAGGAAAACCATAGAAAAATCTATGCTGTGACATCTGGAGATTTTTCGGCAATTGGATGGTGAGCAAATCTGCTCTGGAAACTGCTGGAAAAAAATATACACACACACACACACACACACACACCCACACCCACATATGTATATATACAGTACAGGCCAAAAGTTTGGACACACCTTCTCATTCAATGCGTTTTCTTTATTTTCATGACTATTTACATTGTAGATTCTCACTGAAGGCATCAAAACTATGAATGAACACATGTGGAGTTATGTACTTAACAAAAAAAGGTGAAATAACTGAAAACATGTTTTATATTCTAGTTTCTTCAAAATAGCCACCCTTTGCTCTGATTACTGCTTTGCACACTCTTGGCATTCTCTCCATGAGCTTCAAGAGGTAGTCACCTGAAATGGTTTTCCAACAGTCTTGAAGGAGTTCCCAGAGGTGTTTAGCACTTGTTGGCCCCTTTGCCTTCACTCTGCGGTCCAGCTCACCCCAAACCATCTCGATTGGGTTCAGGTCCGGTGACTGTGGAGGCCAGGTCATCTGCCGCAGCACTCCATCACTCTCCTTCTTGGTCAAAGAGCCCGTACACAGCCTGGAGGTGTGTTTGGGGTCATTGTCCTGTTGAAAAATAAATGATTGTCCAACTAAACGCAAACCGGATGGGATGGCATGTCGCTGCAGGATGCTGTGGTAGCCATGCTGGTTCAGTGTGCCTTCAATTTTGAATAAATCCCCAACAGTGTCACCAGCAAAACACCCCCACACCATCACACCTCCTCCTCCATGCTTCACAGTGGGAACCAGGCATGTGGAATCCATCCGTTCACCTTTTCTGCATCTCACAAAGACATGGCGGTTGGAACCAAAGATCTCAAATTTGGACTCATCAGGCCAAAGCACAGATTTCCACTGGTCTAATGTCCATTCCTTGTGTTTCTTGGCCCAAATAAATCTCTTCTGCTTGTTGCCTCTCCTTAGCAGTGGTTTCCTAGCAGCTATTTGACCATGAAGGCCTGATTCGCGCAGTCTCCTCTTAACAGTTGTTCTAGAGATGGGTCTGCTGCTAGAACTCTGTGTGGCATTCATCTGGTCTCTGATCTGAGCTGCTGTTAACTTGCCATTTCTGAGGCTGGTGACTCGGATGAACTTATCCTCAGAAGCAGAGGTGACTCATGGTCTTCCTTTCCTGGGTCGGTCCTCATGTGTGCCAGTTTCACAGTAGCGCTTGATGGTTTTTATGACTCCACTTGGGGACACATTTAAAGTTTTTGCAATTTTCCGAACTGACTGACCTTCATTTCTTAAAGTAATGATGGCCACTCGTTTTTCTTTAGTTAGCTGATTGGTTCTTGCCATAATATGAATTTTAACAGTTGTCCAATAGGGCTGTCGGCTGTGTATTAACCTGACTTCTGCACAACACAACTGATGGTCCCAACCCCATTGATAAAGCAAGAAATTCCACTAATTAACCCTGATAAGGCACACCTGTGAAGTGGAAACCATTTCAGGTGACTACCTCTTGAAGCTCATGGAGAGAATGCCAAGAGTGTGCAAAGCAGTAATCAGAGCAAAGGGTGGCTATTTTGAAGAAACTAGAATATAAAACATGTTTTCAGTTATTTCACCTTTTTTTGTTAAGTACATAACTCCACATGTGTTCATTCATAGCTTTGATGCCTTCAGTGAGAATCTACAATGTGAATAGTCATGAAAATAAAGAAAATGCATTGAATGAGAAGGTGTGTCCAAACTTTTGGCCTGTACTGTATGTATGTATATATATATATATATATATATATATATACATATATAGATATAGATATATATGTTGGACTTATTGAATTCACAAGAGTCTCAGCTTTGCAGACATAATTTATGCAATTCCAAGACTGTTTGTGGACCCCAGTATCTTAAGTTGAGAAGTCAGGGGATCCTTGTGAAAAAGGCCATGCCAGCGTCTCCCTTGCCAAAGTATAGCTCAACTTTGATGCATTACTTAACGCCCTTCCCGACAAGCATGACATGGTACCAAAGGATTCCTTATGACTTTTAGCAGTATCTTCAACTCCTCTGAATTAAAACTCAGCCTCTTACAGACAGTATTATCAGCTGAGGACGCCGCCAGTGTCTCCATAGAGTGGAAGAGGTTCTAAAGAGAGAAAAACATTTTGACCAAAAGTAACGACTAAAATGTCATGACTTTGTTGACCAAAACTGGATTAAAACTATAAGGGATAAAAATGACTAAAACGAGTCTAAAAGCAGTAAGTATTTCGCCTAAAGACTAAATCTAAAATAGCTGCCAAAATGGAGACTTCTCTTCTCTTCCTCCAACCCTTCCTCCCTCTGTCCATCACTCTCTCTGACACACACAGTGAGGTGCATTGAAGCGAAGCAGAGCACACAGCTGTGAACCAACCCAGAGGCGTATGTGTGTGTGTGTGTTTGAATGTGTCTGACAGCCTGGACCACTGAGACTAAACCAGAGGCGTAAGCAGGTCAACATGAGAATGAGGACAGTATGAATGTATGAAACAGAGGGACAGAGAGAGAGAGAGAGAGGTGGAGTAACACAGGTTGATCCAAAGAACTGTCAGTGTTTCGTCTGTAATTAGAATATTCATCACCCTCACACACACACACACACACACACACACACACACACACTCTCACACACGCTGACTGGTTAAGCTGCATTTGTGGGTTGATAAATGACCACAGTCAGTGGTCAGCTTCACTTCCTCTCCACAGCTGCTCTGCCACATGCTCACTTGGAGTTGTACAACACGTACAGCAGGCTGCTGCTTACACTGTGGTAACTGGCAGGAATAGTTGTTATGCTGCAGCAGTGTGTGTTCACTTAAAGTAATCTTCCCTTTGCACTGGTACACAGTGCCCTGCTGGGTTTGGACTTGCTGATATGAGTGTTTTGAATCTTAATCTTCCACTTATACTGTTCAGCTTTGACGAGTGCAGTAACATCAGTGATATATGAATGGCACACAGATCTTCCCTGTTGTCTGGAGTATGTACATCCCACCTCTCAGTGGGATGTACATACTGACAGGCTATATGATATTACTCTGATATCACATGAGAAAAATATAATATAGTCAGTCAACTACAATAAAGGTTGATAAAGTAGTTAAAATGGGATGCTGTTGAAGAAAATATAAATTACATAATATAATAATAATGTTAGAAATGACATTAAAGAATGCTCAGCTTGTTCCTTGTAAGTCTTAATTAAGACATTATTGAGTAATTGGGCATAAAATTGTAAATTGCATTGCATGTTACTGTCACCCCTGCTGGATATGATCTACCGCTGCTTCCATATAAGACATTTCATCCATGATATTCTGTCTGCACACAACCTTTGCTACTGTGGTGCATACAACTGGGGTTAAAAGCTGTATGATTAATCATTTTTATATCAAAATCATGATTTAAAACAGAAATATAGAAATATAAAATACAAAAAAAACTCACTCTGTTCTAGAGGTTGACAAATACATCAGCTCGGCCAACTAATTGGCGCCAATAGGAGGTTTTACAAACTATCAGTATCAGTGGAACTTGGTTCCGATAATGGCCGATGGCTGCGCGGCCTCCATAACTCACACAGAGAGGTACATCATCAAATTTTGTTCAAATGTTCAAATTTTTTTCCAAATTACTAACAGAAATTAGTTCAATCAGGAGCGATAGAAGAATAAAGTAAAGGTAATATTTCATAAGGAAAATGAGTGTACAGATAAACAGATGATTTGAACAGATTAGGATTTAACAGAAGTCTTTGGTGATTGAACACAGGAGAGAGACATTTTGTGATTGAGGGGCATCTGAACGGCAGCAAAATAAATCCTCCCATGGAGTCCAGGCACTGTTGGTGGTAGCTGCTGACTTTGAGGCAGATGAAGCTGATGATTCTGTAAAGACTAGGTGGTGATGAGGAGGTGGAGGGCGTGCACAGCTGCAACAAAAAAGAACTATGGCAGAGAAGGAACCATATTTAAAATGAGGAGCAGTAAGATGATAGGCTGACAGAGAAGGTGCGCCGCTATGCTATAAGGCTGATGACTCAACTGACAGACCCAGACAATGACAGCTAGAGATAGTGAGTGAGCATGTGTGCAAAGAGTGAATGGCAGGGTGAGAAAGAAAACTTACAGCCTGATCATGAAAAGTGTTGTCCTCTTGACTGAACTTTTGCTGGAGCTTAATTTCTTTGGAAATAAGGTCTAATTGTTTTCTTTAAATGTTTGAGAATCTTTGGCTGCAAGCATTAATGTTCTCGGGTTGTCCATACATCTGTATGTCTTCAAATTTGCGTCCACTTGGACTCAGCGATGAATATTTTGGCGGTCATAAGTCAAAGGTCAAGGTAACAGTGACCTCGTCAGTCTCATTTTTGTCAACATGAAATCTCAAGGACACCTTTTGTTTTTCATATTTGGCACAAATATTTATAATATATATTATAATATATTATAAATTTTAATGAATTCATCTGGACTCAACAATTCCCTGACTAGATTTTGGTGGTCAATGGTCAAGGTCACTTTTGAATGCAGTATCTCAAGAAAGCTTTGAGGGAGTTTCCTCACATTTGGCACAAATGCCCACTTGAACTCAAGACAGACCTGATTAGAACTTGGTGGTTGAAGGTCAAAGAGCATCACTGTGACCCCACAATACCTGTTTTGGCCATAACTCAAGAATTGTAGCTAATTATGACAAGGTTTCACACAGATGTCTAATATGATAAAATGATGAAGTGAAGTGTTCTACAAAAACCCTTTTTTGGCCAACATTCAAAGTCATAACTCAGAAATTTGCATATGAATATAAGATTTTTTTTTGCTAGAATCTGTACTGAATTGTTCACAAACATCCTTTAAATCCATATGGACTGGCTACAGCAGTACCTGTAGCTGTGTTGTCTAAATTAGCATTAGCACTAGCCATGCCACTGCTGTGTTGTGTCAGCAAGGGTGCCAAAAATCAAGCTTTGTTAACTGTTGCTAGAGTAAACAACGCTCACGTTCAAGTTTATAAGTTGAGGACAGATGCATTCAGTTTACTGTTCACCAAAAAATATGAGCAAGCTCAGTAAAAGTGCTCTTTTAGCGCAATCATGCACAACAATAAAAGCCGGCTGCCAACATCCTCTGAAAGATACAACCACTAGTGTCTGATACTGTAACTCATGCCAATCCCATCTGTGTTAAAAACACACTGCAAAAAATAATCAGCACTGCTGCAATTCAGTTTTATCAACAGTCCTGAGTATCTTATTGAAAAAAATATAAGGATCACTGCTGAGAAACAGCATTAATACCACAATGTTATGTATAATCCAATCAACGTTCATCTTTGGCACTTGGACAATGAGAGAAATGTCTGTGTGATGTGTGAAACAGCGAACAGTTTGTTTGTCAGATAATGAGAAATTGTCTTCTTGCCTATCAAACTGAGCTGACATCTTGGTCTCAAACACTCTCCCTCTGTTGCCAAGACAAAAGAGCTGCTTTCAGTGAAACAGAGCAGAATTCACCCGCAATTTAGATTACAGCTTCTTTTCCCACTAATCAGTGTCATTATGTGTGTGGTAGACAGTGACAGTATTTGTCGTGGCAGGCTCTGTTCCTACAAACTGCCACATCATTCAGCTGAAAGTGTTGGTGGAACAGAAAGGGTCACACCTGGAGAAAGGAAAGAAACCAGCATCCATTTTTACTTGTCAGCATAGTAGTCATGCATTTTCTCTCTGACAGTTCATTTTCATAATCATTATTGCACAGAATAACCTATCAAGGTCTGACTGTGAAGCTCCTCTCTTACGTTAATGCATCAGAATGTTAAAAAGACTTTTTGCTGCTCAGCAGATTCAGACTGACATACTGTATCTATGGTAACTGTCACAAAAGAAAAGTACAGGAGAGGATGATGGGTAACAGGAAGTGCTGCCAGTGGCTACCCATCCATGACAGGAATCAGAGTGGATTGACATAGAGAGAAAAGTGTGTGTCATACAGTCAGCGAAGCACTTCAGAAGAGATACACCTTTTGCTGTAGGTGCGTGTACGTGTTTGGAATAAGCACCAGCTAACTGGCTGAAATGATGAAACCACCAGACAGAAGCTGAAAGTCAGACACAATCACTCACATCCATGTTTAACAATGAGTGCTAAGATTGATTTGATTATTAATTTGTTTTTCTCTGATTTTTTTTTTTTTTTGCAGCTCTGATATCTGCCGGTTGCTGCACCAACTCCTGTAGGAGTGTAAAGCTTTGGGACAGGTGAGTCATAAACACACACATACCTTTAGCTCTTTTAGCTCTGTTTTAGACTCTGCCTATCCCCAAGGACAGTATCTGGCTCTTTAGCTGCTAAATGCTCCACTATAGCAAGTCATTAACTTTGTCTGCTGTTTGATGTTGGGTAACAGGCTTGTATGAGAGGCCATTTGAGACATAATTCATACTTGGTTTCACATGTAACATCATACTCTCATACATACAACACTATACTCTCACACAAACACTACTATACTCTCTTACATGCACAATCATACTCTCATACATACACCACTATACTCTTACACAAACACTACTATACTCTCTTACATGCACAATCATACTCTTATACATACACCACTATACTCTCACACAAACACTACTATACCCTCTTACATGCACAATCATACTCTCATACATACACCACTATACTCTTACACAAACACTACTATACTCTCTTACATGCACAATCATACTCTTATACATACACCACTATACTCTTACACAAACACTACTATACCCTCTTACATGCACAATCATACTCTTATACATGCACCACTATACTCTTACACAAACACTACTATACCCTCTTACATGCACAATCATACTCTTATACATACACCACTATACTCTTACACAAACACTACTATACCCTCTTACATGCACAATCATACTCTTATACATACACCACTATACTCTTACACAAACACTACTATACCCTCTTACATGCACAATCATACTCTTATACATACACCACTATACTCTTACACAAACACTACTATACACTCTTACATGCACAATCATACTCATACATGCACCACTATACTCTCACACAAACACTACTATACCCTCTTATATGCACAATCATACTCTCATACATACACCACTATACTCTTACACAAACACTACTATACCCTCTTACATGCACAATCATACTCTTATACATACACCACTATACTCTTACACAAACACTACTGTACTCTCTTACATGCACAATCATACTCTTATACATACACCACTATACTCTTACACAAACACTACTGTACCCTCTTACATGCACAATCATACTCTGATACACCACTATAATCTTACAAAAACACTACTATTCTCTCTTACATGCACAATCATACTCTCTTACATACACCACTATACTCTTACACAAACACTACTATACTCTCTTACATGCACAATCATACTCTCATACATACACCACTATACTCTTACACAAACACTACTATACTCTCTTACATGCACAATCATACTCTCATACATACACCACTATACTCTTACACAAACACTACTATACCCTCTTACATGCACAATCATACTCTTATACATACACCACTATACTCTTACACAAACACTACTATACCCTCTTACATGCACAATCATACTCTCATACATACACCACTATACTCTTACACAAACACTACTATACTCTCTTACATGCACAATCATACTCTCATACATGCACCACTATACTCTTACACAAACACTACTATACTCTCTTACATGCACAATCATACTCTCATACATACACCACTATACTCTTACACAAACACTACTATACCCTCTTACATGCACAATCATACTCTTATACATACACCACTATACTCTTACACAAACATTACTATACCCTCTTACATGCACAATCATACTCTCATACATACACCACTATACTCTTACACAAACACTAATATACCCTCTTACATGCACAATCATACTCTCATACATACACCACTATACTCTTACACAAACACTACTATACCCTCTTACATGCACAATCATACTCTCATACATACACCACTATACTCTTACACCAACACTACTATACTCTCTTATATGCACAATCATACTCTCATACATACACCACTATACTCTTACACAAACACTACTATACCCTCTTACATGCACAATCATACTCTTATACATACACCACTATACTCTTACACAAACACTACTATACTCTCTTATATGCACAATCATACTCTCATACATACACCACTATACTCTTACACAAACACTACTATACCCTCTTACATGCACAATCATACTCTTATACATACACCACTATACTCTTACACAAACACTACTGTACTCTCTTACATGCACAATCATACTCTCATACATACACCACTGTACTCTTACACAAACACTACTATACCCTCTTACATGCACAATCATACTCTCATACATACACCACTATACTCTTACACAAACACTACACTCTCTTATATTTATCATCATGTTTTCTTTTATTTACTGTCATACTCTTAGTCTAACCGAGGATAATATTATATGTGTTTAAGCACGATAGTATGTACATGACAGTAACAGTATGTGTAAAACAAAGTTCTAATATATGTATGAGAGAATAATATTATATTTGAAACAGAATAATAGCATATGTAAGAGAACTTACATATGTGAACTCTCACTCTCATACTCTCATACATAGTGGTGTATGTATGAGAGTATGATTGTGTATGTAAGAGGGTATAGTAGTGTTTGTGTAAGAGTATAGTGGTGTATGTATGAGAGTATGATTGTGCATGTAAGAGAGTATAGTAGTGTTTGTGTAAGAGTATAGTGGTGTATGTATGAGAGTATGATTGTGCATGTAAGAGGGTATAGTAGTGTTTGTGTAAGAGTATAGTGGTGTATGTATGAGAGTATGATTGTGCATGTAAGAGAGTATAGTAGTGTTTGTGTAAGAGTATAGTGGTGTATGTATGAGAGTATGATTGTGCATGTAAGAGATTATAGTAGTGTTTGTCTAAGAGTATAGTGGTGTATGTATGAGAGTATGATGTTACATGTGAAACCAAGTATGAATTGTAGCCTGTCATAGGCTTAGGCGAATGGACAAATACTGTATATCAGCTATAGGTGCTTTACGAGAGTACATTTTTGAACAGTTTTTGAAATGAAATGGTCATTTTTGGAACACTCGAATGACTAATGACAATTGTCTTGTTGAGTTTAAACAAACACAGCACATCTGTATTGACAATCTCTGGTTGTTGGGTTAAATGTGGCTGGTGGGACAATTTCAATGTGTTACCCAACCCTACTGGGCAGGTGGTGTACAGTGGGGTTATCAGAGCTTTATTTCTACAAAACAGCTGCCCTCTGCAGCTGGAAAACAGATTTTGGAGAACAATCGGTGCAGGCGCAAAAAAGCCCCCCCACAAAACCCCAAAACAATGATCTGAAATACGCTAAAGCACTCCTAAGGAACTACAGCACTGAGGGAATTTGGGTGACCCTTTTTACATTGCTTTTACATATTATTCTGGAGGGGTAATAAGGATAACAATATTGACTCTAGAAATAGCAGAATCCACTTCAAAGCCCCTGAAAACTTGATTATTTTTTCTATGAAATAAGCACTAATGGAAGTTGATTCTGCACACACACACACACACACACACACACACACACACACACATATATATAAATGTGGAGTTTAGGTTCCGTATGCATTGCGAACTAAATAGTTTGTTGAACTAACCCCATTACATTTGGAAAATTAAATATATATCAAAAATCACCACCTTTGCGTCGTTTGCGTGACCCCATAGTGTCTCCCAAGGCAAAGTGGTCCCAGGGGAGGGGCCAGACTAAGCGCGATCCAAGACGGCCTTGATAACTTGGCACATCTACACCACAAATACCTTGTCCAGTATGGGCCAGACCTGTGGGGAGGAGCTCACCAGCGAGCATCTGGTGGCTGGGCCCTGGACCATGGGGCCTGGTCAGGCTCAGCGTGCCCTGTGGGCCCACCACTCGCAGGGACAGGAATCAGAGTTGGGTGTGTTGTGTGCATTATAATGTTCTCAGTGCTACTGCACTTAACAAGACAGCCTGCACAACATGACGGGCAACATGCTGTCTGCCCCTCCCACCCCTAAACCAAAACACTCTACTCCAGTGAGACACACTGGGAGGCAGATAAGCTATGCTAGCTTGTTTCAATATGGTTAGTTAGGCCATTACTAGACCAGAAATGTAAGATCCTCCAATAACCTACAGGTCTGACGTTTGGAGCCAATTTGCTTTTGCTGTAAATTATAAGGACGATGATGGGAGAGTGATGGATTAAAAAACAAGACACATCTGCTACACAACAGTAGGTTAAATTAGTGAGAATACTTCAAACATGTCAATCAGTCAATAGGTGGAACTAGATGAAAACAAGGAGCAACACAAATGCTTCAAGCTAATATTATCGCCACAGCATTTAGGCAGTCATTTCTAATTGATTCAAACAGAGCAAAAGAAATCACGTGTCAGTCCTCAGTTGTAGCTATGGCTCTGACTGGAGATATTTTTGTTTTTGGTGAAGGTGGTTTGCAGTATGGAAAAGGGGAAATTGTGTGTGTGTGTGTGTGTGTGTGTGTGTGTGAGAGAGAGTGTATGAGTAGGAGAGGTCACCCTGGTGTGACCCCTGCTTTAATGCATTGGCCGCAGGGTGAGTGATGGCGCTGGGTTAATATTTAATGATGAAGCAGTTCCTAATGGGTGAATAAATCAGCCTCCATCTTTACCTGGAGAGGATGGATCCCTGCATTCTGCTGAGCACAGGCTCCACATGCACTCTCACACACACACACACACACACACACACACACACACACACACACATATCTATATAAACACACATATACATGCATGCACATGCAGTAATTGAATGGTTTCCTTCTTGTCTTTCAGCTTCGATGCCTCCTGACCATGACATGCCTCTTGATCAGATGCTGCTGTGACAACACACCCCAGAGAGAGAAGCAGAGGGTTATTAGCAGGCTGGATGGCTGGATGGATGGAAGGACAAGTTGATCGAAGACATAACTGGATGGAGAAATCATCATGAAATTCAGAATCAAGCAGTGAGGGCGAGGGAGCAGATGAGTGAAACAAGGCTACAAAACACTGGAAATACTTGAACACTCTGTCTGCCCTGTCTGCTGTGCTGCTGCTGCTGCTGCTATGCATTCCCGTGTACCACCAGAAAAGACTGAATGTCATTGTTTGGATGGGCAGAGGCTCATCCCTGCATTGCCAAAATGAAGACAGGAAGAGAGATAAGACAGCTGAGAATCTTTGTGTTGCCAACAAAATAGTCCTACCTCTTTGGAAAGACAGACCGTCTGGATGAAAGAACCTGTGCATGGAAGAGTAACACTGGAGGTTACAGCCCCTTCTCTTTACAATCACAGCGCCAGTGATTATTTTTAAACTTAATACCCAACATGTGATGATGGTAACTACTTTTACAAAGTCAATGTGGGCCTGGAATTAAAGCACAAAAGAAATTACTGAGTCATTTTAACTAAAAGTTTTTTAGTTATATAAAAGATATTTCTGTTTTTATTACAGCTTCTTCCCATTATTCTTTATTTTTGTAGCCTTAATTATAGTAACATCGTACTCACCAAAGTAATAGCTGAGATCACAGAACACGGCAGCATCGCTACAACAATCCAACATGACAAAAATCTTCTGTTTTCAGAGGAAATGTACAATTTCTGCTCAAGTGCAGAAGGCCTTCTTCAAAATAAACTTACAAAGTAGGTAAAATACTTTGTTTTTAGGTTGATATCCTGAAGTTAAGGCAAGACAATTTAAGGCAAAACTCTATGGCTAGGTTTAGAAAGAACATGATTTGGCATAAAATTCACATGAGAACCGAACAGCGGGCCCTTTTTTGCCCTTCTACTTCCACTCCCATTTGCCCTGGAAGGACTTATTCGGTCTTTATAATTACAGTAGTTGCCGGCTGCGTTACAAACTGCGGCAGACTGGTGCGTATCATACCTCCAAAAAGGATGCCTCTTTGCGTCAGTGTCTAATGCAGAGGTCCACTGACTCAGCAGCATTGCTTGTTGCCTCTAGAACTGACGTGCTCAGTGCGTATCATACTGCTGCAAAAGGGGCCTCTGTGCATCCGTCTCTGAGGCCGAAATCACTGACAAAGCAGCAGTTCTCAAACATTCGTTTAGCCAGTAAGTTTAGGTAGATTATCAAAACCACCTTTATTTGGACGTTACACTGAAAGTGAGGTCACCACACATGTTAAAAGTAATCCCTCACTGCAAATGAAAACTTGTATTGTACATTTCTGCAAACCACAAAAACGCTAACAATTGCAAGTTTCATTGTATCATATCAATGTTTCTTTAGTATATGAGAGTTGACTGTCTCAAGTTGTGGAGGACATGTTTGCCAAGCACCAGCCCACTGTACTGTGTACCACTTTTTGAGACCAACAAACAGGTTGTAATATAGCCAGTCATTATGTTTTTCCAGCTATTTTTAGGGACAAAAATGAATTATTTTTTGCTGCTTTTGCTGCTGGAATTGCCCCCCAAACAAGGTATTTTTAGTCAAAATCTGATCTTTTCCTAACCATAACCAAGTGGGTTTTTTTTGTGACGAAACCACAATGTTGTTAAACCTTTGAATTTCACAGTATCCACTACATAATAAAGTACAAATGTAACATACCCGAGGTTTGCAGAAATGTGCAATGCTAACATTATTTCTAGCGATTGGGTTGAAATAGCAGTTAGTTGCAGCCAAGTCTGACTCACCGCACAGACTGTGGCTGTAAGCCTTTTACCATTTTCAAAATCCCCTTCACTACAGGAAACAACAACAACAACCTCCGAGCTAACAACTTACATGCTGAAAATGGCAAGTTTGGATGTACATTTTGGACGTGCAAATAACACATGCCTTATTTGTTCTTTCTGTGAATTGTTGTAAAGATCTACAGCCAATAAAACAACTTGTGAACGCACCTCGGAAAATCCCAGACTCCAACTTGCAGGACTCTGGGGCCCCCAATGTTGATCCGTTTTCTGGCATGGTCAGTTGGAGCTCTTTAGCCACTTCTGCCAAGTCTGCCAAGTCTGCCAGCCAGCAAATCATCTGGGGTTTTAACAAGTCCAGTGAGCTCCTCTAGAGCTGAAGTATAATCAGGCTTCACCTCTAGGGCAGGTCTGGCTATGCGAGGCGAGTTGCAGCCCTAAACTTGATGAGTACATTGTTATTATTACTACGACTACAAAAAGCTAGGTTGTAATGAAGACAAATTATACTTTAAAGACCTCCGTCAAACAAATATTTTGTTGATGAAATTACAACACAGCCATTACTTCAGATTACTAGAATTTGACACAGCAGTTACCAGCACAGATAGCATTTACCACCATTTGATGAAAATAAGCTAACGGAGAACCAAACCAGTTCCAGTTGCCATATTTGGAAGTATACATAGCTTCTGTGAGAAATTTTGTTCCTGTGTAGTTCTGAGGTATTTACCCAGGGTGCAGTAACTGAATGGGTTACAGAGAAAACATATAGGGATATGTGGGGGAAAAATTTAAATATGTTGTTGTTTAGAGGAGGAGAAAAGGTTTGCTCATCTTCTGCTCCTCGTTCAGCTTTTGTGTCAAGGTCTGTTCCTATACCGACAGTGTTAGAGTATTCTAAACCTTGTGTCAGCGTTCAGTCATATATATGGTGCTGTGTGTGTGTGCTTGTCATTTTCTACACTCCCGAGTATTTAGACATGGACAACATGCCTTGTGCCTCATTTCATCACAGCATGTTAAAGGTGGAGTCAGCGATTCTGGAGAAAGCTTGTTGATATTTAAACTCAACACCCAATCAAATACACCTCTGATGTTATTAAGGTGTCATTACTGTCAAGGTGTAGCTCTGTTCCTCATGGCCGAGGAGGAGGGATGTAGAAGAGGAAGAACAGCCAACATAGTGTTGTGTGGCTCATTACAAGCCACTCTGTTTGCATTCACAGAGCCAGGGCTGTGCACTGTATGTCTTAGCACACACACAAAACTGACAGCTAGCCAACCATGAGGAGGTATTCGCTGAATTTAACAAAAAGTGTATTGGATTAGAATCGCTGACTGCACCTTTAATGAGAGATGATGTAGTTGCAAGAAGACAAAGACAGACCAGGAAAGGATTTTTTGGCTGTACAGTGGATATTCAGCAACACTAAAATGAAAATGTATTAAATCATTAACGTACAGTAAAGACTAGTTCTATTCTAGTTCTTGAAAGTTTATCAAGGCAGCACAAACATTAATTTAGGGCAGAACTAAGAGAAAAGTATCTTTTTTTTTCTTTTTTTTGTGTTGAAATTGCTCTTATTTTCTAAGAATTAGTCTTCATAATTTTAAACAAGTCATGAATAGAGTCAGGTAGAAGCATTAAAAGAGTCAGAATTAGTTTTTTGTTGTTCAAGTCCCATTAAGGCAAAAAAAAAAAAAATTAGACAAAAACATCATTTTCCAAGATAAATATGACCAGATCTACAGAAGCCATGAGAAGCAACGTGAAAAAACAAAACAAAACTGTGGGCAGTGTTAGCCAGAACCTAAGTCCGTCTCCTACATATGCAATATGGTATCTCACGTAGGCGATATTATGTCCTACATATGGGATGTTGTCTCCTACATGTGAGATGTTAGAAACATAACTTATTGTCAACAATGCCCGCAAAAACAAAAAACTTCATCTTGCTCTTCATCTTGTTATCTGTGGTTATAAGCCTCATAGATATTGGTCAGTAGGTTCAGAGGGCTGATACATAGCTGTTACCAAGTCATTAGGTTTCACTTTCCGAAGGTTTAGGCACAAAAAACCGACATGGTTGTGTTTAGACAGAATCATAGTTGGGCCTCAATATTGGACCCCTGTTTCCAGGTGAAATCCATCACCCCTCCATACCACCCTATACGCAGACTTTCTCGGACATGGGAGAAAGTCCTATGCAAGTATTGTTTTGGGAAAAGTCTTTCTGGAGCAGGAGCGATTGCTCTGAGACAACAAGGGAGGCTGAACATCCCCTAAAATTTCATAGAAGAAATGGTCAAATATGCACTACTGAATTTACGTTAAAATAAGAATTTACATTGCATTAAACGTGCGCTAGGATGCGTTTAACCTCATGACTATGATGTTTAACCGTCAGCTGTTTATCACCAGTTTTCAAATGCGAGCTCCCTGTCATACATCCTTGTGTCAGCATGGTGAACGCGGAGCCTCCAAGCATTCCTATGAGAAAGCGCTGAGCGGGTTTTTCTCATGCAGCAAAGCGAGACGGTCATTGGATAAATGCGACAAAATTGTCACTTCCAGGGAGGATCAGCTTCCCTGGGACCTAATGGAGCGGTAGGCAGGAGAGGAGGCTCGGTGTATGCATGATGATCGGAGGAACTGTCTAAAAGGCTGAACCCCTTAGTGATTGACAGCGCTTTTGAAATACACACCGGAGTCAGCGCATTTCGAGCTCAGTCCCATGCAGATATTTGCGAGTGGAGTCTTCTGTCAGAGTGCCATCCGGAGTTCCTTATTTCCATAAGCGATATAGCTCATTTTCACCGTTAAACCCATCTGAAAATCTTTGAGGTGTGTTTTGCTGTGGTTCATGAGTGTGGTTGAAAAACGGTTTCAATTAAATATTCATTTTATAAGTTACTGCCTCGCTACAATATGACAAATTTTATGATGTAAACTTAAAGTGAGCTTCCCCTGTTTGAAAGACTAGTAGCCGCCACTGTTCTGGAGGAGCATTTTATTTTATGATCTGATGATGGCCCTCTCAACCTAATAGTGGGTGTGGCAGGCCCTTTCTTATCCATATAGATGATGCTTATCACCACTGATAACAGGCATTTTATGGCCTGATAACAGCCAAATTGGCTCAAGATGTAACCACACAACTATACTTAGGCTCAAGCAGGCAATTTTGTCCAAATAGCATTCTCTTATTGTTGGCAATTATGTGCAATAGAATCTTAATGTTAACGGTTGATCAGATGAATTATGTTCTGTGCAGTAGTTAGTTTTAGAAAAATATACATACTGTATATTTTACAAAGTAAATTATGCATTGATGCATATGCGTTCGAGTCAACATAAGGTAGACTAAAAAAAAAATCATAAATGGCAAGGAATACAAACATTTGACTGTGAATGTGAACAGTGAATGATGCGCTGACAAATTTAACAGGAATTCTTACAACTCTTCAACAACTTTGTGTTATTTTCACTTCATATCTACTGAGCTAGATTCTGAACATTGATAGTCTTTTATAAATGACAAAAAACACATATTTTCTTTTTTTTTTCAAAAATAAAAATAAATAAAAAAATGACACGAAGTGCTCTTTCCTCCTTAATAAAGGAATTTGGGCATGCGTATCCTCATACAATGGTTTGTATCCTGTGAATGAATGCCCCACGAATGAGGTTATGTACTTAACATAAAGTTACGTGAAAGTCCTGTGTTTTGTGACCCATCCACCACCCCAACCTGCGGCCTTAAGGGAGCGTTTCCTCCCTTACTCCTGTCAGCGCATTGGTTACTTGATCACAGCCTTCCCAAAAGCATAGGAAAATTAGGATAGGATAAAAATTAAAAAATTGTGAGAACAACCTGCACTCTTTAGTATCACAATTTCATTATAAAAATCGCAAACCTTTAGTCAACCCATAAATGTGCCCATAGGTCTTGTGCTCTTAGATTTTTAAGGTGTAGAATCATCTTTTAAGTTTCTAAAATAAGGCTCTAGTTACTGTAGGTGAGTTAGTGGAAACTTCTTGGATTTAATGAATAAATGCTCCCACATACACATACATTTTCAAATTCTGTTTTGTTTTTTGCTTTCACAGAGGAAAATAGATTTAACTGGAAGCACTGATGCACCAAATCAAAGGTCAAGATTTAACAAGAAATGACTTACTGACTTAGCAAAATAGAACTTGAGGTTTGTGTTGAGAATGTGTTTAAAATCATTCATGAGAGATTCACCAGGGCCAGTACGTTTCCTGACAGCAAGCTTAGTTTCAGCAGGATTAGCATTAGGGGGATATCTGTCCTTACCAAAATAAGTGAAGTGATTTATGCCAGAATGTTTACTTTCTCTTTAAAAGCAGAGCAGATGAAATGATCAAGATGTGTTGTCCTTATAAGACTGGATGCTTGGATGTGTGGAAAATGTGACATTTTACTTTGTGCACACACAGTGGCTCACAATAGTATACACATACAGACATACACACATATATGTACATTTATCTTGAACCCATACTGTATAACCTCTTTACCCTCCCCCTTTTTTTTTAGATTTGGTGACAGATGAAACAAGACCAGAACTATAATATATTATCAAAGACCTTTATGTTTTTAAAAGTCAAGAGTAGTATATCTGCTTAGTTTTATAAATATATAACTACAGTTATTATTTTTGACTTCTTGGTATAATATAACTAATTATTATAACCAGAGATGTATGTATAAGCTAATAAAGTGTCTTTATGTAAAATCAACACCTTTGTGAAAGTTTTCATTGTATCTGTGTGCTTTTGTTGGATACGTAAACCAACAGCTGTACAGTGATGTAGACAATCATTCTTAAAGGACATGGTCAATATTTTGGGAAATATTTGCCAACTTTACGAGACTGAGATGAGAGGCTTGGTTAGCTAAGCTTACAGATAAGAAGCAGGGAATGACACAGAGCCTGGCTCTGTCTGAGGCATGTTTTCACAAAATGATCTTGATACAAGGTCCACTTACGACCATTTTCAGTTTTTAACTGCATTTTTTTTTTTTTTTTTTTTTTTTGATTGATTTATTTCGGTCATTAAAAAGCAACAGAAAAAAACTGGTGTCATCGTGTGAGTTAGGTATAGAACTTTGGTTAGGTCATAACCTCTGTTTGAATAAAGCCCACATGCTCTCTGTTGCCTATTTGTTTTATTGTATTGTTTTTTCCTTTATTTAACCAAGAAGCAGGAAGCCCCATTGAGATTGAAAATCTCTTTTACAAGAGAGACCTGGCCAAGTTGGCAGCCAATCAAAACATATTAAAATGCAACAAGTACAACATATAATTCAAAAATCCACAATAAAACAACATCAACTATTCAAACATTGTGGCCTCTCAAGAAAAACAAGAACACGTCTCCATCACCAGTCTTTATGATGCCCTTAAAATGATCAATGTCATTATCAATGTTTCTAATCTTAGATCTTTCTGAAGACTGTTCCATGCCCATGATGCATAGTAGGAACATGCAGTTTTCCCACATCTGTTAAAAACCAGGATTCATCAAAAAGGACCCACTTGGAGGAGTGTAGCTGGTAATTACCAGAGCTGACACACTCAAGGGTGCAGAGGTAGGCCGGACGTTTTCCCAATATTGCTTCATAGATAAAATATACCAGTACTGTTTTCTGCGAGTGGTCAATGATGACCCACCAAATCACAATGAATTCAGTGATAGGTGGGGACTTGTTTGCATTTGTAAGAAAGCATCGAGATGCATGGCATACTGAATCAAGACTATGTAAAATGGAGGAGGCTGCATGCATAAACAATATGCCACCGTAATCAATCACAGACAGAAAGTAGCTTCCACAGGTTTTTTTTTTCAACGCACTGAAAGTAAAACAAGGTTTATTTTTAAAATAAAAGCCCATCTTCACTTTAAGCTTCCTCACTAGAGAGGCAATATGTACATTAAATGAAAGCTTGTCATCCATCCATATACCCAAATACTTGTATGAGGGCACCCTGTCAATGGATATACCGTCAGAAGTGAAAATGCTCACATCATCAAGCAACTGTGAGCAAGAAGACTGTGAACTTCATTCTGAGCATTTAAAATCAATTTTAAGTTCAGCAGAGCAGTTTGCAATGACTAAATCTCTAAAGCTCAGTCTGAAGCTCTGATAGTGTATTTTTGCTTGAATGTCTTTACCCAAATCATTCATAAAAACAGAAAACAAAATAGGCTCCGAGATGGAAACCTGGGGGACACCTTTGGTTATCTTAAGAAATTCCGATTTATGGCCTTCTGCAGAAACACACTTAGTTTGATCTACCAAATAGTTTTGGAACCAGTGTATAGCCTTAGGGCAGACACACATGAACATAAGAGAGATGGTATTCACTGAGCGCACTCAGGGTGCACAGAGAGCGCATGGATGTCACTCACTTGTTTTGCAGAGGCAAGAGCTAGTAACAGCACTGTCTTAAGGGACAGGTGTTTGAGACTTGCCTCCAGCAATGGCTCAAATGGGGGGCCTTTAAGCCCTTCCAGAACCACCGCTAAATGGCCCGCTGTTTTGTCCCCAAATCCTATATGGCAAGTCGCTATAGCTGCCACATAAACCTTAACCGTGGAAAAGGCTTTTCCTTTATCAATCAGGTCTTGTAAAAACAACAGTATCGCTGGCACAGAACACTGAAAGGGGATGTGGCCCCGTTCAAGACACCACCGCTCAAACACTCCCCACTTAGAGTCGTACAGAGACCTAGTAGAGGGAGCCCTGGCATTTTGGATAGTGTTAACCACACTCTGAGGGAGCCCAGCAGTGGTCAAATTGAGCCACTCATGTCCCAGGCCCACAGTTGCAGTTGTTCCAGGTGCAGGTGGAACACCACCCCCGCCCCCGCGAGAGCAAGTCTCTGCGCACCTGCAGCTGTCAAGGCTCGGCGCACAGCATCCGATATATCTCCACCAGCCAGTGCATCGCTGGCCAGTGTGGAGCTATCAGGATCAGCTTGTGGTTGTGTCCCCTCACTCTGGCGAGAGTGGGGGGAATCAGGGCCAGTGGGGGAAATGCGAAGAGCAGCTCGTGCGGCCAAGCATGTGCTAGTGCGTCTACGCCCAGGGGAGCGTCCAGAGTGCGCAGAGATCCAGCCTGAGTGAAGCAACCCAGCACTGAAATTCCCGCATGTGAAGGCGGCCAAGACAGATCACGAGGACGGCTGAAGCCATCAGACCCAGCAGCCGAAGACACAGTCTGAACTGGACGGACCTGTGTCGACGGAAGTGCGCGAGGCAAGCTTTGAATGTTTTTACTCTATCCTCCGAGAGGCGAGCTGTGAATGGTACGAAGCACAGGGATAATCCCAGAAAGAATATCTCCTGCGTCAGAGAGAGTTGGCTCTTTTCCGTATTCATCACAAAGCCCAAATCTATTAGGTGTTTCATGACAATGTGTGTGTGAACCCTAGCCTCCTGTTCTGACTGCGCCAACAGGAGCCAGTCATCCAAATACGTGGCCAGCCGGATGCCCCGACGTCTGAGTGGGGCGACAGCAGCCTCTGTGCACCATATGAAAACCCTCAGGCTGAGAGACAGGCTGAATGGGAGAACACGGTATTCGTAGCACACCCCCTGAAAGGCGAATCAGAGATATTGTCTGTGAGGGTGGTAAATGGGAATGTGGAAATACGCGTCTTTTAGATCCACGGACCAAAAACCAATTGTTCAGTCTTACTAGACACAGCAGTGCCGCATGTGTCAGCAACCTGAATTTGTATTTCCGCAGAAATTTGTTCAGAGCCCGCAGGTCCAGAATAGGGCAGATTCCTCTTCCCCCCAATTTGGGAACGAGGAAATATCTGGAGTAAAAACCTGACAGACTCTGTTCGGGAGATATGACAGAAATTGCTCTTTTTTCTAACAGGAAGAGGATTTCCTCCTGTAAGACTCGAGCTGATTTCCCTGTGCTTGTGACTGTATTACGCTGGAGAAACGGGGAGGGACGGTGGCGAATTGGAGCCTCTATCCCAGAGAAATTGTGCGTAGCACCCACAGTGAAGCTGCGGTCGCTTTCCAATTTTACCATTTAAGAGAAAACGGGAAACGAGAAAACATATTGCAGCTCCTACTCTATCACAGGAGGTCCCAACAGCAGGGCTGTGGCACCCTCTTGCGGTAGAGCGAGGAAATAACCCCCGAGCTGTACTGCGCATGCACGAAAGGGCATCGCAGGAACAGTGGGGCCTGTCACTCCGCTTCCCAGGAATGGTGATGCCCATCCCACAGGCAGAGCTGCAGAGGGCTCGGTGGCCACACTGCTTATAGACAGGGTATATTCCTTTTGCTTTGGCTTTTTTTGTTATCTGCACCCTCGGCTCGTGGCCTGGCTGTGACAGATTTCATTTTATTTTCACACTTTTGGGAACATGTGTGTATGTGTGTGTTTGTGGACATGTGGCTCGGGGCGCAACAGCGCAAACCTCCGAGGCGATGTCTCTCCTCTCGTGGACCGGCTCTGGAGTAGGCAGCAGCGGCGTGGGACACACACAAACAAGCCAAAACAGTGGGCCTGCATAACGGAGAACGGCAGGATGCTCCACCCGGAGAGAGGACGGCTGTCAGGCCACTCTCTTTTTCTTCCTCGCCTGGGGGACCGAGGCCGCAGCGGTCGGGGGCGGCAGGACTGCAGTCAGGGTGGGAGACTTTCAGTGCCAGCCGGCTCCGGACTCCTTTCTCGGCGGGAGGGGCAGGCCGGGCTGTTGCGGCTGCTTCGGGATCTTGAAATGCGGCAGCTGGGAAGCAGCTTGAGCAAATGATTTGCGCTGCACTGGAGGAGAAGGCGTGGATGCTTTGCCGGGGAGACAAAGTTTCAGGTCTTTGTTGTCCTTCTTTTTTGCCTCACATCTCTGCTGCATCATGGCCAATGCAGAGCCGAAGATACCCTCCGGGACAATTGGCATATCCAGTATGTCATCCTGCTCCCTGTCAGTCAAGTTAGCGAGGCTGAGCCATCTCGCATGCTCCTGAGTGACGAAGGTTACCATCACCTTGCCCGTGGCCTGGACTGAGACAAGCTGGATGTGGAGGGATAAATCAGCGATGACCGCCATTTCCTCCCTCAGGGTCCTGCTTGTCAGCGGATGCCCCAAACAGCTCTGCTTGGTAGGCAGTGAGGATGGAGAGAGCGCTGAGAGCTCTGGCCGAGAGCGCGGCTGCCTAGTACGCCCTTTCGGTCAGTGCAGACTGGAACCGCTCGGGCTTGGTTGGCAGCGTTGGACGCCTGGAGGAGGCTGCAGATAGCTGGCTCGTGCTGCCCGGGCAGAGATGCGCAGCTATGGGGGCTTCCACCGGAGGTAGTGAGAGGAGGCCCTGGGCTTCCATCGCCTCGCAGTTGAGGCATGCTGCGCCCAGGATGGGATGCTGTATGGGCAGTTACTCCAAGTTTTGGACAGCTCGGCCAGCAACTCGGGGGAAGACAGGGAGAAGCTGTTTCACCACACTACGGGCCAGGGGTAGCCGCTTGCCTTTGTCGCAGGACCGGGTGGGCTCCACGACCGCAACCGGCCAGGGTACCTCCAGCTTCTCTGCCACACGTTTACACATGTCGAGCAGGTCCACATGGATGGAGGGAGCTGGAGAGCTCACCCCGCTTTCCTCCCTGTTGGTAGTGGGCAGCTTCGGGTTTTCAGCTGGGGCTGGAGTTATGAAGATGTCGTTTTCCTCCTCGTCCTCTGATATGAGGAATGTGGTGTCATCGTCATCCGCCGTGATGCCAATCTCCAGCACGTCTTCCTCGGGAAACGGGGGAGCTCGGAGCTGCTCGCACTGGGCGTTCTATTCGAAGCCAGTCTCTGGAGCTTCTCCGGCCATGTCCTCGTCTTCCTCCGCGGCTGTGCCTTGGTCAGCGGTGGGGAGAAACAGGTCATGGCCCGCGAGGCTAACTTGGCAGGCTAGCCTGCATCTGAGGCTCTTGACTGTGAACACTTTGCAGTGTCCACAGGACCCGGGAATCTCGAGGGTTAACCTGGCATGGTCAACCCCAAGGCAGATACTGCACACCAGATGGGCGTCCTTCCCCGAGATTTTATTCCCGCTGCAACAGAGCCGAAAGTCTCCTCTGGTGTGAGGATCTTTAGCGGTCGCCATCTCGCCAACAAGCTGGAGTGCTAACGGAGAAAAGGGCCGTGGCTAGCTGGTGTGCTAGTGTGGGGTCGAAAGGAGTAGCTGGTATGCTAGCTTAGCTCGACCGACTCGAACGTCTGTGGTGGGGAGCCAAGAGGAATTCCACCGTGGATGGTCTGGAAGAAAAATACTTACCGGTCCGGTCTGGTGTGAACGGACAAGGCAGAAGCCAGAGCACGACACTAGCAGGACCGTCGCAACCGGACAGGCAAACTAGGCAATTGTCTAGGGCCCCGAGTTGGAAGGGGGCCCCCAGAGACTGCTGACATTGGTCCATATCAATGACAATATGATGGAACCCCTATAGACACTGCAACAACGACAACACGTTGGAATCCCCCTGATGGGGCCCCCTACTAGCTGCTGCTTGCGAGTGGCTAAGTAGGGTGACGAGATGTCCTGCATTGTGCGGGACTGCACAGCATTTCTCTCTCTTTTCACGCGTCATTCAAATTGAGACCATATCCCGCATGATTGGTTGCCACCCGTGCTAGCATTGTTGGAATACCATAGTACTATGGTACCTCACGGTACCACTACTGTGGGATAAGTTCAAAGTCCAATTGCAAGAGGGTGAGTGTCCATGCGCCGTCCAATAACGGTGCGTGCTGGCCACCTGGCACTCAATATGCTGCTGCAGTGGTTTGTATCCAGTGACATTTCAGGTATTAGCTGAGCTATTGAGTATCTTTAAGCAGTGAAAGTTACTATTTATTTCTTTTTACTTGTAGGTTAGATTTGTTTATATATGCTACAGTGATTTGTTTTCCACAGAGCTCTACGGTGCGAACATTTTACTCGCATTTGCGACTAAAAATAGTTTTACGCAAACAAAACAAATCATTCAGTAGCAGCTGTGCGAGTACAGATTTCAACCAGCAGCAGAAATGAAAACCGAATCTTGCCGGTTGTGGGTTGAATGGGGGTCACAGATGCCGTATTCCTGTCAAATATGGCGCAAGATAAGGGCTTACCGGCGACGGAGAAGTCCGGCTCCAGGTCCAATAATTTCCTCTTTGTTGATTTCATGACTGCCCAGAAATACCTGAACAGCCGAGCCATGGCGGCACACAGGTATGTGGCATGTCAGAGGACAAACGAGCCGTTCACATTTCTCTCTTGTGGCAGGTAACGGCCCACAAACCTCATCGCACTTTAGGGACTGTTCTTTACTTGTGAAGGGACTGTTCTTTACTTGTCAGGGGAGGAGGGTGGCTGGTTGATTTTTATTTCATTTATTTATTTTATTTTGATCCCCCCTATGTTAATCACTTATTGATGCTGTTTTTGGAGTATGAATAAGTCAATAAGTAATTTATTCCATTGAAATATCATTGATGTATTATAGAAAAGTGATTTATCTTTTTATAAATGACAAAAGGCACATCTGCCTAATTTTTGTTGTGGTATTGTGATACTACTCAGAACCGTGATACTTTTACTGGTATTGTACCGTGGATCCCAATTTTGGTACCGTGACAAGTCTGATGACTGAACTTCGCGCTGGGGGCGGTGTCCCACATTGTCCCTCACAAATCTACTCCTTGTCCCACATTTGGTTTATCAGGACCTGGTCACCCTAGAGGTGGGGGGGAGGGGGGGGGGGGGGGTGTTATCCACGCACACTATATACAGTAGGTGGGACTACTGGGTGCGGCGCGGATGAACACCTTTCACCAGCCAATCAAGATTGGCGGATTGAGATAAATGCTTCTATCAGGGCTGCAGGCTGCATCCCATAGTGAGACATCGAGTGAATATTATGAAGAAGAACTCACATTTAAAATCAATCAACTTACATATATGTATTGTCACTGTAACATATGTACACACTCACATACATGTACTTCGTCTCATATTTTTTGGTACTTTCACTGTCAGGAAATTCTTCCTTAAAGCAGCTGTGCGGAACTTTTCGTTTTCGTTGATTATAGCGCCCCTTTGGTCGAAGCGGTATGACACCCACAGCCTGGTGTTGTAAAATTCCAACTGCAGCCGGCAATTACCACATGCATTTGTTTTGGAGAGCGAGAGGATTAACTAACATCAGGTCAGTCTAAGTAATTAGTGGAAACAGCAAAATTACTCAGTAAATCCTCCTGTCGTGTTTCTGTTCTGATCTAATCTAATCTATTGTGTATTTTGAGCTACTAAGGCTACCGTAGTAGTGTGAGCCTCAAGTTATTCTGGGTAATGTAGTAACCGTTGTTGTGCTGCTGGAAACAATGAGAAACAGCCATGTACGTTCGGTGTAAGGAGGAATAAACAGTTAACAAGTCATCTGCTGAGTCCGCATTATTATGTGAAAAGAATACTCAGACGATTTGGGAGTTATGCCCTTTCTCTATCATTTTCATATTGAGACAGCAGTTAGCATGGCACTTGTAGGGGGTCAGTACATCTTGCGCGGAGGGATACACCGGTGAGCAACAGCTGCAGCTGGCTCTGGGACAGGTACGCTAGGTCACTCGGTAAAAGCAAACAAAGAGACGACACGGACGATATTACTCACCCGACTGAAAGCTGTCCATCAGCTCCTGCAGGCCTGGGGCGTTTTTCCAGTTCATGTTAGGAACATGAAAAAAAGTTTCAGTCACGCCAGGATTAGTGATTGCTGCAAAGTTTTCATTCCTTGTGATGCACTCTCTGCGGCGCTTTTCCTCATGATGATATATCTCCCCAACGATGGTAGCACCGAGTCCCATTCTGTGCAGCAAAATGGGAACGGAGGATTCAGCCTCTCTCCTCGCCTGCTCAGCATCCAACACATGGAGTTCCTCATCTGTATGCTCCGGCTCAAACAGGTATGGCTCTGGATCTGTGTCCGCTACAAGAAACTCTTAAAAATCGTGTTCAAAGTCGTCCATTGCAGCTACTATAATCCGGAGATATCGCTAGGCTAAATAAACAGCTGAGTTTTGTTTACAAGCTACGTCTGTGCTTGCTCACCGGTGTATCCCTCCGCGGATCACAGCGCAGGACGTACTGACCCCCTATAAGCGCAATGCTAAACGCTGAGGCCCAGCCACTGGACGTACAGACACAAAAAAGATATCGATCATGTTGTCTCAATATGAAAATGATAGAGAAAGGGCATAACTCCCATATCGTTGGAGTATTCTTTTATGTGAAGATACACAGTGAAGACATAACATAATCCTAACACAGCAAAGCTGTTACCTGCAGCCTTAAACGCTAAAAGCTAACGCTACTAACGTTAGGTCAGTCCAAGTAATTAGTGGAAACATGCTAACATGCTAACGTTACACACAAATTAGTAGCGAAGTAAGACCTGTTCATAAATGTTCTGGTGTAGCTCTGAATTTCTTATAAACTGAGGACAACTGCCTGCTGTATGTTTGTGTTCATGGTCACAGTCACAGATAATTTTAGATGATGCTCCTTCGTTACCCGCCATGACAACAAAAGTACATCCAAGTCCTCATAGATACATCTCTGGTAAAACTGTTATGTGTTATGTGTTCAGCAATGCCCGTTGCGTACTGCTTACTCGAAGAACACTGTAAACACGGCTCCTTCTTCTGTGGTTTAATCGCTGTGGGCCATGGCGGGCGAGCAGAATCACTTCTGCCTCGGGTGCCGTATTCTGGTTTGCTGACTTCTGCTGTGTGTCCGACCCAAGTGAGGCTACGCTAAATAGCCATATAGAGAAAGGCTTTTTTGTCGCTGTTGGGTTCAAATAAATATGCGGATCTTCAAGGGGGGGTGATACGAACTAGGGACAGTTTTATTAATGGTAAAAAGTTCCGCACAGCTGCTTTAAGAAGGAAGTCACTCCAGAAAATACATATGCAGGACTTGGATATTAGATCTACCAGTTTTTCTTTGGAATTTTCCCCAACTCCTGCTAGCAACAATATTGATACTACTGGCATTCACAATAATGCTATAATACAAACAGGGTGACAAGTGAACATGTGATGTGTTGAATGTCATACTATTGTATTTTACTCGGTTGCACTATTGGTGCATGTATGGTTGCCTGTATTCAAGATCCCGATCGAAGGTGTTCAGGGGCCAGTGGCAGGAGCCATGGGGGACCTGAAGGCAGCCCAGCATCATCTACACTAGTGGTTCCCAACTGGTGGGTTGTGGTCCAAAAGTGGTTCACGGATCCATTCTGAATAGACTTCAAGTGACTCATGAATGTGTCAAGTTTGTAAAAAACACACTTTCTTTTGAAGTACAGTGCATTTCTGGCACATAGCTTTTTTTTTGAAGGACTGCAAGTTTTAATATAGGAAGTAGTCAATTTACAAAATGGACACTAGTACCTTTTACAGTAGTGGCATACATTAAAATTATACTAGTAACTTTTCCCTTGATAAAATTACAAATGCTTTATTTAGTAAATTGTATCAATTTCTTTTGTTCAGTTCTCCAACTGTTGTTCATCTCAATGGAAACAAATGGTTGAAGATTACATGTATTTGCTCATTTAATAAAGTTATGGTTGTAAATATATCATAATATGAAATGTTATATGTTTTATTTTTTTATTGCATATAGTTAAACTGAGTTACAACCCCTTGTGGATAAATTATTTAAAATATATTTATATTTGTATTATTGTTACAGCACATTATTGTCAACATCAGTAGTGTTGCCAGTGTTGCTTGCGGGACTTTGTCAAAAAAAAAAAAAAAAAAAAAAAAAGAGTTGAGCTAGCAAGGAAAGGATGCCATGAGGTAAGGAGTAGTAGCCAATCATGACAGAGAAGGGTTCCCCAAAAAAGATAACGCTTTAATCCAATCATAACGTGATAAATGACCTGCCTTCAGTTTCCAATATACTCTCTCACACGCATATACATTCCTCTCTTTGACAGGCTACACATATTTTCTTCTGACAACATACATTTTCTTTTTATCTACATATTTTTATTAAATGCATAGACTGACTACATGTGCATGAGAACAAATTTATGAATGTGTCTGTTAAATTATATGAATGTTTTAATTAGGAATATATGAATATGAGAACACAGTGCATGGAGTGGGTTAAAATATATAAATATGAGAATAAAAATGTGTGGGAGTAAGAATGATAAAATCATATTAAAATAAATTAATGTTAAAATGTATTTGAGAGGAGAATGTGTATTTGAGAGGGCTGGAATGGATTTTGGCTTTAATGTCCCCTCATACATCTGGATTCAATTGTTGCAAGGGTATATGCTTTATTAGTCTACAAAAATATGGAGTAGCTCTTTCACATTTCATTTATGAAAGGTTTCAAATAAAAAAAGAATGGTTGGTACAAAATGTCAGCCATTTGTACATCCAGAGAAAACCAAAACTAAAAATCAGCTGAAGTGATGGCTCCAGTGAAGCGTAGCAGTTCCTTTTTCAACAGCTCTGTTAAAACGTGATCAATTCAGGACCCGACTGCTGCCATTTACTATGTGCTGGTTTAAGATGATGGCTTACCCTGCTCTGTGGCGGCGCACTTTGCTTATGGTGCACACACTGCTGCCACATCAATAACATTACTTGCTTTGTGTGTGTGTCTGTGTGTGTGTTTGTGAGCATGTGTGTGTATGGTAAGCAAATCAGGCATTCTTTATTTATTTCATTCAATTATAGCAGTAGTGTATGTGTATTTCTCTGTATGTGTGTGTGTGCTCTGTGTACAGTGAACAGATGGCTGGCTGGCTGCCAGCCAGAGGAAATGGTCCCCTATTATTTATTAGCTGGGATGGCAAAGGATCAAACAAATTTGAATATGAGCCACCCACACAGCATGCACACAGACACACAGACACAGACACACACAGACACACACACACACACACACACACACACACAAGCAGCATGATATACCAACCTGCTCTTCTATTTACTTATCATTCTCTTTCTCTCTTCGTCTCTTTTGCTCTCTCTCTCTCTCTCAGGCACACATAGTAGAGGAGGTAACTTGCCTATTAAGATATGTCACTGTAAGCATAAAACTCCCACTTTGTCCTTCTCACAGACACACATACAGTATACAGTACTTGTAGCTTCACTCCGCAATGCAGCAGTGTTGGGCTCTCAATGTCTCTGTCAGTCTGCCAGTATACATGTCTGTCCCAGTTGCTCAATGACCGTCTGTGCTGGTGAGTCACCCTGTCTGTTCGTCTATCTCTCTCTGTCCTTTTTTTCTGACAACACCCAACTGATTTCACATATTTCATGATTTCTGGTTAATCAGTCAAAAGGCCTCCCGGTGTTCTTCCTAGTCTCTAAGAGAGTTGAGAGGGATGACAGGAGAGAGTGTGTCTCTGTTCAAACTGGGACAGGAAACCTGCAGGACTGCTTTACTGCCAAAATAGAAAGAGGGCCTTCCAAAAGTTTAAGCTTTGAGAAATTCTTACAAAGGGGGAAGGAGTAAAAGAGTGATAGGCAAATCACTTACAACATGTTTTTCCTTTACAGGACAAAACCTATGACACTACTCACCTCTGCTGCTTTATTACATTATCTGATGGTTCCTCAGAAAATGTTTGCAACATCATAATTCATCCAAAAACAATATAAATGGTGCATAGTACTCACCTATTACCTGTCTGTGTTCCCCCCAAAAACTAGTCTAGTTCTCTAAGTTTTTAAGACAGAGTATGCAGGGGTTTTTGTGTGTGTGTGTGGCTCAATCCCAATTCCACCCCTTAGCCCTCCCCCTTAGCCCTACCCCTTAGTATTGCGCACTCGCCTGAGGGGAAGGGGTATCCCAATTCTCCTGTGTATCGAGGGCAGGTACCAAATAGCCCTTAAAACGAAGATTTTCCAGGACCACACTAGCAACCAAGGGGTACATGGAATTTTCCCACAGTTAAGTGCAAACACCGGCAAAATGGCGCAATGAGCAGCCAAAGCGAGCTATAAATGTATACACGAATGTTGACACATATTTAGGTAAGCTCGTTAGCTAACGTTAGCATTGATTAGCTCGGTTAACGTTAAATACAACAAAACGTCTATTTACAGCCAATCCATACATACCAAAAACTGGTCCATCAGCACTTGTATGTGTCAAAGATATCTTCTCCTCCTTTGATTTCTGCGACTTGTGGACAGCCACAGAAATAACACTAAAACCCAAGCAATGGACATTACAACGTTTGCAGACGGCCTTTTTAAATGTTTGTGATAAACACTTGTCGCCTCTGCTGACATAGCAGCCAGCTAGCAACAATGTTTGATGACGTAGCGGTAATTGAGTGCTGTCCCATTTCTTAGGGGAATATCTTCACCCCTAGCCCTTGGCACTCCGTTTTGAGGGGCAAGGGCTAGACGAAGGGGAAGGGACAGACGAAGGGGTAGGGGTAAAAATGAGAATTGGGATTGAGCCTGTGTGTGTCATTGGGCAAAATAACCCTTAAATACTGCTACAACATAAATAATCAATATGTGGTATTCAGTCTTGATATTATTGCAGGCTACAACACATAAATCAATGTATGGAAAACACAGGGTTACTGTATAAAGCGCTTGCGTATGCCCATGCTTGTCTGGTGAAAAGGGCTTAGGACAGAGAGGACAGGGGGCCTTTTCCAGAAAACCGCTTGCACCAGCTTTAAAGATAGCAGAGTATTTGAAAAAGACAGGATATCAGTGCAAACAGACTCCAATGGAGGAGATATATTCAACTATTTTTGCGAAACTATGGCTAAAAAAAACCATTTTGAATTTGTTGCTTGTGCACAACAAATCCCATCATGGGAGGACAATACAAAAATGCTTAGTTAGCTGTAGTCAGGTGACAATAACTGTGTTTAGACTTTCTATGAGCTCACGACAGTTGGATAACATTGCACAGGACATTTCAAAAAAGTTTTTTTTTAGAAAGTTTATAATGTTTTGGCTGTTTTTCATTCAGACTCTGAAGTCTGTTTGCACTGACATGCTGTCATTTTTTTGGGCATTCTACATTCCTGAATGCCATTCAATAGAAAACTTCTCGGAATAGAGAGCCTTGGGAGGTAAGTATTGTATACAGTTTATATTGTTTTGGGGTAAACTATTCCTCTAAAATGTACTAGTTTTCAACTAGTTTCTTTTACTTTTCTAAAAAGTACTAGATTAAAAGAGAAGTTGTTGTGTTTTATAAACGCTCATTAATTTTGGACAGCAATCTTTCCTCTATAAAAAAAGAGATTTTGATATAGTAATCTATTTAAAGAAAATTTTAAATACACTGATGACATTGTTACAATTACATTACAGCAAACACAAATCATCTTGGCAGTGGTCTCATTGTTTTCTACTGAATTAGCTCGTCTTTAGAGGTGGTTAGTGTCCTACATGAGCAATCTTCCCTTGGTTCTCATAAATGACGCAGTTTAGTTTGCTATCATTTATTTTTGTGCTTTTGTGTAGAAAAAGAGTTTAATAAAAGGTCCTTATTTTTGCTGAGCACTCTACACTGTCACAACAATCTAGCAGGATGGTATTAACTGTTGCATTACTATGTTATTCCTCACAGCTCGAACCCAGTATGCTGATGGGTCAACAACAGGATCAAGGGTCTGCCCTGGAGTCATCTCCCCATTGGATGAGCACAGAAGACCTTTAGGCTTCCGGGATGCATCCAGATCGGACGCCTGGACCAACTCTAATGGACGTTCAGGCACAGTGTCCTCATTACAACACCAATCAGACATCTAACCCTCAGCTGTAAACAGGATCCTGAGACATCTGGACTGCTTTGGCTTTAACTCAGGAGGTACAGTGGGTCTACTAATTGGAAGATTGATGATTCAAGCCCAGGCTTCTCCAGTCTGCGTTTCAAAGTATCCTTGGGCAAGATACTGAACTGTGAATTGCCTCTGATGGCTGTGCTATTGGTATGTAAGTGCATGTGAATGTTTAAACTGAGTAGCGGGTGGCATCTTGAATGATAACCCTAGTTACTTGTGTATGACTCGGTATATGTGACATGTAGTGAAAAAGCACAAAGTTGCGGTACAAATGCAAGACCATTTACTTTTTACCGTCTCTCACTTTGGGCAGTAAAAAGGAATGTCATCTAAGATAACTGTGCTACAATATACACGGTGGCGCCCCCAGAAATGTTTCATAGGTGGCTAAACGGGGCCACTGACAACCTTAGGGTGGCACACCAAAACTAGGAGCTAAAAGTGAATTTTGGAAATTTTGTTATGCTGTTGAAGTACGAGCTCGTTGAAAACTATGTGAATATAGAGATTTAGAGAATTTTAAACTGATATACTTTGGTTTCTCATTGTACAGTTAATACAACAATGACCTGATGTGCAGACACTAATACCAGTAGAGTTAGCATCATAGGTTCCACAACAACCCCTTTTTAATACATCTATACAAATAGGCTCTTCAAATAGGCTGGTTGTCTTTTTCCTTAAAATAAAAAACCCATACAGCTTTAATTAAGGGAGTGCATTGATTGTAAGGGCCAAACCATTTTCTGGGAAACATTTAGGGGTGACTTGTGGGTACCCATAGAACCCATGCATTCAGATAAGAGGGCCATGCCCCAAATCCAGTTACAAGAAGAGTAAATCAGGCATGTCAATTGCAGACCCTACAATATAACACAACATAAAACTGTCACGCACTATATTGTCACTGTCAGATGAAAACTTTTGATTCCAGGTCTATCTGAAGGTTCTGGATAGACTTACATAAGCCCTGTGTTTGTACAGTTAGAGGGCATTGTACTGTAACTGCAATGGCCTATAGTTAAAATATAAACATGACCAAAATGGCATGTTCTGTTGTTTTCAATATGATTACTTACAATATGATGCATTGTGATAAAATATGACATGCCAGCAGTCTGACTTAGATTTGAATCTACTTTATTCTACAGGCTGAGTGTGTAAGTCATGAGTTTGCTTGGCCCTCCTACTGCCAGCCCTGAGGCTGAGGGCCTATTTTAGGTTTTGGCATGAAGATCTGGAGAAGTGGGCAGTTTGATGTCATTTAAAAATGCTCTTTTTCTATCTCTCTTTGTTCTGAATGAGCAGTCAGAAGTGAGCAATGGGCAGTGAGGCAGATAGTCAAGCTAAATGTAGGCATATATCCTGTGCACATTACCCCCCTTACATCACTGGCACACACACACAGCAGATACACACTCATTTCTGCCTCATTGACCCTGCTTGTTCTTACATAATTGTCTGCTGAGCTGTGAACAACTGCTGGCTAACATAACCTCGTCATGATGGTAACAGACCTAAACTCTTCTCCCATGCTATGATGGGATTATCCATGTTTCCACTGGTTTAGTATCAGCCACTGGGCTCCACTAATCCTGGATTGTGAAAACTCACGTTCCCAGGAGTCACTGCAGGCGCCCTGCTCCAAGCACTCACAGAAGCAGTTTGGACTGGGAAATGATGTGTATCCTTTGTCAGGAGGATATATCTGCAAAAATAAAACTCAGTGAAACTCAACATGATTTGCAGTGTCATTTCATTTTGTATCCCTGATATTTAATGATGGGATGCAAAATAGTGACATCACTTTGCATTATGCAATATGAGACATGGCGTGCTCCTGTCTCTTACCATGTCTTCAGAGGAAGCAGCGAGTTATGATGCAGGACAGCTTCTCAGCTTAAGGCTTTGGTGTGTTTCCTGTGTGTGGGGGTTTGTTGAGTGGGTGTGTGAGAGACAGCAGCTTGTCAGTTCGTATCAGATATGTACACTGACATGCTGTCTCTGCTACCAAAACAGTGAAACTACTGAAGAAATTCTCATTTGATACATTGACAATCCCTCAGAAGATTCAAGGGTGATCAGTACAAGCCCTGTACTTAGGTGTTCATTCCAAAATACAAATATGAAGAATATGAGCTTGAGCTGGGCATTGCAATAAAATGTTGCCTGTATAAAAACAACGGATGTAGCCACGTGATGTCATCAATTGATTTGGGTAATCCCATTTTAAGGCATAGAGGGTGGCAAAATGTTCATGTGAAGTTTTGCTTAAAACTATTAAAACAACCAGAAAAACTGAATATCTGACTCTTTAAGCCTGGTACACACTGTGATTTTGGGCTGTCCAAGACGAAAGATGAACAACGTAAACAAAAGTGGCGACAACTTTGGTCGTTGCTCTAACGGTGGTCCTACATCGCACAGTGAGAGAGATCTAAGTATGGCTGTTGTCACGTTCTTGTGATCAAAGACAACCAGGGATAGAATTCTGACAGGGTCAGAACTTTGGAATGACCATTTCACTGTGTGACTGCTGTTACCACCTATGCCTGCTAACAAACCAATAGAAATGCAGCATGAAATGATGCACTGGTACTAAACACAAACAAACAGATGGATAGCAGCTTGCCATGAAGGCAAAACACGCTAAAAGAAATGTGTGGGATTCCCACAAACTTTAGATTTTTAATAATGTGACACTCTATGTTCTGCTTCACAGATAGAGAAGTAATAACTTGTGCAGCATCCTTGTGCACTCAGTATTGGAAGCTATTCAGTAGGAATTGTCATCGCACAGTCTTCATATATCAAACTTGATATCTTACCCAAGTTTATTAGATCCATGTCACACAGTGTAGCTACACTTAAAGGGAAAATTTGGTTTATTTCAACCTATCTCCTATCGTCCTAAATTTGTTTCAAGTCACTAGTGACATAGAAATAATAGTTAGCATGTTAGCCGTTAGCATAGATACAGCCGTAGCGCCAGACCTGTTAAAACTTAATTGAATGGGCATCCTTTCAAGTGCAAAGTTAGTCCACTAAACAAGCTTTTTCTCCACAAAGACCGCCTCATATCGTTAGGATAAATGTCAGAGAACATATAGAAAACAACATGTAAACGTGTTGTCTTACCTTATCGGTGTGGTGCCACGTTTGTTGTTTACCATTTAGCTAAGGCTGCAACCGGTCCCATTCCTTGCAACAGAGGCATTCCTCTTCTGTGGGCACTGGGGCACAGCATTCACAGGTAACGTTACACCACCAATCTCCAGAGCTAAATCCTTCCAGCAACCATTCCTCCTCTGTCGTCCTCTAACGTTACCTGTTGTGCCTCTCTCTCTCTCCTCCTCCATTCTTCAATTTCACGAAGCTCTTCGTCAGTGCATTCTGGCTCAAATAAATAAGGGCGGCCATAAAACTCTGCAAAATCAAATTCCTCCTCCACAAAGTCGAAGTCTGGCAAAAGGTCAGCCATTATTCTATAAATCTTTCATAAAATAAATGAATGAACTTTTCAGGCTACTGTCCGGTTCTGCCTTGCAGCTGCTGCTTGTTCTCGCGAGATTTCAGGCACGGTATGAGATCGCTGCTTGTTCTCGCGATATGTCGGCCGCGCTTTGGGAAGCAGAGGTAAACGGTAAACACACCGTAAGGTAAGACAACAACTCAGGAAGACCACCTAAATGTGGAATGTTAGTATATAGGCTTTCCACATCGAGAGGCGATGGCCGCCCTTATTTATTTGAGCCAGAATACACTGACGAAGAGCTTCGTGAAACTTGAAGAATGGAGGAGGAGAGAGAGAGGCACAAAAGGTAGAGGACGGCAGAGGAGGAATGGCTGCTGGAAGGATTTAGCTCTGGAGATTGGTGGTGTAATGTTACCTGTGAATGCTGTGCCCCAGTGCCCACAGAAGAGGAATGCCTCTGTTGCAAGGAATGGGACCGGTTGCAGCCTTAGCTAAATGGTAAACAACAAACGTGGCACCACACCGGTAAGGTAAGACAACACGTTTACATGTCATTTTCTACATGTTCTCTGACATTTATCCTAACGATATGAGGCGGTCTTTGTGGAGAAAAAGCTTGTTTAGTGGACTAACTTTGCACTTGAAAGGATGCCCGTTCACTTACGTTTTAACAGGTCTGACGCTACGGCTGTATCTAGGCTAATGGCTAACATGCTAACTGTTATTTCTATGTCACTAGTGACTTGAAACAAATTTAGGACGATAGGAGACGGGTTGAAATAAACCAAAATTTCCCTTTAAGGGTCTTTAAGTACAACCAAATGCTACACAAAACTTTTTTAGATGACCCAAATGTTACAATTAACTTCATGAACTGAAAACACTGAAATAGATATAGCTGTGCCTACACTGTGAATCTGGGTTTGCACCTTGGTTATGTTATATAACAAACATTGTCGCCATGGTAGCATCTGATTTAGCGTTACTGGATGCAGAGATTTATGGATTTTAAAACTCATCTTCCAGCATGATCAGCTTTGGATTTGAAACTCACAAACCAGTAAAAACTCAGCTGCTATGAGCAAGCCAGTGGTTGTATTTAAATACTTTGCAACATATTCTATTTCTCCATGAATGCTGAATGCTTGTGGTTGATGTCTACCTTAATTAGCTTGCATTGGTTAGTACAACAATATGAACAACAACCCACTCTACCTCCTTAGCTGCAGTTGACCCTCACAACTGACTGCAAACCAATACCAGTTTGATGGAACAGTTTATACTCAGGTAGAGGAAGATTACAAGTGGATCCATGATGGCTTCCATGATAACTTTTTGGACTGTTTGGCTCTCTAGTCCTTCAAATGTCAGTACTTTCAAGCTTGCTCTTGGCCAACAAATTTGCCTGTCAAAGCTCACTAATTAGTCTGGCATAGTCAGACCTTATTTTGCCCTGCGCAAGCACTGGAGAAAGTGCAGGTGGAATGCATCATAATTCAGCACTAAGGGAAGAAACACTGGGTCATTTGTATTTCTTTAAACCAATCACAATCGTCTTGGTGGCACTAAGCATAGCATGCAGTGACAGTGCTTTTGCAATATAGCAATAGAAGGGAACTTGTTTGGGTAGAGAGGCGAGCACTGGCATTAATATGGCTAAATCTCTGAAAAAAATGCGACTTAAACCATTAAAGGATGTTATAGCATGAAAATTGCTAACTCGAAGGCTGTTGTTTAATGCATAGCTTTAAAACAAAGTGTGGAAAAAGTTCTGGCTATGCAAGGCTAGTTTCACATTGAGAACTTTGATAACAGTTACCATCTGAGATAGGCAGACAGTGACAGGCTTTATAACCACAGTCTACACCCTGAGAACCAGACTATGTTCTAACTGGCTCAAGTCATGCTTGCTGTAGCTGAACCAGATAAAGCAGCTGATTAGCATCAGCAGCTCATACATGAGTGGCTCATACACCAGCTAAATGGTAATGTCCAATCATATTAATAGATGTGCATAGTAGCCATAATGACACTCCTAGTATTACTCTGCTGCTATCTTTATCCCCCCAGGAAGTGTGCCAGAATTTGAAGCCAATTTCACATTGTGGCCAAACCGTGTAACTACAGCTTCCAGGTCTGTCACGTGATGCCACTGGGCCCAGAAGGACTTTTTCCCATAGGCTGACACTGGGAAAGAGACATCTGTAAATCAGTGGATACATTTTTTGAGCATCACAATACCAATGAAATGACTCATTTCACTACCAAGATTTGATTCACTCAGTCCGATCAGTCCACATTTGGAAAGTCTAGAAGAGGTGCGTGAATAAAAGGTTTATCCCAAGTCCAGTTAGTGGTGGGCTAACCTGGAAGTCATCAGTTTGACCAGCATAAGTTAGCCACTTGGCTGGCAAAAGTCTATGCTCTATGTACTAAATGATATGGAAGGTCTGGGACATTTGACAACCAGGATGTAGAACTTTTTGGGCTTCATGCACCACTGAGAAACTTTCATAGGAATGAACGGGGCCCCTCCACTGTATAGGGCCTCCTAATACATTCATGACCTTAATGCCAACACAATTTGCTGTTGCAGTCCCGTCCATCATCATGTCTTCTTCCTATTGTGTTGAAGCTTTTGATAAGGCAATTCCTTTTCTCTTAAATCGTTAATAATTGTGCTTCATCAATCTCTCTTTATGTGTTACTAAACAATCATGTACATTTAGAAAGTTATGCATTCCACTCTAACATGCATTTTCTGTTTTCTCAAGTCTTGTCTCTGTGATTTTGCAGCCAAGTGTGTAGAAACCCATTCCTTTTAGCTGTATTGAGATCAGTATATTCTTGTAGACTGAATGAAATCAGCTGTGAGCGATGTCTGTGTGATCACACATTCACTGAGCAGCAGCCTTTTGAATCAATGCTTGTGCTACGAATTGATACTGCCTGCAGACTACTGGATGCGCTTTCAACCTTTCTGCTCGTTCTGTGATTTACTTCACAGTGACACTGCCACTGTGAGATATTCAGGACTGAAGATTTATTCTGCAGTGATATTGAGAAAATCCTCCAAATATTACATACTCAGGGGTGTGAATATCCAAAGACAGTGGTAACTGAGGAAATTTATTAAAATTTGATAAATTGCTAGATTTTTCTGACTGACTGAGCCATCTTAAATACAACGTCAGTGTTCTTTTTCCAATTTAAGTTACTGTCCAGATAGACAAGATATTTGTAGGACTGGACAATTTCTATCTGCTAACCCTTAATCACTGGGAGGACCTCCTCCTTCTTTCAGCAATATCCTATTAAAGCAAACTCAGTCCAGTGCCGAACACTGTAAGGTATAGTCAAAAGCTTTAAAAATACAAAAGCAGACCTTGAGTCAGAAATACTTCATCAAAATATATATCTACCATCTTTTTCAAGAGTTAGATGTTCTTATTAAATGTAGACCATGTGTGCTCAACTACATGGGTGTCACTGAAGTTAAACTGGAACTTTAGGGTTCTGAAGTAAGAAAATTCTCAATTACAGTCCCATTGACATTTGTAATAACACGGCTTAACTACAAATCCAACCTTGAACAGACATGAATTAGGTTCTTGCGCTGCCACAGTGGTAAATTTTAATTGGAGCTGTAGTTTTTTTTCTATGCTGTTTAACTTTATTGAATTCACAAATGTTTCACCAGAGCTGTAGTTGATGCTGACTTGTCAGAGAATATGGAAACTGGAATCCCAGGAACTGCTCCATTTGATCTGAAAGAATTACCAAATGAGAGATTTATTTCATAAATGGAACAGATGTTTTTAACCATGTGCTTTTGTTGTCTAAACCTGACCTCTTGCTTTTGTTGATGTCCAGGCATTGGTTGCGGTATCCTGGAACCTCAACAGCAGACACAGGACGATACCTAGCATGTAAATATAGACGTTTAAGGCCACTGACAAAGAGGTAATATGTGACAACTTGGGATGGGAAGGTGTCTTTAGCCACACCAGCAGTATGGCTCTATGGCAGTGTTGGTTGAGGTTCCCAGAATCCTAATGACTTTGTTTATCCTCAGATTTTTCCTCTGGTCCCATGGTCATGTTCACATCTGTAGTTTTACGTGAAATGTATCATAATTCAACATTTGGGTGGATTGTCATAAAATGTACACATCTAGCACCAATATCAGGTCAAAAACGGTGGTTTGGTACCAAACACCTTTAAAACTGAAAACATTCATATCAGCCTTTGCTCTATAGTAACATAAACATTATACCTCCTATATATCAGTACGTTAGTATTGTCATTTAGAGCATGTTAGCATGCTGATGTTAGCATTAGCTCAATGTACAGCCTCACAGAGCCTAGGATGGCTGTAGACACTTACCCCTTGCAGTTCTAAGAGGGGGGCACTACCCAGTTATATCAAGGCTGGGCCCTCCTCTGTCTACCCTAACTGTGGCATCTATTTTTGTACATTTTTCACCCCACATTTATCCCCAAAGACTATTTGAAATTGTCTAGAACCACAATTGCTCATGTTATGTCTTTGATTTTTGTTGAATTACAGGTTAATATTGAATTTGGCTATGGATGGGTATAAAGGGCCTTTAAAGGGCCCCTCACCCTTACCTCATCCTAATCAATCCTTCCTTTAGAACACACACACACACACACACACACACACACACACACAGATACATGAGAGACCAAGAACTTCAGCCTCTTACTTAATTAGCTCTCCATTGAGAGATAATTCCTGTTGAAGGCTAATCTTTATTCTAGTAGCTCAGAGCTATAATGGGCACCCCCTGACAATAGGGGAAGCAACACTGAATACCTATCAAGAAATGAGTAGAGCAATTACTGGCAACACTCACACAAGGGGACATCTTTAACTGGTATCAGAATCAAAGAGAGTCTGACTGTCTGCATTTAAATGTAAGCTGAGACTTCCTGAGCTGCTCATAATATGTACTCTTCAGCAGCCTGTGGTTTATTAACCCTCACATGCATTGTATCTTTTCACTTGTCAATAAGGTGCTGCTTCTTAAATTAGTATCAAATTTTCTATTTTAACACAACATATTGGGTCAGATTTTATGAAATAATTTTTACCCATGCTGTTGGCATGACTCTAGAGATGGCAGTTTCTTCTATCAGTTGTGCAACCACTTTAGTTCAGACCAAAATATCTCAACAGCCACTGGATGGGTTCTCATGACATTTTGTACAGACATTCAGGTCCCCAAAAAATAAACATTAATGACTGCTGATGCCCCGTCATTTTCTCTAGCAGCACCATGAAGATGACATTTTTGTTTTTTCAGGGAAATAGTTCCACAACTATTGGATGGATTACCAGGAGACTTTGTACAGACATTCATGGTGTCCAGAGGAATTCTGATGACTTTGGTGATCCCCTTAGTTTTTGTCTAGCACCAGCGTGTGGTTCACTTCACTGTCTTAACAACCATGGATGGTTTGCCATGAAATTTGCAACAGACATTCGTGATACCGTCAGAATGAATTGCAATAACTTTGGTGATCAGCTCATGACATTCCCATCAGCCTCAGCTCTACTTTGTGTTTAGTGCTAGTGTCAGCATGCTACCATGCTAAACTAATACTGTGAACATGACAGACATTATACTTACCTAGCATCAGTATGTTAGCATTGTCATTAAGAGCATGTTAAAGGCTTTTCTCGTGCGCTGTTTGTACGCTTTTCTATAAAGAGTAACACATTCTATGTTTTTGTGAAGGCTGTAATCATGTGACCAGAGCACGTGAGTGGGTGAAAATTTCCGCTCCTTGCTCACAGACCTGTAACTTTGCGCCGCTCGTCCGCTCTGCTTGGTTCTGCGCATTCTTCGCTCCGCTCTGCTCCATCATAAATTTTATCCCGCTCCACTTGCTCAACACTCCGTGTACTACCCTAATCTGTAATCTTCTATTCACAAATAAAATGGGGTCTGCCCATTTTTCCCGACAGCCCATTGGTCCGACATCCCATTGTTCCTACCATATTAAACCCATTGTTCCGAAGTCCTGTTGTTCCGAAATCATCATGATGCCCTGTGGTTAAGGTCTGTTTAGGTTTAGGCACAAAAACCACTTGGTTAGGGTCAGGAAAAGAACATAGTGTGGGTTAAAATGAAAAAGAAAGTGGCAAACACATAAGCCGTGAGTCTGCTTCGCCTCAAGCCTTTCCCAGCTGACCCAGAGCCGGTCATGGAGCCGCCGCCGGGAGCCGTTCAGCCGCGGAGAGCTCCCCACACAACCCAGACCCCAGAGTTAATAACAGGAGGTTATGGTGTTTCATTCTCTCCTCTCTATGACACTTGTATCTCGACCAGTAGCCTACTTTTGTTGCGTTGCTGATCCTCTATGGTACACAAATACAGTAATAATCACATATCGGAACAATGGGACGTTGGACTAATGAGAGGTCGGAACAATGCTACGGCACCAATAAAACATGAGCTTGGTAGATTCTCCGGGGAAGCCCTCTCCTCGTAGCTAGGGACCGTTCTACACGGTACCAATGGCAGGGTGGAAATAGTCAAAGTGTAGAAGAGACAGACCAGGTTAAGCGGCCGACCTCCGAAGCCCTCTCGCCTCTCCCCGCATTTAGGGACCGTTCTCCAAGGTACCGCTGCATCTCTTCTCAGTTTCTTTTCTGAAGTACACAGTAAACTCCATAGTTTTGAAAGAAAATAGTGTGGGTGTGCACAGGTGCAAAGATGCATTCTGGGTGGGGCATGAGCGACTGGAGCGAAATTCGAGCGAGAGATAAGGCTCCGCTCCACCTTTTAAAAAAATAGCCGCTCCTCGCGCAACACAAAATCCTCCCGCTCCCCGCTCCCCGCTCCGCTCCACTGCACTCTCATGCTTTGCATGTGACCAATGTGTTTATGGAAGTAAAGAAGGAAGGGCTCCCTTAAGAAAGCAGGTTGGGTTTGTGGATGGCTCTCAAAACATGGGACTTTTCCCAGGAGATCTGTTTTTAGAACCATGTGTATTTTGAGAGAGCTTTGAGTCATTTTAAGGTACATCATCACAGTGTTTCTTTTCCTAAACCCAATCGCAGTAATTTTACTTGCCTAAACCTAACTGCTGTATCTTTACATAAAATACGTAACTTTACGCTAAGCATGTAGCATCATTTGTGGGGCGCTAATATACATAAGATATTATACAAACCATGGTGTGCATTTTTGTAGAATATCATACAAACTGTTGTATAAGGGTACGCTATCATGTTAGTATAGTGACATTAGCATTACGCTCAGTAAGCACATAGCAAAGTTGTGTGATATAAACTGTTCTCAATTTGATATTATTGTTTTTACTGTCTCTTACTGGGTGAAAATGTTAAAGCAGTGTTTCCCATACATTCATTTATCTGTGGCGGTGCGCCACGAATAAATTATCTCCACCACATATAGATTTTTCTGCTTTTGGCGCTACCTGTTCGACCTCGCTCATAAACACATTATAATGGGACTCACTGTCTGTGAATGTAGCTTGTCGTTACAATTCCGGTGCAATAGGTGGCGGTATTCATCGTAAAGACACACTTAACGCACCTGGTCCACCAGAAGAAGAAGAAGCAGACGTAGTAGCAGAACAGATCCAAAGACCTCTCAGTACAAATATGTGGGCAAACAAGTCCAAAAGTTGTCCGAACAACTCTAACTCATCATGTTATATTAGCTGTTTTATTAGCCTGTGTCTGTATTAACATAGCTGGAAGCTCAACATGTGCAGAGACATTAACTCACGCTGTTAGTGGTGTTAACTGCAGCGCGAGTCCCGTAGCAGCTCGCCCCCCTGTTAATCAATTACAGCGGCTCCACTGGCAACGGGAGCGGCACGACAACCCCCGTCTGTCGCGCGACAACTCTCTATTTTACGCGGCTCTTTTATTTTTGTCGCGCTATGCTCCGCTACGCGACTCTCCAGCAGATAAAAACTATATGAAATACTGTGCTAAACGAGCACAATGTGTTTTTAAATGAATAAACCATTATTAGAGGTGATATGTGATGATTTTTTCCATGCATTTACCCATGTTTATCCGTGACATTGTGTAAATGTCCGTGGCGGACATTTGAAAGCGAGTAGATGACAAACAGTACAGTAAACTTGTAGATAACTCAAATATATGTAATAATTTGGGTGGATAATGCTTTAACATTTCATGCAGCCTCTTGGCTCGGAAAACAGTAAACAACCCCGCTGGCGTCTCTACGTGTCGCTTCCGTACGCAGTCAGTGGAGCCCAAATGAATACGCTGTGACGCTACGCTAATGTGACGTAGGTTTGCAGCTGGTGGAGCCCGGCCGTGTGGTCCCCCCCCAACCAGGACCAAACCACCACGAATAGATTCCTGTCCTGTGGGAAACACTGTTAAAGGGTTAACCAGATTATCAGGCTGTCTGTTATCTGAGGTGCAGAACATCAATCTGCATGATCAGAATCAGAATCTGCTGCACTGGACTGAGACAGCTGCAGTTACATCAGATTAGATGAAGACCACAGCCGTTGGCACAAGGTTACATCAGATTATATACAGAATGTGTAGAGGATCATGTCACATCATTAAGATCACAGAGGGTGAAACACTGTGACCCTGAAACCTAATCCTGCTGAATGCAGCCTGACATGATGCAACACAATCACACACAGCACTACCAACAAGAGACATTAGCACATGAAGTGCTCACACACACCCACTTGCCTGATTGTTCATATTGTAAATTATTAATGGATGGTCATAAAACACACAGAAGGAAGATTTCAAAATAAACACAAGTCTTTGCATATCAATCAGTTATCTTGGCAGAGTAATCTCTCAAAAATGAATCTGTAGAAATAAATGAGATACAGTACGAGTCAGTTTTAAAGTTGAACTGAAATTTGAAGTCTCCTCACATTTTGTGTAAGGAAACTTATAATGATATTCCAGCTATTCTGCCCTCCACAAGCAAAAGACCTTAACTCAGCAGAGTGTAGAACTGAGAGAAATGACTCTAAAGTTGTTTTAGTGCCTAGCTAAATTAATTGTAAGCATAAAATTGGAAATGTGGCAATTCTTTGTTTTTTTTTGATGAAGTCATTTATCTTTATACGAATCTTGAGCTCAGACTTGAACTTTGACCCTTATTCATAAGTAAACATACATCTGCATTGTCTGCAAAATAATAAGGAGTTGTACCGAGGCAAAAGACATCAACTTCCATTTGATTCTCATACACCCCTACCAGTCCAAACAATCTAAGTCCAACAACACATTTAGTCCAAACATATAATGACATCCACAAACTGCCATTGCTTTGTTTCAAGTGTTCATATTTCTTCAGATATTATCCATAATTTCTTCCGTTTGCATGTAAATATGTGAACTGCTTGCTGTCAAAATAGAGGCGGCATCCTGACCGTTCATTAACACCTCGACTGAGCCAAAAGGAGCATTAGAAGTCCTGTGTTGAAGGATGGTGCACCCCTCACACTTCCTGGTCTCATAGCCAATCAATAGTCAGCAACTGGCCCGATGGCTTATGGGTCTTGTTGTCAATGACACTCCACACCTCCATAGGAGGTTTTGAATTTCTTCCTTGCACCATAGAATGTTGAAATTATATATAAAATGAGAAACAAATGGCTCCCCTGTCTCAAGGGAAAAAGCAGTCTTTCTTATTAATTTAGGTTTTCTAGAAGTGTTTTTGTATTCAGCAAGCTCCGTCAGTTGTGTTGTGTTGTCCAGTTCTAGTCATGTGCAGCATCTTTTTCCAAGAAAATATTAAGGCAAATATTTTTAAAAAAGAAAAGAAAAACTTTTATGTCAGTGTGCTCAAAACTATAAAATACTAGAAGGACAGTAACATTCACAGTGATTCTGACTAGCTGGGGAGAAGTCTTCAGTGTTTCCTGTCAAAAGTATGCAGAAGGATTAGAGCCATGTTAAAGAAAAAAAAATCTTAGATTTCAAGAAGAAAAGTTGTAAATCTATGACAATGAAGTTGTAAATCACACTTTGTCACTTCTTATACCACGTTGCGCAACTTTCCATTCTTAATTTGTGCCTTTTTTCCCCTAAGATTAGAGGTTTAATCTCATAATATTTCAACTTTATTCTCATAAATTTACAACTTTATTCTCGTAATATTATAACTTTTTTCTCATAGATTTACAAAAAACTTGGCCCTACTTTTCCTTCATACTAAGGAGACCATCCGTTCGTAATTTTCTAAAAGTGGAATGAGAACAGTTTTCAAGTTAGTTTGGGTATGTCTTAGATATGTGTTAAAGGTGAGTTTAGGTGAAATTTACAGGACCTGTTTTAGTGAAATTATGGGATTTTGACTCAGTTTCTCCAGAGCTGAGGCAAACACTATGACTACACAGAGTCACTAACCTAAATATTTCAGTTTGACTTGATAGTATGACCAGAGAACGTGTTCTACACTTCAGTCTGTGCTGAGTCAGAGAAAAAGAAATCAGACCTTAAATGCTGGAGATGCAGTTTACTGTAACTCCAGTTAAGCCTTTGGTAAATGAAATTGTTTCACTCCTGGGACGTATTAATGAAATTTACATGAAGCATTCCTCTCCAGGCACACTGAGTATGATGAATGATATTTAGCTCTCATTTTATTGTTTATAATTGCTGTATGCCCTACATACCATACATCACATATTATCTCTGTGCTAAGTTATGTCCAATTAATAGGTAATACATGTTAATTGCTTAGTACTTTGTCCTACAAAAAAAAATATATTTATGATAAGCATTTTTTATTATAATACAGTTCTGTGTGCACACATTTTACATCATCATAATGATGCCAAGATAAAAATTATTTTCTTTAGCCAGTCACAGGATATGCACTCAGACCAGAATAAAACATGCTTTTATCCCCACAGTAATGTGTGTGTGTGTGCTGAAGAAAGAAAGAAGATGAAAAAGTGTCTCAGTAGCTTTATTGCTTTCTCATCCTTCAGTGTCAGCCAGGCCGCCACTGTCTGCAATTCTCTGGTTTAGATCCCTCAGCAGCACACTTTAAATTGTGTGTGTAAATGAGTGTGTTTGTGTGTGTGTGTGTGTGTGTGTGTGTGTGTGTGTGTGCGCGCGCATGCGTGTGAGGATATATGAGGAGCACTGTGTTTAAGGAATCACATCACAATCTGTAACGCCACTCTGCAGGGTTGGGAGACTGAGCAGGAAAGATCAAGAGGGGCTGAGGGAAGAAAGTTGACGATTGTTCTCAGGAAAATCATTGCAAAAGAAACCTGCAGAGGTCATGAAGCTGATGTCAGCACTGTACTGTACCAGAACTGTACACTTTAAAGTGAAAAGTTAGTGCTGTTTTCACGCAATATTACATAACTCATGCCTGTCGATCACATTCAGTATTTATGTCACTCACATGAAACCTTTACATCATGGAGCATTATTATAACATAACAAATATACTTATTTTAAGGCAAAATATGTTCTCTTTCAAAACCTAACCAAGTAGTTATGTTGCCTAAACTTTAATGCATTCATTTCACAACACTAAACGCGTGTTACTGTGACTATATTTACATGCACAAAATATTCCGCTTTTTGCCCTTATTCTGAAAAGGCAACATTCCTATTAAGCTATTCATATGTCTATTGAAAATGAATATTCTACTAATATTCCCCTTTACATGCAGCCCTGCATACACCCATTAATGCCTGGTTCACACTACATGACATTGCTGTCGTGACTTGGCCAACAGACATGACAGACTACACAATGGTCCACACCAATTATCCCTGGTTGTCTTTCACGATGTGTGTGATGTCATCAGGTTATTTTTGTACTATTTCTATTACTTTTACTATTATTTCAGTCACTGTGTCTGTTCATGTGTCAGCCGAAATGTTGTTGTAGTAATGTAAAAAAAAGCGCCACCAGATGTCAGGAGCTACATTTGACCGCACCGCATGTAAACATGCAAGTTACTGTATCCTCCACAGGTTCCTGCAAATGTTTCACGATAGAAGCATATTTAGAAAATGAAGGGATTCTCTCAGCCGAGGTTATAAGGGGCTTTTAATTTGAAAAAGATACAGGAAGTGTTGAGTTTGAAATCATGGCGCCATGCATTAACTTTATCAAGGCAACGGGAACAGATCAAAAGTAAAAAATATAAAGATACAGAGGGAATAATAAATAACATCCATTTATAATGTAGTCTGTGTCAAATGAAGCCGGTAGCCTCTGCAGTTGTGGTGAGTAAAAGCCACTATTTTTAAATTTTCTTACTTTATGTCCATCTCCATTATAAAGAAGTAACATTCTTTGCTAGCTTGATGCTAATGGCAGTACTCAGAGGGTTGCTAAAGTGCCTCTGCTGTTTCATGCCAGCGTTTTTCCGTTTTTACTCTGGGTGGTAACATCCCTAGAGGAAATATCAAAAAGGCTATGGTGTTGTTGTCATACAGTTGTCCACGGCAGCAGATTGCATTGTGTTCCTATTGGTCAAAGTGACGGCTGTGACAGGAACAGTTGTGAACGACAAAAAGCAAATCAAACATGCTAGACTTTCTGTTGTAACGTCCTAGACGTGGCATCGGTTGTCGTCTACTATGACACACTATATGAGATGAAACAACGGATTATCATGAACGTGAACGATACTCTTTTTTGTTCACGATCCATGCCGACAGCCCACGTCGCTTCATCGGGCTATAATCGGGCTGACATTGTGTAGTGTGAACCAGGCATAATGTGTCCTAACATGTCATTTATCACGTCAAAGTAATAAAAGTGCAATAATTGGAGCTGATTGTGACTTTTTGTTTCTTTGCTGTAAAAATAGGATTTTTTCAAAGTTTCCAAAGGTGAAAGACTTGTTGAACTGATGTTTTATCACTCTCCTTGACATGTGATACTAAGGCCTGTAAAAATATCCAAAGTTTAGTTCCTGGTGCTCCTTATTTCTTGGTACTATTTGGTAAAAAGTGCTATAAAAGGGCTTATTGTTACTGGTGAAAAGGTTATGCAGTACAGAGAGATAACTTGAGTTATAATAGAAAAAGATCTGTCTCCTTCTCTCCCCCTTTCATCCTTCTTGACTCCCTCTGTCTTTAAATGTTAGAGATAAAACCACAAGAAGCACAATACACACTGTATTGTATTAACTAATCTTCTGCAATGAAAGTATTGTAATCACTCATAACCAAAAATAACACTGCTAACAAATACTCATAAATGACAAACACTGACTGTGTTCCCAGCTTGACTATGCAAATGTGAATTGAGCCCCTCATCTGAGCAATGCTCTGTTTACTCAAAGCCAAGACGGATGAGCTAACATCCCTCCTGCTCCTCTGCCACTATTGGCAAAACAACAGCCCCGTGATTGCGAGTGCTGTTCATTTGCATTGGACACATGGTGGAAATGAGATTCCCATGGTGATGGATGGGCTCAGTCTCCCTGCTATTTAAACAGACTGACTGAAGACCCATGGGTGCACGTCCCCAGCTCCACACATTCCCAGTTCCTCCATCCACCATACCCTCACAATTCCATCTCAAGATAATAGACTTGGAATGGGAATTGTCACTCTGGTGGATTAATGCTATTTTCCCACGCTGGCTCATGTTGCAAAGTAACTTCAGAGCTGTGAAGATGGATAGAGATGACTTTTATTGATCATCTCTGCTTTAAATGCAACAAACTGCTCATCTGGATCCATGTGGATGACTCATATCAGTGACACCCAGGCTGCTCTGGGGCTTTTATATCAGTGCAGTGCTGGTGGCTGTTTGTTCACTAGCAGTTCAAATCCTCATTTTGCATCTCAAAATGTGTGTACGACTTCAATATTTGTGAAAAACAAATAACATTTTTCCTATTTAAGGAAGCGGCTAGTGCCAGTTTAACAGAGCAAGTAATGCTGCTACAAGTAATGAATGTAGTGAATACCAAATGGCAAACTCCGAGTCTGACAAATGAAGCCAACACTGACGTGCCAAAAACTGCAGTTCATCATATGGTTACTTGAGGCTGGCTCCAAAACAGAGTCAGTCCCCATAGACATTCATGTTAAAATGGCCAACTTTTCAACAGAAATAAACATGTATTACGGCCTGGTTTGGTCTCTGTAGCTAATGTCAACATTTATGACAACCAGGTTTGTTTTTAATAACTCACACACTTACATTTTATTGAGGTCCAAAATTACACATATTTAAGGGCTGTGGCTGGTATTGTCTTCACTTTGTGAGTCTGTGTTAGTGTGTATGTGTCATCATGGCAAAATGTGGTCCTGGTGACACCTTTTGTAGTGGGAACTACCACAGAAGATGTATTTTGCCCAACCTGATCTCACTCCAAAGTCGTTGAAATCCGACACTTGGTCAGTGAGTAGGCTGGCATCAGACACCGACGAAAAAGGCCGTCTATTCACGTCAACATGATATGAAACTGGTCACCAGCGTCAGGGGGAAACCCAGTAGGACAACAACTGAAGTTAAGGCGGCAGAGATCCAAGTAGGGTGTGCGGAAGTCGTGGTGGATGGGTCCAGCAACCACCAACCTTTACCCAAGAGGTCAGTGTTCGCTTCCCGAAAGATTGCAAAGTCAGACCCTGTTCTTCTTTCCTAAACCCAACTACATGCTTTTGTTGCCTTAATCCAACCATGTGCAGGTGTTTGCTAAACATGAGCACATGCATTTGTTATGAAAGAAAAAAACAGTTCACACTGCACACTGTTGTACCAAAGTAGTGTGTTTATTTTGAAAGAGACTGTATACAAACTGTACATTTCCTATACCATAACCAATGTACCTTGCATGTCATAGGTTGATGTGGAAAGCCCATGACCAAACATCAATATGTGACAAGGTCAGTGTGAGAATGGTTTTGCTAGGTGTTAATGTCTGTCTCTCTGACAGATTTTGTCACGCAATACAGCAACTGTGCAAGATGCAGTCATGAATCTTTACAGGTGTGTAGTTCAGACCAAAATTAGAGCGGGGTTTTAAGATGGATGTGATACAAGCAAGGGGACAGGAAGTAAGAAGTAGGATAGGGACCATTGGCCCCAACTGTACACCCCTGGCCTACATTTGTTTTAAAGCCCAGATCAGACCAGAGACTGCAAGAAATAATGGATGTAGCTACAGTGATATCCCCATTTGTTTTTGGACTCCTATTTGAAACCTCAAACTCTGCGCTTTGGCCATCATCATCTTCATTTTTTTGGAGCCAGAAGTGACCATCTTTGCAACAGGTAAATCTGATTGAGATGCTGAGGATGCTACCTGCAAACAGCCTGTCACTCAAAGTGTCCCCACACTTTATTATGCGTAACTTAAAGCCTAAATAAAATGTAAATGGGTGAGTTGCATAAAAATTCACCTTGTGTATGGCTGTCGTTAATAGAGACCAAACCCTTTTTGTTGTAACAGGTTGTACATACAGTACAGGCCAAAAGTTTGGACACACCTTCTCATTCAATGCGTTTTCTTTATTTTCATGACTATTTACATTGTAGATTCTCACTGAAGGCATCAAAACTATGAATGAACACATGTGGAGTTATGTACTTAACAAAAAAAGGTGAAATAACTGAAAACATGTTTTATATTCTAGTTTCTTCAAAATAGCCACCCTTTGCTCTGATTACTGCTTTGCACACTCTTGGCATTCTCTCCATGAGCTTCAAGAGGTAGTCACCTGAAATGGTTTCCACTTCACAGGTGTACCTTATCAGGGTTAATTAGTGGAATTTCTTGCTTTATCAATGGGGTTGGGACCATCAGTTGTGTTGTGCAGAAGTCAGGTTAATACACAGCCGACAGCCCTATTGGACAACTGTTAAAATTCATATTATGGCAAGAACCAATCAGCTAACTAAAGAAAAACGAGTGGCCATCATTACTTTAAGAAATGAAGGTAAGTCAGTCCGGAAAATTGCAAAAACTTTAAATGTGTCCCCAAGTGGAGTCGCAAAAACCATCAAGCGCTACAACGAAACTGGCACACATGAGGACCGAGCCAGGAAAGGAAGACCAGGAGTCACCTCTGCTTCTGAGGATAAGTTCATCCGAGTCACCAGCCTCAGAAATGGCAAGTTAACAGCAGCTCAGATCAGAGACCAGATGAATGCCACACAGAGTTCTAGCAGCAGACCCATCTCTAGAACAACTGTTAAGAGGAGACTGCGCGAATCAGGCCTTCATGGTCAAATAGCTGCTAGGAAACCACTGCTAAGGAGAGGCAACAAGCAGAAGAGATTTGTTTGGGCCAAGAAACACAAGGAATGGACATTAGACCAATGGAAATCTGTGCTTTGGTCTGATGAGTCCAAATTTGAGATCTTTGGTTCCAACCGCCGTGTCTTTGTGAGACGCAGAAAAGGTGAACGGATGGATTCCACATGCCTGGTTCCCACTGTGAAGCATGGAGGAGGAGGTGTGATGGTGTGGGGTGTTTTGCTGGTGACACTGTTGGGGATTTATTCAAAATTGAAGGCACACTGAACCAGCATGGCTACCACAGCATCCTGCAGCGACATGCCATCCCATCCGGTTTGCGTTTAGTTGGACGATCATTTATTTTTCAACAGGACAATGACCCCAAACACACCTCCAGGCTGTGTAAGGGCTATTTGACCAAGAGGGAGAGTGATGGAGTGCTGCGGCAGATGACCTGGCCTCCACAGTCACCGGACCTGAACCCAATCGAGATGGTTTGGGGTGAGCTGGACTGCAGAGTGAAGGCAAAGGGGCCAACAAGTGCTAAACACCTCTGGGAACTCCTTCAAGACTGTTGGAAAACCATTTCAGGTGACTAGCTCTTGAAGCTCATGGAGAGAATGCCAAGAGTGTGCAAAGCAGTAATCAGAGCAAAGGGTGGCTATTTTGAAGAAACTAGAATATAAAACATGTTTTCAGTTATTTCACCTTTTTTTGTTAAGTACATAACTCCACATGTGTTCATTCATAGTTTTGATGCCTTCTGTACTGTATGTCTATTTCTGTTGTAGAGATGAGCATTTTAAGAAGCAAATGTACAGTTTATATTCAGCTACAAAATAAGCAAGGAAAAATAGAAATTAGAACCTAAGTGCATATCGTCGTTGCTATGGAGATGCTAGAAGGTCTCATCTGGCAAGTGGCAGGTTTTCAGAACATTGCAGAATGGGGCATTGCAAGTAGTTGCAAGTTTCAACTTGCAAGATTTGTTTCACCTTTGAACGTTCACTTGAGGCTCCAGTTTGTGACATATCCATGTTTTGAGATGCATGGATGTACTGCAACTTGATGGGTTTGTCGGGGCATACAACCCCAAGGCGCTAATTCTTGTCTGCATTACTGTGAAGCACTTCATACAACCATACTCTCATACTCTCCCCATATGATCACTCTACTGTAAACTAAATCAATTAATGATAATGCACGTACTATAAATATCCACAACTGTGATGCAATGTCATGCATTATGACAGCTGCTCTGTTGATGAAGGACTTCTTTGCCGCTCTGTCCATTCAAAGTGTGTTACACACTTTCTCTTTAATTGACTGGTGGAGATGGGTGGAGTATCAATGTGCAAGTAGGCAATTAAGGGTGTGTCAGCACTGGTGTATAGTTAACTGTGGGAGCGGAAACACGAATAGTGCATTGTCTGGTGTTTGTCACTAATTGAAATTCAGCAACATGGTTATCCTCCAGCAAAATAATTTTCCATCCATAGAATACAGTTTCACATTTTCCGCTAAATGTAAACCCTCGTTTTCAGCAGGTTTCCTGATCTGGACAAACAGAACATTTAGACAAACACTACAGCAATCTCTTTTCTTTATAACAATTTAAATGGACAAATTACACCATTCACTCTTCAGAGGGACACTGTGTAGCACCAAAGGTTTTGGCAGTGAGAGAAAGAAGGCCTATATACCTCAGTGATCCACTGAGTGCTGATTCTGTCGTGTTTTGTGCTGACTGCAGGCCTTTCATCCTGGCACACTAACACTGATTTGTTCGTTTTTGGCTAGTTCTGTTGTATCTCTGACATTAATGTGTTTTTAACAATGCATTACAAGATAAATAGTAGCAGTAACATTAGCTGTTGATAATGTAATGGCCTGGTATTTCTGTCAATAGCCCAGTAATGAGGGAATCCATTTCATTCAAACTGTAATCAATAAGAGCATTGCTTGAATGAGGCCAGCATGGCTGCGGGCCAGATGGATAAATACCACTGGACTGAGCCGGCTTACAATGAGTGGATGTGAATAACTGTGTTTTCCTGTCCAAGAAAATGTACTAATCCACAAACACACACATGCTTGCATTAAACAGTACAAAGTCTAAAACACATTTATTTTATTTATCACATCTGTACATGGGCTCAGTGACAAAATTTTATTCACTAGCGCTACAACTGTTTCTGTTTCTGCAACACTACAAGATGTATAAGACATGTTTTTGGCTAAGAACAATCGAGCCCTACATACGGCATGCATGGAACATGTATGGTAACACCTTCCCAAAGATAGACAAAGGCACACACTTGCCCTGTTTGTTGGTGGTGAGCTGCATGCTGAGGAGAGGTGCAGTGGAAGACGATGGCACGGTTCATTTGAGGTAGATAAACACTTGTAATTAGCACTGTATCAATGCATTAGCTGAGATATACAATGTCAGACACATGCTATTAAACACACACACACACACACACACACACACACGCTAATTTCAACTTTGCAAGGTCATAAATCAGAAAATGCGTACACGTACATCGTCAGTGGAAGTGAAAACACTTTAATTGGTCAATCAGTGACTAGACAATGGGTGGTAGTAGTAGGAGTGGTAATTATTGTACAGTCAATTGAGCATAATGGTATGTAATTGTTTGCTTACCTCTGTAACATTAGCCTAATCAGACTTAGTTTTGTTTTACTTAATTTATTCAGTCTCACGTTGTGTTTATTACAGTCATGTAATGACAGTCCTGTTTTTTTTAAATAAAAAAATGATCAACATGACCTTTTCATTTCTATCATTTATATCTAATGCAAACATTGCCAGTGGAAATGGAAAATTAGGATACTTTGTCACGGTGGACACGTAAATTCTCTGGTGCATCAACGTTACACAATGGGTGGTAGTTAGTTAGTTACAACCTCGGAGGTAGATATTGGCCCTGACACACCAAGCCGATGGTTGGCTGTTGGTCAGTGTCAAGCAGTAGTGGAGTGGAGGGTATATGCAGGTATAGTAGTATACCCACCTCTTTTTCTGACCAGTTACAGTATACCTACCTATCAGCCAAAAAGCCATTAGAATATACTGGAGATTATTCTCATTTCTTAGTAACCTATATATCTATCTAGTAGTGCACCCACTTCATCAACTACCACTACACCACTGATGTCAGGCTATGGTGAGCATCTGTCATCCTAGATTTTGCGGTGTGTTTTGCACTATTGGCATTAGTCACCTTAGTCATTTTAGTTTGGCCCATTCGGCATGTGAAATTGGTGTCGGAGTCAGTGAAACCCGTCGATGAGAGAAATCACTCTGATTGGCATTTCAGTTCAGCTCACGAGAAGAGAAAAACAACTGAGAAAAGCAAGCAAATGACCAAAGTCAAGAAGGCACGAGGTTGAAACAAACATATTCTAGAAGGTAGGATTAAGTCTTTTTAGCCACTGAAGTCGTAAACAGATACATTAGCTGTAGCTATAACTCTATATGCAGCACACCATGTTCATGCTTTGTAATGAAAATATGTTAACTGCATTGTCCCTAAATTTCGTACTTGTTTGTGTTATAGTTTGCGAGCGCACAGTGAGAGTTTGCAATCTCTGTGGGTCAGCGGGTGTTTTCACTGGCTTCCTCCCACAGTCCAAAGACATGTACATCAGGTTAATTGGTGACTCTAAATTGGCCGTAGGTGTGAGTGTGAATGGTTGTCTGTCTCTTGATGGACTGGGGGCTCATCCTACTCTCCAATGTGCTATGTGTGAGCTCAGTCCTGCATGTTCTTTAATGAAGCAATAGGAGAAGATATTCGGTCTCAGTTAATGTAGTTTATTAAGCAGTAAAGGAATAAAATTACAGAGCTCTGGGTCTCAACTTCAAGTCCCTGACGAACAACAAAGGTGTGTCAGTTCACGAAGTCTGACCTCCTGTCCTTTCCCTGACCCAGTATATTTGAGCGTAACAGAGTGTCATTGTGCACGCAAGGCGTTGTCCTCTTCTCATTGGCAGTTCCACTTCCTCCTTCACCACACCACGCCCCTGCCTCGTGTTAATCTGACTCCTTCCCGCTGACAGTGGGGGCGTGGTTCCTGTTTTGAAAGACAAGAGAACAACACAACTCCCTACACGTGCTGTACCTTACTATCTGTACATCACTTTCTATTATTTTTACCATATATGAAACTAATTATCTAAGCATTGCGGTATGTGCTCCTCAGATTTCATGTCTCTTCCTCTCCTGTACTTCTCCGCTTCTGCAAAGCAAACACATTCAGATCAGCTGAAATCATCTTAGTATTCTCATTGTTCACACATCTAAAACTTATATAGTGAAACACAACTGATAGTAAAATGCATAAAATCATTCTATTCCCAACAGTCCCCTTTTGGCCTCATAGGACTGAGGCCACTTTTCTTTTTCAGTCCCAACGTATCCAGGTCCCCTTTTTAGGTCTTGTGATTACTGCACTTTTGTTTCTTTTGAAACAAAAGTTATAACTCCCTTTTGGTCTCATACACATGAGACCACTCACACCTGTCTTCTCCTGAGGCTGAGTCCGAATCTGAATCAGTAGGCGGCTCTCCTAACAGGGTGGCCGTCTCCATTTGAGTCATCTGATATGGTGGGGGCTGTGGAGGTTTTCTCTCCACAGCTGTCACTATGATTCTTTCACAGAGGGACCGGATACATGGGATACAACAACAACCACATAATGCTAACACCGCGAGCATTCCCACCAGAGACAAGAATACCGATACCACTAAATCTTTCCACTTACCGAACCACTTCTCGAAGATACCACCCAGGGGTTTATCAATGCCTGAGTGTTCATGCATTTCCTCAGAGAGCGTGCGCAGCCCTTCTAGCGCCTTAGTTACTGACCCGTCTGGAGCTGTGTTGTTTGGGATGAAGGTGCAGCAGAGGCCCTGGAACATAGAGCAGACACCCCCTTTCTCCGCCAAAAGCATGTCTAACGCAATTCGGTTCTGTACTGTCATCAGGGAGGTAGCTGCCAGTTGTTCAGAGAGTCCTCCAACCGCGTCCCTAGTGCTGTTGGCCAGTCTAAGAACATTGTAATGCACATAATTAATTCTGTCCACATTTTTGTTAGGGGTGATGGGAAACAGTGCAGCTAATATGGGTATGTTTTCAAAACCAGCAGCCACTTGGTCAGCCAATTTGTACTGGTCTGGGACCCGCGAGGAACACCTATGGCATCCATATACGTGGTTGTTCCTGGCTCATATCAAATGCATTTCTTTTCTGTCTACCTGAGTTGGTCTGGGTATCCTCATCCCCAACAAGATCAGGGGTACAGCCAGTCGGACCAGTGCACACGTACCAACCCAGGAGGATGGCAGGGACAAGTGGAGGGTTTTATCTCCACAGTACCAGAACAGGTCCCCTCTAGCCTGAACCATGCTGCTGGCGTTCTGCCACGTACTCACATTCAATGTTCTCTGGCACCAGTCAGCTTGCATCTGTCCCATATCAGTTACTACCCGGTGGAGAGGTTCCTATGGAAACAAGTGTAATTGGCGATTCTGGGACTAAACGTTGGTGGGATGGTGTGATTCTTTATGTGTGGAAACAGAGAACTCAGAGTGGTACAATTAGCAGGATCAGGATACATGGTCATATTTATCATGCAGTTGAAACCAATAGGGTCTGTGTCAGGATACAAAGGGGCTGGTGTGGTGAACAGCGTAGGTCTGGCGGATGAACATACGACACAATTGGACATGTTCATGGATTCTGCTGTCGCCGTCACCCAGTCTAACCATAGGTTTTTGTCTCCGTAGCCTGTGGCCAATCTGACTACGTCACTGCGGGTCAATTTAGAGTAGTCAATGTTTATCACGCCTGTGTTCTGTTGAGGTTCAGGCGCCTTGGTTCCATTACTTGGGGATACGGTGGTATTAGTAGGGGGAGGATTCAATAAGGTTAGTTTAATTAGTCCCATGGTATCGGTGCCACTGTGGTACTCCCAACACCAAATACATTGTGGTGTTGGTGCGATCTCCACATTTGGTGCGGTGCCTAATTGAGTTTGACCATGGGTTTGTTGTGAGATTATACACACTTAGCAATATCGGATTCTGCTTATGGGAGCCTGGAAGAGGCTGAAGCTGCTGCCTCTGTATCTTTATCTTTTTCCCAATGTCCTGTCCTCCTACCCTATATGGTGGTGGGTCCCAAAGCCCAGAATACGTCATCACATCTCTCCATCTTCCACACCACGGATTGTGTGTGGGCCCTCCCATGAGAATCCGCATAAGTACACGTCATACCCTCCAATTTGGATCCTTTCCTTTACAGTTTATTACGGAGCACAAGTCAAACTGGAACCCTGTACTTTGCCCTATGATGTATGTCAATTCTACTCCACCATACTTAGCTATGCAGGAGTCTGACGTTCCACTCCCTGGGGTGTCTCTCCTGGTTCGGTTTCGTGGTGGTTCTACGGCTTTGTCTCTGAGGGAAGACTCATAATACAACAGAGGTAAAACAATAACACAGGTTAACACAACAACTCCCAACACAAACCACTTATGGTGGCGTGGTTCTAATCCTAATAATTCTACTAATAATTTCATTTTTTTTTTTTTTTGCAAAAGGGTAAATATAAACGTGTAAAATATAAGCGTAAATATGGAGTGTAAATGTTCTGCAAGAGTCTTTCTTGTATCCTGGCTTTATATTACTCAAACGTACTCTGGGCAAAGTGTTGCTCCAGAGGAGCTTCAAACCTTCACATTGATCACAGGATATCTCTTCCGCACTTATGCTAAGCTAAATGAATAAATGTCGGTGTGAGTAAGCTGTGCGTGTGTTTTTTTTTTTTTTTTAAGCTTTAGTGTCTCTTATGTCCTCCAGTGTTCGGGCAGGTGTCTCTGCCACTGCACACTGACTCCAGTGATACCATGTGTCACCTTTTCCCTGTAGTTTGACGGCGTGGGACGTCCGTTCCACGACTTTGTAGGGACCAGTCCACCTAGGCTCTGACCACTTTCGTTTGATCACCTTGAGTAGGACCCACTCTGATGTTGGGGGGTCTTTCCCTTCTGCTCCCTCCCGAGCTGTGGTCACCTGTTTGGAGAAAGCTGACACCAATGCTGTTAGTTGGTCATAATATGGTTTGTATTGCATAGGGCTTTCTATTTCTTCTGTAGTTTGGATCCCAGCTCCCGGTCCCGGGAACTGGTGTCCTGTTTTTAGTTCATATGGCGTGAACCCTGTCAATGCGTTCACCGAGCTCCTGATTGACATTAGAGCTAGGGGTAGAGCATCTACCCAGCTCATTTTAGTCTGAGCACAGATTTTGCCTATTTTTCCCTTAATAGACTGGTTCATCCTTTCCACCTTGCCCTGTGACTGAGGATGATAGACTGTGCCAAATGTGTGTTTTAGCCCCAATGCCTTCTCTACCTGCTGTAGGTCTTTGTTTTTAAAGTGAGTTCCGTTATCAGATCTGATTCGTTTGGGGAACCCGTGCCTGGGGATATATTGATTTATCAGAAATTTGATTACTGTTTTTGCATCCTCTGATTTGGCAGGTATGGCTTCTGGCCAGCCGGTGTATGCATCCACCGCCACCAGAAGATACCTGTGCCCTCCCACTCTCTCTATCATATCTGTGTAGTCAATAATGACCTCTTGACCTGGGAGTTTGGGGAGAGGAAATTTCCCTTGGTGTGGTTTCACTGTGGGTCTGACATTATATTCTGTACATATTTTACATTCTCTGATGTGATTCTCAATCATGGCTGGCAGAAAAGGGTGCCACCAATGAGTGAGACCTCGCACCATTTGCACCTTTCCACAATGAGCCACCCCGTGAGCCTCCTGGAGGACTGATCTCATCAGCCCTGGGGGTAACACTGGTCTTCCGTCCGGAGACCTCCACACACCCTCTGTTCTCACTGCTCCTCTCTCTTTCCAGATTGTAAGCTCCTGTGGAGAAGCTTTCTGCTGCTCTGCTATTAACATATTTACATTACACGGTGGCAGGAGATCATGTACTGTTTTCTCTGTTTGTAGCATGATATACTGTGGACTATATCCTGCCTTTCTCTTGGCTGCCATGTCTGCAGCCTCATTTCTAGCGATAGCTGTCCCTGTTTATCATGGCCCTTACACTTAATGACTGCTACCTGTGCTGGCTTCATCAGAGCCTCCTGTAGCCTCTTCATATCTTTTCGTGTTTAATGGGGGTTTTTGCTGCCGTTAGAAAACCCGATCTGATCCACTGTGTCATCTCCACATGGATTGCTCCTACAACATATGCAGAGTCTGTGTAGATGTTCACTCTCTTCCCTTCTGACCATTCTAATGCTGCAATCATTGCCTGGAGCTCAGCCAACTGTGAGGACTCTTTCTCTGTCACCCTTTCCGTGAGGACTTCCTCAAACCCTGTTTCTGTCTGTCTCACCACTGCATATGCTGCTTTCAGTCCCTCAGTTGGATGCCTGAAACAGCATCCGTCTGTGAACAGTGTTTCCTCTGCGTTAGTCAGGGCTTCGCCTGCAAATCTTCTCTCACCCTGGTGTCTTTCTGCACCTTTTCCTCACATCTGTGTGGCTCGCCTCTCCCATGTTATCTGCCATGTTTACACCTTCATGTGTGAATGTTATGTGTGGTGCATTTAAGATCTTTTCCAGCCTCGTCTGTCTGAGTGATGTCATAGTAAATGCCGCTGAGTTTACATATGCCACTATGCTGTGCGTTGTTAGTACAGTCAGTGCGTGTCCCATCACTATGTGTGCTATTTTCTGCAAAATTTTTGCCACTCCTGCTGCATGTCGAGTGCACGGTGGGTGTCTATCCTCGGTTGGGTCTAAGGATATGCTTACATACATCAGCACCTGTCTGCCTCCCCTTTTTCTGGAAAAGCACACCAGAGGTGGTGTGTGTCTTTTCGAAACATCAAGAAAAACGGTAGCTTGTAGTCGGGGATGGCTAGATCCGTAGCAGCAGAGAGTGCCTGTTTGAGGGAGATAAATGAGGTTTCAGCGTCAGTGGTCCATACCAGGGGAGCAGTAAGATTGCGCATGCCCTGTGCGTTAACCATGGCACGCAAAGGATGGGTTAGTTCGCCATAAGAGGCCACATAGTGCTTGCTGTACCCGGTGAGGCCCAAAAATGACAACATGTCTTTCACGGTGTGTGGTTTTGGGTGATGCAGAATCGATTCTCTGTGTGACGGGGACACGGCCGTGCCCTTAGCCGACACTATGCGACCCAGGAACGAGACCTGCTGCCTACAGCATTGTAGCTTGGTTTTAGAGACTTTGAACCCTGTGTGGTGTAGGCGTAGTAAGACAGAGCGTGTGGCCTCCAGGCAGGTGGAGGGATCGGGTGCGGCCAAGAGGATATCATCAACGTACTGGATTACCACAACCCTTCTGGTAGTGACAATTCGGCCAGCTGCTGTTTGTGAACCTGATTGAAAAGACGAGGTGACAGGTTCATACCCTGTGGGACGCGGGTGGAACGTAGCTGTCTACCACGATGAGTGAATGAGAAAATGTCGCGAAGGGCGGCGCGAGAGGTAGGCAGAAAAAGGCGTTACGCAAGGTCTATACAAGAAAACCACTTATGTTCTGGCGACAAGCTAGACATGGCGGTGTATGGGTTTGGCACTGGTACTGTGGGTGTGGAGATTACTGCATTAATGCGTCTGAGATCATGCGCCATGCGATATTTGCCTGTATTCTGTTTCTCTACAGGAAGAATGGGTGTGTTCCAGCTGGAGTTTGAGGCCTCCAACACTCCAGCCTGTAACAGACCCTCGATAGTATCTGCAATACCAGCCTCAGCCGCTGGCTTGTGGCGATATTGATTCTGCCAAATCGGTGTCCAATCATTTAACTCAAATGTAATGGGGGTGACCTGTGCACAGTAGCCCACATCGGTGGGCCCAGAAGACCAGAGAGAGTCAGGAAGTGTGTGTAACATGTGTTCTGCGTCTGGATGGTCAGTCTTTTCCTACCATGAAACCTCTCTATCTGTCGGTGTTCCAGGATCGCCTTGTCTGTAGCTCCCTGCCTGATGCGATATGCTTTCTCAGAGGGTGAGAAATCCACCTGAGGAATTTGAGTGCGGATCCAATCAGTGAGTTGCATTAGCCTCTTACACATAGGGCCCAAGTCTTTGGCCTGATGTTTTGCATGGATTGCCAGAGATATGTGAGGGGAGGCTTCTTCCTCCCCCTTATACCACTGTTGCTGTTCTGAAGCGAGGTCAACAGCTGCAGCCACTCCCTCATTACCCACCAGTATACAGGACGACTGTATATCCCACCTGTGACCTTCAATTTCGTTATAAAATGCCTGCTGATACATCTCATCCCCTTTTCTATCATAATAAAGTGTTACATGGAAGGGATCAGGAGGAGGTGTGTAAGGATTTAATGACTGAACCCAAGGCGCCATGACTGATAGAGAGCGCAAATCCCAGGAGTTGCTGTGGTGTTTGGCTCGAGGAGGCCCCAGTAGATATCTGCCCACTGTCCTTCAGCTGTGGGGGATGTGTCTGCAGATAACAACATTTGTGAAGATGAATGTACAGTTGACAATGAGCAGTTCACAGTGTATCCATTTGGGAACGTCACTATCAGTCCGTCCGGGCTGCACAGGATGGAGGCTCCACACTTTAATAACACATCTCTGCCCAAAGGTTAACAGGACATGCCATTGAGGAAACAACTGTGTGAGGAAATGTCTGATCTGCTTGGAGTATGGTAGTGGTGAGTGGTTTTGTGAGTGGCAGATTTTCTGATTGACCCGAGAACCCAGTTAATTCAACCGCTGATGATGACATGTGAGTAGCAGACACAGGGAGGTTTAATGTGGAATACCGTGCCCCCGTGTCCAACATGAAAGGCAGTTCTTGATTCAGTACTTTCAGTCGCAAGTAGGGGTCTGCCAGTCCCTCCCGCGTAGGGGTTCTTGGGCCCCGTCAATATCCTTGGGAATCTTCCCAGGTCATCAGAGGATATTGACCCTGCGGAGCGACAGTGGCATTGGGTGCTTGATGCACATAATCTTGATAACCTCCCCTGTGCGGTCCCTGATACCCGCCCCTGGGGGTTCTGTTTCCGCCACCCCTGGGAGGTCCGAGCTGCCTGCCTCGCATCCTGTCCTCCAACCACTCGGGGTCAGCATTACATGAGTGGGTCTGGTGTGGACAGCGTTCCCGCCAATGCAATGGGTCTCCACAAAGGAAGCACCCCCCATCAACCTGACGGCGTCGTGGGCCGCCGCGTCTTCCCCTGCCTCTGAATCTTCCTGTACCACCTCGGAGCCGCTCCAATTGGGAGGCGAGGGTCTACCCCTCAGGGGTTGGATAAAGATCAGGGGTAACTGTGGGTGATGGCTGAGGCTGCTGAATCATTTGATTGTTTGATTTTTTGTCTTTTTTCACATCGTTCGTTTTACGACGTGCATCCTCCAATTGAAGTTTGAGCAGCTGAACCTGTGCTGAGTCTGTGCTTTCCTTCTCTTCCGCCTGTTTAGCTCTGTGTTTTTTCATGTGGTGTGTGAGGTGTTTCTCCCACTGTTCAGTGGAACAGCCAGGAAGGTCAGGATTGTTCTCTAATGATTCTTTTACCTTCGTAGGCAGTCCCTCTAACACGGCCTTTCTGAACAGGGTGGTTTGTAGGTCACAAGACCCTGGGTGTACTCCAGCCACATCTACCCATGTGTTCTTACATCTGCTAAGGAATGTTGCGACGTTTCGTCAGGTTCGATGTGAAACGTGAGCGTGTGCATGGCGCCAGATGGAATGGGAAACTGTTGTCGCATGGCCCGACCGATAGCAGTGGCATGTTGGGCGAATGGCTCTTTATCCGCTAAATTAACTGTTTTTGCCAACGTCTCAAGTGCAGTTAAATCCCAGCTGGAGAGCTGTTGTCCCAATAGCGCTCTCCAGTCCCCTAATGCTACTTTGTGACCCATGGTCTGTTTACAGAAACGCTCCATCCAGGGGCCTCCTCCTCTAATGGCGGGGGCATCTTATCCAGGATGCAGTGCATATCTGTAAAGGAGAAGGGTTGGTATACCTCTCCTCCTCCTGGGGTCTTTTCCAGGAGTGGCATGGCAAATGTTTTTGGCTTGTTCTTATTTTGTCGGAGATTATAAGGAGAATGTGGACAACCTGAACGTGAGCCCGCAGCACTGTGTGGCCTTTTGATTGACTTTATTATTCCTGTTAGTCTTACAGCCTTACCTTGGTCACTCTCAGAGTCTGACCCTGACCATCCTTGACTTTCCTCATCCTCCATTTCCTCTATCTCAGAACACTCCTCTGGTTCTTCTTTCCTTTCCTTATTTCTCCTTTCTCTGTTGCTTCTATCTGACCTCTCTTTGTGCCCTCAACTGAAACACTGCCTCTGCTAGTGGCCTCGGCTCCTCCTCCGTTGCTTCCACGTTAGAGGTGCTGGAGGAAAGAGGGCCCTGTTTCATGCTTCTCTTACTGTCTCTGCTCTCTATGCTGCACACATCATCCTGCATGTCCCTACTCCTGTCTATAGATCTCAGAGTCTCCTGATACACATTCTGCGCTCCACAATATTCATCACGTCCTGTTTCATTGCCTCCACCTGTACTATTCCCTGTCTTATTTCCTTCATCACTTCCTCTTTGGCCTTCACATACTCTCCTTCCCCTATCACATCTGTATTAAGCACACCGTCTTTAATCATCAACATTGGCATTTGCATATTCTTTCCTGAATATGGTGGGGAATTGGAGGTGTGTGTGTTTGGGGTATCTCAGGATACAACCTATTAGAGGTGGGCTCTGGTGGGGTGAGGCTGGATCCTTTGCAGGAGCAGACAGCGGTTGCTTATCTTTGTTTTGTTTTTTTGTGACTTTTGTCTGTGTTTTTCCAATAGGCCATGGCTGTAACTGCCATCTGATGGAGCAGAGCTCGTTTGCGCTCCTTCATTTCTTTTTGATGTTTCCATTTTCTCTTTATAAATTTAGGTTCGTTCTCCTTTTTAGCGTGTTCTTCCAAATCATCTCTCGCCTTTAACTCTGCAGCCAGCAATTTCTTTGTAACATTTACTGCCTCCTCATCCCGAGGAAGCTCATTTTGGGCCTGTAATGCCTTCCATAAATCATCAAACTCCTTTCCTACAGCCTGTCTCTGCTTATCTATTACTCCTGACAATAACTGTTTCCTAATCTCCCGTACTGTGTTTTTACTAGGATGGGAGGACATCCACCCTGCTCGACAGTCCCTGTCAAATTCACCGTCCATGATGTCTCTCTGTCCCTCCTCTGTCCTTACTTATTTTACTCAGAGGGTACTACTCGTCACGATGTTAAAAAAAAAAAAAAAAAAACTTCACACAATTACAACAATACACACAATACTCAGCGCCACGTGACCGCTCTGCAGCGCAGTCTGCGCGGACTTATTTTCCCCTTTCTATCGCTGTGATTTCGCTGCTTAAGTTCCACCAATTGCAGGCCGACACATCCAAGCTTCTACACCACTCTCCTAGGAGGGTGCGGGATGCCTATGGCTCGGCGACAATTGGCTTCTATCTTAAGGCAAAATTACACAGCTTCCTCTTTTCTTCCCCACAGAACGCGACCACCGCTCAGGCACGAAAGAGTTGGAATTCGAGTCACCTCTAATAGACTCTACACAACTCTTCCGCCCCGTAAAGATAGCTGGTTGTCGGTAAGCCACCCACAAAACAATATCCCCTAAAAGACTTATTTATTTACACTCCCAATATCAGGGTGGTTCTGCGGACCACTGAATAGATGTCTCAACATGAGCGATAGTATTCAGTGTTAGGGATCACATGGAAAACGCTACCCTGCCCGCAGAACTCTGTAACCTCTTTTTGTGTTGTAGCAATCTACACAAAGGTCTTTCAACCTCAGACAACCCGTGTCTTCAGACTATATTCTCAGCTGTCCAAGGCAACCTTATGGGTTCCCCCCCGAGCTTATCCACCTCAGGACACTTGTCTTTTTCTTTTTTAGAGATTAGATGGAAAACCTAATCTCAGGGTTTTTCACCCGACTATGTTTCGTATTTAGGAGTCAAATTTATGATTTGCTCCAGGGCCTTTCACCCGACTATGTTTCATGTTTAGGAGTCAAATTTATGATTTGCTCCAGGGCCTTTCACCCTGTCCTGTCGAGGTGTTGACTATGTTTCGTATTTAGGAGTCAAATTTATGATTTGCTCCAGGGCCTTTCACCCTGCCCGGGCTTTCACTTTTGTGTTTTGTTCTAACTTTATTCCTTTACATTTCAGACTAGGAGACTTTAGTACAATGACAACACAAGTTTTAGTGTTTCCAATTGCAGAACTTTGATAAAACAGGCGTCTGCTTACCTTCTTTTAGGCCGGCAGGTGTTGTCACAATACTGCTGTCCTCCGCTGTTGAATGTCTTTTATCCCGTCACTTCTCCGGCTTCAAATCACGTCGGGGTCACCAATTGATGGACTGGGGCTCATCCTACTCTCCAATGTGCTGTGTGAGCTCAGTCCTGCATGTTCTTTAATGAAGCAATAGGAGAAGATATTCGGTCTCAGTTAATGTAGTTTATTAAGCAGTAAAGGAATAAAATTACAGAGCTCTGGGTCTCAACTTCAAGTCCCTGACGAACAACAAAGGTGTGTCAGTTAAGTCTGACCTCCTGTCCTTTCCCTGACCCAGTATATTTGAGCGTAACAGAGTGTCATTGTGCACGCAAGGCGTTGTCCTCTTCTCATTGGCAGTTCCACTTCCTCCTTCACCACACCACGCCCCTGCCTCGTGTTAATCTGACTCCTTCCCGCTGACAGTGGGGGCGTGGTTCCTGTTTTGAAAGACAAGAGAACAACACAACTCCCTACACGTGCTGTACCTTACTATCTGTACATCACTTTCTATTATTTTTACCATATATGAAACTAATTATCTAAGCATTGCGGTATGTGCTCCTCAGATTTCATGTCTCTTCCTCTCCTGTACTTCTCCGCTTCTGCAAAGCAAACACATTCAGATCAGCTGAAATCATCTTAGTATTCTCATTGTTCACACATCTAAAACTTATATAGTGAAACACAACTGATAGTAAAATGCATAAAATCATTCTATTCCCAACACTCTCTATGTTTCAGCCCTGTGATAGTCTGGTTACCTGTCCAAGGTGTACTGTACCTCTCGCCCAATGTCAGTTGGGATAAGCTCCAGCCTCCCGCAACCCCTAGCAGGATAAGCGGTTACGAAAAATGAATGAATAAATGAATGAATAAATGAATATTGTGTTGTGTTTTTAATGTGCTAACTGGCTAACTAGAATCTTGAATGTCTCCTGTCAGTCTTCAAGTTTCCATTTTTTAATGATGAATACAAACTACTGCCACCTGCTGGTCAGAGTTATTTCCTCTCATGCAGGCACAGTGGCTGAGGTCCTACCCAGCATTCAGCTCTTCAGCAGGAGACTCCAAAATCAATGCACTTAATTTTACAGAAATAAATCAGCACACAGGGCATATGTCATTGGATGCCCTGTGAGAGTGTGCACAGTATTCTGATGATACCTCTGAGGTTGTAGAGGCATGTGTGTGTACATAAGACAAAATATGGCCTGTGTGTTTGGTGATTTTCAGAGGTATTTGTAGAGGCATGTGTGTGTACATAAGACAAAATATGGCCTGTGTGTTTGGTGATTTTCAGAGATTTCTTGAGAAATCAAATTATGTCATAATATTCCCCCACAGCATAAAAACTGATGGCCAATACAATCGCTAAAAATTTCATCATCTAATACTGCAGAGAAACTGTGATGAGAGCAGCACAGAGTGACACAGACAAAGAGAAGCATGACTCAGCAGTTTGCCTCCTCATTAGGAGTCCTGCGTGTGTGCGGGGCTGTTAAAAATGTTTAGGATGCCTTCCCAATCTGGGGCTCCCTCTCACCTTGGCCAAGTTCGTCTTTTAACAATAAGAAAGTGACACAGAGATGTACCGGAGGACACTCCCAAAGTTACTCACAGTCACATCTAAAACCTTTTTGGATGCTAATGAATTCATCTTTAATGAATAAGTAGATCCTCTCAGAATACTTATTCCTCTGCAACCTGGTCTGCCATTTCCTCTCCTTTTCCTCCCACACAGCCCTAACTTTCTATTTAACCGGTTGCTGGTGTTGCTAGGCTTTGTAACTTTTAATTTGTAGTTTCTTTTTAGTTGTCCAAAAAAAAAAACCAAAAAATGCAATATGATTTTTAATATCATTAAAGACTACGTATGCAACATTCAGAGCATTAATGTAGTAGCAAACCACTATTTGCTATGTAAAGATATAGTGGAGTAATGGCATGCTGTGCAGAGAATGAAGTCATACTCCCTCTTTGTGTGTTATGAACTGAGCTTCTCTGTATTTTTTTGTGCTAAGCCTGTCCTGTGGCATGTGCATGTTAGTGCATGTGTTTATCACTGCCGCTTTGCACTGTGCTCATACAGCAGTTACTTCTAAAATCAAGAAGGCGTCATCACAGAAGCATAGTACTGTTGTAGAAGTTTAGCACCCCCTTAACACCATGAGCTCTGTCAGTTAGCCATTCCCATACACTCGGACATTCTCTGCCTGGACGTTCATTGAAATACATTACAGAAAGTCAGTTTCGTTTGGTTTTATGAGCTTCTTCGGAGATTTGAAGTTTAAAAATGGTGTTAAAAACTGTCTGCATGGGGTACATGCAACTCCGACACAAGGTATCCTGAGAGGCTGGGCGATGAGGTGTATTTTCTACACTTTGAACCAAGTGTCGCCTTTGGATGAAGTTGTGCGGTAACGTTAGACCACAACATCAACTCAACGTGAATAAGATTAACAATGATGTCTACATCTGCTCTATGGTAAGTCAACATTGTGTTTGAGGCAGCATATTGTCACTTTGCTGGAAAGAAATATAAAGTTATCTTTAACATCTCTAGCTAACGTTAGCTAAGGTTAGCCTCATGTTAGCTCCTAGCTGCGTTGTTCATCATGTCACCTTGTTTGCTGGGAGTTCATTAGCCTATTTTGTTCCAGTTTTATACTTTGGTGATCGTACATCATTGTTAGCTGTTGTCCAAAGGGCTCTAGATAAGCTAACGTTAACTTCTGGAGCTTAGCTTCATTAACTTATCTTTAATCGCAGGGATAACAGAGGTTGGCAAACGTTATGCTGAATGACTCAGTGTAAATACTGTAGCACCAAACTAATGCAGAGACACTCGTGGTAAAGATGATAAAAAGGCTGTTATCCTTTTCTTATATTCTGAGCCAAAAACCTTAACTTCAGTGGCACTTTAACTTGTTGTCTTTGATGGTGATGCAGTTCACAAGCGTACACTGTGATCTGTAAATTTTGGCTTGTAATTTAAGCTTTTTATCGACCTTCTCAACAATAAAATGATGAATATATCCCTCCAATGCGTAGTTTAGTTTTGCTTACTTCTCAATAGTTATGTTTCCATCCAAAAGTGATTCGAATCACTGGGAAATGCGCATTAAAAGAAAGACGAATCCTGTGTGTTTCCATTAAATGTACGGACTCTGGTGAAAACTACGAACTCACCTAAATTTTTGTGCAGAACTGGAAACAAAACAAGTCTCACATTCTTCTTCTTCTACGTTTTCTGGCAGTTGGCAACCAGCTTGTAAATGCATTACCACCTTCCCGACCCGGAGTGTGGATATCACCATGGACAGAGGTGCACTACGTCAGACTTTTGCGAATCAACATTTTTTTGAATCAACCAAAACCCGGCTAAAGGGAGCATATTTTAATTTGTGCGAATCAAGGGATTTTAATTCGAATTTTGGAGTTTCCATCATAATTTTCCGATGCGATACTTGTAGATGCGCATCTAAACAGGCTGATGGAAACACGGCTAATGACATCTGATCGTTATGTCCAGGGGCGGAAATCCCGGGGGGGACAGGGGGGACATGACTCCCCCTTCAGTAAAGCTGTCCCCCCTAGAATCATTTGAGACACAATTAATAATTTTTGAACAATGCAGTAGTATTTATTAAAAGCACAATATAAGCGGTGCTCATTATAATCGCGCAATAATGTGCTATTTAAATCTTAAAAGATTTAGTCCCCCCCTCCCATTCCTAGTAGTGGTATATCCCACACTCTTTCCAATGGGCAGGGCTGCATGGCAGCAGTAGCAATGTGTGGCTGGACCCGCTGCCCACATCGCGCATCGCAGGGTAAGATGTACACTCACACAGACACAGTTTAACTTACACAAGTTACAACACATCCCATTTACTGTTACAACAAGCCCCAGGCCCAGGCTGATAATATAAACTGTCTGCAACATTTCTCCTGCATTGTTCAAAAGCCTACTCAATTACGTGTGCTGCTAAGATAAAAGCAGCTCGTAGCTAATGGGTACCTGAGAGACGTGTGAGAGACGTGTAGTTTAACCGACAAGGAGTGGTCATTATGCGCGACTATTACGCACGGTTGTGGCGGAGCGTAGCTAATGGATACCTGTTTGTAGGCTCTCCACCTGTCAGTGAGACAAACATGAAAAACGTGCAGTTTAACCGAGAAGCGGTCATTACGCGTGACTATAACGCACGGTTGTGGCAGAGCGTAGCTAATGGGTACCTGTCTGTAGGCTCTCCACCTGACAGTGAGACAAACATGAAAGCAGTCATTATGCGCAACTATTACGCACGGTTGTGACGGAGTGTAGCTAATGGATACCTGTCTGTAGGCTCTCCACCTGTCAGTGAGACAAACATGAAAGACGTGCAGTTTAACCGAGGAGCGGTCATTACGCGCAACTATTATGCACGGTTGTGGCGCAGCGGCTCGTAGCTATGGATACCTGTCTGTAGGCTCTCCACCTGTCAGTGAGACAAACATGAAAGACGTGCAGTTTAACCGAGGAGCGGTCATTACGCGCGACTATTACGCACGGTTGTGAGGTGCGCAGTGGCAGATCTCACAGCACACTGTTTATAAACCAGTTCACCGGTTTAATTGCAGGAAATGTTTAGTTGTTAAGCCATTTCTCATAAGTTCAATTCAATTCAATTTTATTTATAAAGCCCAATATCACAAATCACAATTTGCCTCACAGGGCTTTACAGCATGTGACATTCCTCTGTCCTTATGACCCTCACAGCGGATAAGGAAAAACTCCCCAAAAAAAACCCTTTAACGGGGGAAAAAAACGGTAGAAACCTCAGGAAGAGCAACTGAGGAGGTAAGTGTAGACATTCACTCTCCCTGTTGGAGAGATAGAAGATTAAAGCGTCAAACTGCGGTAAAAGATGCTGTATAAAAGACAGGCTACAACTTTTTTCCTTGTCCCCCCTCTGGAATTATTCTCTAAAATTTTACTGTTTATTGTCCCCCCCAACTATGAAATGGGATTTTCGCCCCTGGTTATGTCCCCAAAAAACATCAATTGCCTCCTGTGAAATGCCGTGTAATGTGACACCTGCCATAGCACCGGTCACTGAATGTTGATAGTCCGAGTGAGTGGAGGGGGGCGTGGCATAGCCATAGGTCAATTAGTTTGCTCTCAGGACCTTTTAATAGAAGCTAGATCCACAGATCAATTATTTGCCAACAACAATGTAGCTCATACATTCTAAATACATTCCCAAAGGTCCAGATGATCTAAATCCAGCGAAATATTTACTCCAAACACATTATTACATCTGTTTGCATGTAAACTCGGTATCAAAATGGTGGCTAAAATCTGAGCTTTTGATTGATACTTCACTTGAGCTAATGGGAACTCTGATACTGTAGAGTACAGTACAGTACAGTATAAGCTTCAACAGCTGACAAGGGCCTGTGTTCAAAGAAAGGGTCTGCCTTACAATCATTAGCCAGCTATTGGCCCAGTGACTTATGGGTGTTGTAGTTAATGACACTCCTCACCCCCAGAGGAGCTTTGAAATCCTTCCTTTCACCACAGACTGTTATGAATGTACATAAATAATAAACAAATGGATCCTCTGTTGTCTAAAGGGAAAAACGGTCTTTGTTATCAATTTAGGTTTTCTAGGAATGTTTCTATACAGAGTAAGTTCCTAAATAGACATCGCTGCCTGTGCTGAGTTGTTCACTCATATTCACACATTCACACATTGTGTTACCCCCTTTCTTTGAAAAGCGGCGAGACAAAACTTTAGAAAAAAATATGGAAAATGTTTATATATATTTTTTATATTGTTATCTTCTTTGAATTTAGACTATGTAAGGCTTTATGATATGGCCCCATTGTGTTTTCCAGATATTACCTCCCAGTTCTAGTAATCCACAACATCTTTTTACAAGATAATATTCAGATAAAGAAAAAACCCCAACAACTTTTATTTCAGGGTGCTGAAGCTTATCTAACTCAGTATTACCTTTTGAATAAGACTACGCATGTATGCCTACTAAAAATCTAACAAGTAGGCCTACAGCTTTCATTCTACTTTGGATATGCCTTGGATAGGAATTTTAGGTGAATTTAACAGGACTGGTAAGAAGCCCCTTTAAAGTATTTTTAATTTAACATTTTAATCGATGGCAGTCTTTGCTACGATCTGCAAATATGGGCCAGGGGTGTAAGTGGGAGGTCAATAATTCCTACCCTCCTACAACTCGCACTACACCCATTTTCAGACCTGGCCATTTATTCTGATCTCATCTACACACCTGTAAAGTTGTCATGCCAGCGTGACTACGAAGTCCAAGGACAGACAGACATAAAAAGAACTGACAAAATACTCCAAACAACATCTTAGGTAGTTCCCGCTACAATAAGTGCCTTCAGGACCATTTTGCAGGATCACACACACACACACACACACACACACACACACACACACACACATACACAATATCATCCATCCCAACATCTTGCAGTTGGTAAATATTATATGACAGAAGAAATAGATGTCATGTCAGCAGCTGCAACACTCAGTGAAGAGAAAAAGCTGCTGTCAGTGCTGCATCTCTAAACAGGAAACCCTTTCTGTGGTGGTGATGGGATAACTCACTGAGTAGCTTCAAAAGATGATTAGGTTTGATTTACTGTGGTTGTAATGATCCATTGTCTCCTCATTTCTTGAAGATTTCCATGAAAAAAAAGAAAAAAAAAACTTTACCTGAACACGTCTGTATTTTTGGGTTTCACTGTTCTTTTTTATGTGTTTTGTCTGATTACAGTGATGACAGTGGCATACAGTGACATGATGTGCATGCCCTCAGTGCTGTATACTGGCACTGAACACTGATGAGATGCAGCTTGTACGGCAGGTGATCTGTCAGATGAACTGTAGGACAGAGATTTAATGAGACTGAATTTGAAGACATTATTAGATTATTAAACGAGTAAAGAAAACACACTCAAACTAGAATAATTGTGTCCACAGGGGAAATAGTTTAAATTACCATGTAAATACAAAAGGTCACAGGTGGAGCACACAGCCACCTGAGACACTCCCTACACACAGTCTAAAAGAAATGATAAAGCGCTCTGTGTACAGCAGTAAGGTAAAACTAACTGTAACCTCACCCTATGCACATTGGGGAGAATAATGAAGGGATGAGTGGAAGATGATGTAGGGGTCACCATGGCAACAAGCGTGAACACGTGCCAAACTCCACACATAAAGAAACTGTCAGAATCGGCACTGTCTCACTGTTTAATTTTGCAGTAAACATCACACTTGGTTTGAAAATGCTAGCTGTGTGAGAAGGTATGGCTTTAATTAAAACACAGATGGTGTGTAAATTAAAAAAAAGTCAACTTTTAAAAACACCCACTGATAGGGTACGATAGAAGAGTTGTCCTAATGCCAACTTGAGATATTTTTAGAGGCCTTCCCTTTTAGAAATAGCGCTTCTTCTAATGTCTAAAAATATCAGGATATGAAATGTACGTCCCTATCAGCTGCTCTCTAGTCAAACTGTTGGCTAAGGTCAACGTGATAACACATGGTGCATTATACAGAGATGAGCACTGAAAGGGTACAAGGGCTTTTCTTCTGCCAGCCTAAGCACTTTGTGAACCGCAGCTCTGTGTGGTAATTGACTGGACTCTTCTTAGACATCTCCAGGTTGCTAATTAACGGCTCTTGTTAATGACTACCTGTGTTAGATGTAATCACATGAATAAAACATTCAGTTGTAAAGAAAAAACAAGGTCATACAGTGAGTCTTTACAGCCTTCTGTTGTCCGTTCTGCTGTAGATGTGATGGTATAAAAGACAAGCAGAGCCCACAAACTTTTTCTATGTAATAACCATCCATTATATGTCACAATTTTTAATATCCGCCAGCAACCAAGGCCCCCCAAAAGTATAAGTAACAGTTGCAACTATTTAAAATGTCTTTATTATTATTGATTTACTGTGCAGTATTTGCAGTAGCAATAATGGTGTTTTTATTAAGTCCTCAGTTTACACTATGCACTCTATGCACAACAGTGAGAGTCACTACTAGTTTTGTAATTTAAAAAATGTATCTGCTCGATTTTCTTAGTGAAAACAAATAAAAATATTTCAACACTTTAGGACTGATTTGCAAAGGCACGTTTAACTACTGGCTAACGTTACCATCACCATTATCATCAACTGAGCCACAGACAGAAGACAGGTCACACTACAGATTGCGATGGATATATGAGCAAGAGGGTTAAAGTTCAAGGTGCAATGTTAAGACAAAGAAGTATTTCCCAATTATATGCATACTTCGTATGTACTAGTTGGTACAGAAAGTAAAGTATACTATTCAGAAACACAGTGCAACAGTCTCCAGCCATGCTAGCAGCGCTGTAGTACTGTAGGCTACTTGGCATATTGTGCTAAATGCTAACATCAGCATGGTAACATGCTAACAATGTCTATGTAGCACGTTGATACTTAGCAGGTATATTAGTCACTATGTTAGATTAGCATGTTAGCACGCTAACATTGGGAGCTAAACACAAAGTGCAGCTGAGGCTGATGGGAATAAAACTTGTTTTGCAGGAAAAACTACAATTCTTACCTGTTGATGGAGCTGGGTAAAGTGGCAGGGAATCATCAAAGTCATTAGGATAGAATGACACCAAATATTCATTCATTCATCTTCTAACCACTTCATCCTCTTGAGGGTCGCGGGGGGGCTGGAGCCTATCCCAGCTGAGATCGGGCAAGAGGGAGGGTACACCCTGGACAGGTCGCCAGACTATCGCAGGGCTGACACATAGAGACAAACAACCATTCACGCTCACATTCACACCTATGGACAATTTAGAGTTATCAATTAACCTAGTCCCCAATCTGCATGTGTTTGGACTGTGGGAAGAAGCCGGAGTGCCCGGAGAGAACCCACGCTGACACGGGGAGAACATGCAAACTCCGCACAGAAGGGCTCCCATGCCCGGGATCGAACCGGCAACCCTCTTGCTGTGAGGCGAGAGTGCTAACCACCACACCACCGTGCCACCCGACACCAAATATTGATAGCTGAAATTTCAATGTCATCCACCTGCAGAGCCAAAGAGTTGCTGTTTTAGACATGTGCATGCACAGGTTCGAAAGGGTGGGCTATCTGTCAATCATTTATTATTGAGGCTCACAATGACATGACAGTCAAAAACTTAGCAGTTTTTATTTCACTTCACAGTAGTTGGATTAGTCAGTATTTCAACTAGGTAGTGTCTATCATTTCCTTGATCATAACAGAATATAGTAACTTCAACCACTGCTCATTTTAGAAGGACCGCCACAAGAGAGCATGTTCTTTGTTTAATTATTCATTAATTAATGGACGATGAATCATAGTTGTTTGTTCGTGGCTGCCAGGGTTAGGTAGTGTAACTAGCATGCTAGCAAAGTTAGCTGAAAAGTTGTTTATTTCTGCTTCAAAATGTTGATTAAAAATGTTCCCCTCTGTTAATACTTTTTCAGGGTCTGAACCTCTGGGTCTTCTAGTGGAGGAGCAGAACACAGCCAGGGTCAGTGCTGGATTTGCTGGAGGGTCCTTGGGGCTTAGAGCCAGGCTGCCCTCCGGACAGGGAGCCTTGTTTCTCTGGACCATTCATTTGAGCACTTATCCAATTCAAAGTATCAACAGACGGCGCTATTTTAATCAGCATTTTAAGTGGAAATAGACAACTTTATGTTAGCTAACGCTGGCAGCCAGAAACAGGTATCTATGATCCATTGTCTGTTTGATAATCAAATCAAAGAACACTTTCCCTTGCAGTTGTTCTCCTAAAATGGACAAAGGTGAAAGTTACTAAATTCTGTAATAATCCATGATTAAGGAGTTGATAAGCAGTCAGCTTTAGCTAGTGAACTAGTTTGCAAGTGTGCTAGCTAGTGGAAAGGTTTTCATTTTTATAAGAAATATCTCCAATAGCAATCTCTGTCAGTACAACATAAAACTGAGGGTCCGGAACTTGGGCATGCGCACGTCTAAAACGCTGGCTCTGAAATTTGCACGCATGCACATAATAAACGCTGGCTCTGAAACAGGTCGTTGTTTCTTGCTGGTCTGCTGGTTTTGCCAAGGTGAAAACCAAAGTCATTATAGTTCATCCTTGAGAACAATAATGTCTGTACATACCGTCATTGTTTTCCATCCAATAGTTGTTAAGATATTTTGGCCTTCACAAAAGTGGTGGTGCGGCAGATGGGCTACTGTCGAACCACATGGCGGACTCTGAGAAAAAGTCCCATTCAGTATAAAAAGGCTCATTCTAAGGTTACAAAAACACAACAGTTCCCCCCAATCCTACTCAAATTTAAAGGAAAAATAAGGACAAATTGTGGTTGTGGTCAACTGTTAATGAATTTGAGTCTTGTTTCTCTCAAAACATATTTGCTGTTGCAGATTAGTAGTATGTAAACCAAATATCTGGGAGACAAGGTTGCATGGGCTATGTCATACTCCAAAAACGCTGGATCCTATACAGTTTTTATAATGCACCTCAATACTGCTAGTAGTCTTAAAGCCCAAAATAAGATAGCCTGATGTTCCCTCCACAGCAACAAAAGACATCTTACAACTGCATCACAGCCTGAGCACTACTCCCTGTTAGTATACTGAGCGTCATGTGTAAAACTGGTGAGGTGCCCCTTTAAGGTGATTACATCATCTGCTAGGGGATGAGAAAAAAAAACATAGCATGAAGCCAAGCATGCATTATAGCTGAGACTCTAATGTGATGATAAAAAAAGACTGGCTGCAGTTGGATAACTGGATGTTTGGATGACTTTAATGGTGTCCTTGAGTGTGTTTTTTTTTTTTAAATCATTTTATCAGTCTACTGTTAATCCACGTTCACCAAGTTACTAGAATGACACTAATAACATCAACCTACAACATTTATGTTGGACTGCACTGATCTGCCACTGAAAAAGTGAGGACAACATGACACTGATTGTTTAATTGACATTTTGCCAGCAGGGTCATGGATTACCAATAGTTTATTCTCTTGAATTTCTGTTGAAGATGTATGTGATGACCTTGTATGAGTCAGAGAGCCCTGTGCTGAATTCCAAACTCGATATTAGGAGGCTGCAAATGAGACCAATCTAACAGAATTGGATACTAAATCCCAGCGCTGAAGTTAGCATAACTTAGCTGCTGTAATGTAATTTCCCATTTGGCTTATTGTGTCTCAGTGTTTGCAGTCAGGCAGCTGGGGCTCCTGTTGTCGAGGATATCACAAAACTGAAGCTGCAAATGTCTCCAGTTAAACCTTCCTTTGTGCTGCTGCTGGTGTCTCCTCTGCAGAAGTGTCTCGTTCACACCTTCATCACCAACAAATTATTGCAGCTTCTGTTATGCAGAATGTAAGTTTAGAGGAGAGTAATATACCTGAACGTGACTGTTGGCGTCCCTGTAACGTTATTTTTCTACCAATAGCACAGTGGCAATTATAGGACATCTTTCATCATTCTAAGCTCCATCACCAATCATGTTCATGTCATATAAAGGTTGTGTGTTTCACTTGTTTCACTTTGTTGTCGTGTGTCTTCCTTTAAGAAAAAGTACTTGTACAATGGCCTGCCTTATCTACCCAAATGGAAATGTAATATGTATGTATATATATATATTTAATTTCCATATATGAAATATAAATACATATTAAATAAAAACATATACTTTAAACATATTGTACCAAAATAGCCCTAATTATTATTATAATATTATTACTTTCATTAATGTTGTCGTAAGCTATTACCGTTACCGTCTGTCCTGCATCTCTCTCTGTCTCTGTCTCATTGTGTCATATGGATTACTGTCAACTTATTATGTTGATCTGTTCTGTACGATATCTATTGCACGTCTGTCGTCCTGGAAGAGGGATCCCTCCTCAGTTGCTCTTCCTGGGGTTTCTACCATTTCTTTCATTCATTCATTCATTCATCTTCTAACCGCTTCATCCTCTTGAGGGTCGCGGGGGGGCTGGAGCCTATCCCAGCTACATCGGGCGAGAGGCAGGGTACACCCTGGACAGGTCGCCAGACTATCGCAGGGCTGACACATAGAGACAAACAACCATTCACGCTCACATTCACACCTACGGACAATCGGGATCGAACCGGCAACCCTCTTGCTGTGAGGCGAGAGTGCTAACCACCACACCACCGTGCCCCCCTCTACCATTTCTTTCCCCCATCAAAGTTTTTTTTTGTGGGGAGTTTTTCCTTATCCGCTGTGAGGGTCCTAAGGACAGAGCGATGTCGTATGCTGTAAAGCCCTGTGAGGCAAATTGTGATTTGTGATATTGAGCTTTATAAATAAAATTGATTAATTGATTGATTGATTGATTGATTGATTGATATATGTATATGTACATGTACAAATACTACAGGATACCAAGAAAATAGAACAATTAAATTTATTAACATACTTTTTAACCCAAACAAATATGTATATTTGTATATGTGATACATTTATTGCTATAACTGTTACACAAATAATTGATATGTAGAATTTTTGTATGTTGTTTTCAGAAACTTGCATGTATGAATTAAACATATTTTGCTAACACGGATGGTTGCAGCATACAATACCATAGAAAAGTTCATCATAGAGATATTTTTTAATATATGTACATATGAAATATATGCTTATATTGAAGACATATATGTTATGTAGGCCTACATATCTATTCATCTAAACGCATATCAATATATGTGATATTATATAAGTAAATATAAAAGACTATTATGTCATAAATTAATAAGAAAAACATATAAGCATACGAAATGTGTGTATATAGTTGTTTTCATAAATCTGTATATATACATTAAATACATTTCTTTAACATGGTGGTTACTATGGATATTTCATATATTATAAACCTATACCTTTATAACAGTGGCATTCAAAAGTTTGGGCACCCCTGGTCAAAATTTTGTTTAATGTGAGTAGTTAAGTGAGTGGAAGACTCCCTTAACTATTGATGAACTGATCTCCAAAAGGCATGAAGTTAAAGATGAAACATGCTTTTCAACATTTTAAAGCCTCAGTGTGTAAAAATGGTGAGTAACAGTGACATCGGCGGTCAAATTCTAGATTGCAGGGCTCACTTGCGCTCACTCGCTCGCCCCTCCCGTCGGGTAAGTGACGGAGGCCTCGTAGGATAAAAAGCCTTGCGCAGACAGCAGAGATCCATCCACAAGTTTTTCGAGTTTTTCAGGAGTAGGCCTATCTAGCGACGAGGTGAATATTTATTTAGGAATCTAAACCATGTTACAATATTGTAGCGACCCTGCAGTAAATGTTCTGTTATAATGTCAATGTTCTGTGAGTTAATGGCATGTTTGGGATTGAATGAGTAGGCTATAGGTAGGGGGGCGGGGTGCAAGTGTGACGGGAATGAGAGCTGTGTGAGTGCGCGTGCTGGTGTGCTGTGTGCACAGTTGGAGTTACAGCTAAGTTCTTGTTTGTTGGTTATTTTGGCGTAGTTATGGCCAACAGTAACTTGTACATATAGGTTATCTATGAGATATAACGTTATGTTAGGGGTGTTTTATTTCTAATTGTTTTGGTAACACAAGCAAACATTAGCACAGTAATGCTAAAATAACACGTTTTATGTTTTAGTCACGGCACAGTGCGACAAATATAGGTTGGTACGATTATAATATATGCGTTTCCAGAGTGTTCTTCCACAGGAGTTCTTTCCACCTGGAATAAGCGACGCCGATATTCACTAGCGTTTTGTCCCGTCCTCGCTTATCTGATCTTTTTCTTTTATTTGGTGGCGTGGTTTCCCTCTTCCGGGGCAAAACATATGTGTGGTCCTCCATTTAAAGTGCAACAGAATCATAAAAGTACAAAGCAGGTTCACGCCCCCGGATTGAGCTTCACCTTCTCTGTCTCCAGTGACGGCAAGTTCTAGGTGAACGTGAAGTGCATATATCCCTTTCGGCCACTGTATTCAAATATGGCGACGCAAGAGGGCAGCCTCCAGCATACCGCGCCCTGCCTGTGTATATATAGAGAAATCATTCTAAGCCTATGAGAAAGCTTCCATTTGTATGTGAATTGCATTACACTTTAGCAAATATATATTTATGAAAGCAATAGTTGATATTTGCTAATAAACAACCACGTAAATTACACATTGTAACTTTAAGCAAGATTAGTGTATTATTTTTGTTTTGTAAAATTTTAGAGTGAAAAAAAGGCAAGGAGCACCATGCAAAAGTTTGGGCACCCCAAGACATTTAAGCTCTCAGACAACTTTTACCAGGGTTTCTGACCTTAATTAGCTTGTTAGGACTGTGGCTTGGTCACAGTCGTCATTAGGAAAGGCCGGGTGATGCAAAATTGAAAGCTTTATAAATACTCTTTCTGAAACATTGTCCCAACAATCAGCGGCCATGGGTTCATCTAAACAGATGCCTAGCACTCCAAACAACAAAATAATGGATGCGCACAAAGCAGGAAAAGGCTATAAGAAGATCGCAAAGTGTTTTAAGATAACTGTTCCGGCAGTTTGAAATTCAACCCGGGAGCTTGATTTGGAGAGGCCTTTTTTCTGATTGCACGATGGACGCAAGTGGAACTGTAATTTTAACACGAATACTTTATTTGCAGTATAACAACAATGTAATGATATTAAACACAACACACACAGATTAGTCAGTCAGTAGAGTGTATTGAATATAATATAATTCTATGCAAAGACCTATTGCCAACCCAGTACTGCACACTGCACCACCTGGCACTGTTTTTTTGGTGGTTCCTGCTCCACTTTCCTCCTTCTCCTCCTCCTCACTCCTATGACTGGCATTATCCTGTCCCTCTGACACTGGCCTTGTCAGCTAATAATAAAAATAACAGCAACAATGATAAATGTTATAGCACTTTTGCAAAGAATTCACAGTGTTAGAACACAAATACAATATAAAAATCAACTTAACAAAAGCGCCATACACACACACACACACACACACACACACACACACACACTGTAAATGAATTACTCACTTTAATGTATTTTTCTTGAGCTGGTAAAAATGTCTATATATTAATGTAGAAACAGAACAGGAAAACAGCTGTATAGCCTTTATATTCCAATATTATCTTTTTAACTTTGAACACAGACTCTCTCCTGAAATAGGCTATGTTTTCTTTTGCAATAAAGAAATTTGTGTGTTTTTCTGGTCAGCCAGTATGGATTTTATTTTTAATTGATAAAGCAGATTAATGATTTATGCACGTATGGTGTAACATTGCTGACAGGCTACCTTTAATGTTCCGTGTGCCCTGAACACATCCAAAAACACAAACTAGTTCTCAATCGACTTGAAAATTACAGCCCGACCCTGCGGGTTTTTAAGCCCATACCCGACACAGCCGACACACCAGCATTAGCCTAATTGTCTGCCCGAAAAAAAGGAAGCCCGAGGCCTGAACCGGCCCGAGTCATTTGCATATTTTTTCGGCCCGAACCTGGATCGAACCCGTGGGTCCGGTCGGGTTTGTTGGGCCGGCTCGACCCGTCTGGGATGATAGGGCCATGTAGGCAGTGCTTGCTAACCGCTCGTATCCCCCTTAATATGCAAAATATTAGATTGACCCAGTCTGATGTTCCACTCTGTACCACTGCCACCTGCGGCTGCGAGGGCAGGTTGATGCGCTCAACCGCGGCTGCGTCTTATGGGGTAAAAAAACGTGCCGACCACTGGCCGGTTCGGCCTGGAACAGACCGGCCGTTCGGGAATAGGCTACTCCTGAACCTCCCTATGGCCAGCCCGCCCCTGGTTGTGGGTGACCGCAGAGAAAGTTAGAAACACACCTGCATTGTGTTTAATGCAGCTGACTTCACCATGAGTTGTTATCATTTAGGCTACATACTTTCCTGTTTCTGTTGTTAAGCAACTGAATGGGTATGAAATTGTGATTTAATGGCAGTTCATAATCACTAAATGTTAAAAATAATTCTCAAGTTGCTATGCTCATCTTTTTTTTTTTTTTATAATGACAACATCATAGACTGCTGATGACAACAGCTGTTTGACTATACTGACATTTAAAATGATCAATTAATGAGAAAGTTAGAGAAGGCAGGAAGTCTTTCTTAACTTTAGTGCCACACAGTTCGCAGCCTACACTGGGTAGGTCTATTTCCCCTTTACACACTGAAACACTAAACAACAGTTTTAACAATCTTGGCCCATAGTTCGAACATTTTGAGAAATCCCATGTTTTGCTATCCAGTATCAGCAAATCCCTTTTACTTCTATGCCGGCTCTACAAAACAACATCTGATTGGATCACCCTAATCCAAATACAAACTTTTCAACCCACTGAGCAAGCAACGTCTGTGGACGTCCAAGTCTAGTTGATATCACGTCTGTGGACATGATATCAACTAGACTTGGACGTCCACAGACGTTGCTTGCTCAGTGGGAAGATGACCAAATTTTAATAACCAGTGCTCCAAATGTGACTACATACAACAATTTAGGCTACAAGCAAAAGAACAACGTCTCTGGATTCAAAGGTATCGCAATCCTCCTAAAAAGTGTAGAACAACACATACTGAACCTTGATCCAGGTCAAAATCAAAACTGGATTACATGCTCTAATCTGATTTCAGATTTTTTTTTTTCTTCTTTTGAACAAATGATTTTCAAGATTTTATCCAATCTAAAAGCCAAAATCCAGTAAGATTACTTCTAAGGCAAGCATTTGTCTTTTGCTGGACACATTTTCCTCACAAATACAACATGATAAAGTTATTAGCACTAGCCTATGGCATTTTACATTGTATAAATTAGTCTACAGCTAACAGATTTTTCCTCTACTCATATGAAGCCAGGGACAACAGCAACATTCAACATAGGTAACATTACAAAATTCGGTTCCATTGCAACTCACAAGGTTCACCGACAAAACAACGGTCTCATACTAAACACATTTTCCAAACAAATATTACCTGCTAACGTTATTGGCACAAGCCTAAGGCATTTTACATTGTATAAATTAGCCTAGCAACTAGCGGAGTTTTCCTGTACTCAAATGAAGCCAGGATAAATCACACACAAGAAAATGCTATTTTGCGGAGGCTGTCCTCACAATTTATTGTTTCTTATCTGTGAAATTAAAGTAAGAAAATATTTGTTTCCAGTGAGGGAAATGGTTTTCAGCTTAGGAAAATAGCCAGGTCTGAATGGCCACCATGTGCAGTTAGATTTCTGGCAAGGTGCATGTAAGGGTATGGCTTGGGTATGGCGCTGATTCAATGCAGAAGTATAACACGGATCTGATGGGAAAAAATCTAATTTCCATGTCCACGCTACTTGTATTATTAATGTAGCCTAAGTCAGTTGTAGATTGTTACAACAGCTGTACCTCATCAGATTAAGCTGTACATCATACTATGTTTACTCAACATGGATGTTTCTCTGTTTACATTTTACCTTTTGTGTACTGCTGCAAAAGACATCTTTGGATAATGGGAGTTGCAGCAGATGTTGGTGAGCATCGTGTTCCAAAGGTTAAACCACACATATAGGACCCTGTGTATTGTACTTAAAGATGCTGTGAATGTTCCTTTCAGAATGGTCTTATATACAGCACTGTGCCATAACTGGCTTTACTTCATCAGTTTCAGGAGTTTGTCAGACCAATCTTCCCTTCGCAGAGCTGTATGCCCACCAAGGCACATCATCCTTATTTGAGGTGAGTAAACATCAGCTTCCCTTTACTCAGACAGCAGCCCTATTTAAACAGAAATCATTCCTGTCCAAATATCAAAAAGATATAGAGAGAATGCTTTGGGAGTTTTAAATAATTGCATAATAAGCTTTGATATTCACAAATTAAACTTCAAAAACATCTGGAAAGATTGCTGGATTTGTAAAGACTTGTCTAAAGAGCTTTTTCTTGTCTTAATCAGACAAACAAAGGATTTTTATTTCCAGGTTTATCCAAAGAGGGTTAAAGTAACAAGACTCTGACTCCATCTCACAACTGGGCAGAGGAAAAAGAAAAGCCCAACCTGTCCTGATATTGGTTCAGAGTGAAGTCAGAGAAATGCCTTCGCAAATGTCACAAAAGCCATCTGGGGTAACACATTAACAATGTCACACAACAATATCACATGTGACATAAGCCACAAAAGCTCATGTGGGTACCATGAATGGAAGGAACGTGATGCAAAACCCTGCTGAAAATCAGGCAATTTGTCTTCTGAATTGTTGACAAAGGCACAAACTGCTTCTTTGAATTGTTGCTTTAAACCATCTGGTCTATCAGGGAACAGTTTATTTAAATCAAATCTACATTTTAAAGCTTTGCAAGCACATTTTCTATTCTACTCCATTCTATTCTAATGGCAGCAGTCCTACATGCGCTCCTGGCATTGATTCATAGTAGAATTGAGATACACTTTTGAGTCATGCAGCACGGGCTGACAATATATCTAATTGATTTTTCATGTTTCCAAAGGACACGAGGAGATGTATTGCCTTTGCTTTGGCCATGAGAAGCTGAGCCTCGGGGGAATACACCCATACATCTTTTTCGGCTGAGGTCCACCTAAAGGCTCGGTCTGGCCGCTTGCCGGTCGGTTACCATGGCAACCCCATCCCCCATCCCTTCCTAGCACATGCTGGAAGTGAGAGGAGGTGAGTCTATCAAATGGCCTGTGTTCTTTTAATTTTGCTCCGTGTGTGTTTTTTGTGTGTCAGCAGAGGTGTTTTAGCATTGTGTAACCAAGAACGGAGAGTAAAGTTTTTCAGATACATACAGAGAATCTTTTGCTTGTAACACAGTATTACTTATAAGACAATGAACAAATGATGTCCCCAGCTTGCTGTTGTATGTGACACTCAGCAGGAGACAGCAGATTGTTGATACAAGTGTGAACAAGTCACCAACAAACTCTGACCAGACTCCCCACTGAGACTGATGAGTATCCACTTTGTCTGCTCTTCTGTCTTCTTGTTTAGGATCCACAGTTCTGGCCAAAATGATGATCACGGATATTTTAACAAATCTTTAGATCACGACTATTTATCACGATTATTCATTGATTTTAGGGATATCTGTTATCTATTATCTGACACCTGAATGTGTCCGTAACCAACTAGACCTTCTCTTTCCAGTGCTGTACTTGTAATTGGTTTGAATTGGAAGTGGGTGGAGTTTGAAACAATTTAACCACAAGTTGTGATTAAGACCTGGAAGTGTATGGGTTGATCAGAAGTTGCTGTACTTATTATTTATTAGGATTTTTTTTTTTTTTTACAGAACAATCTATGGGTTAAAGCAACACCATGGATGAATGGTAACATGTCAGACTCTGGTGTTGAGCTAACGAGGCTAACACTACATAGAGCAGACAGGGAGGCTGCCATCATCTAATAAGCTCCGGCAATATACACAAACAATTCATGGTACTGTGATGTGAAGAGGATCTCCCAGTTTTGCTCTCAGGATGTGGAGTTTTTGACTGTGAAATGTCAACCCTTTTCATCTTGCTATTGCACTATGTCTCTTGCTATTTATGTATCACACTTGGCTCCCGCATGTAGCAAATGTTGATCCAAGCTCGTAATAAACGTGCATTAAGAAAGAACTCCGTGATCTGCCTCATTCTTGCATTCTCCAGATCATCACAGAAACACCTACTCTCGCAGTTAGTCCCAAATATAGACAGTTTTTACATAAGAAAATGTAACTGTGTACCCCGCTGGGTACTGTAAGTGAGTATGTGTGTATGAAGTGTGTGTTACGCTAGAAGAGTCAGAGTTTGGGACAGAGTCTTTTACGTGCTACCCCCTGGAGTGTTACCGGAGTTTTTGGAGTGCTCAAACAAACGGGCATTTTTCCCGAATGCAAGAACAGGATGTCGCACAACACCCCGTACAGCTTTCACAGGCTGCCTTTGTCGGACGACGAGATGCTGAAGTTGTGGCTAGTTTTGCTACAAATGGATGCTAACACTCCTGTCCAGACACTGCACCTTGCAGACCATCGGGTCTGCATTGCTCATTTCTCCCAAGATGACTACTGCCAGCCGAAGTAGAGAAGACATCCAATCCCGAAACACCTCTTCCTCAAGAAGACGGCTGTCCCACGAGTAGAGAGAGCTACAGACACAGTGGAGCAAAGCTCGTGACATCACACAGCCCAGAGGTAAGGGATAGGCTAGTATGCTATTTACAGAGATAGCACTTGTGATCTGAACCGGTAAGTGGCGAAAAAACACATACTTCATACACATATACTCACTTACAGTACCCAGCGGGGCAGCCCTCCCCCTCTCTGCTCCAAAACTGACTGACAGCTGACTCCACTCATAGCACTCATAGCACTGGCGATCTGAACCGGTCAGTGGCGAAAAAAAGCACTTTTAATGCGCAAACTTATACAGGACGCATTTGCCCCCGTTACCGTTTTAGCTCATTTTGTGGCTCTCGGTTGCATCTGTCTCCCTCAATACTGAACCAGTTTTAGAACGAGTTGTACCCATGAATCATACGCACACATACACATGGGAAAATAGGGCCCAGGTTGAAAAATACCAAAGTTGTCCTTCAAGGGGTGCACTCACATAAGACGTGTTGGTGAGATAATCATGACGTAACGACAAGTTACCAGATAATAATATAAGGTTGGTGTAACCCAGGTGAAAAAGTTAACAACCACTTAACCAAGCCCAGACCACTCCCAAGCTATCCACCTTACTGAAGTCATGACACACACTCTCTGCTGTTGAAACATGGTTCATTGTCACTCACTACCATGCTGGGTATGCCGTGTCTAGCAAAAATGGATTTTACATGTGTTATGACACAGGCTGATTATGTGTTTGACAACAATGCCATTTCAGAGAAGTTTGAATAATAGTCATTGACCACTAAATAGTCTTTACCTCTGACATGAAACAAGTCCATACCTACTTTGTGCCACGGTGCTTCTGTGTAGTATGTCCTGTCTAAGGTTTTGTGGAATAATGATGCGGTTTTGTCTCAATAACAGTCCATTAATAACACTCAGCTCACCTCTGATGTGGTAAAACTGTGGACAGGAACCCACAGGCCATCCATTCTCAATGTTCAAAGAACGTTAGCACAGGTGCTGTTGTTAGTGTTTCTTTGAGCCTTTGTCACTCTTGGTCATGTTTAACTGTCCACTTGAAGTCATTGGGCCTCATTCACTAATATGTGCGTGGAAATGTTCTTTGTGCACAAAATAAGTGCGTACGCAAAATCACCGTGGGATTCGTGACACCTGCGCACCGGCCAATTTTGTTCTCACCACCTTGCGCATGTGTGTGAATCAGAATCATTCTAAATTGACAGGCGCGTGCTCACAATTTGTGATTAGCATACTACCACGCCCCCATTTCTCCATATAAGGAAACTGCTTGCGTAGAGTTGATTGATGAATGAAGGAAGAGGTTACACAAGGAGAGAACGGCGTATCAGGTGATTTAGATGCTCCAGAGAATCGCATAGTTGCAGTGCACATGCCTTGGCAATCGGAAACAGCTGATAAGCCATTCATCATTTTCCTCGAACATATTGTGTCGGTCCCTGAATATGCGCTCTCTCCTCAGGGCACGGGCTGCAATATCCTCTAGCAAGGCTAGATATGCCATCTTAACACTTGGTCAGGTGAATCAGAATCGTTTATATACCCTGCATGCCCTTTAACATGCTACCAATTCACCAATTGCCTTTGGCCACAGATGCGTAATTTCATGGCACAAGAAATTGTTGGGAGTGGGTGATCGTTATTGGCCAAAACAATTAAATGAAAGCCAAAACTGTTAGGCCTACATTTCGAAATGTACATTCTCATATATTCCTTTGTAAAGTAGGACTGTTGTTATCGTTGAATATTTTAATTGTCACAATGATGAGGGTGAAAGTGTGTCACAGGGTTTCCGCGGGTCATTAAAAAGCATTAAAAGTCATTAAATAGATTTTGCGAAAATTAAGGCCTTAAATGGCATTTAAAAGCATTAAATTCAATGTCCAGAGGCATTAAAAAAGTAAATACACTTGATGGAAAAAAAACATTGTTATTCACGATTTATTTTGATTATATAAACATTTAATAATTTTGTTCAGAAGTATAATGTGATGACTGACAGGCGGAACCCTTTAATTGGCTATTGTTTACGGCCGGTGCACGAAGTCACAACACCGGATGCTTGGAATGCAACGTTCTGTGAGCGTGCTCATGCTGTGGCGAAAGAGCGGAGGGAATATTAGCAAATGTCGTAAAAATGGGGAAATGCAAGTTTCAGCAGAAGTGGTTGGATGAGGAACTATTCAGAACCTGGTTAACCCTTTGGGCCCCAGGTGTTTTTGGGGTATTTTTACTGCCTTTACTTTTAAGCTCATATCACAGTCATTATAAAGGCTACATACACATGCTATATCTTGGGGTTTTTTTTCAGGACAATCTGGGCTAACCAGATTTGCCATCATCCCATGTCCTTCTATGTGCCTGTATTTTATATTGATTTTTATATCAATGAAAAAAACAAAATTCTTACATTTTTACATGTATCTCATCATAGCAAGTTGGAAGAAGACATATTCTGCCATATATGAAGAGAGGAGACTCTCTTGAATCTGGCAATATAAGAACCATGATGCTGGGACATTCTGTCACTTCACAGCTGTCCAAAACATGTGGTTTGTGCCAGGCAGACATGATTTTCAATATTTTTTCATTATTGCAAGAAATTCCATTGACTCATTCACAAGTCAAAAATGTGTTTTATCTGCAATACATGCAAAACATGCAATATTTACATCTAAGATCATAGAAAAATAATCAACCAAGTGCAATGATGTCCTCCAAGATAATATTTGCCACTTTGTTTGCAGTAAACAAAGTTTGTTGTTGTTTTTCAGTTTCAGTTATATACTGGGGGAACATTTTGGGCATTGGTGGGGGGGGCACATGTCCCCCTCAATGTATATGGTGACTACGGCCCTGTCAGCATGCATAATTAGGCTGCAGTTGTCTGGGTGCGCAAAGGTGAAGTGCGCTGGTCTTGTCATACAAAGTTTGATGGAGTGTCAACTGGACAATATGGAGATATTTGCATCTTGAAAGCCGGACTACAAATGTGGATAGACAGGGAGAAACACACGCAAGCCTAAGACGTGGTAAGATACTGTAATGAACCAGCCCGGAACGGGCATTGTCAGAGGCCAACAAACACTACAACTCAGGATGTAAATAAAAGACAAAACTTTATTTAAAGGGCCAGTGTGTAATATTTGGCATGGTTTATTGTCAATCTGAATCTGAATCTGAATATTCTACCCATTCATATGTTTATACAAGTGTATGATCGCTATAAAATAAAATTCGTTTGGTTTTCGTAGCCTTATAGTTATGCTTATATATATATATATATATATATATATATATATATATATATATATATATATATATATATATATATATATATATATATATATATATATATATATATATATATATATATATATATAGCAAGGACCTTGCTTTAGAGAGGTTGCCATCTTGCGCCGCCATGTATGTATGGCAGACCGAGTGGACAATCCAGCCAGCCACAGAACGCGTTTCGTGTGTATAAATGAACCAACGAAGACAGCGGAAGGAAGGAAGAAGGAGGAGGAAACAACAGAGAGTGTTAGTAGTTTGTCGATGGAGAGTAGTGAAAAGTTTTTTTAGTTATAAAGTTTGCGAATGGACCACACTTATCATGCGACAGGAGAGAATGAACCCGAACCGTCATCTGTGAGGAAAAGAAGACGCAACTTCACTCCTTGTGATGCACTCTCTGCGGCACTTTTCCTCCTGGAGAAATATCTTCCCAACAGTGGCAGCAGTAGCACCGAATCCCATTCTGTGCATTCAGCCTCTCTTCTCACCCGCTCAGCATCAAACACATGGAGTTCCTCATCTGTATGCTCCGGCTCGACCAGGTATGGCTCTGGGTCTGTGTCCGCTACAAGAAACTCTTCAAAATCGCGTTCAAAGTCGTCCATTGCAGCTACTATAGTCCGGAGATATTGCTAGGCTAAATAAACAGTTGAGCTCTGTTTACAGGCTACGCTGTCAGACAGTGTGCGGGCTGGAGATTGGTGGAGCAGAGAGGGGAGGGGGGTCCCCACTCAGTGTGGTAAACGAGTATGTGTGTGAAGTTATGAAGTGTGTCTGTTACGCTAGAAGAGTCAGAGTTTGGAACGGAGTGGAGTGTTACCGGAGTTTCTAGAGTGCTCAAATAAACAGGCCTTTTTCCTGAACGCTCCTCTGGTCTCCTGCTCGTGAGGAATTCATTACAATATTGTAACATGGTTTAGATTTCTAAATAAACATTCACCTCGTCGCTAGATAGACCTACTCCTGAAAAACTCGTGCACAAGGCTTTTTGTCCCTACGAGGCCACCGTCATTTACCCAACGGGAGGGGTGAGCGAGAGAGCCCTGCAATCTAGAATTTGACCACTGATGTCACTGTTTTCAACCCATTTTACACACTGGGCCTTTAAAGATACTATTTAAAATGTACAAAATAGGGCAGTGAGACACTGAACTAACTGATTCACCTATGGGCAGACTTCTACCGTAACCGGCAAAACACACGCAGATAATCAGTGCAACATACAGACACGTTTAAGAGTGAATACACACAACCAATTCTAGGACTCCGCACAGCAAACAGAAAACTGCACGCATCAGATGAACACACATGCCAAAGTGTAAACGGGGCTGTATCGCCCAAAACCCCTACAGTGTGGCCAGTGTCAAATGTCCCCCCACCCACAGGTTAACAGTGTCGTCAGTGTAACTCACTCTGCAATCTAAAACGAGCTCATATGTGGACTACAATAAAGCAAAACATACAAGTCAAATATGTATAAACAGAGAGAAGAATGAAAGTGATAAAACTTATCTCGCCCAGCTGGCGAGACCCTCCCCCGGGGTCTGAGCGTTAGCACCGTCCAACTCCCTGGCGAAAGTAGCATTGGCCGGCGGTGCAGGTAGTGGGCGGCGGCGTGCCGAGTGCTGGAACACAGGACTGGCGAGAGGAGGTCAGCGTACACGCTCCTAAACCCCGGGCCCTAGCTAACTACAGGAGGCGACTAGCCCCCCCTCCTGATTCTGGTACAGCTCCCCTGTTCAGCTGTCTTCATCGCTGGCTGCACTAAAACTGTGAGCGATGCCTCTCCCCAACGAGCGTGCAAGTTCACAGAACAGAACAACTCTCACCAGTGACAAAGAAAGTCTGCCTGCCACTCTCCTTTTGACTCGGTGTCTCAGTTCAGTCACACAGCTGCTGGCACTCAGCTCATCAAGTGTGTGAAGACGTGCAGCACCTGCAGGTCTCCTCCCACCACAGGTTTACTACAATACGATATTCCTCACTATATGAAGTGACTGATAACAAGATCTGTATAATGGATTGTAAAGAAATTCGTCAGGTTTTTATTTTGTAGACAATCAATCTGTATTTATAGCATGATGGGATGACAGTACAATGATGTGTGTGGTATCCCTGGAAAGCTCTGCTCCTGCGCTTTCATGTAATATGCGTGGCATGTCTGTGCGAGCCTGCGTTTGCGAGTAATCCATCCAACAGTAATGTGTGTGCAAAGCTGTATGAAAGCATGAATTTGGATGCACTATGCGTCGTTCGGGCCCATAGGGTTAAAGCCCATCGACGGTAAACCTGGAGAGGCATTTTGCAGCGTGTGCAAAAAGATCTTCAAACTTTGCACAATGGGCGTCAGTGCGGTGAAATTACACATGTTGTCAGATAGTCACAAGTCAGCGATTAAAGGCAGGCAGCAGTTAACTGTGCCGAATTTCTTTGCTGTGACCAGCAACGCAACTTTGTGCTGTCGCCACCACAACTGCAGCTGCTGCTACCACCACCACACCTACTGCTACAGTGACCGCCTCCAGCCTTTTCAGGTTAGAGTTAGTTTTTCACATCATTCTTCAGGCTGGTTTTGTTATTTTTGAAATGTGCAAATAAATTCTGAAGCTGTAAACCATCTTGTGAGCCATTTCTAATTCACTATAGAGTGACAGTTAATGTAAATTTAGATTTTCTCAAATATTCAAGATTAGCATTGTCAAATGCTTACAATTTTGTCTATATATATATATATATATATATATATATATATATATAATGTATGTATAAAATAAATAAAAAACTGTATCTGCAGTTGGGCATTAAATTTGTTAAAAGTGGCATTAAAAAGGGCATTAAAAAGTATTCAATTAGATTTGCTGATATCTGCAGAAACCCTGGTGTCAATTTCATGGTTATTTAATACATTTGGCCAATATATTAGTTATATTAGTAAATTAATGATTTTAAAAAATGATAATTAAATCTCTTTTTAATGAATGTGGTTTTATAGGCTCTGCATGTATTTAAAAGGTATGTGTTTGCATTTTCTAAGTCAGTTCTGCCATCCTCATTTGTGTGTACGCATGGTCTGAGACAGTTCTAAATTTGTTTGCAGATTAAGAACAAATTCTGGCAAGAAAATATTGATGAATCCCGGATTTGTGCGTCAAACAATCGTACGCACAGTTTAAGCACAGATTTGTGCGTATGCACTGTTTGTGAATGAGGCCCATTGTCTTTATGCAGGAGCTCGTGAATGTAGGATGTCTTTGCAGATAGGTTAGGAATGAATTTTCCTACAAAGTTAACCATCTCCATTATGCGTAATACACCTGTCTTGTCTGTGGGTCTTGGCATGTATGGCTTTGACCCTTTCTTGGTCAGGGCTAAACAATTTGTGCTGAGAGCTTGTCTCCGAGGAAGATAACTTCCTAAGCTCCAAACTGGCATTTGCTTTTGTTGAGCTTCAGTCCATATTTTCGTACTCGCTAAAACACTCTGGTTAGCCTCTCACTGTGTTCTTGGACTGTGGACCCGCAGACAATGATGTCATCAGTGTAGACTCTCACACCATCCAGTCCCTCGATGATGTGTTCCATATCTCTATGAAATATTTCAGATGCTGAGACGATACCAAAGGGTAACCTCAAGAAGCAATATCTGCCGAAGGGTGTATTAAAGGTGCAGTACTTGGTGCTGCTTTCATCCAGCTTTAGCTGCCAGAAGCCTTGTGACACCTGCCATCTCACTGGTGATTTCATAACGTTTTGTATCTGATTATGCTCACGCTTGATGTTCTCATTCTTCTTTTGAGTCAATACATACTCTCAGGTCGCCATTTTTTTTTTTACCATTGATATGAGAAATAAAACCACAAGGGTATCACGAGACATAGAGATAAAGTATTGAATCAGAATTTGCAGAAGAGAATGACACCTAGTCCTTCACTCAACGTCAGTATGTGATATCCCTGTCTTTCCCCATCTGACTTAATTCACAACCTACATTAGAAAATTGCTCGTTATAAAAAAAAAAAAAAATCAGCAACATACCTAACCAGTAGAGACTGACATGCTGACATATTGCGGTAAGCGAGTTGTGTCATTTCCGGTGTTTCTGTGACAGCGTCTCTGTACTGCTCTAGTGAATTCTACTAGCCGGCTTTCTGCTTTCACACTTCAGTTGCTTTAACATCTACTTCAAGTCTTAACCCACACTAGTTCTGTTTAAGCACTTATAGCTCTCCTCCTTTTTACAACTTCCCTGCTAATCTCTTAGCTGTTGTTTGCACGTTACTAGCCTTGTTAGCTACATTAGCTTTACAGTTAGCGATGGCTTCTCCTTCTGCTCTTTCTCGCTCGGTGTGCCAAATGTTTAGCTATGCCTCTGCCTCATTTAGCGACAGTGGTAATTGTAACAAGTGTAGCTTATTTGCTGCGCTGGAGGCGAGACTTAGTGAATTAGAAGTGCGGCTCCGCACCATGGAAAACCATTCAGTAGTTGTGGTAGTTAGCCAGTCCCCTGTAGCCGGTGCGGAGCCACATAACATAGCCTCTGCTAGTGGTCCTCTGGTAACACCCGTACAGCCGGGAGGTTGGGTAACCATTTGCGAGAGGCGTAGCTCCAAGCCGAAGCCCATGGCTCACCACCAGCCTGTTCACGTTTCCAACCGTTTTTCCCCACTCAGTGACACACCCACTGAGGATAAAACTCTGGTTATTGGCAGCTCTATTCTGAGGAACGTGAAGTTAGCATCACCAGCGGCCATAGTCAAATGTATCCCTGGGGCCAGAGTGGGCGACATTGAATCAAATTTAAAACTGCTGGCTAAAGCTAAATGTAGATTCAGTAAGATTGTTATTCACGTCGGCGGCAATGACACCCGGTTACGCCAATCGGAGGTCACTAAAATTAATATTGCCTCGGTGTGTGAATAATATACTCGTAGCTTTCTCTAGACCCCTCCCAAATCTGACCACTGATGACATGTTTAGCCGCATGTCATCATTTAATTGCTGGCTGTCCAGGTGGTGTCCAGCAAACAATATGGGTTTCGTTAATAATTGGCAAACTTTCTGGGGAAAACCTGGTCTTATTAGGAGAGATGGCATTCATCCCACTTTGGATGGAGCTGCTCTCATTTCTAGGAACCTGGCAAACTTTATTAGTAATTTAAATCCCTGACAACCCAGAGTTGAGATCAGGACTCAGAGTCGCAGTCCTATACGCCTCTCTGAGCTTCTAGTTCAGTTACCCAGCCATAGTTTTCATAGTTTTATACAAACGGTGTCTGTCCCCCGACTACCTAAATTATTTAAATTCAAAATTAAACAAACAGGGGTTGTGCATAACAACCTCATAAAAATTAAAACCTCTTCTGTGACAGAAAGACAAAACAGGAGAATTAAATGGGGATTGTTAAATATCAGGTCTCTATCGTCTAAAGCAGTGTTAGTAAACGAACTAATATCAGATAATCATATTGATTTACTCAGTCTCACCGAAACCTGGCTGTGTCAAGATGAATATGTTAGTCTAAATGAATCCACTCCTCCCAGTCATAATAATACCCACATTCCTCGAGGTAGCGGCTGAGGAGGGGGAGTTGCAGCCAGTTTTAACTCTAGTCTGTTAATCAGCCCTAAATCTAAACTAGATTATAATTCATTTGAAAGTCTTGTTCTTAGTCTTTTACCTCTGACCTGGAAAACCTCGCAGCCACTTTTATTTGTTATAGTGTACCATGCTCCTGGCCTGTATTCTGAATTTGTATCTGAATTCTCAGAGTTTTTATCCAGTTTAGTTCTTAAATCAGATAAAGTTATTATTGTAGGCGATTTTAACATTCATGTCGACGTTGATAATGACTCCCTGGCTATCGCGTTTATCTCATTATTAGACTCCATTGGCTTCAGTCAGGGTGTACATGAACCCACTCACTGTTTTAAGCACACCCTCGATCTAGTTCTGACGTATGGAATTGAAATTGATAACCTAACAGTCTTTCCACAGAATCCCTCGCTATTGGATCATTTGATTACTTTTGATTTCTTTTTACTTGATTACACGCCACTCAGCAACAGTTACTATACTAGATGTTTATCAGATAGTGCTGTCGCAAAATTTAAGGAAATGATTATTCCGTCGTTAAATTCAATACCATGTCCTTCAGTAACAGAGGTTTCCAGTACCGACTTTAACCTCTCCCGAATTGATCATCTTGTCGATAGCGCCGTAGGCTTGCTGCGAACAACACTCAACTCTGTAGCTCCTCTTAAAAAGAAGTTAACAAAGCAAAGAAAGTTTGCTCCTTGGTATAACTCTCAAACCAGTAAGTTAAAACAAATATCGCGAAAGTTTGAAAAGAATTGGCGATTAACCAAACTGGAAGAATCTCGTTTAATCTGGGCAGACAGTCTCAAAACGTATAAGAGGGGCCTCCGCAATGCCAAAGTAAATTATTACTCAGCACTAATAGAAGAAAACAAGAACAACCCCAGGTTTCTTTTCAGCACTGTAGCCAGGCTGACTGAGAGTCAGAGCTCTATTGAGCCTTGTATTCCTTTAGCTCTTAGCAGTAATGATTTTATGAGCTTTTTTAATGACAAAATTCTAACTATTAGAGGCAAAATTCATGACCCCCTGTCCTCAGATAGTACCTATCTAACCTCAGACACAGCTGTAAGACCTAATATATATTTAGATTGCTTCTCCCCAATTTCTCTTCAAGAATTGACCGCAGTGATTTCTTCATCTAAATCATCGTCTCTTAGACCCCATTCCAACTAGGCTACTTAAGGAGGTCTTACCTTCAGTTAACGCTCATATATTAGATATGATCAATATATCCTTATTAACAGGCTATGTACCACAGTCTTTTAAGGTAGCTGTAATTAAACCTCTCCTAAAGAAGCTCACCCTGGATCCAGAGGTGTTAGCCAACTATAGACCAATATCTAATCTTCCCTTTCTTTCAAAGATCCTTGAGAAAGTAGTCGCAGACCAGCTGTGTGATTTTCTCCATGAAAATAATTTATTTGAGGAATTTCAGTCAGGATTTAGAGTGCATCGTAGCACTGAGACAGCACTAGTTAAAATTACAAATGATCTTCTGATTGCTTCAGACAAAGGATTCGTCTCTGTACTTGTTTTATTAGATCTTAGTGCGGCGTTTGACACTATTGACCATCAAATTCTGCTACAGAGACTGGAACACTTAATTGGCCTAAAAGGTTCTGCACTAAGCTGGTTTAAATCTTATTTATCTGATCGTTTTCAGTTTGTTCACGTTCATAATGATCATCCTTACGTACTAAAGTTTGTTTTGGAGTTCCGCAAGGTTCTGTGCTCAGACCAATCCTATTTACTAAATATATGCTTCCTTTAGGTAACATCATTAGAAATCACTCTGTAAATTTCCATTGTTATGCAGATGATACACAGTTGTATTTATCTATGAAGCCAGTAAGAAAGAAAGTAATCAATTAACTAAACTTCATAATTGCCTTAAAGACATAAAAACCTGGATGAGCACCAATTTCCTGATGTTAAATTCAGACAAAACTGAAGTTATTGTTCTTGGCCCCAGACAACTCAGAGACTCTTTATGTGATGACATAGTTTCTCTAGATGGCATTGCTCTGCCCTCTAGCACTACCGTAAGAAACCTCAGAGTAACATTTGATCAAGATTTGTCATTTAATTCTCATTTAAAACAAACTTCACAGACTGCATTTTTTCATCTGCGTAATATTGCGAAAATTAGGCCTATCCTGACCCGAAAAGATGCAGAAAAATTGGTCCACGCTTTTGTTACCTCAAGGCTGGATTACTGTAACTCTATTATCAGGTAGCTCTAGTAAATCCTTAAAAGCTCTCCAGCTAATTCAGAATGCAGCAGCACGAGTACTAACAGGAACTAAGAAACGACATCATATTTCTCCTGTTTTAGCTTCTCTGCACTGGCTCCCTGTAAAATCCAAAATTGAATTTAAAATCCTACTGTTAACTTAAAAAGCTCTAAATGGTCAAGCTCTGTCATATCTTAGAGAGCTCATAGTGCCATATAATCCCACCAGAACACTGCGCTCTGAGAACGCAGGGTTACTCGTGGTCCCGAAAGTCTCCAAAAGTAGATCAGGAGCCAGAGCCTTCAGCTGTCAGGCTCCTCTCCTGTGGAATCATCTTCCTGTTACAGTCCGGGAGGCAGACACCGTCTCCACATTTAAGACTAGACTTAAGACTTTCCTCTTTGATAAAGCTAAGAGTTGGGGCTGGTTCAGGCTTGCCTTGTACCAGCCCCTAGTTAGGCTGACTTAGGCCTAGTCTGCCGGAGGACCCCCTATAATACACCAGGCACCTTCTCTCCTTGTCTCTCTCTCTCTCTCTCTCTCTCTCTCTCTCTCGTATCCTATTACTGCATCTGCTAACTCGGCCATTCTGGATGTCACTAACTCGGCTTCTTCTCCGGAGTCTTTGTGCTCCACTGTCTGTCAGCTTAACTCATATTGCAGCAGTGCCTGGATAATGTGACGTGTGTGGTTGTGCTGCTGCTGTAATCCTGCCAGATGCCTCCTGCTGCTGCTGTCATCATTAGTCACACTTCCAGGGCATGTAGGGTAATACTGAGATTTATTTTAATTATGGTAAAAGCATAGCGTGTGCGTAGGGCATTTCACCAATCATAGTGGGCCGCCATGGCCATTTTTTTGTCCCAGTCCAGCCCTGCTTTATACCTCCAGGGTTTCCACAAATTATCGCATGACAACTGCTCGCCGCTAAAGTTCCAGTGGTGCTCATGTGGACTAGGCCTAAGTCAAACTGCTCTTTGCTTGAAAGGGTGTAACAAGTATCCCTTTGAGAGGGCAAGTAGATTCCCGCAACATCTGCCTGTGATAAATCAGAGTGCATCTTGCAAGAATGGCCCTCTTTCCTAATCCATTGTCTTTGCTTTACTACGGAGACCCAGAAATTCTAACAAAAATTCCCTCCCCCACATGGCAATACCCATGCCACTGAACAAGCGGCGCTCTGCACGCAAGGACACTTCTCTTCAGACTATCCATTGCAGGAGTGAATTCAGCTCTGTTTTTGGCTGGTCTAAGCTGCCCTGTGGTCGCTTTATCCTGGTGTCTGGCAGCTACTGGTATACTACAGTAAACTGGACTACGGATGGGATTGGAACCCATGCACGCAGAGCACAATCGATTAGCAGTACATGGCCTTAAGCTGGGAAACTTCACCTGAGGTTCCTTGTGTTTTCCAGTAAAAGTCATATCCAGCTCACCTTCCAGAATCTTTACACTGGACCTGAAAGTCAGGAAAAGTGTGGCATCGAGATGAAGTGGACGGGACGAGGAAGGTGGGGCTGTACTATTCTACTTTGTACAGGGCAGTAAGCTCAAATAGTGGAGCCCTTGCTTAGCATGTGAGAGGTACTTGGGTCGATGCCTTCAGTCTCCCGAGGACTTTGGCTTGTACTGTGTTTGTAATTACTGGAAATAAATGAGTGAAATAAAGAACACAGTGGGACTTCTTGCACCAGTTCAATGAAAAAAATGAAGCTATGTTTTGGTTTCTGGTAGGTTTAAGACCACAGCGTAGCTATGATGACAGTTTTGATGCCTACCACCTTAGGGGAGGATGGAGATGAGATGAAGAAACTCCGTGTGTTTCAGAGCTCTTGAAAGCACCAATCTGGTCTCGCGACTTGCTTTTACACTTAAGTGCATTCTTAACGTTACTTGGCTTGCTTTGGACGTGGTCTGGAGGATCTCAGCCTTTTGTTCCGAGGATAACGGAGAAGGATATTTCGTTGACAGGTAATTTTTTAGGGCAGCGTAAAGGCAACTGAATGACGACGAGGATGGGATTCGAACCCACGCGTGCAGAGCACAATGGATTAGCAGTCCATCGCCTTAACCACTCGGCCACCTCGTCTCTGGTGACTCACTTTTCAGGTGACCACCGAGCCGGATACCATAAAGACGAACAAAGTTGACCCTAACTCAACTTTTTTTTGCAATGCAATTCCTCAGTTCTCAAAGGGGACTTAGCTCGAGTGGTAGAGCGCTCGCTTAGCATGCGAGAGGTAAGCGGGATCGATGCCCGCATTCTCCACATGCTTTACTTCCAGTTGAGGAGATAATGAGTGAAAGTAAGTCATATATAAAACACTGATTGGATGGACAGAGTGAAAGTAAGTGATATATAAAACACTGATTGGATGGAAAGAGTGACATACTGTCAAGCACCTCATATCACTGCCTGAAGTGAAACCTGTGGTTTGCAAGCTTAGTCACACTGCTCTTTGCTTGAAAGGGTGTAACATGTATCCCTTTGAGAGGGCAAGTAGGTTCCCTGCAACATCTGCCTGTGATAAATCAGAGTGCATCTTGCAAGAATGGCCCTCTATCCTAACCCATTGTCTTTGCTTTACTACGGAGACACAAAAATTCTAACAAAATTCCCTCCCCCACATGGCAATACCCATGCCACTGAACAAGCGGCGCTCTGCACGCAAGGACACTTCTCTTCAGACTATCCATTGCAGGAGTGAATTCAGCCCTGTTTTTGGCTGGTCTAAGCTGCCCTGTGGTCGCTTTATCTTGGTGTCTGGCAGCTACTGGTATACTACAGTAAACTGGACTACGGATGGGATTGGAACCCATGCACGCAGAGCACAATCGATTAGTAGTACATGGCCTTAAGCTGGGAAACTTCACCTGAGGTTCCTTGTGTTTTCCAGTAAAAGTCATATCCAGCTCACCTTCCAGAATCTTTACACTGGACCTGAAAGTCAGGAAAAGTGTGGCATCGAGATGAAGCGGACGGGACGAGGAAGGCGGGGCTGTACTATTCTACTTTGTACAGGGCAGTAAGCTCAAATGGAGCCCTTGCTTAGCATGTGAGAGGTACTTGGGTCGATGCCTTCAGTCTCCCGAGGACTTTGGCTTGTACTGTGTTTGTAATTACTGGAAATAAATGAGTGAAATAAAGAACACAGTGGGACTTCTTGCACCAGTTCAATGAAAAAATGAAGCTATGTTTTGGTTTCTGGTAGGTTTAAGACCACAGCGTAGCTATGATGACAGTTTTGATGCCTACCACCTTAGGGGATGGAGATGAGATGAAGAAACTCCTGTGTTTCAGAGCTCTTGAAAGCACCAATCTGGTCACGCGACTTGCTTTTACACTTAAAGTGCATTCTTAACGTTAGTTGGCTTGCTTTGGACATGGTCTGGAGGATCTGAGCTTTTTTTCCAAAGATAACGGAGAAGGTTATTTTGTTGACAGGTAATTTTTTAGGGCAGCTTAAAGGCAACTGAATGACGACGAGGATGGGATTCGAACCCACGCGTGCAGAGCACAATGGATTAGCAGTCCATCGCCTTAACCACTTGGCCACCTCGTCTCTGGTGACCCACTTTTCAGGTGACCACCGAGCCGGATACCATAAAGACGAACAAAGTTGATCCTAACTCAACTTTTTTTTGCAATGCAATTCATCGGTTTTTAAAGGGGAATTAGCTCAAATGGTAGAGCGCTCGCTTAGCATGAGAGAGGTAGCGGGATCGATGCCCGCATTCTCCACATGCTTTACTTCCAGTTGAGGAGATAATGAGTGAAAGTAAGTCATATATAAAACACTGATTGGATGGACAGAGTGAAAGTAAGTGATATATAAAACACTGATTGGATGGAAAGAGTGACATACTGTCAAGCACCTCATATCACTGCCTGAAGTGAAACCTGTGGTTTGCAAGCTTAGTCACACTGCTCTTTGCTTGAAAGGGTGTAACATGTATCCCTTTGAGAGGGCAAGTAGGTTCCCTGCAACATCTGCCTGTGATAAATCAGAGTGCATCTTGCCAGAATGGCCCTCTTTCCTAATCCATTGTCTTTGCTTTACTACGGAGACACAAAAATTCTAACAAAAATTCCCTCCCCCACATGGCAATACCCATGCCACTGAACAAGCGGCGCTCTGCACGCAAGGACACTTCTCTTCAGACTATCCATTGCAGGAGTGAATTCAGCCCTGTTTTTGGCTGGTCTAAGCTGCCCTGTGGTTGCTTTATCCTGGTGTCTGGCAGCTACTTGTATACTACAGTAAACTGTACTACAGATGGTATTGGAAAGCTTGCACGCAGATCACAATCGTTTAGCAGTACATGGCATTAAGCTGGGAAACTTCACCTGAGGTTCCTTGTGTTTTCCAGTAAAAGTCATATCCAGCTCACCTTCCAGAATCTTTACACTGGACCTGAAAGTCAGGAAAAGTGTGGCATCGAGATGAAGCGGACGGGACGAGGAAGGTGGGGCTGTACTATTGTACTCTGTACAGGGCAGTAAGCTCAAATGGTGGAGCCCTTGCTTAGCATGTGAGAGGTACTTGGGTCGATGCCTTCAGTCTCCCGAGGACTTTGGCTTGTACTGTGTTTGTAATTACTGGAAATAAATGAGTGAAATAAAGAACACAGTGGGACTTCTTGCACTAGTTCAATGAAAAAAATGAAGCTATGTTTTGGTTTCTGGTAGGTTTAAGACCACAGCGTAGCTATGATGACAGTTTTGATGCCTACCACCTTAGGGGAGGATGGAGATGAGATGAAGAAACTCCCTGTGTTTCAGAGCTCTTGAAAGCACCAATCTGGTCACGCGACTTGCTTTTACACTTAAAGTGCATTCTTAACGTTAGTTGGCTTGCTTTGGACATGGTCTGGAGGATCTGAGCTTTTTGTTCCAAAGATAACGGAGAAGGTTATTTTGTTGACAGGTAATTTTTTAGGGCAGCTTAAAGGCAACTGAATGACGACGAGGATGGGATTCGAACCCACGCGTGCAGAGCACAATGGATTAGCAGTCCATCGCCTTAACCACTGGCCACCTGCTCTCTGGTGACCCACTTTTCAGGTGACCACCGAGCCGGATACCATAAAGACGAACAAAGTTGATCCTAACTCAACTTTTTTTTGCAATGCAATTCATCGGTTTTTAAAGGGGAATTAGCTCAAATGGTAGAGCGCTCGCTTAGCATGCGAGAGGTAGCGGGATCGATGCCCGCATTCTCCACATGCTTTACTTCCAGTTGAGGAGATAATGAGTGAAAGTAAGTCATATATAAAACACTGATTGGATGGACAGAGTGAAAGTAAGTGATATATAAAACACTGATTGGATGGAAAGAGTGACATACTGTCAAGCACCTCATATCACTGCCTGAAGTGAAACCTGTGGTTTGCAAGCTTAGTCACACTGCTCTTTGCTTGAAAGGGTGTAACATGTATCCCTTTGAGAGGGCAAGTAGGTTCCCTGCAACATCTGCCTGTGATAAATCAGAGTGCATCTTGCAAGAATGGCCCTCTATCCTAACCCATTGTCTTTGCTTTACTACGGAGACACAAAAATTCTAACAAAAATTCCCTCCCCCACATGGCAATACCCATGCCACTGAACAAGCGGCGCTCTGCACGCAAGGACACTTCTCTTCAGACTATCCATTGCAGGAGTGAATTCAGCCCTGTTTTTGGCTGGTCTAAGCTGCCCTGTGGTCGCTTTATCCTGGTGTCTGGCAGCTACTGGTATACTACAGTAAACTGGACTACGGATGGGATTGGAACCCATGCACGCAGAGCACAATCGATTAGCAGTACATGGCCTTAAGCTGGGAAACTTCACCTGAGGTTCCTTGTGTTTTCCAGTAAAAGTCATATCCAGCTCACCTTCCAGAATCTTTACATTGGACCTGAAAGTCAGGAAAAGTGTGGCATCGAGATGAAGCGGACGGACAAGGAAGGCGGGCTGTACTATTCTACTTTGTACAGGGCAGTAAGCTCAAATGGTGGAGCCCTTGCTTAGCATGTGAGAGGTACTTGGGTCGATGCCTTCAGTCTCCCGAGGACTTTGGCTTGTACTGTGTTTGTAATTACTGGAAATAAATGAGTGAAATAAAGAACACAGTGGGACTTCTTGCACCAGTTCAATGAAAAAAATGAAGCTATGTTTTGGTTTCTGGTAGGTTTAAGACCACAGCGTAGCTATGATGACAGTTTTGATGCCTACCACCTTAGGGGAGGATGGAGATGAGATGAAGAAACTCCCTGTGTTTCAGAGCTCTTGAAAGCACCAATCCGGTCACGCGACTTGCTTTTACACTTAAGTGCATTCTTAACGTTAGTTGGCTTGCTTTGGACATGGTCTGGAGGATCTGAGCTTTTTTTCCAAAGATAACGGAGAAGGTTATTTTGTTGACAGGTAATTTTTTAGGGCAGCTTAAAGGCAACTGAATGACGGGATTCGAACCCACGCGTGCAGAGCACAATGGATTAGCAGTCCATCGCCTTAACCACTCGGCCACCTCGTCTCTGGTGACTCACTTTTCAGGTGACCACCGAGCCGGATACCATAAAGACGAACAAAGTTGACCCTAACTCAACTTATTTGCAATGCAATTCATCAGTTCTAAAGGAATTAGCTCAAGTGGTAGCGCGCTCGCTTAGCATGCGAGAGGTAGCGGGATCGATGCCCGCATTCTCCACATGCTTTACTTCCAGTTGAGGAGATAATGAGTGAAAGTAAGTCATATATAAAACACTGATTGGATGGACAGAGTGAAAGTAAGTGATATATAAAACACTGATTGGATGGAAAGAGTGACATACTGTCAAGCACCTCATATCACTGCCTGAAGTGAAACCTGTGGTTTGCAAGCTTAGTCACACTGCTCTTTGCTTGAAAGGGTGTAACATGTATCCCTTTGAGAGGGCTAGTAGGTTCCCTGCAACATCTGCCTGTGATAAATCAGAGTGCATCTTGCCAGAATGGCCCTCTTTCCTAACCCATTGTCTTTGGTTTACTACGGAGACACAAAAATTCTAACAAAAATTCCTCCCCACATGGCAATACCCATGCCACTGAACAAGCGGCGCTCTGCACGCAAGGACACTTCTCTTCAGACTATCCATTGCAGGAGTGAATTCAGCCCTGTTTTTGGCTGGTCTAAGCTGCCCTGTGGTCGCTTTATCCTGGTGTCTGGCAGCTACTGGTATACTACAGTAAACTGGACTACGGATGGGATTGGAACCCATGCACGCAGAGCACAATCGATTAGCAGTACATGGCCTTAAGCTGGGAAACTTCACCTGAGGTTCCTTGTGTTTTCCAGTAAAAGTCATATCCAGCTCACCTTCCAGAATCTTTACATTGGACCTGAAAGTCAGGAAAAGTGTGGCATCGAGATGAAGTGGACGGGACAAGGAAGGCGGGGCTGTACTATTGTACTCTGTACAGGGCAGTAAGCTCAAATGGTGGAGCCCTTGCTTAGCATGTGAGAGGTACTTGGGTCGATGCCTTCAGTCTCCCGAGGACTTTGGCTTGTACTGTGTTTGTAATTACTGGAAATAAATGAGTGAAATAAAGAACACAGTGGGACTTCTTGCACCAGTTCAATGAAAAAATGAAGCTATGTTTTGGTTTCTGGTAGGTTTAAGACCACAGCGTAGCTATGATGACAGTTTTGATGCCTACCACCTTAGGGGAGGATGGAGATGAGATGAAGAAACTCCTGTGTTTCAGAGCTCTTGAAAGCACCAATCTGGTCACGCGACTTGCTTTTACACTTAAAGTGCATTCTTAACGTTAGTTGGCTTGCTTTGGACATGGTCTGGAGGATCTGAGCTTTTTGTTCCAAAGGATAACGGAGAAGGTTATTTTGTTGACAGGTAATTTTTTAGGGCAGCTTAAAGGCAACTGAATGACGACGAGGATGGGATTCGAACCCACGCGTGCAGAGCACAATGGATTAGCAGTCCATCGCCTTAACCACTCGGCCACCTCGTCTCTGGTGACTCACTTTTCAGGTGACCACCGAGCGGATACCATAAAGACGAACAAAGTTGACCCGAAATCAACTTTTTTTTTGCAATGCAATTCATCAGTTCTCAAAGGGGAATTAGCTCAAGTGGTAGAGCGCTCGCTTAGCATGCGAGAGGTAGCGGGATCGATGCCCGCATTCTCCACATGCTTTACTTCCAGTTGAGGAGATAATGAGTGAAAGTAAGTCATATATAAAACACTGATTGGATGGACAGAGTGAAAGTAAGTGATATATAAAACACTGATTGGATGGAAAGAGTGACATACTGTCAAGCACCTCATATCACTGCCTGAAGTGAAACCTGTGGTTTGCAAGCTTAGTCACACTGCTCTTTGCTTGAAAGGGTGTAACATGTATCCCTTTGAGAGGGCAAGTAGGTTCCTGCAACATCTGCCTGTGATAAATCAGAGTGCATCTTGCAAGAATGGCCCTCTATCCTAACCCATTGTCTTTGGTTTACTACGGAGACACAAAAATTCTAACAAAAATTCCCTCCCCCACATGGCAATACCCATGCCACTGAACAAGCGGCGCTCTGCACGCAAGGACACTTCTCTTCAGACTATCCATTGCAGGAGTGAATTCAGCTCTGTTTTTGGCTGGTCTAAGCTGCCCTGTGGTCGCTTTATCCTGGTGTCTGGCAGCTACTGGTATACTACAGTAAACTGGACTACGGATGGGATTGGAACCCATGCATGAGCACAATCGATTAGCAGTACATGGCCTTAAGCTGGGAAACTTCACCTGAGGTTCCTTGTGTTTTCCAGTAAAAGTCATATCCAGCTCACCTTCCAGAATCTTTACATTGGACCTGAAAGTCAGGAAAAGTGTGGCATCGAGATGAAGTGGGACGGGACAAGGAAGGCGGGCTGTACTATTCTACTTTGTACAGGGCAGCAAGCCCAAATAGTGGAGCCCTTGCTTAGCATGTGAGAGGTACTTGGGTCGATGCCTTCAGTCTCCCGAGGACTTTGGCTTGTACTGTGTTTGTAATTACTGGAAATAAATGAGTGAAATAAAGAACACAGTGGGACTTCTTGCACCAGTTCAATGAAAAAAATGAAGCTATGTTTTGGTTTCTGGTAGGTTTAAGACCACAGCGTAGCTATGATGACAGTTTTGATGCCTACCACCTTAGGGGAGGATGGAGATGAGATGAAGAAACTCCCTGTGTTTCAGAGCTCTTGAAAGCACCAATCCGGTCACGCGACTTGCTTTTACACTTAAAGTGCATTCTTAACGTTAGTTGGCTTGCTTTACATGGTCTGGAGGATCTGAGCTTTTTCCAAAGATAACGGAGAAGGTTATTTTGTTGACAGGTAATTTTTTAGGGCAGCTTAAAGGCAACTGAATGACGACGAGGATGGGATTCGAACCACGCGTGCAGAGCACAATGGATTAGCAGTCCATCGCCTTAACCACTCGGCCACCTCGTCTCTGGTGACTCACTTTTCAGGTGACCACCGAGCCGGATACCATAAAGACGAACAAAGTTGACCCTAACTCAACTTTTTTTTGCAATGCAATTCATCAGTTCTCAAAGGGGAATTAGCTCAAGTGGTAGAGCGCCGCTTAGCATGCGAGAGGTAGCGGGATCGATGCCCGCATTCTCCACATGCTTTACTTCCAGTTGAGGAGATAATGAGTGAAAGTAAGTCATATATAAAACACTGATTGGATGGACAGAGTGAAAGTAAGTGATATATAAAACACTGATTGGATGGAAAGAGTGACATACTGTCAAGCACCTCATATCACTGCCTGAAGTGAAACCTGTGGTTTGCAAGCTTAGTCACACTGCTCTTTGCTTGAAAGGGTGTAACATGTATCCCTTTGAGAGGGCAAGTAGGTTCCCTGCAACATCTGCCTGTGATAAATCAGAGTGCATCTTGCCAGAATGGCCCTCTTTCCTAATCCATTGTCTTTGCTTTACTACGGAGACCCAGAAATTCTAACAAAAATCCCCTCCCCCACATGGCAATACCCATGCCACTGAACAAGCGGCGCTCTGCACGCAAGGACACTTCTCTTCAGACTATCCATTGCAGGAGTGAATTCAGCTCTGTTTTTGGCTGGTCTAAGCTGCCCTGTGGTCGCTTTATCCTGGTGTCTGGCAGCTACTGGTATACTACAGTAAACTGGACTACGGATGGGATTGGAACCCATGCACGCAGAGCACAATCGATTAGCAGTACATGGCCTTAAGCTGGGAAACTTCACCTGAGGTTCCTTGTGTTTTCCAGTAAAAGTCATATCCAGCTCACCTTCCAGAATCTTTACATTGGACCTGAAAGTCAGGAAAAGTGTGGCATCGAGATGAAGCGGACGGGACAAGGAAGGCAGGGCTGTACTATTCTACTTTGTACAGGGCAGCAAGCCCAAATAGTGGAGCCCTTGCTTAGCATGTGAGAGGTACTTGGGTCGATGCCTTCAGTCTCCCGAGGACTTTGGCTTGTACTGTGTTTGTAATTACTGGAAATAAATGAGTGAAATAAAGAACACAGTGGGACTTCTTGCACCAGTTCAATGAAAAAATGAAGCTATGTTTTGGTTTCTGGTAGGTTTAAGACCACAGCGTAGCTATGATGACAGTTTTGATGCCTACCACCTTAGGGGAGGATGGAGATGAGATGAAGAAACTCCTGTGTTTCAGAGCTCTTGAAAGCACCAATCTGGTCACGCGACTTGCTTTTACACTTAAAGTGCATTCTTAACATTAGTTGGCTTGCTTTGGACGTGGTCTGGAGGATCTGAGCTTTTTGTTCCAAGGATAACGGAGAAGGTTATTTTGTTGACAGGTAATTTTTTAGGGCAGCTTAAAGGCAACTGAATGACGAGGATGGGATTCGAACCCACGCGTGCAGAGCACAATGGATTAGCAGTCCATCGCCTTAACCACTCGGCCACCTCGTCTCTGGTGACTCACTTTTCAGGTGACCACCGAGCCGGATACCATAAAGACGAACAAAGTTGACCCTAACTCAACTTTTTTTTGCAATGCAATTCATCAGGTTTTAAAGGGGAATTAGCTCAAGTGGTAGAGCGCTCGCTTAGCATGCGAGAGGTAGCGGGATCGATGCCCGCATTCTCCACATGCTTTACTTCCAGTTGAGGAGATAATGAGTGAAAGTAAGTCATATATAAAACACTGATTGGATGGACAGAGTGAAAGTAAGTGATATATAAAACACTGATTGGATGGAAAGAGTGACATACTGTCAAGCACCTCATATCACTGCCTGAAGTGAAACCTGTGGTTTGCAAGCTTAGTCACACTGCTCTTTGCTTGAAAGGGTGTAACATGTATCCCTTTGAGAGGGCAAGTAGGTTCCTGCAACATCTGCCTGTGATAAATCAGAGTGCATCTTGCCAGAATGGCCCTCTTTCCTAATCCATTGTCTTTGCTTTACTACGGAGACCCAGAAATTCTAACAAAATCCTCCCCACATGGCAATACCCATGCCACTGAACAAGCGGCGCTCTGCACGCAAGGACACTTCTCTTCAGACTATCCATTGCAGGAGTGAATTCAGCTCTGTTTTTGGCTGGTCTAAGCTGCCCTGTGGTCGCTTTATCCTGGTGTCTGGCAGCTACTGGTATACTACAGTAAACTGGACTACGGATGGGATTGGAACCCATGCACGCAGAGCACAATCGATTAGCAGTACATGGCCTTAAGCTGGGAAACTTCACCTGAGGTTCCTTGTGTTTTCCAGTAAAAGTCATATCCAGCTCACCTTCCAGAATCTTTACATTGGACCTGAAAGTCAGGAAAAGTGTGGCATCGAGATGAAGCGGACGGGACAAGGAAGGCGGGGCTGTACTATTCTACTTTGTACAGGGCAGCAAGCCCAAATAGTGGAGCCCTTGCTTAGCATGTGAGAGGTACTTGGGTCGATGCCTTCAGTCTCCGAGGACTTTGGCTTGTACTGTGTTTGTAATTACTGGAAATAAATGAGTGAAATAAAGAACACAGTGGGACTTCTTGCACCAGTTCAATGAAAAAATGAAGCTATGTTTTGGTTTCTGGTAGGTTTAAGACCACAGCGTAGCTATGATGACAGTTTTGATGCCTACCACCTTAGGGAGGATGGAGATGAGATGAAGAAACTCCTGTGTTTCAGAGCTCTTGAAAGCACCAATCTGGTCACGCGACTTGCTTTTACACTTAAGTGCATTCTTAACATTAGTTGGCTAGCTTTGGACGTGGTCTGGAGGATCTGAGCTTTTGTTCCAAGGATAACGGAGAAGGATATTTCGCTGACAGGTAATTTTAGGGCAGCTTAAAGGCAACTGAATGACGACGAGGATGGGATTCGAACCCACGCAGAGCACAATGGATTAGCAGTCCATCGCCTTAACCACTCGGCCACCTCGTCTCTGGTGACTCACTTTTCAGGTGACCACCGGGCGGATACCATAAAGACGAACAAAGTTGACCCTAACTCAACTTTTTTTGCAATGCAATTCATCAGTTCTCAAAGGGAATTAGCTCAAGTGGTAGAGCGCCGCTTAGCATGCGAGAGGTAGCGGATCGATGCCCGCATTCTCCACATGCTTTACTTCCAGTTGAGGAGATAATGAGTGAAAGTAAGTCATATATAAAACACTGATTGGATGGACAGAGTGAAAGTAAGTGATATATAAAACACTGATTGGATGGAAAGAGTGACATACTGTCAAGCACCTCATATCACTGCCTGAAGTGAAACCTGTGGTTTGCAAGCTTAGTCACACTGCTCTTTGCTTGAAAGGGTGTAACATGTATCCCTTTGAGAGGGCAAGTAGGTTCCTGCAACATCTGCCTGTGATAAATCAGAGTGCATCTTGCCAGAATGGCCCTCTTCCTAATCCATTGTCTTTGCTTTACTACGGAGACCCAGAAATTCTAACAAAAATTCCCTCCCCCACATGGCAATACCCATGCCACTGAACAAGCGGCGCTCTGCACGCAAGGACACTTCTCTTCAGACTATCCATTGCAGGAGTGAATTCAGCTCTGTTTTTGGCTGGTCTAAGCTGCCCTGTGGTCGCTTTATCCTGGTGTCTGGCAGCTACTGGTATACTACAGTAAACTGGACTACGGATGGGATTGGAACCCATGCACGCAGAGCACAATCGATTAGCAGTACATGGCCTTAAGCTGGGAAACTTCACCTGAGGTTCCTTGTGTTTTCCAGTAAAAGTCATATCCAGCTCACCTTCCAGAATCTTTACATTGGACCTGAAAGTCAGGAAAAGTGTGGCATCGAGATGAAGCGGACGGGACAAGGAAGGCGGGGCTGTACTATTCTACTTTGTACAGGGCAGCAAGCCCAAATAGTGGAGCCCTTGCTTAGCATGTGAGAGGTACTTGGGTCGATGCCTTCAGTCTCCCGAGGACTTTGGCTTGTACTGTGTTTGTAATTACTGGAAATAAATGAGTGAAATAAAGAACACAGTGGGACTTCTTGCACCAGTTCAATGAAAAAATGAAGCTATGTTTTGGTTTCTGGTAGGTTTTAGACCACATCGTAGGTATGATGTCAGTTTTGATGCCTACCACCTTTGGGGAGGATGGAGATGAGATGAAGAAACTCCGTGTGTTTCAGAGCTCTTGAAAGCACCAATCTGGTCACGCGACTTGCTTTTACACTTAAGTGCATTCTTAACATTAGTTGGCTTGCTTTGGACGTGGTCTGGAGGATCTGAGCTTTTTGTTCCAAGGATAACGGAGAAGGATATTTCGTTGACAGGTAATTTTTTAGGGCAGCTTAAAGGCAACTGAATGACGACGAGGATGGGATTCGAACCCACGCGTGCAGAGCACAATGGATTAGCAGTCCATCGCCTTAACCACTCGGCCACCTCGTCTCTGGTGACTCACTTTTCAGGTGACCACCGAGCCGGATACCATAAAGAACAAAGTTGACCCTAACTCAACTTTTTTGTGCAATGCAATTCATCAGTTCTCAAAGGGGAATTAGCTCAAGTGGTAGAGCGCTCGCTTAGCATGCGAGGTAGCGGGATCGATGCCCGCATTCTCCACATGCTTTACTTCCAGTTGAGGAGATAATGAGTGAAAGTAAGTCATATATAAAACACTGATTGGATGGACAGAGTGAAAGTAAGTGATATATAAAACACTGATTGGATGGAAAGAGTGACATACTGTCAAGCACCTCATATCACTGCCTGAAGTGAAACCTGTGGTTTGCAAGCTTAGTCACACTGCTCTTTGCTTGAAAGGGTGTAACATGTATCCCTTTGAGAGGGCAAGTAGGTTCCCTGCAACATCTGCCTGTGATAAATCAGAGTGCATCTTGCCAGAATGGCCCTCTTTCCTAATCCATTGTCTTTGCTTTACTACGGAGACCCAGAAATTCTAACAAAAATTCCCTCCCCCACATGGCAATACCCATGCCACTGAACAAGCAGCGCTCTGCACGCAAGGACACTTCTCTTCAGACTATCCATTGCAGGAGTGAATTCAGCTCTGTTTTTGGCTGGTCTAAGCTGCCCTGTGGTCGCTTTATCCTGGTGTCTGGCAGCTACTGGTATACTACAGTAAACTGGACTACGGATGGGATTGGAACCCATGCACGAGAGCACAATCGATTAGCAGTACATGGCCTTAAGCTGGGAAACTTCACCTGAGGTTCCTTGTGTTTTCCAGTAAAAGTCATATCCAGCTCACCTTCCAGAATCTTTACATTGGACCTGAAAGTCAGGAAAAGTGTGGCATCGAGATGAAGCGGACGGGACAAGGAAGGCGGGGCTGTACTATTCTACTTTGTACAGGGCAGCAAGCCCAAATAGTGGAGCCCTTGCTTAGCATGTGAGAGGTACTTGGGTCGATGCCTTCAGTCTCCCGAGGACTTTGGCTTGTACTGTGTTTGTAATTACTGGAAATAAATGAGTGAAATAAAGAACACAGTGGGACTTCTTGCACCAGTTCAATGAAAAAAATGAAGCTATGTTTTGGTTTCTGGTAGGTTTAAGACCACAGCGTAGCTATGATGACAGTTTTGATGCCTACCACCTTAGGGGAGGATGGAGATGAGATGAAGAAACTCCCTGTGTTTCAGAGCTCTTGAAAGCACCAATCCGGTCACGCGACTTGCTTTTACACTTAAAGTGCATTCTTAACGTTAGTTGGCTTGCTTTGGACATGGTCTGGAGGATCTGAGCTTTTTTTCCAAAGATAACGGAGAAGGTTATTTTGTTGACAGGTAATTTTTTAGGGCAGCTTAAAGGCAACTGAATGACGACGAGGATGGGATTCGAACCCACGCGTGCAGAGCACAATGGATTAGCAGTCCATCGCCTTAACCACTCGGCCACCTCGTCTCTGGTGACTCACTTTTCAGGTGACCACCGAGCCGGATACCATAAAGACGAACAAAGTTGACCCTAACTCAACTTTTTTTTGCAATGCAATTCATCAGTTCTCAAAGGGGAATTAGCTCAAGTGGTAGAGCGCTTAGCATGCGAGAGGTAGCGGATCGATGCCCGCATTCTCCACATGCTTTACTTCCAGTTGAGGAGATAATGAGTGAAAGTAAGTCATATATAAAACACTGATTGGATGGACAGAGTGAAAGTAAGTGATATATAAAACACTGATTGGATGGAAAGAGTGACATACTGTCAAGCACCTCATATCACTGCCTGAAGTGAAACCTGTGGTTTGCAAGCTTAGTCACACTGCTCTTTGCTTGAAAGGGTGTAACATGTATCCCTTTGAGAGGGCAAGTAGGTTCCCTGCAACATCTGCCTGTGATAAATCAGAGTGCATCTTGCCAGAATGGCCCTCTTTCCTAATCCATTGTCTTTGCTTTACTACGGAGACCCAGAAATTCTAACAAAAATTCCCTCCCCCACATGGCAATACCCATGCCACTGAACAAGCGGCGCTCTGCACGCAAGGACACTTCTCTTCAGACTATCCATTGCAGGAGTGAATTCAGCTCTGTTTTTGGCTGGTCTAAGCTGCCCTGTGGTCGCTTTATCCTGGTGTCTGGCAGCTACTGGTATACTACAGTAAACTGGACTACGGATGGGATTGGAACCCATGCACGCAGAGCACAATCGATTAGCAGTACATGGCCTTAAGCTGGGAAACTTCACCTGAGGTTCCTTGTGTTTTCCAGTAAAAGTCATATCCAGCTCACCTTCCAGAATCTTTACATTGGACCTGAAAGTCAGGAAAAGTGTGGCATCGAGATGAAGCGGACGGGACAAGGAAGGCGGGGCTGTACTATTCTACTTTGTACAGGGCAGCAAGCCCAAATAGTGGAGCCCTTGCTTAGCATGTGAGAGGTACTTGGGTCGATGCCTTCAGTCTCCCGAGGACTTTGGCTTGTACTGTGTTTGTAATTACTGGAAATAAATGAGTGAAATAAAGAACACAGTGGGACTTCTTGCACCAGTTCAATGAAAAAAATGAAGCTATGTTTTGGTTTCTGGTAGGTTTAAGACCACAGCGTAGCTATGATGACAGTTTTGATGCCTACCACCTTAGGGGAGGATGGAGATGAGATGAAGAAACTCCCTGTGTTTCAGAGCTCTTGAAAGCACCAATCTGGTCACGCGACTTGCTTTTACACTTAAGTGCATTCTTAACATTAGTTGGCTTGCTTTGGACGTGGTCTGGAGGATCTGAGCTTTTTGTTCCAAGGATAACGGAGAAGGATATTTCGTTGACAGGTAATTTTTTAGGGCAGCTTAAAGGCAACTGAATGACGACGAGGATGGGATTCGAACCCACGCGTGCAGAGCACAATGGATTAGCAGTCCATCGCCTTAACCACTCGGCCACCTCGGCTCTGGTGACTCACTTTTCAGGTGACCACCGAGCCGGATACCATCAAGACGCACACAGTTGACCCTAACTCAACTTTTTTTTGCAATGCAATCATCAGTTCTCAAAGGGGAATTAGCTCATGGTAGAGCGCTGGCTTAGCATGCGAGAGGTAGCGGGATCGATGCCCGCATTCTCCACATGCTTTACTTCCAGTTGAGGAGATAATGAGTGAAAGTAAGTCATATATAAAACACTGATTGGATGGACAGAGTGAAAGTAAGTGATATATAAAACACTGATTAGATGGAAAGAGTGACATACTGTCAAGCACCTCATATCACTGCCTGAAGTGAAACCTGTGGTTTGCAAGCTTAGTCACACTGCTCTTTGCTTGAAAGGGTGTAACATGTATCCCTTTGAGAGGGCAAGTAGGTTCCCTGCAACATCTGCCTGTGATAAATCAGAGTGCATCTTGCCAGAATGGCCCTCTTTCCTAATCCATTGTCTTTGCTTTACTACGGAGACCCAGAAATTCTAACAAAAATCCCCTCCCCCACATGGCAATACCCATGCCACTGAACAAGCGGCGCTCTGCACGCAAGGACACTTCTCTTCAGACTATCCATTGCAGGAGTGAATTCAGCTCTGTTTTTGGCTGGTCTAAGCTGCCCTGTGGTCGCTTTATCCTGGTGTCTGGCAGCTACTGGTATACTACAGTAAACTGGACTACGGATGGGATTGGAACCCATGCACGCAGAGCACAATCGATTAGCAGTACATGGCCTTAAGCTGGGAAACTTCACCTGAGGTTCCTTGTGTTTTCCAGTAAAAGTCATATCCAGCTCACCTTCCAGAATCTTTACATTGGACCTGAAAGTCAGGAAAAGTGTGGCATCGAGATGAAGCGGACGGGACAAGGAAGGCGGGGCTGTACTATTCTACTTTGTACAGGGCAGCAAGCCCAAATAGTGGAGCCCTTGCTTAGCATGTGAGAGGTACTTGGGTCGATGCCTTCAGTCTCCCGAGGACTTTGGCTTGTACTGTGTTTGTAATTACTGGAAATAAATGAGTGAAATAAAGAACACAGTGGGACTTCTTGCACCAGTTCAATGAAAAAAATGAAGCTATGTTTTGGTTTCTGGTAGGTTTAAGACCACAGCGTAGCTATGATGACAGTTTTGATGCCTACCACCTTAGGGGAGGATGGAGATGAGATGAAGAAACTCCCTGTGTTTCAGAGCTCTTGAAAGCACCAATCTGGTCACGCGACTTGCTTTTACACTTAAGTGCATTCTTAACATTAGTTGGCTTGCTTTGGACGTGGTCTGGAGGATCTGAGCTTTTTTTCCAAAGATAACGAAGAAGGATATTTCGTTGACAGGTAATTTTTTAGGGCAGCTTAAAGGCAACTGAATGACGACGAGGATGGGATTCGAACCCACGCGTGCAGAGCACAATGGATTAGCAGTCCATCGCCTTAACCACTCGGCCACCTCGTCTCTGGTGACTCACTTTTCAGGTGACCACTGAGCCGGATACCATAAAGACGAACAAAGTTGACCCTAACTCAACTTTTTTTTGCAATGCAATTCATCAGTTCTCAAAGGGGAATTAGCTCAAGTGGTAGAGCGCTCGCTTAGCATGCGAGAGGTAGCGGGATCGATGCCCGCATTCTCCACATGCTTTACTTCCAGTTGAGGAGATAATGAGTGAAAGTAAGTCATATATAAAACACTGATTGGATGGACAGAGTGAAAGTAAGTGATATATAAAACACTGATTGGATGGAAAGAGTGACATACTGTCAAGCACCTCATATCACTGCCTGAAGTGAAACCTGTGGTTTGCAAGCTTAGTCACACTGCTCTTTGCTTGAAAGGGTGTAACATGTATCCCTTTGAGAGGGCAAGTAGGTTCCCTGCAACCTCTGCCTGTGATAAATCAGAGTGCATCTTGCCAGAATGGCCCTCTTTCCTAATCCATTGTCTTTGCTTTACTACGGAGACCCAGAAATTCTAACAAAAATTCCCTCCCCCACATGGCAATACCCATGCCACTGAACAAGCGGCGCTCTGCACGCAAGGACACTTCTCTTCAGACTATCCATTGCAGGAGTGAATTCAGCTCTGTTTTTGGCTGGTCTAAGCTGCCCTGTGGTCGCTTTATCCTGGTGTCTGGCAGCTACTGGTATACTACAGTAAACTGGACTACGGATGGGATTGGAACCCATGCACGCAGAGCACAATCGATTAGCAGTACATGGCCTTAAGCTGGGAAACTTCACCTGAGGTTCCTTGTGTTTTCCAGTAAAAGTCATATCCAGCTCACCTTCCAGAATCTTTACATTGGACCTGAAAGTCAGGAAAAGTGTCGCATCGAGATGAAGCGGATGGGACAAGGAAGGCGGGGCTGTACTATTCTACTTTGTACAGGGCAGCAAGCCCAAATAGTGGAGCCCTTGCTTAGCATGTGAGAGGTACTTGGGTCGATGCCTTCAGTCTCCCGAGGACTTTGGCTTGTACTGTGTTTGTAATTACTGGAAATAAATGAGTGAAATAAAGAACACAGTGGGACTTCTTGCACCAGTTCAATGAAAAATGAAGCTATGTTTTGGTTTCTGGTAGGTTTAAGACCACAGCGTAGCTATGATGACAGTTTTGATGCCTACCACCTTAGGGGAGGATGGAGATGAGATGAAGAAACTCCCTGTGTTTCAGAGCTCTTGAAAGCACCAATCTGGTCACGCGACTTGCTTTTACACTTAAAGTGCATTCTTAACATTAGTTGGCTTGCTTTGGACATGGTCTGGAGGATCTGAGCTTTTTTCCAAGAAAGATAACGGAGAAGGATTATTTTGTTGACAGGTAATTTTTTAGGGCAGCTTAAAGGCAACTGAATGACGACGAGGATGGGATTCGAACCCACGCGTGCAGAGCACAATGGATTAGCAGTCCATCGCCTTAACCACTCGGCCACCTCGTCTCTGGTGACTCACTTTTCAGGTGACCACCGAGCCGGATACCATAAAGACGAACAAAGTTGACCCTAACTCAACTTTTTTTTGCAATGCAATTCATCAGTTCTCAAAGGGGAATTAGCTCAAGTGGTAGAGCGCTCGCTTAGCATGCGAGAGGTAGCGGGATCGATGCCCGCATTCTCCACATGCTTTACTTCCAGTTGAGGAGATAATGAGTGAAAGTAAGTCATATATAAAACACTGATTGGATGGACAGAGTGAAAGTAAGTGATATATAAAACACTGATTGGATGGAAAGAGTGACATACTGTCAAGCACCTCATATCACTGCCTGAAGTGAAACCTGTGGTTTGCAAGCTTAGTCACACTGCTCTTTGCTTGAAAGGGTGTAACATGTATCCCTTTGAGAGGGCAAGTAGGTTCCCTGCAACATCTGCCTGTGATAAATCAGAGTGCATCTTGCCAGAATGGCCCTCTTTCCTAATCCATTGTCTTTGCTTTACTACGGAGACCCAGAAATTCTAACAAAAATCCTCTCCCCCACATGGCAATACCCATGCCACTGAACAAGCGGCGCTCTGCACGCAAGGACACTTCTCTTCAGACTATCCATTGCAGGAGTGAATTCAGCTCTGTTTTTGGCTGGTCTAAGCTGCCCTGTGGTCGCTTTATCCTGGTGTCTGGCAGCTACTGGTATACTACAGTAAACTGGACTACGGATGGGATTGGAACCCATGCACGCAGAGCACAATCGATTAGCAGTACATGGCCTTAAGCTGGGAAACTTCACCTGAGGTTCCTTGTGTTTTCCAGTAAAAGTCATATCCAGCTCACCTTCCAGAATCTTTACATTGGACCTGAAAGTCAGGAAAAGTGTGGCATCGAGATGAAGTGGACGGGACAAGGAAGGCGGGGCTGTACTATTCTACTTTGTACAGGGCAGTAAGCTCAAATAGTGGAGCCCTTGCTTAGCATGTGAGAGGTACTTGGGTCGATGCCTTCAGTCTCCCGAGGACTTTGGCTTGTACTGTGTTTGTAATTACTGGAAATAAATGAGTAAAACAAAGAACACAGTGGGACTTCTTGCACCAGTTCAATGAAAAAAATGAAGCTATGTTTTGGTTTCTGGTAGGTTTAAGACCACAGCGTAGCTATGATGACAGTTTTGATGCCTACCACCTTAGGGGAGGATGGAGATGAGATGAAGAAACTCCCTGTGTTTCAGAGCTCTTGAAAGCACCAATCTGGTCACGCGACTTGCTTTTACACTTAAGTGCATTCTTAACGTTACTTGGCTTGCTTTGGACGTGGTCTGGAGGATCTGAGCTTTTTGTTCCAAGGATAACGGAGAAGGATATTTCGTTGACAGGTAATTTTTTAGGGCAGCTTAAAGGCAACTGAATGACGACGAGGATGGGATTCGAACGACGTGCAGAGCACAATGGATTAGCAGTCCATCGCCTTAACCACTCGGCCACCTCGCTCTCTGGTGACTCACTTTTCAGGTGACCACCGAGCCGGATACCATAAAGACGAACAAAGTTGACCCTAACTCAACTTTTTTTTGCAATGCAATTCATCAGTTCTCAAAGGGGAATTAGCTCAAGTGGTAGAGCGCTCGCTTAGCATGCGAGAGGTAGCGGGATCGATGCCCGCATTCTCCACATGCTTTACTTCCAGTTGAGGAGATAATGAGTGAAAGTAAGTCATATATAAAACACTGATTGGATGGACAGAGTGAAAGTAAGTGATATATAAAACACTGATTGGATGGAAAGAGTGACATACTGTCAAGCACCTCATATCACTGCCTGAAGTGAAACCTGTGGTTTGCAAGCTTAGTCACACTGCTCTTTGCTTGAAAGGGTGTAACATGTATCCCTTTGAGAGGGCAAGTAGGTTCCCTGCAACATCTGCCTGTGATAAATCAGAGTGCATCTTGCAAGAATGGCCCTCTTTCCTAACCCCTAGTTAAACCCTCAAGAAAATATCTTTCCCGCCTCAGGCAAAAAAGGCTAATCATAATCAAGTTTTTTTTATTACTAATGTTGGTTTTGAGTTCAACCCCGTCACAAACAACTTGGACCCTGTATGAACAGGATTTTAAAAGTTATTCAAGTTAATGCTTGTAGAACCTTAATAATGAGAATTCCCTTGTTAAAGATCACTTATTCTAAATATAATAATTATTTTTTAATATTAAAATTTGACTGATAAAGCAGGTCATAAGAACCTTATCTAACAACAGTCTTCAAACAACAGTCAAAAATATGTGTCATTGTTTAATGTTGTTCAGACTTTTATATTATTTCATATTTTTCAGTAAACTGTACCGTACTGTGCAAAGGTTTTCAGCAGGTGTGAAAAAATGCTGCAAAGTAAGAATGCTTTAAAAATTTAAAGTTTAATTGTTTATTATCATTATTATTATTATTATTATTATTATTATTATTATTATTATTATTATTTTATTATCAATTTACAAAATGGAAAGCAAGCAATCAGAAGAAAAATCTAAATCAAATCAGTGTTTGGTGTGTCCACCCTTTGCCTTCAAAACAGCATCAATCCTTCTGGGTACACTTGCACACAGTTTTTGAAGGAACTCGGCAGGTAGGTTGATGCAAACATCTTGAAGAACTAACCACTGATCTTCCGTGGATGTAGGCTGCCTCAAATCCTTCTGTCTGCCCAGACAAACCCAATGATGTTGAGATCAGGGCTCTGACAGGGCCATACCATCATTTCCATGACTCCTTGTTCTTCTTTACACAGAAGATAGTTCCTAATGGCATTGGCTGTATGTTTAGGGTTGATGTCCTGAAATTTAGGGCCAATCAGACGCCTTCCTGATGGTATTGCACGATGGATAAGTACCTGCCTGTGTTTCTCAGCGCTGAGGACACCATTAATCCTGACCAAATCCCCAAATCCATTTGCAGAATTGCAGCCCCAAACTTGCATAGGGACCTCAGTCATGCTTCACTGTTGCTTGTGGACACACAGTATTGTAACACTCTCCAGCCCCGCGGCAAACAAACTGCCTTCTACTACAGCCAGATATTTTAGACTTTGACTCATCAGTCCAGAGCACCTGCTGCCATTTTTCTGCATCCCACTTCCTGTGTTTCCAGCATAGCTGAATTGCTTGGCATTGTTTCTACAGTGGAGGTATGGCTTTTGGCTGCAATTCTTCCATGAAGACCACTTCTGGCCAGACTTCTCCGGACAGTAGATGGATATACCTGGGTCCCACAGGTTTCTGCTAGTTCTGAGCTGAAGGGAAATAGCATAAGGTGTCTTTCATCTGCTGCACTAAGTTCTTTGGCCAACCACTGCGTCAGTGGTCCTCAACATTGCCCGCTTCTTTGTGCTTCTTCAAAAGAACTTGAACAGCACATCTTGAAACCCCAGTCTGCTTTGAAATCTTTGCCTGAGAGAGACACTGCTGATACAGTATAACTACCTTGTGTCTTGTTGCTGTGCTCATTATGACATGTGACATCAAACTATCCTCCACAACCTCACCTTGGCAGCAGAGTTTGGCTGTTCCTCACCCACTTTTAACCCTCCTACACAGCTGTTTCTGTTTCAGTTAATGACTGTGTTTCAGCCTACATATGAAACTGATAAGCACCTGTTTGGTATAGCTGGTTTATCATACACCTGCTCTATGATCCTATAAATCCCTGACCTTGTGCAAGTGTAACTAGACTGTTTGCTCACTTTGCATTTCATACATCCATAAAAATAAACAATTAAATTTGGAACATAAGATAGCATTGGCAATGATTTTGCATCAAAGTATAAAATTGAGTCAACTACTAAAAAGTGTCATATCAGACATTCAACCCTGTCACAATAATTCAACCCAGTTACAGTGTGACAGGGCTGAAGTTTTTGGCTAATATTAGCCATAATTCCATATTTAGCTAAAGCATTATTACCACATGGCATTTAAGGCATCAAATACCGGATTCAACCGGGCACCGGATTCGACGAACCACTGTACTGTTTATATTAAAAATTGACCCCAAAGCAGTAGTGAGTACATTATATACTTTTAAAGATATTTTAATTAATTGACAGTGAAGTGTAAGGGAAGGAGAGAAAGAGAGAGGGAGAGACATGCAGCAAGGGGCCACAGACTGGAGTTGAACCCAGGCTGCTGCGGCGACAGCATTGTACATGGGGTGTTATGGAGCTTTATCCCTATATTTATTCAAGAGAGTGGTCTATCAGTTTGAGAGCATTATTTATTGATTTCAAGCTCAAAAACCCTGCCTTCGCACTCAAATAGCCTCTGCTTGTGCTTGGATCTACTCTGTTTCTGCTCAAACTGTGTGCTTGCACTCAGATACCATGTTGCTTGCACACAGATACAATATTGCACGCACTCTGATACCATTTGCTTGCACAGATTTCCTGCTCAAGCTTTGGCTTTTCTCCTCTCGCACTCAAACTGTTTCTGTGCGCTTGTGGAATTTCTGCTTTCAGATTTCTGCCCTGCTTGTGGATTTTTTTGTGTAACAACCCTGTCAAAATCCCCCAACCAATAGAATGCCAGATTTACTGTTGACCAATGAAATGATCCCTGCCTCCTTGTGGGCGCACTCGCCTTAGTTTTTGAGCGTCCCTTCCGGGTGGGTACTCTTTAAGCAGGTTCACCCACTCCCACCCTCCAGGGAAAGCCCTGCAAATTAAATGTTCTTCTCTTGCTTTCTTTACCACTTTTGGAAGAAAGGGACTGTTAATTTACACACATGCGCCACATATATATCTTTAAATTTAATACTCTTTTGTCCCAGCTCATCAAATGTCTCTGTTACGCCGCCCACATACGGAAGTCTCCACAGAAGACAGAATTTCATCTCTGCGGTGTATGTTTGGAACTGAGCTCGCAGGACACAGCATCTCATCGCAGTTGGTTTCAGGTAAGCTATACTGGAATAAATTGGCAGAAAATAGCTTTGTTGTTTATTCTGTGACCGTTAAAAGAGGTTCCTGGTGAGTGGTGAGGCACGACTGGGTGTATATAGCACATGTCCCCACCAGCTAATGTTATCTTTCGTTAGCTGATAGCTAGTTTAGCTCATGCTAGCTAACAGGCTACAACTGTGATGTTTTCATTTTATTTTCTCTAGCTGATGTTGTCTGCTCATCTGGTTATCGTGAGCACTCGTTTTGGGTTAAAGTGGAAGTGCCCAGAGCTGCCACCCGTGGTCCCGGGCAGGGCTCGAGACTTGGGATCCACTCACCTATGGTCCCGCCCGGGCCTGACCTCCGCAGCCCCCCGGCCTGACCTCCGCAGCCTGGGGACGGATGCTCAAGTGTGGGTGAGAGGAACGGAGAGGACCACGGACGTGAAATAGTGAAATTCAAGGATGCCTTTGGTATGTTGTTAATGTGATTTTATGGGCAATATATCAGTCGAGGTCTCCTCCTCTGCAAAGCAAACTGACCCGGTGGCTACAGGTAATAGCGCAGTTTTGAAGCCACTGTTTTTCCGAGATGAAGGACTGATTGTTGAGCTGCTGTTAACAGTTAATGGAGTTAACGCCGGATCCCGTTATTTAACCGTTTCAACAATAAATTAAGCAGAGTGACCCAGAGCCTTCAATCTGGCTAAAAAACAGCTGAAATACTAACCAAAAAAAAATACAGCGGTCAAGTGGGGATTTTTTTATTTATTTTTTTAAGTTATGTGCTCATCATCTTTTCTGTCTCTTGTAGGCTGCCAGGAGAAGCAGACTGGCCATCAGATATTGTTTGTGGAAATTTGACAATAAAGTTTGTCAAATTTACTTTTGTCCCTTCATTGTGCACACTTACACACAAAATGGGTAACAGTCAAGCTAGTTTTGAATGTTAGCATTGATTTCTCACATTGAATGGTGAAATATTTGTAGTTTGAAAAGTCCGACCAAAATGAATAATGGTCGTAGATAATGATGCATATGAATACGTTTGAACGTGGCGTGGTGGTCATTTTCGATTAAAGGCCGACGTCTCAGCAACGTCGTGGCAATGAGCAAACGTTCTCCCTGCTATGTGTAAACGATCTAAACTTGATACATCGGGCCAACATCGGCCAGATGTGCTATCTGGGGTGAGTGCTGATATAGAGTATAACATCACTGGGACTTGTAACAGTAAAATCACTCCGTTCACAGGTGTTATAAATATAAATACAACTGTTAATTAACCAACTGTTGCACTCGCTACATTGGCGCAAACTGACACTAGTGTTACATCAAGAAGATGGATATTTTCCCCAAAATTACATTTGAATTAAATTATGAGTGGTCGTCAGGAGAGGACGAGGAAAAGGAAAGCCAGGACTCTTCTGTGCAGACCTCCAAGTGTGTTTTAATCCGGCCGTGCCAACATCCAGTTTTGCCAACGTTTCATCAGCCAAACTGGACGAAGTTACACAGCTGCAGATCAATGTAAATACAAAGTAGCTTGTGAGTTCCTGGCGTGTGTGCTGCGTTGCCTGGCAACAGACTGGGGGAACTGTTTTTTTCGCGGAGCTACAAAACATAATTAAATCATTTATTTCATCATCTTTTGTTAACATTTCCTTACTCAGCATTGCTGTTTAAGCTGTTGTTGAACTGTTGTATAAAAGCAATATCACATGAGAGGTCGTGACGTACTGTAGGCAATCGCCACACGGCTGTAATTGTCTTCGACATTCGGCCTGTGGCCTTGTGCCACAGTGCCCATGACCGAATGACAGCCGTGACAATATATAGTATCACTCCCTCTCGTGAGATATTGCTTAATTAAATACATACATATATATATGTAAGGGATAATAGTGAGCCGGTGACTGTTGAAAAATAACTCCCGGCAGGGGAAGAGGGTGGGAGTGGATGAACCCAGACGGGACGCTCTAAAACTAAGGCGAGCACGCCCACAAGGAGGCAGGGATCATTTCATTGGTCAACAGTAAATCTGGCATTCTATTGGTTGGGCGATTTTGACAGGGTTGTTACACAAAAAATCCAAGAGCAGGGCAGAAATCTGAGAGCAGAAATTCCACAAGGGCACAGAAACAGTTTGAGCGCGAGGAGAAAAACCGAAGCTCAAGCAGGAAATCTGTGCGAGCAAATGGTATCTGAGTGCATGCAACATGGTATCTGAGTGCGAGCACACAGTTTGAGCAGAAACAGAGTAGATCCAAGCACAAGCAGAGGCTATTTGAGTGCGAGGGAAGGGTTTTTGAACGTGAAATCAATAAATAATGTTCTCAAACTGATAGACCAAACTCTTGAATAAAGATAGGGATAAAGCTCCATAGGGTGTCTGCTCTATCCACTAAGCCACCAACGTCCTAATACATTATATACTTTTTATTTAACAGCGGCAAGTCAATGCAATAAAGTGCAACTCTACAGACTCTACAGTCATTCAGTATTTGGTGACCACAAAACAAATGTACAAGTGCTTTCTTTACTGTATAGGGTTTGTTTTGACAGGGAAAATACAAGGGAATGACAAAATCTGAACAACAAATCATCTTCATTTAAACATTTAGATTTTAAATTAAATCACCAGCCAGCCAGTGTAATAAGGTGGCTCAACAAATTACCTAATGTAAGCATCATTACTACCTGAGGAAAACATCTACTTTGCTGTGATTGTCTCACATAGCTTTTGTGCAACCAACTATGACCAACAGGGACAACTATATATCAGTAAGTAAAAGTAAACAAACAAGCAGATATTGGAAAAACATGCTGAATTGCCTTTCAAATTAATGCAAGAAATCAGTTTTTTTTTAGTATGTTGAAAAACAGTCCTGTAAAACTTTTGGACATTGTAAACTGTGAATTCCATGACCTAAAGTCCCAGCTTGGCTGCTTTCTTACTTCTTGGAGATAAAAAGATTTTTCTGTAAGAAAAAAGGAACCACCAGCAGTTGAAAAAACTCTCTCAGAAGGGATACTGGTCCAGGGGATACAAAGATACCGCTTTGCTTGGCGAGCCAAAAGAGGATACTCCATTGCATGCATGCTCTATCAGGTCAGTGGATTCTCAGAGAGTGGAACAGATTTTACTTCCCTGTACCTGTTTACTTTATCCTTTGCCTTGTCCACTGGATTGTTCTGTGATACCGATTCTTTTGGTGTGTAGGCTGACCCAAGTAGAGCCATCAATGCAGAGGATTCCTCTTTTGACCTCTTTTGTGGAGTAGGGGCATCATCCACTCCAACAGGAGGACCAAGGGAAATGTCTTTCTGCCGTATGAGCACAGTTTCCTCAGCTCCATCACCATCAGATTCTTGCTGTTGAAGTATGGAAATGTTTAGAAATAAGCTCACTGGGTAAATAAATTCTTTAATATTGTTGCTAACACAAAGAAAAAGACTATGTAAAATGTATACTTAAATCCTGTAGTGTATACTGTACATGGACAGTCAGTTATTTCTATACTATTATAACTTACATTAAATGTGTGTTCACCTGCTCCAGACCACCAGCTTCAGTCATCAGTCTAGAAAATGTGTCATCTCTTGCCATAGTTCTGCGATGAAAAAAATGATGCAATGCGCCTCACTCGGCCAAGCAAGCGTGTAACAGCTGGAGTTTTGAGAGCTGCTTGCGAGGCTATGTTGAGTGTGTGGGCGAAACAGCTCAAGTTCAACAGCTCCATCAGTCCCACAGCATGGACCAAATTCCCTGCTTTGTCTGTTACGATGGCTGGGTCTTGGTTTGTTAGCTTCCAGTCTTTTTTCCGCCTAGGACAACAGTTCAGCTAGGTATGCCTGGATCACTTAAATCGACCAAGTCTGTAGAACATGGGACATGAGTCTCCAGCAATCATCAGTGTAGTGACAGATAATTGTCAGGTACAGGTAATACTTTACTCTGGATGAAACTAAAGTAAATAGAGGGAAATGGTTTTTGGCTTACAAAACTAGACAGGAGGTCTGCGTCGCCACAATGTGTAGTTACATTTCTGGGGAGGTGCACATCAGGCTATGGCATAGGTTACAGCGCAGAGCCTGCGACAGGTACTGCGTCGATTCGATACAGAAGTATAAATCCCGCTTAAGACTCAGCACTTATGGCAGAAGTCGAGAGCTTTGAAATCATTCAGTCTACATTAGTAACATTAATGTAGACTAGTCCATACCCGTTGAGTGCACAGTTGACCACGTACAGTTTCACATGGTGTGTGTTTGGGATACAGGTCATAGGAAATTGCAGATTAAATAGTCAACTGAACCCATTAAGAAGAGCAATGTATTCAGACAGTTTTTGAAAAACGTGGGACAGACAGAATGACACGCTGACAGTTTCCATGATTATGTACAGCATACCATACCATGACTTAGTCATACCTTCAGTAACAGAAGTTTCCCGTGCCGACTTTAACCTCTCCCGAATTGATCATTTTGTTGATAGCACCGTAGGCTCGCTGCGAACAACGCTCGACTCTGTAGCTCCTCTTAAAAAGAAGTTAAAAAAGCAAAGAAAGCTCGCTCCTTGGTATAACTCTCAAACCCGTAAGTTAAAACAAATATCGCGAAAATTTGAAAGGAACTGGCGATTAACCAAACTGGAAGAATCTCGTTTAATCTGGACAGACAGTCTCAAAACTTACAAGAGGGGCCTCCGCAATGCCAGAGCAAACTATTACTCATCTCTAATAGAAGACAATAAGAACAACCCCAGGTTTCTTTTCAGCACTGTAGCAAGGCTGACTGAGAGTCAAAGCTCTATTGAGCCTTGTATTCCTTTAGCCCTTAGCAGTAATGATTTTATGAGCTTTTTTAATGACAAAATTCTAACTATTAGAGGCAAAATTCATGACCTCCTGCCTTCAGATAGTACCTATCTAACCTCAAACACAGCTGTAAAACCTAATATATATTTAGATTGCTTCTCCCCAATTTCTCTTGATTTCTTCATCTAAATCATCAACGTGTCTCTTAGACCCCATCCCAACTAGGCTACTTAAGGAGGTCTTTCCTTTAGTTAACACTCATATATTAGATATGATCAATATATCCTTATTAACAGGCTATGTACCACAGTCTTTTAAGGTAGCTGTAATTAAACCTCTACTAAAAAAGCCCTCCCTGGATCCAGAGGTGTTAGCCAACTATAGACCAATATCTAATCTTCCCTTTATGTCAAAGATCCTTGAGAAAGTAGTCGCAGACCAGCTGTGTGATTTTCTCCAGGATAATAATTTATTTGAGGAATTTCAGTCAGGATTTAGAGTGCATCATAGCACTGAGACAGCTCTAGTTAAAATTACAAATGACCTTCTGATTGCTTCAGACAAAGGACTCGTCTCTGTACTTGTTTTATTAGATCTTAGTGCGGCGTTTGACACAATTGACCATCAAATTCTGCTGCAGAGACTGGATCATTTAATTGGCCTAAAAGGTTCAGCACTAAGCTGGTTTAAATCTTATTTATCTGATCGTTTTCAATTTGTTGACGTTCGTGATGAATCATCCTTACGTACTAAAGTTTGTTTTGGAGTTCCGCAAGGTTCTGTGCTTGGACCAATCCTATTTACTCTATATATGCTTCCTTTAGGTAACATCATTAGAAATCACTCTGTAAATTTCCATTGTTATGCGGATGATACTCAGTTGTATTTATCGATGAAGCCAGAAGAAAGCAATCAATTAACTAAACTCCATAACTGCCTTAAAGACATAAAAACTTGGATGAGCACCAATTTCCTGATGTTAAATTCAGACAAAACTGAAGTTATTGTTCTTGGCCCCAAACAACTCAGAGACTCTTTATCTGATGACATAGCTTCTCTAGATGGCATTGCTCTGGCCTCTAGCACTACTGTAAGAAACCTCGGAGTAATATTTGATCAAGATTTGTCTTTTAATTCTCATTTAAAGCAAACCTCACGGACTGCATTTTTTCATCTGCGTAATATTGCAAAAATTAGGCCTATCCTGACCCGAAAAGATGCAGAAAAATAGGTCCACGCTTTTGTTACCTCAAGGCTGGATTACTGTAACTCTCTATTATCAGGTAGCTCTAATAAGTCCTTAAAAACTCTCCAGCTAATTCAGAATGCAGCAGCACGTGTACTAACAGGAACTAAGAAACGCGATCATATCTCTCCTGTTTTAGCTTCTCTGCACTGGCTCCCTGTAAAATCCAGAACTGAATTTAAAATCCTACTATTAACTTATAAAGCTCTAAATGGTCAAGCTCCGTCATATCTTAGAGAGCTCATAGTGCCATATTATCCCACCAGAACACTGCGCTCTGAGAACGCAGGGTTACTCGTGGTCCCTAAAGTCTCCAAAAGTAGATCAGGAGCCAGAGCCTTCAGCTATCAGGCTCCTCTCCTGTGGAATCATCTTCCTGTTGCGGTCTGGGAGGCAGACACCGTCTCCACATTTAAGACTAGACTTAAGACTTTTCTCTTAGATAAAGCTTATAGTTAGAGCTGGCTCAGGCTTGCCCTGTACCAGCCCCTAGTTAGGCTGACTTAGGCCTAGTCTGCCGGAGGACCCCCCTATAATACACCGGGCACCTTCTCTCCTTCTTTCTCTCTCTCTCTCTCTCTCTCTCTCTCTCTCTCTCGTATCCTATTACTGCATCTAGCTAACCCGGCCATTCTGGATGTCACTAACTCGGCTTCTTCTCCGGAGCCTTTGTGCTCCACTGTCTCTCAGATTAACTCGTATCGCAGCGGTGCCTGGACAGCGTGACGTGTGTGGTTGTGCTGCTGCCGTGGTCCTGCCGGCTGCCTCCTGCTGCTGCTGCCATCATTAGTCATTACTCATACTTCTACTGTTATTTTACACATATGACTATTGTCACACATGTATACTGCCAGATATTAATACATACTTTCAACATATTGTACCACAGTAGCCAGAACCATAACTATAATATTATTACTTTCATTAATGTTGTTGTAAGCTACTGTCATTACCTGCATCTCTCTCTCTCTCTCTCTCTCTCTCTCTCTCTGTGTCTCATTGTGTCATATGGATTACTGTTAATTTATTATGCTGATCTGTTCTATACGACATCTATTGCACGTCTGTCCGTCCTGGAAGAGGGATCCCTCCTCAGTTGCTCTTCCTGAGGTTTCTACCGTTTTTTTTCCCGTTAAAGGGTTTTTTTTGGGGGAGTTTTTCCTTATCCGCTGTGAGGGTCTTAAGGACAGAGGGATGTCATATGCTGTAAAGCCCTGTGAGGCAAATTGTGATTTGTGATATTGGGCTTTATAAATAAAATTGATTGATTGATTGTTCATACCAAAAATTTGAAAAAAAAAAAAAAAAAACAACATTCAGCCACAGGGGGAGCCTGTGAGCATTTTAGCCATTTTTAAGCATTTTTTTTAAAATTTATTAATAAACAAACAAACAGACAAATCAGATATACAGGCAAGCAAACAAACAGACAAAACAAACACAAAGCAAACAAAACAACAGTAAACATCGAAAAATAAAAGAGGTAGGAACGGAATAGGACAAAATTGTATTCATGGCAGAATGAGAGACAAAAAAAATTAAAAACTTATTAGAGAAGTGTTAGGCTGTATGTATGTGAAGAGATGTGTGTGTATGTGTGTGTGTGTGTGTGTGTGTGTGTGTGTGCATAAATAGAGTACTTATGTTTTGTATTATGTATTATGTATTTATGTTAGAAATAATGGAATCAGTGTAGGTTCATGTACCAAAGATGCTATTGATTGTGTGGTGCTGTGAAAAGGGAGTCAGGCATCTATAGAGGTCAATTTATTGATAAATGAGGACCAGATTTCGTTGAAACAGGGTATGTTGTGATTAACTGATGCAGACATTTTTTCAATTGAAATTTGATCTATTAATAAGTTCTTTTAAGCATTTTTCTGTTGTTATAGCGCCACCCAGTTGCCAATTAGAGTTAAATTTCTCCAGTCACCTTGAGCGTCCTGTTCTACATACTGTATCTACCAAGTTTAGTAAAAATCAATATGGCGGTTAGGCCTAGCTAAGAAATCAGCTCTCTAGCACCCCCATTTTGTTTGATCGGGTCAATAATTGAGGGGTCCCCTCAGATTATGCGTGGTCATATGCCTACAAAGTTGCGTGGTGATCGGTGAAACCCTTGATATGTTATACACCTTTATGTGATGAGCCACGCCCTCCGCAATATTCATTGCCTTATAGAAGCTCAGTTTTAGTAAGTTTTCCAACTTCTTCCAAGAGGGAACTTTAGATATTGGTCCCTAGATTATGCTCACCGAGTTTCATGCAGATCAGTCAAACTTCCTAGGAAGTGTTTTTCAAAAAATTCAAAATGAAAATCTATACAACCAGAAGTTATAGGGTCTTGAGGCAAATTTGTTCCTTACGAGGAGAGGCATCTCTGTGCAAAGTTTCATGTCTCTACGACATACGGGGCATGAGATAGGCCCATTCAAAGTTTGCAATTTCAATTGGTTGCTATAGCGCCCCCCCCTTTGGCCAATTGATGTAATATTGCTTCATTCGCATCCTCCTATGACCCTCCACCACTGTGCCAAATTTCACATGGATTGACCAAGTCAGTGAGGAGAAAAATGTGGAACAGACACACACACACAGACAGAGTTTTCATCATTATATAGTAAGATTAGTGGAAGCATTAAGCAATTAATGTTGTCTTTCGAGGAGCAGCAGCTAGCCAACAAATAAATGCTGTATTTTTTATCGTCAAATAATTTGATAAGAGGGGCGGCATGGTGGTATGGTGGTTAGCGCTCTCGCCTCACAGCAAGAGGGTTGCCGGTTCGATCCTGGGCGTGGGAGCCCTTCTGTGCGGAGTTTGCATGATCTCCCTGTGTCAGCGTGGGCTCTCTCCGGGCACTCCGGCTTCCTCCCACAGTCCAAAGACATGCAGATTGGGGACTAGGTTAATTGATAACTCTAAATTGTCCATAGGTGTGAATGTGAGCATGAATGGTTGTTTGTCTCTATGTGTCAGCCCTGCGATAGTCTGACCTGTCCAGGGTGTACCCTGCCTCTCGTCCGATGTCGGCCGGGATAGGCTCCAGCCCCCCCGCGACCCTCAAGAGGATGAAGCGGTTAGAAGATGGATGGATAATTTGATAAGAATAATTTAATTTCACTAAGGTTTACATTACCACTAAAATGACATTTTTCCCAGATTAAACATTTGTATTTACATTACCATTAACATAACAATTTAGCTAAACTAAATCAAAGCCTGACATCATGCGTCTTCTACCACCTAACATTAGCATTTTTAGTGTTTTAGTAATGGGAATTAAAGCAAGAGGACAAACTTGGATGTTCTGAATTATTTAGTGGCTCGTCTCTTACCTACAACCCTGCACAGTTAGTGGACAGATACAGAAATTTTGATGTCTTTGTTGTGGTGAATCAAACTGTAACCTTTATGTCTGCGCTCTTCCAAGAGAATCTCTCAAAAAAGACAGGGCAGCATTCAACCAATGAGAATATATAGTTGATCTGATTATGATGAATCAAGGATGAATTCTTAGGGGATCTATCATCCCAGAGTAACCACTACATGAGCTCCACACCAACACCAAAAAAAGGTATAAAATGTACTCTGATCATCAAAACACTGGGACTGTAACACAATGGCCTTTGCTGTGCACTACCATCCTTTTCCCTTTTGCTTGTTTTCCCTTTTTTTTTTTTGTCTCCAGTAGGTCCTATTTTCTCTCCATGTCTCCATAGCCTCAGGCCATCACTGTGAGGTGTTGAAAACAACTGGTGTCAACAGAGGTGTCTGACTCCGAGACAACAGCCCTGCCAGATAAACTCTTGTCAGTGTCACAGACAACACTATGTCAGTACAGCTAGCCAACATCACTGACAGCAGACAGACATGGACATACACATGACCACGTCCACCATTGAGTTCACAGAGGAAAGGACCACAGTATCTTTTCCAAGGTGTAAATAATGAAGTCATGAAACAATCGCCAAAAAATAATGTTACTTTGGTACAATGCCTACATGTTCAGTCCTCCTTGAGTAAAGACATAGGAGTCCATCATTAGGCCATTTAACCAGACCACCTTTATTCTATCTTGTGTTCTTACCATCTCCTGAATTTTCTCTCCTCTCTGCATCATGTGTTTCTAGAATAGAAACAGTGGTTTTTGGTGTCAGACACTGATGCAAAAAGGCCTGTTTCATGGCGGTATTACATGCTGTAGCAGCACTTTGTAACACCGCTGGCAACAACTTAATAGAAAGAGCTGGAACATTCCTATAGGACTCATGGGAGGGAGGTGGATAGTACCAACAAACCCAGGACTGGTGGGAGGGAGGTGGATGGTACCAACAAACCCAGGACTGGTGGGAGGGAGGTGGATGGTACCAGCAAACCCCAGACTTTCACCCAGGAGCCTGCTGTTCACTTCCCGTGTGAATGTTGGAATAAACCATGATGTTTTTTTGTTTTTTTCCAAACTTTACCATGTGCTTTTGTTGCAAAAGGAAATACATGTGAAAATGAGGGGTTTTACCTATGCTGAAAGTGTATTTTGAAAAACACTGTATGCATCTAACATGCAGAAACTGTACATTTCAATGGAAGTGTCAAAGTCAACACCAGATGGAGGAGGTGCACCTACCATGTCATATTTAGATGTGAAAATCCACTGACAAAGCGCCGATATTTAATGATTTGGGATGAGAATGTGTTGAAATGGCGTAAATCTAGAGATCCAAAAGACCTCAGTTAGTACCAGACTTTTCTATAACCCTATACCTCCAGCTTAACAGCTTTGAGGACATCTTTTTATTTTTGCAAAAATGCAAATTTTCCGGCGAAGTCATTTCAGATCATCTACTCCATTGGAACTGCATGTGGTATGTAGAATTGTGAGTGTCTGTCATGTTTTGTTCTGAAGTTACTGTCTTCACAACATCTTTAATTATTGACAATTTGTCCCTAATGACATGTACACTGGTTGCCATACATAAAAATGACCAATGGTCAACAAAGCAGTTGAAGTGCTTGTGGTGTCAAAGGAGTGCAGACTCTGTCATTTTCCTGCAAATACTTTTGGACATTGTCATTGCACTATACATCAAACTGACAAATGTGCTTGGATTGGAATTACGTGTTTTCGTCCAAACCCATGAGTACCTGTGAAATTACTTTAAAAAAAACCTATGTATGCCACAGGACACACAGGTCCTTTGTGGTCCTCTATAACTTCTGTGCTGGTTGTGTTAAAGGCTCAGTTTTATGCTAGGCTTGCTGAAGCAAGCTGCTGGCTATCTTGTTAAGTGTATGGCAGTGTATGGCAAACAGAAGGATTATAATGGAGACTGGAAGCTGCTATTTGCTCTCCATGCCACTGCAGTGACAACTCTAAGAGTCCCAGGGCTGCACTTTCACTGATTTAGAGTCACAACTGAATAAGAAAGAAAAGTAAAAAAGGAGCATAATTAACATTAAAGTTTAAGAAGCAAATCTTTCTCTGACTCATGATAAGCTACCTTCAATGCCAAAATCACAGATGGATTTATTGTCTCTGGTTTAATTTTTGTAATTTGCACTGTAATTTGGACATTACTGTAATGCTGGCTCAAAAAAAAAGAAAAGAAAAGAAACAACATAACGTCAGCTGCTCATCACTGATACTACCCACAATGCAAAAAGAGAAGCAGAAAACAGCCAACATCAGTTAATGAAAAAGACTGTGATGTATTTACACAAACTTGCCTGGAAACAAGAGATGAAATTTCTCAAGACGAGGGAATTTTTCAAAATGTAGCAGCAAGGGCATACAGTTAATAACACCATAATGCTATTTTTCATCTTGGATTATGAATTATTCAATCAATAATTATATTAAAGTATATTTTCCAAGTATTTTTGGTACTTTTTATGCCATTCATTTTTGGTAAAGAGATGACAAGACATGCGGGGAGAGGGAGATATGAGGAATAAACCCAGTTGGCCACCGTCTGTCAACATCATATGTGGTTGAATTTAGGTTATGACGTCGGGTGACCACAATTCAGTGTCAGGACAACCTCTAATGCCAACGCCAATTGATGTATAGAACACAGATGACAGATGGCGTTAATATTTTGTTAGTTGTAATTTGAGTTGTTACCAAAATACAACGTGCTACAAATGTCTCATGCCAACTTCATCTTGATGTAGTCGTTTGGTATGGAGACAAAAACCCAACGGCTGTAAACATCATTATCAGCAGCAGAGCACAAAGGCATTGTGAAGGATTCATTTGTTCCTGTGGTGCCACTGCATGTTTTTCTGTGGTTTTGCGAATGTTCTTTGTGAATGTGCTATGTAATGACACAGAAGACAGAAACCTTAGCTTTCTGCTGCAAAAGGAGTGCATGTTCTAGAGATTATGGTTTTTATTTACTTTACAGTGGAAATAAACATGTTTACACCAAAGTGAAGCACTTCATCTTAGAATTACATATTTGGTATGGCCATTGTGTTACAGTCCCAGTGTTTTGATGATCAGAGTACATTTTATACCTTTTTTGGTGTTGGTGTGGAGCTCATGTAGTGGTTACTCTGGGATGATAGATCCCCTAAGAATTCATCCTTGATTCATCATAATCAGATCAACTATATATTCTCATTGGTTGAATGCTGCCCTGTCTTTTTTGAGAGATTCTCTTGGAAGAGCGCAGACATAAAGGTTACAGTTTGATTCACCACAACAAAGACATCAAAATTTCTGTATCTGTCCACTAACTGTGCAGGGTTGTAGGTAAGAGACGAGCCACTAAATAATTCAGAACATCCAAGTTTGTCCTCTTGCTTTAATTCCCATTACTAAAACACTAAAAATGCTAATGTTAGGTGGTAGAAGACGCATGATGTCAGGCTTTGATTTAGTTTAGCTAAATTGTTATGTTAATGGTAATGTAAATACAAATGTTTAATCTGGGAAAAATGTCATTTTAGTGGTAATGTAAACCTTAGTGAAATTAAATTATTCTTATCAAATTATCCATCCATCTTCTAACCGCTTCATCCTCTTGAGGGTCGCGGGGGGGCTGGAGCCTATCCCAGCTGACATCGGGCGAGAGGCAGGGTACACCCTGGACAGGTCGCCAGACTATCGCAGGGCTGACACATAGAGACAAACAACCATTCACGCTCACATTCACACCTACGGACAATTTAGAGTTATCAATTAACCTAGTCCCCAATCTGCATGTCTTTGGACTGTGGGAGGAAGCCGGAGTGCCCGGAGAGAACCCATGCTGACACGGGGAGAACATGCAAACTCCACACAGAAGGGCTCCCACACCCGGGATCAAACCGGCAACCCTCTTGCTGTGAGGCGAGAGCGCTAACCACCATACCACCGTGCCCCGTCAGGGATACAATAAGGATTAATTTATTTTAAGGATTTTATTAATCATTAATGTATTTTTTTTTTTAGTTTCATCATGAATTATCCTAGTGTAACTCTGTTTAACTAAAGAACTTTTATAGGATTCTTTTGCACAGGGGATCACTAAACAATGTGTGAATGTATGCACAGTGAATGGAAACCATCTTGTGTCATTGTACAGAATATATCTGTGTTTTGCATGGGACAATGAGATGATTAATGCTGCCATCTCTCATTGCTGTGTTGACCCTCAGACTCTGACACCTCTAATCTGTCGAGGTGATCACGGCTCAATGAGCGGTGACACAGCGACAAACTGTACTGTGCCGGACCCTCAGCGCTAACACTCTTGTCTCTGTCATCTGCAGCAGGAGCCACATCTGTCATACACCTCCTCTACTAGTGGGAGGTCACACTGCAGTCTGCATAAAGCACTGTCACGTCCTCAGTCCACAACTAGGCTATTTGTTTTTGTCACTCACCTTTTATCTCTGTTTTATGTTTTCTCTGGTTTTGTTTTGTATTTTCCATTTTTGTCTTGCTAAATTAATGGATGTGGAATGCGTTTTTGTGTGGGATGTGGTTTGGAGATTTGGGGATTCTGTTTCTAATATTTTACCATAAAGTATCTTTGCGCAAACACCAAAAAAAAAAAAAAAAATCTGAATACTCTTTACATGTTAAGCTAATGTGACCAAGCTGGGAAGAGGCTCAACCAGGTTTTGTTATAGGCACAATTACTAACAACACCACCTTAAAGAATATGCTCATTAAATACTCTAAATTCAAACACAATTACTCTTAATTTCTCCGCCTCAAAACAAAAGGGTCCCCCACATGCCAAGGTAAGTCCACAGAGACAGAGATGTGAGCTGTTAATAAATCAGAGGACTTAATTTGAGTTTGCTAAATTGTTTAAAATGAATAATCCTGGATTATTTTTTTCTGAAATGCCTTATGTGTTATACTATATAATGCAACAGACTTAATAACTGCCAAAATAACCAACTAAATAAACAAAAGATCGACTGCTACTTCAGCTTATTGCAAAGATATTAAAAACTAGGAGACACATGCCTGTGCTAATACAACTCCTGCTACTCTCTCTTAAGATACAATTACCGTAAAACTTCAATTAAAAGCCAAGTCCCAATTAAACACCCAGCCCTTTTTAATAGCCTGGTGTGTCTACATGCCTGGTCTGGTTGCCAAGCAGTTCTTTTTTTTTTTTTTTTTTAAATATATATATATTAGTATTAGTTCTTTGAATTTACAATACAGATCATTGGCTAACTCAAATTATGTGTCCCTCAATTATCCTGTAAGTGATTCATACTCCTTTAAACCATAAGGGATCAAAAGAATCAAATGGATTTTTCATAAAAATTAATCCAAGTTGTGAGTATTGTTTTAACAAAATAAAGTGGTGTGATATGCTGTCTGCTGGAGCTAGATCAAATGAATGATTCATAACTGATATATTTAAAATTCATACTGGTTCAAATAAACAATTTGATCGTTTTTACCATCTTTGCTGAGCAACAGTTTTGTGTAGAAGGAATTAAAGGCCTGTCCCATATAGATCCCTGTCCCAAATGTAAGCCTGTTGACTTCAGCCATTTACGCAAATAATAGCCCGGGCTACTAACTGAAGTTTACGGTATGTACAATTTGTGTAAATAATACCACCAAGTTAGCAGTCATTGCTTAACCTAACCCTTGCCTAAATTTCAAAGTTGCTAAGAGAAGGCCTTAACTACTCAACAGTACTCACATCACAATTGAAGCTAACCTTAAAGGTAACTATAAGGGAGAACGGGGTTGGTTGTCACAAGGGTTGGTTGTCATACTCATTACAACTCGTCCACCAGAGGGCGCTGTCACAAAATATTGGTATTGAAATGACCAGAATTGGGAACAGAGCTAATTTACATAGTCCTTGCTGGAGTGTGATGCTTGACCTTGAGGTGAGAGGATATGACTTTTTTTCATGTAAATTTGTAAATATTACACTCTTCACTATTTTTCTTCTGGGCTTTTACACAATGGGCTTCGAACAAAGAAATTGTTACCATTAAAAAGTATGAAGGGAAAGCTATAGTTTTGGTTGTCATTTGCTAGCCAGGTAGTAGCTGGATGGTTGCTAGCTTTCTTACTAGCCAAAAATTCCAGTTGGGGTTGGTTGTCACATTTTGAGGGAGGTTGGTGTGTCACATGTGATAACCAACCCCACACCCCCTATGTTCACAGGAGATAGCTGTTTTTCATGTCACTTTGTAAATATTAAGCTTGTCAGTATTTTTCTTCTGGCCTAGTTTTATAACAAATTATTTTTACCATTAAAAAATTAAATTAAAATTAATTAAAATCAGTTGGGTTTATAACAAAACAATTGTTACTATTGAAAAGTGTGATGTAGAAGTAAGTATTAAGTATTAATTAAAATGAATATTGAATTCTGTCTTTTATGTAAAGGAACATGGGGAGAAATTTTGTTAAAAAGACAGAGAAGGGCCAGACTCCGGCAGATGTGATGATGATGGCACTCAGGGAGGTGAAATTAAAACAGAAGACTATCCGGAGCACTGCCAAGACACTGTTTCAGACAGTGAATAGTTGACTTGTTCAGTCTATTTGAATTATTCTATGTTCTATGATTTCTCCAGTGTTTTGATATCAGAGTTCAACAAAAACCTCAAGGATATGATGTTCCATGTGCCCTGTTAATGTTCCTTCATGTTTATAATGTTTGAATAAAAATTCCCTTTTAAATTTTATTCTGAAAGTTGGCATCATTTTTTAATTTTTTCCCATTGAAATAACATGGGACAACCAACCCCATAGTGTGTGACAACCAACCCCATTGGGGTTGTGTCAGAGTGTGTTTGATGATTAATAAATCACTGATAAAATAAGTTAAAAGAATGAAAGTGATACCCATTGCAACACAAGACTTTAAGCTTTCCTGCAATGTAGGAATGACTATTCTAAAGTGTGTTGTTGAGGATATATTCACACAAGAGTAAAAATTGTGACAACCAACCCCGGTTTCCCCTACTTCAATATACAGTTAACAAAGAGATAGCAGGTGGACTGCTCATACCAAGGCTGAATACAAATGTCCAGACTTCACTGCACTTGCAGACTCGTAGACTTTGTGGGTGCATTCCCGAGAAGTCTGGGACTGCTGAGAGCTGTCCACATCCACAATTCATCCAATCAACGAGGGGCTCCAAGAGGACTTTCTGACCAAAAAAACTAAACTTGCCAACTAAAAAAACAAAACTTGTGAATTTGTAAAATAGTTATTCATTGTTATTAAAACACTATTTGAATCCTGTTGGCCAGAAATAATATTCAACCACATCATGATACAGAAATGTGTGGAAGCATAGGCTATATAAGTAATGAAAATACATTTTATTACTTAATTATATCGGCTAAAAAAAACAGGCTAAAAACAACAAAAGAAGGTCTTCTAATATAATAATACCCGATTAATTTAGTCATAGTTTTGTCCTTATTTACAAACAATTCTGTATTTAAATGTGTGTAGCCTATATGTTAAATTGAGATGTATGAATATCATTTAATTCAGTCATAAGAAGACCTATACATGGGATGTGGGCTATACCTTGGTATCTGCTGGGACAGAATATGACAGTAGCACCTTTGGCATGACTATAGTTGTCACTCGCATGTTTCCACGGCAATGGGTGAAACAGACTTGAGGGCTGTCTATCAGCTGCTTGCAGTCTCTGCCCTTGCAGACTTAACATGACGACAGCGAGCACGTCACAGTACGTACATCAGAAGTCATTGAGGGCTCATCCCGCAAGTCCAGACAGTGGACATTTAGATACAGCCCAAATCACAGCTGCCCCAGGTGTTGTTGTGGGTGACAGTTATTCCCCTCCTGGCCTGAGGTGATTCCCTGGATTGGCGGGCTGGGCGGGTGATGTGAGTTAAGAGAGGAGGAGGAAAAGCCCTGAATGGCAGCAGACAGGGTACAGTTGGTGGAGAAGAATCCACAGGAATTTGATCCAATCCCAAGGGAGATGCAGTACAACTTGGTGAAAATGTTAGAGACCTCGACCTTTGGGATTATTTCATGTTACTGACACTTCAACCAAAATAGTGAAGTGCAAGATGAAGTACAAGCAAATGACCAAGGCCATAACAGACAAATACCAGCATATTAAGAAGGTGCTGGTATTGCTCCTATGTGATGCATTATAGGCTCTCACAGTTATTTCACTATGCCCTCTGGGTCAGTTTTAATTTCTTCTCAGGGTTTCTTTGTTCTAATCTGTTTGGAAGAGCAGATGTGAAGGACTAATGTATATGGATAATTCAAGTAGTGTCAAGGAATGTCGTCAACCAGAGAAAAGTTCACTGAATTTAAATTAAACACTACTTTATGGGTGAAAACCCTGCTTATCTGGTGTTTGACGGGGGTACAAAGCATTTCCACATACAGGTCGGTACCATCCAGGTCTGAACGGTACAGATGGTTAAAAAAATATAACAAATAATGTTGAATGTTTGTTTAATGCTTTTCCAGTGGCCTTAAATCATATCTGTCACTCCTCCCTCTATATTTTAGTACACAGGCATGAAACAGTCCAAATGACTGATATGTTAATCTTCCTTTATTTCAGTACTCAGAGCCCCTGACCCTGACAACCTCTCATCTGTACCTCTCACCACCCCTCTCAGCTCTTCCTTCATCTCTGTCTCTCCCCACAGACTGTGTTATCAGCACCACAGGCTGTACTGAGTTATGATGTGGCGTTAACCCTTGAACCCTAACGTGTGAAAGGTCATGGCGAGGGGATAAATAATCCCTCCCAGCGAGGGTGATATTTCCACTGGTCTGGCATGTGGCCGATACATCAACAGTCCCTGAGGAGGAGATGGCTGGAGCCTTTTGTACACAGAGAAAGTGCAATAGTGAGGTAATCCAGTAGACTTCATGGGGTCCTTGACTTCAGACAGATATCGACAATGTTGGCGTCTTATTCTTTGTCGGCAACAGGTGATTTTGGTGGCTGAGATGTCAGCTATTTTTAGGTGTGGCTTGCTTGTTACTAACAAAAGTCAGTCTCCAGATGACTGTGATGCTTCCAGCTGACTCACATGAAAATGAAAGACCGTGGGTCAACGGATCTTACATATGAATTTGATGGATGCATACATGATATCATGCTCACTCAGCACCATGTAATGATGCCAAGAGGTTAAAGAAAAATGTATAGGTAAAAAGTGAGTATGCTCACCATTTGATGACCTACGTGGAATGCGTGGAAATTATCTGCATTGTTCTTGTAGGCTTTTGCAAGACAGAAAAAAATAAATAGCCCCAACATTCTAGTTTAGTAAAATAGAAAGTGCTATTTTCTTTAATTCTTTTATTTTTACATTTTTTAAATTTGTCATTCAGATTTATTAAGGAAATACAATTATTCACTCAAAAAAAACAATACAAAGAAGAGATTTATGTATATATTTTAAGATTTTTCAAATGATATGTTTCATTCTTATAAGAGAAAAAGCTTTGAGGATAAGAACAAATATGAGTAGCATAGCAGTTAATAGCAGAAAGTAGAGAAACTTCCCAAAAGTCAATAAAGAGCAGTAAACAGCCACTAACATAAACTCTATAGTGGTTTAGCATCCACTCTTTTTGTGCTGCAGAGTTGTCAGTAACAAACTAGATTTTTACTGTACAAGAAAATTGACTGAATCTCATATTCAATGTGTCAGAGTTGGAGACTTGCAACAACATATTTTCTGTCCCAAGTTAGGTATATCTGTGCATTTAAAGCTGAGAATTATATGCACAGCTCAAATCTTAAATGGACTACCGTGCATATGCCGGTCCATGTCATTGATTCGACAGCCCATTGGTTCGACATCCCATTAGTCCGACTGTCCGCGATGCTGAACGGCTCGCGACGGGCGTATGGTGCACCGCGACCGGCTTGAGGCAGAGCAGGCTCATGGCTTATGTGTTTGTCACTTTCTTTTTCATTTTAACCCACACCATGATCTTTTCCTGACCCTAACCAAGTGGTTTTTGTGCCTAAGCCTAACCAGACCTTGACCACAGGGTATCATGATGATTTCGGAACGGACTTCGGAACAATGGGTTTAATATGGTCGGAACAATGGGATGTCGAACCAATGGGCTATCGGACCATGGGCAGTTCCCGCATATGCAAGCCTTGTGTAAGATTTACCATATTCACCATCTAAGTTTAATTCTAGTAAGTTAACATTATCTAACAGCACAGCTAAGGATTAGGGGTTAGGATAAAATGCCCTCCAGAATTTTTCATTGGGATGGCCAGATTGGAACACTAAAAAATCTTGGGATATTGCATAATTGTGTTAATTGCAATTTTCTCAAATTTGCATAGCTATGACTGGGGAATCACTGTTTGAGGGGTTTAGTTGTGCTCCATACATGTCTGCAGTCAGGATACACCTTTCTCATGTTGTAGTAGAGAAAAAATGCATTGAAAGGCATACATTTTGTACTTAGACATTTTAAAGGTTATGTTAAGTCATTTGGAGACAATATATCATCATAGAATGTTTTGTATGATATCTTACAAAAATGCAGGTGTAACAGTTTGTATGATATCCTACGAATTAGTGTCCACAAATGACGTTACATCCTGAATGTACAGTTACAAAATTAACGTAAAGTTAAGGAGGGTAGGTTTAGAAAAAAACATGGTGAGGATGTACCTTAAAATGTCACTGTCCCATCAGTGGATTGGTCACGTGATCATAGCCTTTCAAAATATGTGGGATATGTACAGTGGCATGCAAAAGTTTGGGCAACCCTGGTCAAAAGTTTGTTAACTGGGAATAGCTAAGCAAGTAAAAGATGACCTGATTTCCAAAAGGCAAAAAGTTGAAGATGACACATTTCTTAAATATGAAGCAAGATTCAGGTTTTTTTTTTTTTTTTTTTTTTTTCCGGTCTATTACAGTTTCCAAATAACAAAAAAGGAAAAGGGCCTGAAGCTAAAGTTTGAGCATCCTGCATGGTAAGCACTTAGCAGTGCCCCCTTTGGCAAGTATCACAGCTTCTAAACAATTTTTGTAACCAGCAAGAGTTCTTCAGTTCTTATTTGGGGGATTTTCACCCATTCTTCCTGCAAAAGGCTTCTAGTTCTGTGAGATTCATGGGCCTTCTTGCATGCTCTGCTCTTTTGAGGTCTGGTAACAGATTTTTAATGATATTTAGGTCGGGGCACTGTGAGGGTCATGGCAAAACCTTCAGCTTGCTCTTCTTAAGGTAATCCATTGTGGATTTTGAAGTGTGTTACGGATCATTGTCCTGTTGTAAAAGCCATCCTCTCTTCATCATCAGCTTTTTTTCCTAATGCTGTGATGTTTGCTTCCAGAATTTGCTCAAAGTCCATTTTCCCTCTACCTATGAAATTTTCCCTGTGCTACTGGCTGCAACACAAGCCCAAAGCACAGACTTATGTCCAAAAAGCATCAGGCTTGTTTAGATGTACCTTTGCAAACTTCTGATGCTGAATTTTGTGGTGAGGACACGGGAAAGATTTTCCTCTGATGACTCTTCCATGAGGGTCATAGTTATACAGGTGTCACTTGCAGTAGAACAGTGCACCACCACTCCTGATAAATCGTTCTGCAGGTCTTTTGCAGTCAAACAGGGGCTTTAATTTGCTTATCTAACAATCCTTTGCGCAGCTCTCTCTGAAAGTTTTCTTGGTCTTCCAGACCTCAACTTGACCTCCCCAGTTCCTGTTAACTGCCATTTCTTAAGGAAACAGCTACCTGAAAACACTTTGCTGTCTTCTTGTAGCCTTTGCCTGCTTTGTGGGCATCACTTATTTTAGTTTTCAGAGTGCTAGGCAGCTGTTTACAGGAGCCTATGGCTGATGATTGGACAAGGTATCAGGAGTCAGAGTATTTTTAAAGCCTTGAAATTTGCATCACCTGGCCTTTCCTAATGATGATTGTGAACAAGCCATGGCTTTAACAAGCTAATTAAGGTCTGAGACCCTGCCAAAAATTGTCTGAGAGCTCAAATATCTTCAGTTGCTCAGACTTTTACATGGTGCTCCTTTCCTTGTTTTTACTCTAAAATTGTACAAAATAAAAAAAAAAAAAATACAGTGATCGTGCTTAAAATGTTGAAAAGCATGTTTCATCTTTAACTTTATGCCTTTTGAAGATCATTTCATCTTCTCCTCACCTAACTATTCACAAAAGCAGAAATTTTGACCAGGGGTGCCCAAACCTTTGTACTTAACTTTTCATGATGGATCACCAATAATACATCAATGTTTCAGTGAGTGTGCTTTCAGGATTTTTTTCCCTTTTTTTTCCCACTGATGTAGCGTTTTATAGGCTTTTTTAGGACACAACTGACAGCTCCCAATACCCAATACATCACTCCTGTCCTCCTTGCTGTGAAAACAAACAGCTTGTAAACAACCTAGTCACAATGCAAACATCATCAAATCAATTCTCTACAGCCCTCACTCCTACTTTGTGAGCACTCAGCTGCTGTCTCGTGTTATTTCCCCAATGAGGAACAAGGAAATTGCAGTAATGAACAAAGCCAAACACATCTTCCGTGGAAATCTCTTCCACTGTCGGAGAAAGCACCTTAAAGGCAGAATTAAGACTCCTTAATGCCTCAATTGCTTCGTTAAATAGAGCCCACTAATGAAAGCACAGTTGTGTATTAGAAAGTAATTGAGAACACTGTTATTGATCTGCTAACCTTTGCCCTCTCACCTTATTGTTTCATATTGATCATCTCTGATGTCTGAAGAGGTGTTCTTATGGCATTGCCAATAGAGTGAGGAAATTCATTGTAATCATAAAAGCAAAGCCCACCAAGTGTAAAAGATGTAGTAATTGGCCCTTAGTGGAAAAGTGTTAGATGTACTGTGCATGTGTATTTAAATGCCAAAAGAAAAAAATATATTTTACCTTTTCGATGGCTACTATATGGAAGCTTTTTAGACTTTGTGTGTGTTTGTCTGTTTGTCTGTGTGTATGTTACACATGAAATATGAATAAACTGAATTGAAACTGCTCAAATTGATTCTAATTTTAATGGGAATAGAATGTGTTTAGTTTAGGATGTAAATTTAATGTAAATAAATTATTTCGATGATAACGTATTCAGTTTGAGAGAATATTTGATCACACAAGAGGAAAAAAACAGTATAAATAGATAATTTAAAATGCAATTAGAGCTGTCACTTAAAAAACTCCTTAATATGCAAGATGCTGAGGAAAGATCACCAATGAATGTGTGCCCATCTGTCTGGTTCCCCAACAAAAATAACTGGATTTGATAACATTAGTAAGTACAGAGCCCCTAAAGTCCTTAAAAGTGACAGTTTTTTTTTTTTAATTTGTGCACACAAGTGAAGTATCTTGTGGTAATAGGTTAATAATTAGGGGTGTAAATCACAAGTTAGGATTTCAATTCCATTTCATTTCGGGGCCTATACTCATTGTTTTTGTTATTTTTGTCATTTGTCTGGGTATCAGTACTTGTCTGGCTTGGCCACTAGCACTGTTTGGGAAGGAGGCACGCTTGGACGAAAATGATGAGACAGTTGTGCCATCGGAATTTCAAAATAAAAACGTTTCTTTAAGATTACAGTATGTACCAATGTTTTCACTTTGCATCAGTAATATTGGATCAGCAGACATTGAATCACTATATTGATCCAGATCAATGTACCATTACACCCTTACTGATTATATTACAAGTTACAAGTGCACAAAAGATAAAAAAAAAAAAAAAAGCATCTTTCAGGACTTGAAATAGCCTTCTACTCTTGGCCACTTAGTAATATTGAGTCGTCATTAGTTTTCAGGTATGGAGGCTGTAGTATGTCAGTTTGATTTGTAAAGTTGTTTAGTGGGAAATGATTGAAATCTAATGCAATGCACTGCAGATTAGGAAAGCACATGCAAATAGAAACAACACAAGCAAATCAAGAAATATAATCAATTTGACAACGTATGCAACATATTTACCGATTTGACAAGATGTGTGCAGCATTTAGATAAAGCGCTGCAAAACGCTCACAACATAATGGAAACTGTTACCAGGGGGACACTGAAGGCGGATTTATACTTGTCTGTCAGCTTTATGTAGAGCCTACGCTGTAGCCTACACGTGCGGTTTTGTGTCTGTGTCACTCTGCAGTTGCACCTTGTAAACACTAGTTGGGGTTTCTGTGAAGTGCTGTAAAGTTTAGTTAATCCAGAACACACAATAAATATGGCTTGATAGCGACCATTCCAAACACAGGTACACAAATAGGCTTCACTTTAACTCTCAGTATTCACAGACAAAGCATTGCTCTTTTGCTGGACACATTTTCCCCACAAGTACATGTTAATGTTATTAGCACAAGCCTATAGTATTTTACATTGTATATATTAGTCCAACAGATAGCAGACTTTTCCTCTACTCATATGAAGCCAGGGACAACAGCAACATTTAACAAAGGTAATGTTACAAAATCCGGCTCCATTACAGCTCACAAGGTTCACCGATAAAACAACCTTGTTTTACTACTTTTACTAAACATGTTTCCCAAACAAATATAACATGCTAACATTATTAACACAAGCCTAAGGCATTTTACATTGTATAAATTAGCCTAGTGGCTACTGGAGATTTATTGTTTCTTATCTGTGAAATTAAAGTAAATAAAAGCTTTGTTTCCACTGACAAAAATGGTGTTTTTTTTTTGCTTTTTTTTTATAGATTACAAAAATGGCAGGAGGTCTGCGTTGCCTCAATGTGTAGTTACATTTTTGGGGACGTGCACATCAGGCTACAGATTAGGTAACAGCATAAGGCAGAGTCTACATCATAGGTACGGTGTCAATTCGACGCAAAAGTATAAATCCTATTTACAAAGTGACAGGTAGTGCTTTTTGTTGTAGGTTTTTTTTAGGGGTTGTTCTTTTTTTTTGGCTTATTTTAACACTATGATGGCACGGGCGATTGTGGCTCAGAGGTAGAGCAGGTCGTCCACCAATCACAAAATCAGCATTTTGATCCCGGGCTCCTCCAGTCTGCATGTCAAAGTATCCTCGAACAAGATACTGAACGCCAAATTGCTCCCATTGATGCTTCCGTGGGTGTGTGAGCGTGTTAATAACTGAGTAGTAGGTGGCACCTTGTACCTCCGCCACCAGTGTATGAATATGTGTGTGAATGGGTGAATGTGACTTGTATTGTATGAAGCATTTTGAGTGGTCAGATGAGTAGACAGGCGTGATTCAAATGCAGGTTCATTTACCATTTCACGATTCAGATTTTTGCAGATATCTGCTGTTAAGAAAGCATTAGCCTTTTGCTTATTAATATCGGAATCATTGATTGATTGAGTCTTTATTTCGAACATATTTTTTAAAAAAAAAGAAAGTAAAAGAAAAAACATCTAAAATAAATCATACGTGTTATAGTTTCTCAAAAAACAAACCAATCATGCCATCACAAGTAACAATAGTTGACGTCAGTAACTTAAAAACCCACAAACCACAAACCATGGCAATGACAAACATGTTCCATGTCATGCGCCTTGTTTTTTTAGAGTCCAGTAATGTTTTTGTGTTATCAAGTTGGTGAAGACGTTCTCATAAAGCTGCTTATGAGTGATTAAATTGATGATGTTTTTTCATTTTCTTGTCTTTTTGTGTGTGTGTGTGTGTGTGTGTGTGTGTGTGTGTGTGTGTGTGTGTGTGTTGACCTCTCAGAGCCACTGTACATTTCTTCTGTTGGTATGAATTTTTAATTAAAAATCTCCTTTCACTCAAGTTTACCCTCTAAGGCTCTGAACTTTGTACATACTTGTGATGATCGTGTCTCGGCCTACAGTTTTAGAATGAGCTCCAAACATTTTCCATCACAATAGGTCAAGTTGCATTTCTCCAGAGAGAAATATTCTTTCTATGTGACGACTGGCAAAGCTGGTAATGGAAAGCCTGGCAATGTTAGCAGAGCAGGTATGAGCCAAAGGTGAGAAGCAAAACAAGCTTGTGAGAACATACTGTATCTCACTGTTCAGACTTGATGGAAGCTCGACTCGCTCTGCAGGGTGTGAAATAGGGAATACTCTGAGCAGAAAGGAGAGGTGGGAAAGATGGAGAGAGACACAGAGGGAAGCAGCCTGAGAGAAAGAGTGAGAAGACAAATGTGAGAAAGCACACCACCCTCCATTAAATTATTCTCATATACATCTTATTTGCCTGATAATGTGCATTTTGTGGGAAACATGATGTGGCCATTGGTCTCTGTTTGTTTACTTAATGTATTCACTAGCCTCCTCCATTAAAACTTCTGTGCAGCATAATAAAATCATAATATTTGGATTGGGAAAACTGTTGCCACCAACCAGCAGCAATTGTGTTTCCTCTAAAATGCATCTGCAGAGCCAATTAGTAGTGTATCAACATAAAAAAACAGGGTTGCATGAAGGGAAAGGGAAGTCAGAGGCATAAACAGGGACCCACATGGAGTGTAGGAAGATGACAGATAAAGTGTATCAGGGAGAGACATTCAGACTGAAATATTGTATGAGACAAAGATGGGCAGGGAAGGGGAACAGAAAATGGCATTTGCCAAAACTGAAGCAATTTTGCAGTAATTAACAGGGCTCTGTGGATTTTAGTTGTGAACAAACAAAAGTTATGTTTCCATTCAGTCTTTCTCACCAAACCTCATTGTGTGTGTCCTTAAGGCAACTCATCAAATATCACTGTTTGGTCAGTGGACTTTCACATCTACATATGACATGCTCAAGGTGCAGCCGGGGGAGGAAGAGGTCCAGTTTGTTGACCCCAGAATTGCATCTCTGCATTTTGCAGATGATGTGGTTCTGTTGGTTTCATCGCACCGTGACCTCCAGCATGCACTGAGACAATCTGTTTGGGATGAGAGTCAGCACCTTTAAGTCTTAGGCCATGGTCATCTGCCAGAAAATGGTGGATTATCCCCTCTGGGTTGGAAGTGAGTGTTGTTCACAACTGAGGGTAGAATGGAGCGTGAGATGGATCGGCAGTTTGGCATTAGCAGTGATGCAGGCGCTGTGCCAGACCGTTGTGGTGAAGAGGGAGCTGAGCCAGAAAACATAGCTTTTGATTAACTGGTCCATCTATGTCCCAGCTGTCACCTGTGGTCATGAGCTATTGGTTATGACCAAAAGAATGAGGTCACAGGTCGCAAAATAAGTTTCCTCCGAAAGGTGGCTGGGCTAAGCCTTCGGACATCTGGAAGGAGCTCGGAGTAGAGCTGCTGCTCTTTCGCGTTGAAAGGCGTCAGTTGAGGTGCTTCAAGCATCTGTTTGGGATGCCTTTTGCATCCCTCCCGTTAGAAGTGTTCCAAGCATGTGCAACTGGTGGGAGGCTCTGGGGCAGACCCAGAACACGCTGGAAGGATAACATATCTCGTCTGGCCTGGGAACGCCTTGGGGTCCCCAGGGAGGAGCTGGAAAGCATTGCTGGGCAGAGTGGCATCTGAAATACTTTGCTCAGCTTGCTGCCCCTGCGTCCCGGCCTTGGTTAAGCGGTTGAAAATGGATTGATGGGTATGACATACAAGTATCCTGGGTGCATCTGTAAAGTTAGATAAATAGTCATTTCGTCAAATTGTACCGTTGGCAAAACACCTTATATTTACGTTTCTTTTCTTGAGCAAAAAAAGTATGAGGTTTTATTGCATACATCACCTCTTCCATACCCAATTCACCTTCTTCTCCAAACTCAGGACCAGAGGGAGTCAGAGACAGAGGAGGTGGGCACGAGACCGGAGCTCTGGAGCTTAACCATTCTTGGTGTAAGTGGTAAAGAGGTTTAATATGAAGGAGTCCAACTTCCCCTGGTCGATGTGTACCATTGTTAAAGTGGAAATAGTTAAGTTTTTTATTATTATGAAGTGAATGTTGATGGAACAATGTACTGGCTATTGAATAATGACACAATTGGTACTTGGACTGTTTCCTTGTAAGCAGTGCTTTCACAATTGTGAAATGTAATTAGTTGCAATCCTGTCTGCCATCGGGTACCGTCTCCCGGGAAATTTAAGGCTTGGTATTATACTTCTGTGCAAGACAACAATGTAACAGAATGACAACGTCCTTGGCAGTAATGTACCTGCATCAAGCCTTATCAAGTACATACAAAGTCCAACTCCCATCTTCTTGATGACACTGGATGTCCTGTGTGCAGAGTGAACTGAGCGGCCTGTTAGTTCCAAGGCAGCATTGGGAATGGTGCAGTTCAGCCATGTCTGGGTCAGAATCAGGATGCAACAGTTCTTTATGCCTTGCTGTAATGTGACCCTCAGTCCTACCTTGTGTATCTTGTTGGAAAGGGATCATACATTTACGAGAAGGATAGTTAGGAAGAGTTGTTCGCATGGTATAGCCTTTAGCTTACTGTAGCTTGTGGTCCCGCTCGTTTCCCTCGCTTCTGCTTTTGCTCTCTGGCGATAGTAGCCCAAACTGATCCTGATGGTCGGTCAGTCTCCACTGTTTCAATTCAATTTCATTTATAAAGCCCAATATCACAAATCACAATTTGCCTCACAGGGCTTTACAGCATATGACATCCCTCTGTCCTTATGACCCTCGCAGCGGATAAGGAAAAACTCCCCAAAAAAAACCCTTTAACGGGGAAAAAAAACGGTAGAAACCTCAGGAAGAGCAACTGAGGAGGGATCCCTCTTCCAGGACGGACAGACGTGCAATAGATGTCGTACAGAACAGATCAGCATAACAAATTAACAGTATATAATAACAGTAGAAGTATGACTAATGACTAATGATGGCAGCAGCAGCAGGAGGCATCTGGCAGGACCACGACAGCAGCACAACCACACACGTCACGCTGTCCAGGCATCGCTGCGATATGAGTTAATCTGAGAGACAGTGGAGCACAAAGGCTCCGGAGAAGAAGCCGAGTTAGTGACATCCAGAATGGCCGAGTTAGCAAGATGCAGTAATAGAATACGAGAGAGAGAGAGAGAGAGAGAGAGAGAGAGAAAGAAGGAGAGAAGGTGCCCGGTGTATTATAGGGGGGTCCTCCGGCAGACTAGTCCTAAATCAGCCTAACTAGGGGCTGGTACAGGGCAAGCCTGAGCCAGCCCTAACTATAAGCTTTATCAAAGAGGAAAGTCTTAAGTCTAGTCTTAAATGTGATGACGGTGTCTGCCTCCCGGACCGTAACAGGAAGATGATTCCACAGGAGAGGAGCCTGATAGCTGAAGGCTCTGGCTCCTGATCTACTTTTGGAGACTTTAGGGACCACGAGTAACCCTGCGTTCTCAGAGCGCAGAGTTCTGGTGGGATAAGGCACTATGAGCTCTCTAAGATATGACGGAGCTTGACCATTTAGAGCTTTATAAGTTAATAGTAGGATTTTAAATTCAGTTCTGGATTTTACAGGGAGCCAGTGCAGAGAAGCTAAAACAGGAGAAATATGATCTCGTTTCTTAGTTCCTGTTAGTACACGTGCTGCTGCATTCTGAATTAGCTGGAGAGTTTTTAAGGACTTATTAGAGCTACCTGATAATAGAGAGTTACAGTAATCCAGCCTTGAGGTAACAAAAGCGTGGACCAATTTTTCTGCATCTTTTCGGGTCAGGATAGGCCTAATTTTCGCAATATTACGCAGATGAAAAAATGCAGTCCGTGAGGTTTGCTTTAAATGAGAATTAAAAGACAAATCTTGATCAAATATTACTCCGAGGTTTTTTACGGTAGTGCTAGAGGCCAGAGCAATGCCATCTAGAGAAACTATGTCATCAGATAAAGAGTCTCTGAGTTGTTTGGGGCCAAGAACAATAACTTCAGTTTTGTTTGAATTTAACATCAGGAAATTGGTGCTCATCCAGGTTTTTATGTCTTTTAAGGCAGTTATGGAGTTTAGTTAATTGATTACTTTCTTCTGGCTTCATCGATAAATACAACTGAGTATCATCCGCATAACAATGGAAATTTATAGAGTGATTTCTAATGATGTTACCTAAAGGAAGCATATATAGAGTAAATAGGATTGGTCCGAGCACAGAACCTTGCAGAACTCCAAAACAAACTTTGGTACGTAAGGACGATTCATTATGAACGTGAACAAACTGAAAACGATCAGATAAATAAGATTTAAACCAGCTCAGCGCAGAACCTTTTAGGTCAATTAAGTGATCCAGTCTCTGCAGTAGAATTTGATGGTCAATTGTGTCAAACGCCGCACTAAGATCTATTAAAACAAGTACAGAGACAAGTCCTTTGTCTGAAGCAATCAGAAGGTCATTTGTAATTTTAACTAGTGCTGTCTCAGTGCTATGATGCACTCTAAATCCTGACTGAAATTCCTCAAATAGATTATTATCATGGAGAAAATCACACAGCTGGTCTGCGACTACTTTCTCAAGGATCTTTGACATAAAGGGAAGATTAGATATTGGTCTATAGTTGGCTAACACCTCTGGATCCAGGGTGGGCTTTTTTTAGTAGAGGTTTAATTACAGCTACCTTAAAAGACTGTGGTACATAGCCTGTTAATAAGGATATATTGATCATATCTAATATATGAGTGTTAACTAAAGGAAAGACCTCCTTAAGTAGCCTAGTTGGGATGGGGTCTAAGAGACACGTTGATGATTTAGATGAAGAAATCAATGCGGTCAATTCTTGAAGAGAAATTGGGGAGAAGCAATCTAAATATATATTAGGTTTTACAGCTGTGTTTGAGGTTAGATAGGTACTATCTGAGGACAGGAGGTCATGAATTTTGCCTCTAATAGTTAGAATTTTGTCATTAAAAAAGCTCATAAAATCATTACTGCTAAGAGATAAAGGAATACAAGGCTCAATAGAGCTCTGACTCTCAGTCAGCCTGGCTACAGTGCTGAAAAGAAACCTGGGGTTGTTCTTATTGTCTTCTATTAATGCTGAGTAATAGTTTGCTCTGGCATTGCGGATGCCCCTCTTATAAGTTTTGAGACTGTCTGTCCAGATCAAACAAGATTCTTCCAGTTTGGTTAATCGCCAATTCCTTTCAAATTTTCGCGATATTTGTTTTAACTTACGGGTTTGACAGTTATACCAAGGAGAGAGCTTTCTTTGCTTTTTTAACTTCTTTTTAAGAGGAGCTACAGAGTCAAGTGTTGTTCGCAGACAAAATGATCAAAGTCTGTACAGGAAACCTGTGTTACTGAGGGACTTGGTATTGAATTTAATGACGGAGTAATCTTTTCCTTAAATTTTGCGACAGCACTATCTGATAAACATCTAGTATAGTAACTGTTGCTGAGTGGCGTGTAATCGAGTAAAAGAAATCAAAAGTAATCAGATAATGATCCGATAGCGAGGATTCTGTGGAAAGACTTTTAGATTATCAATTTCAATTCCATACGTCAGAACTAGATCGAGGGTATGGTTAAAACAGTGAGTGGGTTCATGTAGACCCTGACTGAAGCCAATGGAGTCTAATAATGAGATAAACGCGGTAGCCAGGGAGTCATTATCAACGTCGACATGAATGTTAAAATCGCCTACAATAATAACTTTATCTGATTTAAGAACTAAACTGGATAAAAACTCTGAGAATTCAGATACAAATTCAGAATACGGGCCAGGAGCACGGTACACTATAACAAATAAAAGTGGCTGCGAGGTTTTCCAGGTCGGATGTAAAAGACTAAGAACGAGGCTTTCAAATGAATTATAATCTTGTTTAGGTTTAGGGCTGATTAACAGGCTAGAGTTAAAAATGGCTGCAACTCCCCCTCCTCAGCCGCTACCTTGAGGAATGTGGGTATTATTATGACTGGGAGGAGTGGACTCATTTAGACTAACATATTCATCTGGACACAGCCAGGTTTCAGTGAGACTGAGTAAATCAATATGATTATCTGATATTAATTCGTTTACTAACACTGCTTTAGACGATAGAGACCTGATATTTAACAGTCCGCATTTAATTCTCCTGTTTTGTCTTTCTGTCACAGAAGAGGTTTTAATTTTTATGAGGTTGTTAATTTTAGATTTAAATAATTTAGGTGGTCGGGGGACAGACACCGTTTGTATAAAACTATGAAAACTATGGCTGGGTAACTGAACTAGAAGCTCAGAGAGGCGTATAGGACTGCGACTCTGAGTCTTGGTCTCAACTCTGGGTTGTCAGGGATTTAAATTACTAATAAAGTTTGCCAGGTTCCTAGAAATGAGAGCAGCTCCATCCAAAGTGGGATGAATGCCGTCTCCAGACCAGGTTTTCCCCAGAAAGTTTGCCAATTATTAACGAAACCCACATCGTTTGCTGGACACCACCTGGGGAGCCAGCGATTAAATGATGACATGTGGCTAAACATGTCATCACTGGTCAGATTTGGGAGGGGTCCAGAGAAAACTACGGAGTCCGACATCGTTTTTGCATATTCACACACCGAGGCAATATTAATTTTAGTGACCTCCGATTGGCGTAACCGGGTGTCATTGACGCCGACGTGAATAACAATCTTACTGAATCTACGTTTAGCTTTAGCCAGCAGTTTTAAATTAGATTCAATGTCGGCCGCTCTGGCCCCAGGGATACATTTGACTATGGTCGCTGGTGTTACTAACTTCACGTTTCTCAGAATAGAGCTGCCAATAACCAGAGTTTTATCCTCAGCGGGTGTGTCGCTGAGTGGGGAAAAGCGGTTGGAAACGTGAACAGGCTGGTGGTGAGCCGTGGGCTTCGGCTTGGAGCTGTGCTTCTGGCAAACCGTAACCCAACCTCCCGGCTGAACGGGAGTTACCGGAGGACAGTTAGCAGAGGCCAAGGCTATGCTATGTGGCTCCGCACCGGCTACAGGGGGCTGGCTAACTACCGCAGCTACTGAATGGTTTTCCATGGCGCGGAGCCGCACTTCTAATTCACTAAGCCTCGCCTCCAACGCAGCAAATAAGCTACACTTGTTACAATTACCACTGTCGCTAAAGGAGGCAGAAGCATAACTGAACATTTGGCACACCGAGCGAGAAAGAGCAGAGGGAGAAGCCATCACTAACTTTAAAGCTAATGTAGCTACCAAGGCTAGTAACGTGCAAACAACAGCTAAGAGATTAGCGAGAAAGTCGTAGAAAGGAGAGCTATAAGTGCTTAAACAGAACTAGTGTGGGTTAAGACTTGAAGTAGACGTTAAAGCAACGTTAAAGCAACTGAAGTGAGAAAACAGCCTACTAGAATTCACCAGAGCAGTACAGAGACGCTGTCACAGAAACACCGGAAATGACACAACTCGCTTACCGCAATACGACTGGTATCTGCTTGCAGTCAAAAAGGAGGTGATTGCATGTAGTGCAAGCCATATTGTGAGGGGAGGGTTGTACCTTAAGTAGACTGCTTTTGTGTGTTTTTTTCTTTTAGCTGTGATACACTGGAAAAAGTACTTACTGCTTTTCAGTTAGTGGATGGGGTTTTCATTAAGGTGTAATATCCATTCCTTAATATTACCATATATCATTTTCTACATGCACTCCATTGCCTATGTCATTCTGCACTGAATAAATAAAGAAATGTCTACCTGGTGTAATTTATCCTGTAAAAACCCAACAAGCAGAACTGAAATACTGTTAAAATTTAAATTAGTGAACGTCTCAGCAATAACAGAACTGCTGTAAATTTGCAGCTACATGACAGAAACATGAACCACAGGACATCTTGCTGCATAGTTTACCTGTGATTTTATAATAGAAAAGTGAAATGGCCCATGGCTTGCTGCACGCTGCACGTTACAACTTACCAACCTGACAGATTTAACTATGCATTTATGAATACTTGCCAGAGGGCAGAGGTTATGATGGGTGAAAATTGTGCTGTTTTTTTTTTTTTTTTTTTTTTTTTACATTTTAGTGTGTGCAGTATTGTTAGAAAGGTCCTTCAGCATGGCAGAGAGAGATGCTGTGCAGTGCTCGTCACCCCTCTGCCTTTACTGCCCTGTTTGTGTCAGCAAAGGCACACACACAATCTCTCAAAGGTCTTTATGACTGCTCCTGGCTTCATAGATCTTCATAGATAGGCTTACATAGATCACCGCTTGAAGGCCAGTGTGTTCCTTTATTTTATTCTCGCTGTGTGTGCGTGTGTGCGTGTGTGTGTGTGTGTGTAGCAGAGCTTTATGCTAGACAGAGACATAAAGAGGGATGAAGAAATAGAGACATAAAGAAGTAACGAGGGGTTTGAGAGCAAGATTGTTCCCATGCTCCAACAAGCAGATGACCAGAGGCTGTAACTCCTGCACCAGTTAGCCTTTCCTTGTTTTACAGGGGGCTCATTTGGTATTTAAAGGGCTGATTCTGAAAAGACTAAATGAGGTGTTTCCTTCATAAGTTATTCAGAAAACACTGGATGCTTCCGCCATGCTTCCACTACTGGCAAAACGTAAATATAATTGTGAATCAACGTTAGATCATAGTGCATACTCTGTATTTGAAACTGAAGGATGTTTAATATTATAAAATTAAATTAATAAAAACACCAACCCTGTATGAATATATAGCCCAGTGTGCCCAGAGACCCAAAGACGAGAGAGACAAATCAAAACAAGTGCCTGCAAGTGCCTATCTGTACACTGCTGCTAGAAAAGAGAAGACAAAAGACAACAAAAGGCCACAAAAACAACGTAAATACACCTGTGAGCTTAAGTCCCCTTTGCCCTGCAGTCCACCACAGTATCCCCAGAAACTGTGCTTATACAGTACAGGCCAAAAGTTTGGACACACCTTCTCATTCAATGCGTTTTCTTTATTTTCATGACTATTTACATTGTAGATTCTCACTGAAGGCATCAAAACTATGAATGAACAGATGTGGAGTTATGTACTTAACAAAAAAAGGTGAAATAACTGAAAACATGTTTTATATTCTAGTTTCTTCAAAATAGCCACCCTTTGCTGTGATTACTGCTTTGCACACTCTTGGCATTCTCTCCATGAGCTTCAAGAGGTAGTCACCTGAAATGGTTTCCACTTCACAGGTGTGCCTTATCAGGGTTAATTAGTGGAATTTCTTGCTTTTTCAATGGGGTTGGGACCATCAGTTGTGTTGTGCAGAAGTCAGGTTAATACACAGCCGACAGCCCTATTGGACAACTGTTAAAATTCATATTATGGCAAGAACCAATCAGCTAACTAAAGAAAAACGAGTGGCCATCATTACTTTAAGAAATGAAGGTCAGTCAGTCCGGAAAATTGCAAAAACTTTAAATGTGTCCCCAAGTGGAGTCGCAAAAACCATCAAGCGCTACAGCGAAACTGGCACACATGAGGACCGACCCAGGAAAGGAAGACCAAGAGTCACCTCTGCTTCTGAGGATAAGTTCATCCGAGTCACCAGCCTCAGAAATCACAAGTTAACAGCAGCTCAGATCAGAGACCAGATGAATGCCACACAGAGTTCTAGCAGCAGACCCATCTCTTGAACAACTGTTAAGAGGAGACTGCGTGAATCAGGCCTTCATGGTCAAATAGCTGCTAGGAAACCACTGCTAAGGAGAGGCAACAAGCAGAAGAGATTTGTTTGGGCCAAGAAACACAAGGAATGGACATTAGACCAGTGGAAATCTGTGCTTTGGCCTGATGAGTCCAAATTTGAGATCTTTGGTTCCAACTGCCGTGTCTTTGTGAGACGCAGAAAAGGTGAACGGATGGATTCCACATGCCTGGTTCCCACTGTGAAGCATGGAGGAGGAGGTGTGATGGTGTGGGGGTGTTTTGCTGGTGACACTGTTGGGGATTTATTCAAAATTGAAGGCACACTGAACCAGCATGGCTACCACAGCATCCTGCAGCGACATGCCATCCCATCCGGTTTGCGTTTAGTTGGATGATCATTTATTTTTCAACAGGACAATGACCCCAAACACACCTCCAGGCTGTGTAAGGGCTATTTGACCAAGAAGGAGAGTGATGGAGTGCTGCGGCAGATGACCTGGCCTCCACAGTCACCGGACCTGAACCCAATCGAGATGGTTTGGGGTGAGCTGGACCGCAGAGTGAAGGCAAAGGGGCCAACAAGTGCTAAACACCTCTGGGAACTCCTTCAAGACTGTTGGAAAACCATTTCAGGTGACTACCTCTTGAAGCTCATCGAGAGAATGCCAAGAGTGTGCAAAGCAGTAATCAGAGCAAAGGGTGGCTATTTTGAAGAAACTAGAATATAAAACATGTTTTCAGTTATTTCACCTTTTTTTGTTAAGTACATAACTCCACATCTGTTCATTCATAGTTTTGATGCCTTCAGTGAGAATCTACAATGTAAATAGTCATGAAAATAAAGAAAACGCATTGAATGAGAAGGTGTGTGCAAACTTTTGGCCTGTACTGTATATTGGACAAATCTGCAACATGAGATTTCGTCCAGTGACAACAAACTCTACTAGTGCAGGAAGGAGTGTGTCCTTTAGCGTAGCAAAAAGAAAAGTAAGGGTATAGATGTAAAAGTACTCATTATGCAGAATGGTCCCATTCTGAATCATATATATAATATTCTTGGATTTATTCAATTAGACTACATTCAACTCATACAGTACAGAGAGTACAGAGAGTACAGAGACAACAAAATGCAGTTTAGCACCTAACCAGGGGTGTGAAAAGTGACTGCTTTTCATGTAGATTAATATACTGAATAAAATATAGAGGAAATGTAGAAAATATAATTAACGGTATAGAGTATGAAGCGAAAAGGTGATTCCGGAGAGAAGCAGACAGAGGGGTCTACAATATGCATTTGAAGGATATATCTAGGATGTCAAACTCACTCAGCAGCAAAAACAGCTTAAAAAGATAAAGATAGAAACTACAGTCTAACCATAGGCTACAGATGACTGTAAAAGTGAACCACCACATCACCTGATGATTGAGACAGAAAACAATAATTATAAAGAAAGACTTTGCTGATATTTAACTTGCTGTGTTGTCACAGTGTGTGCAGATGAACTGTGTTTGGCCACCCCTCGTGCTGCACCTGGACCTCTGCTGCCAGATGGGCAGGGAGCTCTGGGGGAAGGCCAAACAATGTTCATCTTCACACACTGCAATGACACACAGCTGGTTGAATATCAGCAAAGTTTCCCTGCGTCCCTTCACTGGTTCCTGTAAAGCAGGGTAAGCTTGTATCCACTAAATAGCAAATGTAGCATGTAGTAGCCAACATTACCTAGCTAGCTAGCTAACCCTACACTTTTCAGGGTCTGATTTTGATTTTGGAATGAAGAAATGCATATTTATTTCAGACCTCTTCTGGTTTCATTAATACATGTGCTTTAGGCATGTTTAGCACAAAATCAAGAAAACCAGCCTGAAAATAATGAATATCAGAAACTATTGCATGAGAGTCTATAGAGCACAGCTGTGATGTTGTCAGACCCTTGTCCAAGCTTGCCGACGCTACACTATGATTGGCCAGTCTACGTTCAAAGGGTGGGACTTATTGAAGGGTCCATTTGTTCAGAAGGTCATTTTGTGTTGAACACTTTATACCAAGCTTCCCTCTTTCAGCCCACTGGCTGTTCACGTGAACAGGCCATGTCAAAATCAATTTACCTTCTGCACCAATCATAACTCTCCGACATCAATCTATAAAACTCAATGGTATCAAAGCCGACATGAAGCAGACTTCTATCATTCCTGCATTTTTCTGGACCCTGTTTCACATTGTTTATTCACCTGGTTTATTATCCTGGGCATCCATGAGAATTAACCGCATCACATAGGAATATTCTAACCAACGGACAATAAATGAGCAGCATGTCAATAGTGTGGGAACTAGAATCATTACCCATCACCATCTTTCCTGTTCTTACTGGACAGTCTGTGGAGATTGAACATCCATAAATCCAGCACCAAAGGGTTCATTCATTCATCACCACTGAGGTCACACCCTTGGTACTCAGTAAACCAGCACCTTTTTTATACAATTAGAATTACTTTTTATGCTGCTCGGTAGCTTAATCTATAAGAATATATTGTAATTCTTTTGTCGATGATATTTTGTATTTATAAGTTTGAAACTAGTAACCAACATCTTTAAACTAAGTTAAGTGGAGAAAAAAGCCTCTGAAATGAAGCTCTGGTGAAACTTAATCCAGGAATACTACACCTTTGCATGCTTAGGCCTGTGATTTATTTCTCATACCATCTGCCCGCACGCATTCTCACTGACAATTTCATTCTGTCATTGTCTGGGATTGAGATATCAGACGTTCTATCAGCTGATCACACTTAACCAATAGCACAATAACACACCTTCAATGTCAAGCTATCATTTTGCTGCTATCTTTTTAAAGATGATTCGCTTTCTGCCATTAGTACATTCATACTGCAGTTGTGCACACCCGCCTCCATCCCATCACTGCCAAGCCTTTGCAGATTCATCAGATTCATCAACTTAATCAGCCCATCAGTCTCAGCAGTCACTAGCCACCAACACCATCAGTATCTGAACTCTGTGGGGGAATCTATCTTGCTGCTGCTCAGGGTAGACACCCCTCAATTACAAAATCTCCCTGTAGAGTTGAAACACCAAAGTCTTTCTGTTAAATCTTATCCATTTGCATATAATCTGTTAATGTGTACACCTGTAATCTGTATAAAAAATATACTTCATTTACTTTATTGACCTGTCTCTCTTGACTGAAATGTAATGAAGTAAAAGTATAAAATAATAGTAAGTGTAGTACCTCACAACTATACCTAAGCACAGCACTTCAGTTAATGTACTTAGTTGCACCTGCCTTTGTAGAGCTGCCATTGGTATTCAGTTTATCTGGGTTTTTCATTCCACTTAGAATTTATAATGTTGTTGAAGAACATTACTTTTAATGTGGTTCTCCTGTCATTTTGCGCGGCATTGTAAACTTCTGAATTAAATAATTAGTAGCAAAATCAAATTAGTGAAAAACATAACATCCTCAAGCCACTGCTAATACAAACCAGTACAAGGGAAACATGGCCATATTCTGACACAGTCACAAAATTTGCATTTAGAGCTTCAGGGCCTACATAAAAACTGACATTTCCACAGTTGTTGATTTGTCGGCTGCAGTGAGCAGTACTGCTTCTTTGTCTCTTATGTCTCCCATGTTTCTCTCTTTCACTCATTCATGTCAGGGCTTTAGCTCAGTGCTTTCCAGTTCATCCAACCAAAACATAATCAATGTTCAACACTGGCAGTCATTGCTTTGTAGTTTTGGCAGTTTTTAATGCTGCTGCATGTAACTGTGGTATAATTTAATTTACACAGTGGAATAATCTCATATTTAACTCTTTGCATGTATTTTCAGTTCTTATCAAAGAATGAAACGTCTAATTAGAATCATCATGACAAGATCATACAAAGAGTTGAAAATCGATTTTTGACTGTGTGTATGGACATGATGAATACTAATACCTTTTTTTGACATTTGAAAATACCACATAGATGTGTTTGCAATATGCTGTAGATGATTGGGTTATTTATTTTATATTACCTTGCACAGCTGAAGGACAATTTTAGGTGCTAATTTTTTGGAAGTTTCACTTATCAGTCCATATTTTCTGCTTTGTGTATAGATGTCAGTGTGAGTCATCCCTCATTCATATCCCTCATTGTCAGGTAATGTCATTGAGCAGAATGACAGCACTGGGGTAAATAACTTAAGTATTTTGACACTAATAACCCCATTCTGACAGCTCAAAGCTGCAAGGGATGTGTGTGTGTGTGTGGGGGGGGGGGGGGTGGGGGGGTGGGGGGTGGTATGAGAGCCAGGGATACTTGTGAAGAGGTTACAAGGGAGCTAACCAAGGTAAACAGCTTGGGCAGCACATCTGAAGGTTAATCTTACTGTATGTGCATGTGTTAGTGGATGTGCATGTACACACACACACACACACACACACACACACACACACACACACAGGCCTGTTCACTAGTGTGTGTTTGTGTGTGGGTGGATCTCTGTGTGATAGACCTGTAAGTAATCTGATGCCATTCAGCCAATTAATGCTAACAGAAAATGACACTGGTGACAGGGTCCAATTCACAGAGCTGGCCCGCTGACTGGTGAGGAGGCCCGGGCTATTGATCCATGCTCACACATGCTGCCTGTTGACAGAGCTTCAATTTCACTGGAAATTAGCTGGATGACACCTTGAAGATGTTTCAAGCTCTAGAAATTGCTTTGGAGCATGAGGACTTACGAGTGAGAGCTGAATACCAAACACAGCCAGGCACTCTAAGGCTCTTCTGTGGCCTTCTCAGTCCCAACATGCATTCATACAAAGCTAACACATAAGTACGTACACACGGTATTCTGTATATCATGCTATACATCTCACAAAGTACATGTTAACATGTCATCATCATTTTCCAGATCTCTCAAACAAAGGCAAGTATTCACACTAGAAGGGTCCTCGGAGAGAAGAGACCACCGCCAAGGCCAAATGACCTGACTTTCAATGTTGAATGTGCAATATATGGCATTCAGAACATTCAGTTAGCAGTAAACTGATAGCCTATCACCTGTGCTGGGCTGGGCATGCACAGCAGAGTGGTGCTCATACAACGGTGCTTATACAGGACTATGAGCATCTCCATTTGAGCACAGTGCTTTCAGCATGGTTGCCCTTGTCAGCACTGTTTTTAGTCTGCATGTTTTCTCTTCGTCTTAATTCACTTCTATACATAACCACATCTTAATGACAACAGAAGACTGCCTTACATGGAGAGCTTGGCAGCAATGCTAACGGACTGACAGTAAAACAACTGTGTTGCTCTGCCGTACTCATTTATTTTATCCAACTTAATGTTTCACACATCACATATGTACAGTAGCAACCAATATAAAGATTCACAGAGGCTGAAATATACAGGAATCAAGTAACCTCACATGTTTAACAACATATTCTGCATTACATTAAAACATATGTTTCTCTGTAATCTAGCAAGCCATACCATCTAACAATAAAACAAACGTATCACTGATAAATGGTGCTTTTCATTTGGCTGTTAGCACTGCTGATAACACCATCCTGACTCATTGTGGCAGTACAGCCTCATTGCTGAAACAGAATGCCAACCCTCTGGTTTTCCCCCCACGTCGCCCTGGTGACTGTGCTCTAACCTTGATTGACACAGTTAGCTCTGTCAGCACTCTTTCTGTTGTTAGCACTGCATTACTAGCCACCATTTTGGCTCTGCCACCTCCATTTTTTGCATGTGACGTCCAAGGTAAGACGTGTGTGCGGTCCAAGCCCAGACTATGAATGACTTATAGTATTTTGCAAGGTGAAAAACAATTTGTGTATTTAACCTCTCATGTGGATCTACTTCAAAATGTACACTGAACAAAAATATAAACGCAACACTTTTGTTTTTGCTCCCATTTTCATGAGCTGAACTCAAAGATCTAAAACATTTTCTATACACACAAAAGACCATTTCCCCTCAAATATTGTTCACAAATCTGTCTAAATCTGTGTTAGTGAGCACTTCTCCTTTGCCGAGATAATCCATCCCACCTTACAGGTGTGGCATATCAAGATGCTGATTAGACAGCATGAATATTGCACAGGTGTGCCTTAGGCTGGCCACAATAAAAGGCCACTCTAAAATGTGTAGTTTTATCACACAGCACAATGCCACAGATGTCGCAAGTTTTGAGGGAGCGTGCAATTGGCATGCTGACTGCAGGAATGTTCACCAGAGCTGTCGCCTGTGAATTGAATGTTCATTTCTCTACCATAAGCCGTCTCCAAAGACGTTTCAGACAATTTGGCAGTACATCCAACTGGCCTCACAACCGCAGACCACGTGTAACCACACCAGCCCAGGACCTCCACATCCAGCATGTTCACCTCTCAGACCAGCCACCCGGACAGCTGCTGCAACAGTCGGTTTCCATAACCAAAGAATTTCTGCACAAACTGTCAGAAACCATCTCAGCGAAGCTCATCTGCATGCTCGTCGTCCTCATCGGGGTCTCGACCTGACTGCAGTTTGTTGTCGTAACCGACTTGAGTGGGCAAATGCTCACATTCGATGGCATCTGGCACACTGGAGAGGTGTTCTCTTCACGGATGAATCCTGGTTTTCACTGTTCAGGGCAGATGGCAGACAGCGTGTGTGGCGTCGTGTGGGTGAGCGGTTTGCTGATGTTAATGTTGTGGATCGAGTGGCCCATGGTGGCGGCGGGGTTATGGTATGGGAAGGCGTATGTTATGGACAACGAACACAGGTGCATTTTATTGATAGCATTTTGCATGCACAGAGATACTGTGACGAGATCCTGAGGCCCATTGTTGTGCCATTCATCCACGACCATCACCTCATGTTGCAGCATGATAATGCACGGCCCCATGTTGCAAGGATCTGTACACAATTCCTGGAAGCTGAAAACATCCCAGTTCTTGCATGGCCAGCATACTCACCGGACATGTCACCCATTGAGCATGTTTGGGATGCTCTGGCTCGGCGTATACGACAGCGTGTTCCAGTTCCTGCCAATATCCAGCACCTTCGCACAGCCATTGAAGAGGAGTGGACCAACATTCCACAGGCCACAATCAACAACCTGATCAACTCTATGCGAAGGAGATGTGTTGCACTGCGTGAGGCAAATGGTGGTCACACCAGATGCTGACTGGTTTTCTGACCCCCCCCCAAACCCCCCCCCAGTAAAGCAAAACTGAACATTTCAGAGTGGCCTTTTATTGTGGCCAGCCTAAGGCACACCTGTGCAATATTCATGCTGTCTAATCAGCATCTTGATATGCCACACCTGTGAGGTGGGATAGATTATCTCGGCAAAGGAGAAGTGCTCACTAACACAGATTTAGACAGATTTGTGAACAATATTAGAGGGAAATGGTCTTTTGTGTGTATAGAAAATGTTTTAGATCTTTGAGTTCAGCTCATGAAAAATGGGAGCAAAAACAAAAGTGTTGCGTTTATATTTTTGTTCAGTGTAATAGGTTCTTCCTGGCCCATGCTATATCCTTCCACCAAGTTTTGTGAAAACTGGGCCAGCAATTTTTCGGTAATCTTGCTGACAGACAGATTAACATACAAACATTAATTTGCATAATATATATGAAGAGCACTGAACATCATACACACAAAGAAAGAAGCATCAGATTCCTGATAGGTCTTAATGCTGATAATACCCTCTATAGGAGTGAACATGATTATTTGGAGTGCTCAGTCATTTTGGAATTGGTAGTTATTTACTCAGCTGCATCAAAATGTTATATTATGATTCAAAGGCATCAGTTACGAACAACTTCATGTTATCTGAACAGTTTTCTTTTTCCAGAGACACACAACAAGGGTGCTCCTTGTAACCATTACTTTTTGCTCTCGCCATTGAGCCCTTAGCTATTGGAATTAGAGACAACTGGAGAATAGCAGGTATTAAAGTTAATGATTTTGAGAACAAAATATAAATGCTTACCAATGACATTGTGCTTTATCTGACTTTTTAAAACACTTTCTTAGATTTATTTTAAAAACATGGAAGCTTATCAGGTTATAAAATGCCTCACCCATTGCATACTTTTTTAAGTAATGTTTTGGAAAGCTTTGCGTATCTCACTGCAATTAAAGCTGTCATGCCTACAAAATATAATCCAATGACTGATTCAGTGGTAAAATCTGATGGACTATTCATGACTGGACGTAACATGACATTCTTAAAATGAACATTCTTCGTAAGTTTCTTTATCTCTTTCAGATCATTCCTATTGCCCCTCCGACACATTTTTTTAATAGAATGAATCTGTATCTACATTCAGCAAAAGTATCCAGACTGAAAAAAAACCCAGCACCTCAAACCCCTTTGTAGAAAAAATACATTGATAATATGGCACAATGTCTTAAATTGTGTAGGGGAAAACTCTCCATTATCCCAATTTTCACCAATCTGGGGAGAGAGCACCTTTGCACCAGGCATACTGACTTGGACTTCAAGATTTGAGCAGACAAGGTTATTAGCAAGGTCACAGATTTATACAGTAATAATAATCTTTTAAGTTTTGAAGATATGCAGGACAGCCACTGCTCCTCCCAGCTTAGTTCTGGCAAGGTGCTGGAAACATCAATAAAAAAGTTAAGAAGTGAAACACTGCATAGACATAAGTGTGTGGAAATCTTTTCTACAAGTTTTGAAGAAATAAAACAAAAGTTTGTAAGTGATTCAGCGCACTTTTTAAGTATCTCCAAATGAGAAACTCCAACTGTTAAACACGTGTGGATCGATCATGCTTTGGGCTTGTGTTGCAGCCAGTGGCACGGGCAACACTTCACAAGTAGAGGGACGCTAAACGTTCTGCCATGGCCCTCACAGTCCTTTGACCTAAACATCATTGAGAATCTATGGAGTGACCTTAAAAGAGCAGTGCATGCAAGGTGGCCCAAAAATCTCTCAGAGCTAGAAGCCTTTTGCAGGAAGAATTGGTGAAAATCCCCCAAACCAGGAATTGAAAGACTCTTAGCTGGTTACAAAAAGTGTTTAGAAGCTGTGATACTTGCATAAGGGGGCACTACTAAGCATTGACCATTCAGGGTGCCCAAACTTTAGCTTCAGGACCTTTACCTTTTTTGTTAATTTGAAACTGTAATAGATTGAAATAAAAATGTAATCTTGCTTAAAATATTGAAGAAATGTGTCACCTTTACTTTCATGCCTCGTCATTTACTTGCTTAGCTATTCACATTAAACTAAATTTTGACCATGGGGTGCCCCAACTTTTGCATGCCACTGTATGTGAAAATTCAATAAACACATTTGTCAAACAGAAACAAGGGCCTGGATCTGACACAGGCATGTTTTACATAAGGGCCATATTGCAGTTGAGGTTACTATGAGGTTTTTTTAGGAATGTTTGCTTTTGCCATAAAGTGAGTCAATCATTTCCGTAACCGCTTATCCTCTTGAGGATTGCGGGGGGGCTGGAGCCATACCAGCTGACATTGGACAAGAGGCAGGGTACACCCTGGACAGGTCACCAGACTATCGCAGGGCTGACACATAGAGACAGACAACCATTCACACCTATGGCCAATTTAAAGTCACCAATTAACCTATCCCCAACCTACATGTCTTTGGACTGTGGGAAGAAGCCGGTGTACCTGGAGAGAACCTATGCTGACACGTGGAGAACATGCAAACTCTGCACAGAAGGACTCCCTCCTGGGATTGAACCAGGAACCTTCTCCCACCCCCATGAAGTGATACTTATTTGAAATGTCTTAAAAGCAGACCTCTTGCCTGCAAAGATGAATCAGTAGTCTCTTATTTACAAACTACTAAACAAAATGTTACTTCTATGTCTATGATGAATTCCATCTAATGCATTGCTGTTAAAAGATGCATACTTAAAAGCCTTATTGTCTCCTTTTCTTTGTGACACTTTTATGACACTAGAGCAGTCAGTGAGCTGGCACAGTTGCTCATGAGGTGCTGCGGTTATTAAATTTGGATTTTATTGTTGACAGTGGCCGCAGTTGGTCGGGTGAGCAGTGTCTTGTGTGAGTGAGCAGATTGATAAACAGACACTCACACTGCCAGAGAGGAAGAAAACAAGATGAAAGATTGAAACAGAGACAGAAGGGGGAGGTAGAAAGAGAGAAAAACAAGAAACAGAGACAAAGAGGTGCTTTCAGTATGCAAAGGACAACAGTGATCATTAGTCAGACATCCTGAGCCACATATTTTAGTTTGATCACATCTCGCTTTGGTTTTTAAGAGCCTGTAAGTCTAATGGACCCATATACAATTCTCCATTCTTCTCCATGTGTCACTTTTATAGATTGCTGTTCAAACATAATTCTTCTAGTAAATGGAAGTCTCAACAGTGACTCTGTGTACACATTCATTTAGCTCTGTGCAGAGACAAATGACTGACTGTGTGTATGCCTTTCAGTAGTAAGTGTATTCTGGCAAACCTCTGTTTTCTATTTTTCATCTTCATTTTCAATATTTGTCACACTTTTTTTGTTGTTGTTTTTTTACTATACTCTTTAGCATCGTTTGGTTCAGTTCTTTACATACTTTTACAGTTATTTTTGCATTTCTATGGTGAAACGTTGTGAATGTTACCAACAAAACTACATTCAAATTTAAATGGTTGTATGTGATTGTATTTAATTGCAGATTTTTTTTATGAAAACATCCTTTTCAAACCCACAGGTTTTGAAGGTGTGTTTTCCTTTAAAGGTCAATTAATTTTTTTTTGTTTTATTAAAGCTTTAAATCCTATAGCCTAAGTGGCCGTACACATGCTGCATTTTTTGCATCCTCAAATGAATTGTTTTCAATGCAGGCGCGCTCAAATACCAGGGCGACACCGTCACAATGCGCACAAATTCCTGAGTGCCTACTTTTGAGGGTACACAGCTGCACCCTGAGATGAACTGAGCTCAACTTTTGGAATGCAGCACTGCATGTCATGTGATAAGGACCAACCAATCACAGCAGACAGACATCATTTCCTTTGTCTGTAAAAATCAGTCCATGGTAAATATGCAGAAGAAGTTGGTCATTTAGGTGCAGAGCTGCCAGAGCTGTTTGTTGTTGTTTTATCTCTTTTTGTACTTTGTTGTGTCTCTTTAAAGTTCATCAGCATCTTTGTGTGGTCATTTTGAGTCTCTTCCTGGTCAGTATGTGTAAATTTGAGTGACATTTTGCAGATGAAGGCCAGAGGGGCCCCTGACACTTTGGGTCCCTGGGCCTGTGTGGGGTAGGCCCATTCAGTAATCCATACATGACTATATATGTACGCTGTAAGAAAGCTTTTCAGACTCTTAGAAGGACAAACTGCGCTCAGAAACAACATAATTATGATGATTAATAACAGACTATAATTTGAATTAGTTTTCAAAAGTAGGTTGTGACTAAATGTCCTGAGGTTGCCATTTAGATGCAGTGAAAATGTTACATTTACTTGTATTCTGCAGCTTAAGACTTTTCTACAAGGACAAACTCACGCTGTTGTTACAGCCTTGCTAATAAGCCCAGCTACCTGCAGATTATGGCAGACAGCTCAATAGATCCACAGCCTTTTCTACCACAGGACAAACCTGCCTCCACCTGCAGGTTGGATTTATCCACATTCAGCCTTTGTCAGATAGCCTGAACCCACCGCCTGCACATTCTGGCAGCTCATGGCCAGCTCCATTACAGCATCAGAAGCCTCAGCCTTCCACAGCCTTCTGCCAGACAAACCTCAGCCACCGCCTCTGCCACAAGCCACCGCCTCCACCTGCAGATTCTGGCAGACAGCTCAGCTCCACAGTCCACAGCCTTTGACCGCAACCAGCAGCCACCGCCTCCACCTGCAGGTTCCAGATTCTGGCAGAAAGATCCACTCCTCCATCTACAGCCTTTGTTAGAAACCTGAACCCACCGGCTCCACCTGCACATTCTGCCAGACAGCTTGGCCAAACCTCCATCTACAGCATCATGCAGCAACCTTCAGCCGCTGCCTCCACCTAAAGATTGTGACAGACAGCTCAGCTCCTCCATCTACAGCCTCTGCCAGCAACGTCAAGCCACCGCCTCCACCTGCAGATGCAGGCAGACAAATCAGCTCTTCAATCCACAGCCTCTGACAGCAACCTGCAGCTACCACCTCCACCTGCAGATTCTGAGCTTGGCCAAACCTCCATCTCCAGCAACCTCTGCCTCTGCACAGATTCTGACACACCAGACATAAGTCAGAGCTTCTGCCAGATTCATTTAACAGCTGGTCAAACCTCCAACATCAACAGCCATTGTGAGCACACCCATCAACATCAACCTGACTGATTGCAGACCTGCAGATTCTGGCAGACAGCTGCGGCCAAGCCTCCATCTACAGCATTTGAGACCACATGCAAGTGCTGCCTCCCCCTGCAGATTGTGGCAGACAGCTCCACTCCTCCATCCACGGCCTCTGTCAGCAACCTGCAGCCACTATCTCCACCTGCAGATTCTGGCAGACAGATTGGCCAAACCTCCATCTACAGCATAATCCAGCAACCTCCACTGTTCTGCTGCCTGTCAATTCCTGTGCTGTGGATTACCTCATCGCTGCCTTTGTGTGTGAGTCACAGCATCTGTTCACCATCACCACTGGTTCCTCGGCTCCTTGCTGGTTCCAGCCAACTTTGGTTCCTCACAGGTGTGTTGGTTTTCCTTGTGTACACCTGGTATTGGATCCTCTGCTCTTCTGGCATCGTCTCCTGTCTGCTCCCTCACATTACCGCTGCACATTACTGAACTGTTTGATGTTTCTGTGCATCTAGTGGACACCAGAGACTCTTCTGCTCTCTGCTTCAGCGTGGCTCATCGAAGCTCCTGGACTAAACCTGTGCCCCAGGAAGCCTTAGGCCTAGGAGTTAATCTTGCCCACTGTTTGTTCTATGTGTTGCAAGTGGTCTCACTAACAACTTTTACAAACTGTCCAGTTTATGGTGCTGCTATTGTGTTCAAACCACACCCGTGACATACAATCCATTAACTGCATTTGAAAGAAAGGCAGGTGGAATGCCTACATGCATAAAGGTGAAGTCATGTTCTTATGCATTCTGTGTTTTTCATCAATCCACTCAGGCAGAGGCCACTGCTACCACCTGTTTCTCCTTCGTTGTTTACCAACTGTAAACTTGTTGTTGTGACCATTACAGAAATCATCCAACTGGACCATGGGTAAAAAAGATGATGAAAAAAGAGATGATGTGGGGTGTTCTTACACTCTGAGTTGAAATTTTTTCAACTTGAGGAGTTCAGAGCGGTCCGGCAAAAATGGCAGGCTAAAATGCTGTCTGTGTGACTGGGGCCTATATCTTTAACTGTGCAGTATTGGACCCAGCAATATTTCTATGGGGAATTCTATTCCTAATTACCACTGAGAAAAATTCAATATTCATTCCTGACAAGTATGTTTATTAATGGGTTGCTGAATAAGTTGAAAGTGGGGGCTGACTCACATGAGGACAAAACCAAAACTGAAAAATACAATCAAAGAAGAAAAGACAACCATAGTATGGGGAAAATAATAGAATGATGTGTGGGGGAAAAAGAGATCAAGATAAGAAGTATGAGAGGGAGGGGGGAGTCTGGCTTCACAATTGTCATCCAAGCAAATTGAGATGAATTGTCTCAACACTGAAGAGCAAAGGTGCAGTAACATTTCAAAGGAATCGTGGTGTCAAGCAGACAGCAAAGTCCCAAACACCATGCCTCAGATCTTCTCTCCTGTTTCTTTACTTTCACAATCCTCCTTCCTATGTCCCGTCATTCCCTCTTTCAACCATTCTTACTATCATTCTTTTTCATCCCTGTGCCTGATTTTCTTCCTTTCCCCGTCCTCCATCGTTCTCTTTGATTGGCACTTTGCTAAGATGCTTCTTTAGTCACAGGCTTTCATCTATGGGAACAGTGTGACCAAGGACAAATGAGAAGAACCTCTTAGTCCAACACCTTCATTATTTGTGGCTATGTCTTACACACGATATAGGCACCAATCACACTGACAGACAAGGAGTCCATCTTTCCCTCACATGCAATCTACTGACTCTCACACACTCTCTTGAACAGTGAGTTGTTGTGCATGTATATGTGCCTATATAGTGTTGCATTGAATAGCTTCCAATCTAAGTATAGACACATAACAAAGATCCCAGGAGTTCACTTGGCAGATGAGGCAGCATCAGATGGCAACTTGGCTGAGAAGAATTAGTGTGAAGCCCCAAGATTCTCTCTGAGAATGATGCATCATGGGATACATCATGGGACTGAGACAGCTGTGTTGAAACACCTCTCTCTGTTATAAACCATCACTGTGTGGAACTGATATCAGCTGATTACTTTAAATTGCCGTAATTGTTTTTGATCCATCCCCTGCATGGTTTCATATTGTCTTTTTATGAACACCAGTGTCTGATTAAAATGTGTCAATATCTGTACTGGCAATGAAGGAAAATCCTCATCAGGGTAGCTAAATAGTACACTTGTGATCTAAAATGATCTGAAGACAAATTCTGCAGCTGTTCTGTAAACCATTTTCTAATAAATAATAAATATAGCAACTTCTGATCAACCCACATCAACTGTAAGCCTAAAGTAACAACTCCTGGTTAGATCCCACCCATTTGTGGGTTAAAGGATAAATTTGGCATTTTTCAAACTGGACACTATTTCCTCGTGTAAATTGATCAAAGCAATTGATGTGAACAACATTTTTTTTTAAATTGTTCCAGTATTGAGTGACCTGGCAGCGGCTGGCAGCCACAGAACGAGCTGCAATGGAGGCACATGGGGCAATTAAACATCGTCACTGCATGTGCACTAAAAGTGGTCATTTTTGACACAGAGCAGCTCAGATTGTCACCATAAGTCTCTGAAGTGTCTCTATCTTTCACTTGATCCAGTCTGTTTGTTATTGCCTTGTTAAGCAGAAGTCTCTCTCTGAAATATACTGACATGTCACAAGATTTCACTTGTTGCTGGAAAACATCAGTGGAAACATGTTCTAGAGAGAGTATTATCACCAGAGTATTTTCTAGAAAATGTATTTTAGTGTTCTCTAAAAGATTTTCAATGTCATGGATAATTATTTTACCTGATTTCGACAATGTGGCTCAGGCCTTTGACTTCTGTTGCCACCATATTCTGTTGCCACCACGGGGAAAAAGGGTCCAGGTTAAAAAATGCCAAAGTTATCCTTTAAGCCAAAGGCCAATGAAAGAAGGCTGGACAGCTAGACAAGTTTTCCTTGTAGGTTTTCTCCAAGAAAGCCCTTTCTGACATAAATCTATTCATTTAAACCCAAACCACAACTTCTTCCCTAACCTTAACTGAGAGATCCTTTTGTGGTACAAAGCCCTCAGGGAAAAACCCAACCCAAATGTGTAGTGAGGGTGAACCGGGAACGTCTGGCTGAGGACCCTGTCCATGGGGTCTTCAACTCCCACCTCCAGGAGAATTTCTTGTGCATCCCGGGGGAGGTTGAGGACATGGACTCTGAAGGGAAAGCAGGGCTTGTCTCAGCCCGTGCTCAGCAGAGAGGGTGACCCAGACTGGGGACAGTGGAAGGAGCTCTTCGAGGACCTCCTGAACCCGGCCATCACGTCCACTGTGAACGAGGCAGAGCCTGAAGACTCGGGGGAACTCTCGCCCATATCCCTGGTAGAAGTTGCTGAGGTAGTTAAAAAGCTCCCCAGTGGCAAGGTGCCAGGTGTGGATGAGATTCGCCCAGAGATGCTGAAGGCTCTGGACACTGTTGGGCTGTCTTGGCTGACACACCTTTTCAGTGTCGTGTGGAGGTCAGGTACGGTGCCTGCAGAGTGGCAGACCAGGGTTGTGGTCCCCATTTTCAAAAAAGGGGACCGGAGGGTGTGCTCCAACTATCAGGGTATCACACTGCTCAGCCTCCCGGGTAAAGTTTACTCCAGGGTGCTGGAAAGGAGGCTCCGACCGATTGTTGAACCTCAGATTCAGGATGTCTGGGGTGCTTTGCTTGGCCTCCTGCCCCTGTGTCCCGGCCCCAGATAAGTGGATGAAAATGGATTGAAAATGGATGGATGGATAACCAAAGCTGCGATGTTGAAGGGTGACAGCAGAGAGCACTAAGGTGATGGAGTCCACTCATGTGCTCTTTGGGTGCCCTCTTTTTTTGCCTCCTTGGGTGCACTCAGCCTAACATAAAGTTTTGGTGCACTCGAATGGATGGCAGCCAATATACTATTGAACGTTTGCATATAGAAAGCATTTGTTTATGGTCTTTTATCACTGACTTTTTCAGTAATTACAGAATTGTAATTCTCACCCTCATCTTTATTTTGTGTACAAAAGTATTCCAATCCAAGGCCGACTGCGGACGCCTCAGTGAAATGGATGCCTCAGTGAAATTAATCAATCATCCCCATCATGTGATATTATAGTGTGCCAGCTCAGTTCGCTTCAGAGGGGTCTGAGTTATCTTGGAGTGTTCACATATGCGCAAAAAATGCTGAGTCAGTGCTCTGAGTCCACTTAGAGGGCTGCAAAGGACCAAGTGTGAAAACACCCTTAGTGAGTTAGTGTTTCCAGCAGCACTTTAGCCAACAAACGTGGGTGTTTTTAGCTACCTGTCGCTGATTTTCGATTGGGGATACTGTAAGAAAAAGTGGTTGTTTTTTTACCAAAACATTGCTGCCTTCACAGCAGGGACTGTGTCCCCCAAAACTGGGTATTTAAAGCCAAAACATTATCTTTTCCAAACCATAACCAAGTGGTTTTTGTGCCTAATCCTAGCCACACATTAACCTCAGCATTATTGAAATGTAAAGTTTCAGCTTATCCATCACAGAACAATGTAGACATTGAATGTATCCATGGTTTGCAGAAACATGCAATGCAAACTTTTTTCTGGTGCTTGCCATTTTGCCAGCTAACATGCACCCAGTAACAATTTTAACATGCTGATGCTTAGCTGGTTCAGTGTTCTACATGGTGACCACCTTAGTTTAGCCTTGTTACTAACATTTGCAAGCATGCAAATGAGCATTAAGCTCAAAGTACAGCTAATGCTGATGGGAGTATGATTAGTTTTACAGGTCATAAATCAAAGTATTGGGCAAATTTAACATTTGACCTGATGATGGCACTAGAAGCAAAGTCAGGGGATCAGAAAGGTTAGGATTCATCTTCTAGAGAACATGAATGTCTGTGCAAAATTTCATAGCAATTAGGGGTGGGCGTTACCAAACAAATGGTTCTAATTTGACACCAGGGCCAGAATTAATGATATTGATAGAATACCAATGTTACTTATGACATGCATGTTAACTCACAAGACTGTTTTTTATATCAGATAACATTTATTGTGTGATTTCTCTGAACTGATCCGGTGACCACTGCACACACTGGCAGCACAGAGGTATAAGTATAGTATTCCTTTTTTTAATATATATCTATACTCTCAAAATATGACTTAATAATGATAGTTTTAACACTAAAGGTTTTGATTTGCCTTCCTATCATTGCTGTGACATTTCATTTGGCAATGTTGGATGAACCAACCAACCAACAGAGCTAGAGCCAGAGGCTGGTCTCTGTGCCTCTTCCATGATGGATTTTTCCCAGCCTGTTAAGTGTCAGTGAAATATTGTGACTCTTGAAAGAAGCCCTAGCTCTTAAGTTTTGAAAGGATAACTCCAAAGCCATTACATTTTTTTTTCTGCCGTCAGTCTGCACTGAGTCTGCTGGAATTAGCTTGACACATCACTTCATGTACATTTTGTTTGGCCACTACACTAAAACACACAAACAACCACAAAATGGGCCTTGAGAGGCAAAGTGCATCAGCTGCAGCTGTTAACACTACAGATGAGAGTTTTTGTCTGTAGTGACACAAACAAGAATTTTCAAACAAGTGATAAGAATTTGTTAATTTCTAGTTCTGCATTTTTCTCTCCATGTCCTCCCGCCTCAAACACAACAATGCAGTGCAGTGCGCCAATATGTAAATGTGAGCATTAGATCAGCCCATTCATCACTACACCCCTTAGTGTGCATTGGTGTCAGTGTGTGTGTGCACACTGACACCAAGGGTAAAAATCACAGCATATGTGTGTGCCTGTGCCTGTGAGAGAGAAAGATGAGGCATGAGGCTTACAATATGATCAGTGCACTTGTCATCAAACATTGAGTTGTATAACATGAAATATTGAGCATGAAAGAGCATTTTACTGCTGTTGCATAAAAACCTTGTAAATCCAGTGTGCACCATTTATGCCTCACACAATACTGTAGCATAAATGCATCAATTAATAGTAAAGTATTTATCGATATTTAATAAGCCTCAAGGGCTCAGAAATTTTTCACTGTAAACACGAGTTGGTTCAAAAGAAAGCTGAGGAGGAGTAGCTGCACTGAACTTTGGATATCAGGAATAATGAATCTAGTATAAATAACCAGTCCAGTCTCATTCCACAGTTGTCAAATACCACCGCTTTAGCAGTGATTTTATTCATTAGACACCTATGCCAAAAGCCATGTTTCCCAGTGGTATGACATTCCACCGGGTGGCGTCGGTTCCTTACGTGGTGTTGTGATGCGCTGCTGTTCATCAGGATAGCACCTGTCATGGCAGTATGACACATTGCTGGATGACGTCAGCTTGAAGGAGGAAGGAGGAGCTGGAAAGTACTTAAAAGGTAGGCTGGATGGGTCCAACAAACAAACACATAGGGAAGGCACAGTGGTGCAGTGGTGCAGAAAATTGATGAATGTATGAATAGACACACATAAAAACTACTACACAGACAAATAAATAAATAAATGTGAGGATGAATAAGTACAATGAATACAGCAATTAACTACTAATAAATGAAGAAGAACCACCGTATATCAGTCAAATTAAAATTCACTGTTCAGCAGCTGAGAGTTTGGGAAACCCAAGGGAAGATTGTTGAAGCAATTATTTCTTTTTTGGTGGGAGAGCCTACTTATGATCTAACACTTCTCAATTTCTTAAATAGAATCAAGGATACTATAAGAAAAACTGTATTGTTTCACTCGGTGATAGCCAGGGGAGAAATTGTGCTACGGGGACTTAGCAGCAGAGTTTCATGTGGAACTCTCAGTCTTCCTTGGGCATTCTCGGACATTCTAGCATCAGTTTCTCTCTTTCTTTCAAAGTTGGCTGGATGCCAGCCCTCAGCACATTGGGTGCCGCTCAGGGATTCAATGGAGTTTGAGGTGGTCCCTGCCTTTTGGTGGGTCAGAAGAGCGATGAGAGCAACAGCAGTCAAAGAGCTGGGATATGAGCAGAGCAAACCAGAAGACAAGAGAGAGATATTTTAACTTCTTCTTGTTTTATGTTCTTCAGCCAATGGGGAAGCAAGACCAAATGGTACTAAACATTAACCCCTTCCATCAATACACTGCTGTGTCTGATTCTTCCCTTTTAAATTTCTTTAACCAAATTACTAGTTTGCTTCACATATCTAGTTTTCCATTTTGAAAGTTGGGTCTCAGTTGCTGGACAATACCAAGCACCATTTAAAAACCATGAGTTACAATGAGAAAACCTAAACATCAGGGGCAATTGCTCTGAGACAACAAGGGAGGCTGAACTTCCCCTAAAATTTCATAGAAGAAATGGTGCACTATTGAATTATAAAATAAGAATTTACATTGCATTAAACATGCGCTAGGGTGCGTTTCACATCATGACTACGGGACCTCCCTGTCATACATTCTCGTGTCAGCACGGTGGACGCAGAGCCTCCAAGCTTTCCTATATGATTAATAATGATTTCTCCTTTCCAGTGCATCAGAATTTCTATTGGTTGACTATGCACATCCGCATATTCAAATGAACAAAGGTGAACTGAAACTACACTGAAAAAAGAGATGCAGGTTTAACATTACATGTCACACATGTGACAACTAAAGTAAATTGAAAAGGAAATGACTATAAGCAGGATGGAACTCTAATGTGACCATAGCTTCATTCATGTGGGTGCAGGTCCTTTAAAAAGAGCTCTGACATCTCTAAACTACATTGAACATAAGCACTGGAGGCTACCTATACTGGCACTGGCACAAAGTTAAAGAAACAGCCTGGCACTCCTATAAACACGTTTGCCAACAAACCTGCAGTCAGATGGGCTATTCTAACCAGTAACCACTAAAGCACCTACATAAACTGTAAAGGATCATGTAAGTCAAAAACTGACTATCAGAGGCCTACACTAACCTCTATGTTAAAACAGGTAATTGTAGATGACCCAGGAGGGAACCTCATACTGTTTGCATTTTATTGTACTCTCCTCCTCTCCCCTGGGAAATTCTTATCATGTTAACGCAGCACTTTCTGTAACCTTAGACCAATTAGGCTTGATTGATATGACTGGGATTACCATCCTAACTGTTGAGGAGGGTTAATGAGAGGTAGGAGCCCACCCTCCCCAACCGAGGCTGACTGTGGAGCTGCAGGCGAAATAGTATGTAATGGATGATGGCGTATGCACGCTATCATCTGAATGTACTTTCTGGAGTAGACCAAAGTGACACGGTGATAATGACACGCCATTGCTTTTTAGTTGGTGCTTTAAAAATAGAAACCAGGCCTGGGATTTACCAGGAATCCAGCTGTCGCAGAATCCCAAAGCTTGTCAATTCAAATGTCTGGTTAATAAAAGGAGCAGCTAAATTTACCTCATGTGGTTCTGTTGCTATATTTATCAACCACCAGCCTAGTCACTATAAACTGTTGTTATTGTATTTTTCTACAAACCACAAATATGTAACTTTTGCATTGTTTCAAACGTATCATATCAGCGTGTCTAAAGTGACGTCATATATGGGCAGACTTTGTCACTGGGAGGTTTAGGGGAGGACAGATGGTGTATCACTTATGCAAGACTCCTGCCAAGCTGTACAACACTTTTCAAGACCAATGTACTACAAGACCAGTTGTTTTGTCACCTCTCTCTGAGACAATCTGTGTATTAAACATACAGCCTTTTTAGGGCCAAAGTCAGTTTGTTAGCAGGAGGCAAAACACAATTTTCTATCACAGGGCTGTAGGCTACATGGGAGTTTTAAAATGTCATCTTGTTGTGTTATTGGATGCTTGAATAGGAGTCATGGCTCAAAACTTAAATTTTAACACATACCACCCGACACTGCCCGTCAACAAAAAGAAAGACAACAATGGTTAAATGCGATTAAATGAAAGGACCTGACGGAGGCGATCATCAAAAATGCTCACATGTGCAGCACACACTTCATATGAGGTTAGGGAAAAAGTATTTACTGTTGCAGAGATGAATAACGTTATGTGTATTGAGGATTATCATATCATATTGGGGAGTTATTCCAAGGAATATTGGATTTACATAATGCTAATTTTTTAGTACATTAGCTAATGTTAGCTTTCATAGCAAAACAAACTGGAGGAAACCATTCACGTGTCATCCTCCTTTGTAAGATTGGCATAATCATCCACAAAGCTTCCTGTCAAATCATTGATCCACTAAGTGAGAGCATACAGATCGGCCAGTCTGGTCCCGTTGGTCAGTGATTACTTGTTCAAGTAACACTCGCAGTCCCACAGAGTGAGGACCTGACATGGTGCATCCCTAAATGCGGTCTGATGCTCAACACTACAATGAGAGCCATGTTGATCAAAGAAACAGAGCTTTATATTTCTATATGAATTAACAAATGGCTAAATTAATCACACATTTACTCCATTCGGTGCTCTGCTGCTCTGTCTCCCTAGACAGAGTGCCCAGTATGCTCTACCACTCCGAGAGTACGGTGCGCTCTGGATAACCAAAAGGTACATTCCAACAGCGTTATGAATTTACAAACAGTTCAATTTGTGCCAGAATGTGCTCTAGCACTCAGAATAAGCATTTCTGTACGCACCACTCGCATCATCTTCCTCCATTGTTGAAAACAAGCCAAAAGAACACGTTAGCTAGCGCTAGCTAATGTTTGTGGAAAACTTTTTTGCCTCCAGCTACGCCCCACCAACCAAAAACATCAGACTGTTTACTAACAGTAAAAGGGTCTATTAAATATTTGTAACAAAAAAGTGACAATATGCTTCAAATGGCTGACTGAATCTGCTGGCTTTGTGAGTAGTACAATGAGGAATGTCATGGAGCAGTGTTTGGTTCCATTGAAAGCTTAGGAGCTATACACATGCTGTGTTTTTTCACCCTCAAAGTCACTGTTTTGGATGTAGACGGCAGCAGAAAGCACACACGCTTTCTTCAAGCCGCAACTTTTGGAACACAGCAGTGCACACCGCATGCCATGTGACGAGGAACAACCAATCACCATCGACAGATATCTTTCCCTTGCTCTGTAAATATTCAGTCTGTGATAAACACAGAAAAGTTGATCATTTTAGTGCAGGGCTGCCAGAGCTTTGCATCCCGCCCACGGACGATATGCCCACACACTTGTAAACTAGGCTGACCAAACGTCCTCTTTTGCCCGAACATGTCCACTTTTCACATCCTGTCCAGGGCGTCCAGAGGGTGTTTATAAATCGATGAGAATGTCCGGTTTTCCTTGTGTGTGTGTGTGTGTGTGTGTGTGTGTGTGTGTGTGTTAGAGCGCGCCACGGGCCACATATTTCTGTCCGAACCCGACAGTCATGTCCGAATCTGAACTGAGCCCGACATTATTTAATTACTAAAGCACTGAATTTGTGTCACACAGTTGTTATGGTTACAGGCTATTTAACGGGGTTTAATTTTAATTTAATCGGGTAGCCACACTCTAGTGTGTGTATGTGTCCCCTATCTATAGGGGCCTATCTGAATTTCTGGTTTTGAGAGATATTATTTTGTAATATAACTGAATATTCTATCCATACATATAAAATTTAAATATGTTAAAATTATAAGGCATCTTTGAGTAGCCTAATCTGCAAGTATCATTTAAGTAGGCTATCTTGTGGCCGGGCCGAGTGGCCTCTTTTTTGGAAATCAAAATATGGTCACCCTATTGTAAACAGCGCCTGGAAGAAGATCAGCTCTTTACTCAGGATTTGGTGTAAATAGGCTATGATATGGTGCTTGATAAGGCTGCCTAGCAACCTCAGACACAACCTGCCGCCTGCTCTTAAAAGCAGGCTCAAAAAAGGCACAAAAGTAGCACCCAGTGCCCGACTTTGCATTTTCCAGGCGGTTAAAGACGCAGCATGTGTACGGCCCCTTAGAGAAGCAGTATTGCACTACTGTTCAGTAGAGTTGGGATGTTTAACGAGAAGTACATTCACCAAATTATCCACTTACTCTTTATCCTTGAGGTCTTTTCTCTTGTGAAACTCAAGAAACCAAAAACTACCACACAGACAAGCAATTTCAAGGTCAGGAAATAGCTGTCAGAGCACTGCTTGTGCTGATCTTTGAGCATTATTTCTTTTTATATCCTGCAAGCATAAGACAACACATCTGTTTTCATTTGCATCTTCATTTAACACTCCTGAAGCTGATAACAAAGGCTGTGGCTCTCATTAAATCTGCACTACCCGTGAAGTAATCAGTGAGTTCAGAGAGTGACTGCATGTGAGCAGCCCATCCTGGGATGGAATCGTCAAAATAAGAGCTCATATTAGTGGTGAGGAAAATGTCAGCTCTCCACAACCCCAACGCCAAGACGCGTCTCATTCATTTTAAAGATTACTTTTACAGCATTTCTGCCTCACCTGACAGCAACGACAGGAGCATGATAGGACACATAGGAGTAAGGAAGAGCATGAGGATGAAGTGTGACAAATGCCAGGGGCTAGATCTGATCCTGCAGTTCTCTGCTCTTTCTACGATGAGTGGTTAAGAGTGATGGAGGGAGAGAGGCAGGACAGGAGAGAAGAAAATAGAAACTCAGAGATGAAATTGAAGGAGCATATACGTAGCTGCCACATGCCTAGATAGGTGGATGGAGGTCTGTGTAGTTTGATGAATGGACTGAAATGTCCATCTTAAAGGAGCCACATACATTAAAGCTACTGTAAGTTAAGCAGTTCTGAATGCTCCATGGTGGATTTTTATTTAAAGAAAGTGAAACGTGTCTTCTCTGCTGAATATCATATGTATCCCTCCCTCTCTGCATGACTGACCCATAAGCAGCTGCAATGGTTGAACAGCACCGTTTGTCACGATTACCTCCTTTTCAAGTCACTCAGTGTCATGCTTGACTTAGCATCCGAATGTTAAGTGCCCCTCAAGCAAACACACACACCTGCTTAACGCACATGCACAAAATACACATACACATACCCACTGATGTGTGGAGATGCACAGTTTCAGTAGGAGCTGTGGGTGCAATTATATATAATGTGTGTTGACAAGGTGTTAAAGTCCTAAATTAACACCATGACAAGAAAGCTACTCTTCGGGAAGGGATGAAATTATCCGTATTTATAGTCTAGTGTCATCTATATTCTACATTTTTCTAATTATCAACAAAGTCTGTGGCATTTGGCTTGAACATCTTTCACTTGTATTGAATAGGACATTTTTAAAAAGGCTTATAAATATACAGGTAATAAAAATACAATTTGATATTTTGGAAACAGACACAAGATCTATTGATTATGTCTCCCTTATTTTATTAACTATTATTATACTGTAAAGGAGTCACTAAATGGACGAGTCTTTCTCAGGCAGCTACACCAATGTGTGCCATTTATTTACACCAGCATTCAACTCATGAATACAGTGAACACACGCCCAAAAGGTACTAAGCTAAAACACTCCCCCAGGATACATGGAAACAACAAATGTTCCTATTTGATTAAGGGGAATCACATTGATGACACTAGCTATGTTTCCATCCAAAAGTGATTCGAATCATTGGGAAATGTGTATTAAAAGAAATACGAATCCTGTGTGTTTCCATTAAATCTACGGACTTTGGTGAGAACTCGCGCGAGTTTTCCGCAGAACCGTAAACAAAACAAGTCTAGCATTCTTCTTCTTCTTCTACGTTTTCCGGCGGTTGGCAACCAGCTTGTAAATGCATTACCGCCTTCCAGACCCGGAGCGTAGATATCACCATGGAGAGAGGTGCGCTACGTCAGACTTAATTCGAAAATAACTGTTTCCATCCCCCGTTTTGCAAATCAACATTTTTTCGAATCAACCAAAACCTGGCTAAAGCAAGCGTATTTTAGTTTGTGCGAATCAGGGGATTTTAATTCGAATTTTGGCATTTCCATCATAATTTTCCGATGCAATACTTCTAGATGCGCATCTAAACAGGCTGATGGAAACATGTCTGCTGATGGCTCCGCTTCATACGTCTCCTCAGTTCTCTCCTCTCTGTAAAAGACAAATGACAATGGGAAATAATAGCTAGGCTACCAAATTCCTAAAAACTACTAAACTCTTCATATGTACTGCATTTCTCATCATGAAATAAATGTAATTTACCTCATAAAAACAGAGGGCTGACACTGCATCCTTTCCACTGCTCTACTCATTCTGTCTCCTCAGTTCTGCTGCTTTGCTACCCACTGCATTGTTCTCTCTTCACTGTAAAAGACAAATGACAGACAAATACAAAAAATAGTTAATATTAATTAATATTATTAATTAATATTAACTACTTGTAGGCTACCAAATGTATCTGTAGGCTTCATATGTACTGTAATTCTGATATTAATGTGAAATAAATGTAATTTACCTTTCATTCCATCTCCAGTCTCTAGTCCTCTCTCCTGCTTTTCATTCCATGTTTTTTGCAAATAAATCTAATATCAGTTTAGGTATTTTCATTACAGACCTTGTAATATTATTTAACAATGCTTTGGCCTAACTAAACATCAGTAACCGTAATTTACTAGTAACTTACCCAACGTTACCAACTGTGAAACTATTCCTCTAATTATCTGCAGCATTCTCTATTCACTATAAAATAGACAGTGCATACAGAGTGTGTCAACAGTGAACAAGCTGGCTAATGAAAATAACATTAGGTAACATTAGCTAGTCTAAAGCTTTCAATCCTCTATCAGCAGATAACTTAGTTAATCTCATGTAAAACCTTCACATAGAGTAACTGGCTAAATATCTCTGACTAAATTAAACCAGCAAGGCTTGCTACTCTATAACGGCTAGCTAACACCTTGGCTGGTATAACGTTAGTGGCTGCCATATCAGTCTGTTACCAAGGCTAGCTGGTAAGCTAACGCTAAAGTTACTAACAAGCTAGCAAGCATGTTAGCTAGCTAGCTTTAACACACATTATACAATGCCGCGGGCCATATGCTACAGTAAACACAAAATCATCAAACAATCAAGATTAACGTTATTTTAACAAGACTATCTATGTCAAAGACACTACCAATGTTTGAGGAAATTCAAGCAAACTGAACTCCCACCATCAACAGCTTCATAACTTACCTTCTAGACAGCGGGCCAATGGTATTTTTCGTGTTGTTGATCGATCTCCATCGATAGAGTACACAGTTTTTTGTGTGTGATATCAAACAATTCTATAGAGTCTGGGAAAATTTGTTGGCAGCTCTGGTTTGATCATATATTTTCACAAACTTGTATTTTAATTGTCACTCTGCTCAGGCCTGATGAACCAATCAGATTGTAGTTTAGAGAATATCAACCAATAGTAGACGGCCTTAGGACCTGAAAAAGTTAACAGTCAACAACAAGTGTTCCAGCTAATGTTGGCTACCACCGAGAATGCTATATGCAATATGCCAACAGAAGAAACATTGAGAGAGCTCGCAAGAGGAAAGAAAGGGCAATACAGCAGATTGAGGGTTTGTACAACATTGTGGTTTTGACTTTGGACAGTACATTCAATTTCAATTTTCATATCATAAATATTCATATATCCCACAGTGGTGGAGTATTCAGATCCTTTTGTTCAGTAAAAGTACTAATACCATAGTCATTACATAGTTTTCAATACATCTAATTCCCAACCCATTTTGTTTCTCATTACAATTAGATGATGAGGCACACACAAGTGCAAATGACCATCTGCCACCAGAGGTTAGAGCTCTTCACTCAGCCCCAACACAGGTTCCAGGTCACCTAAAGAGAGCACCCCTCTTTCCAAGGCAGTGCATAATATGCAAACGTGAAAAATATTTCACACAAAAACATTACCGCAAGAGGGTTAAAGAGAATTTACAGCAATGTGAAACATTGACAGCTGGTAAGCTGCTTCTTGCAGCTGAGGAACGCAAGGATGAAAACCTGCTGCTACAAATACGTGGGATAGATCTCAGAAGCAATGTATCATTTCAGATGCTACAGAAATTACACAGTATTTCTGTACAAAAAAGATGAAGCTGACTGCACCGGGAACAACCAGTTTCAGACTAGATACAATCATTTTTGTACAACAGTCGTGGAGGAGAGGTTACTGAAGAAATGCAAGGTATTCAAGCTTTCAAAGTTGAATGCACTGTTAAAAAAATGTGTCCATGAAAAAGAAGGAATTGACATCTCCTCTTACAAATCATCATCTTTAAAAATGAGACTACAAAAGTCCTATCCTTTTCTGAAGTTTCAGAAATTATCAAGACATGACTTTGTCTATGCTGAGGATTTGACACCACATGAAGTGGTCCAAGATGAAGTTGTCACAGCTTCTTTTTCACCACCATCATCATCAGATGAAGATGACACAAGAGCCCCTGAAACAAATGACACAAATGACATGAATGAGACAAGACTCTTGTACCATGCAGCCATGACACTTAAAGATGAAATAGTGGGAAAGTGTAAAACGACCCCCACACTCAGATGGCCACCAACGGCACAGCAACTTACAGTGTCAGCTGCCTCAAATCTGATTCCAAATAAGCTTTTCAATTTCATCGCCTGGCGTACAGCCATGACAACCAATCCCTCTACTGATAATGAAAGAGTGAATGTTAAAGAGGAGGAATCTGCAAAGGTTGTATCAATTTGTCAGGATGTTATGAGACTTACAATGAAAGGGAGATGGCTCATGCTGAAACACTGTGTCTTAGCCATGGCTGTCAGACACATGACAGGATCAGCTCAGCTGATAGGGTTATTGAATGGACTTGGGCACTGTTCCTCCAACTCACAGGTGCTTGAACATGACACAGCTTTGGCACATCTGCAAATACAACGAGGTGACACGTACATCCCCCAAAACATACGTTTACAAATTCAAGCAACTCTTGTTCAGGACAATAACGATTTTGCAGAGGAAATATTATCGTGTGAGGGGACTACACACAATACAAATGGCATAATCATTCAAAAAATGATTTCATGTGACAAACCTACCCCTGAAAACCAGTGTTCACAGAAAACAAGAAAGAAGTCACTTGATCCACCCTCTGCTCACCTTGAAACATACATCAGAGGAAAGAGAACAGGCCCTGAACATTTTGGGAAACAAGTGGAACTAGATTTAGAAACCCACATCCATGCCATGAAAACAGCACAAACATTGGATGGTGCTTATTTCCTCATGAAGACTGCAGTCCATGGTGAAGTCCTTCCTGGATGGACTGGTTTTAACACACTCATTCACAGAGGTCCAATTCCACCACCAACCAACATCGGATACCTTCCAGTAATTGATTCAAGTCCTACAGAACTGGGAACAGTAGAAACCATACTTAAGAGATCAACAGAAATTGCAAACAAACTAGAACTTCAGGAGATAGTTCTAGTCTTTGACCAAGCAATCTATGCAAAAGCTCAGGAGATACGGTGGAAGAATGACACATACAAGGAAAGACTTACAGTCGGAATGGGGGAGTTTCACACATGTATGGCCTTCTTGTCCTGTATTGGCAAACGTTTTGGAGATGCTGGCTTACAAGACATCCTGATTGAGGCTGATGTTATTGCTGCTGGGTCTGTTGGGGGAGTTGTAACAGGTCACCATTACAACAGAATCATCTGTAGCCACAAGTTGCTATGTGAGGCACTACACAGGTTACGCTGGCAAGCATATTTTGAGACCCTACCTTAGGACTGCCGTGAAACTGCTTTGAAAGTCGCCGCTGACCTCCAGAGAGCCTTCTCTGAAGAAGAATTTCAAGCCATCATTAAATCACAGGAGTTCAACACAATCTTGAAGACTATGAAAATTTCCACAAACAGCAAGAAAGTAAGACATTCCAATTTTCGAACTCCTACATTGAAATGGTGGAAGACCTCCTTTGCTTCATCACGGCCACACAAGAGGCAAATTGGGGTCTGCATCTCTCCAGCCTCCGCATCATGCTGCCGTGGTGACTTTGTTGCACAGAGGCAGCAGGAATATGCCTTCACATGCACTGCATGTGACCAGGTAATAGAACAGACAGCAAACAGGGACTCAAAGACTAAAGGTGGGCTTACAGGTTTTTCATTGAACAAAGGTTCAGTCCACAGGTGGACACTGACACAGCACGAGAGAGCAGCCATTACAATGGAGGTCAAGGACATGGCTGGGCAGAGCATGCCAATGAGACAAAGATCAGAGCTGGAGGAAAAAAGAAAGGAACAGGATGAAAAAGATGTTCAGAGCATTCTGTCAACTATACAACACATGATGAATCCATTTGATCAAACACTGGAAAAAGAGAAGCTTTACAATATTACATCAGGTCAGGTAGCATCAGAAGCTGTCTCTGCTGATCTGTTGAATGCAAAGGAGAGAGGTGAGAGGGCGTTTGTTAACTTTTTTCAACAACGTCTCAAAACAGATGAGGTGGAATTTCATGCTCCAGTGAAAAAAATGAAACTAAAGACATTTAAGAACACAGCAACCTCAAGTGTAACCAAAGTGAGAGACCGGGAGATAGTCATCAAAGCAGACAGAGATCTTTTCGTGAGGCTAATTGTGGTCTGTACAGCAAGGAAGATAGACATAGAAGAAATGCTGGTCTACAGTATGGGTCCCTTGCCTGCAACAATTGCGAATATTGATGGCTCTCTTGTGAAAACAGACAAAGCCAAATTAATGCACTTTCTGGAAGGATCAGTAAGTCCACCAGCAACAGTTGAAATCCCTGATGGTTCAACATGGGTGTGGGATGCAATGGCACTAATACAGACTATGAAACCTCAAAATACATTTGGAAGGTTTGCCAACAGTGTACTAATGTACCTAATCAATGCAGCCAAAGCAAGTAAATCTAAAGTGGTGCACTTTGTCCCTAATACCTACAAAACAATGAGTGTAAAGAATGCAGAACAAGACCGACGAGGAACAAAAGGATGTCAGTTGACTACAATATATTCCGCTGAACAGAAAACACCCAAACAACAAGTTTCTGTCTTGTGGTAATAACAAAGAGCAACTGCAACAGTTTCTTTTTGAGATGTGGTCAAAGTCCAGGAAAGGTCAAATTGAAGATATTACGCTGATAGTTGGACATGGGTCTGAGTGTCACGTAATCAGAATGGCCAACAGTGGCACAGAGCTTGAGGTCTTACCGCTGCCAGCACTGTTCACAACACAGGAGGAGGCAGACACTCGGCTGTTACTTCATTGTGCACATGCCTCACACTACAGTTCAAATATTGTGGTCAACAGTCCTGACACGGATGTGTTTATACTGGCCATCAGTTTCTGCAAGGAAATTGGAGCAAACCTGTACTTCCACACAGGGAAGGCAGCAAACAAACGCACCATACATGTTCAGAGAATACACAACTATGTTGGTGATGAAGTCTCTGATGCTCTGATTGGTCTCCACTGTTTCACTGGCTTTGATACAGTGAGTGCTATGCATGGCATTGGTAAACTGAAGGCAATAAAAACAATGCTATCTGACAAAGAGCAGTCTGTCACATTAAGGAAGATGGGAACATCTTTTCAACTCACAACAGAGCTTTATGAAGCAAGTGAAGCCTTTACCTGTGTCCTCCATGACCTAAAAGGTTGTATGGATGTAAACTATGCAAGAAGTCAAATGTTCAAGAGTGGAAAGTGCACAGACAGAAGTCTACCACCAAACAGGGATGCCTTACATAAGCACACTCAGCGGGCAAATTACCAGGCAGCCATACACAGGAGGTGCCTGTAGAGTCAGCCAGACATACCCCCACCAATGGCCCATGGTTGGAAGATTGAGGGAGACTTCTTTGGGATTGACTGGATGACACTTCCCCCAGCCCCTATTGGCATCTTGGAGCTCGTGTACTGCTCCTGTAAAAAAAACACAATGTGTTAAAGGGAGATGCACATGCAAACTGAACAAGCTACCATGCACAGACATGTGCCTTTGTTTGGACTGTGAGAACATTTCACACTAAGCCTTAGTGCAGGTGTGTTTTTTGCCCTTTGGCAAATTAAAAAAAAGGAACTGTCTTAACTAAAAGAAAAGTTAATAATCAAAAAAAATATAAGATTCAGTTATAATTTTATTATTGTTATTTTTCTGTTTGATGAAATACTGAATGATGAAACAATTTAGGAGAAAGTATGTTAACGTTAAGTTATAGTCAGTTGATGTGAACTTCTGTATAAATGTTATCTTTACCACTTTAATCTCTGTCTTCTTGTCTTGTCACTTATAGGCCAAATGAAGCTAAAACTTACTTAGCCTACTGTAATACAGTCTAGGGCTGCAACTAACGACTATTTTGATCAAGATGTCACACATGTGTCCAGACAATGTGTAACAGCCTTTCTGTCATTCAGTCAGTCAGTGGCGAAGATGAAGACGGCCCATAGATGTCGCCCATGACAGCGGGGCCCGAGCAGTGCAGTCAGGATACTCTGAGCGTTAGCTGGGTAATCACAGCACAGTCCGTTTATTCCTCAGGTTCTCCTCATCGGAAACTATGAACTGCAGCCTCATTAGTAAGCTGAGTTAGCTGTACTGCGGCTAAAAGTCCATTCGCTTTGCTAGTGATGAATGCTAACAACACATCGGTGGCTAATGAGCTAATACACAACGTGATTAACTGTTCAAAACACTTACAACTAACGTTAGAAACGTCTTCAGCTTCTCACAGAAGATATGCAGAAAATGTTTAGGTGAATACTGTCGGTTAGATAGCATAAAGACCATGAATAAAGACACAGACTACTTACTTTTTATGGTTAACTCCGGTCAACTCCTCTGTAGCCTCGCGTCACCAGGGTCTTCACATAAATTGAAGACTCCTCTGAGCCGTGTTTACTTCCTATTTGGACGAATATCACTGGCACACTTCAAGTCAGGTGACGCTGGAACTTGTTGTTGATTGGTTTGCGGTATAGTACGCCATAGCATCTGCCTGATTAGTTTATCAAACATAAGTTTAGTTTTCATAAAAATATGATCGAATTGAGACTGCCAACAAATGGAAACGTGTTCAGAAAAAATATATTAAGTTAATGTTAAAAAAGCAGCTACTCTATCGCTGAGGATTGATCATTTCAAAAACGAAAGCAGATAGCGACCTTCGGCCCACCGCCTATTCTGTTAGCTACCGTTGCTGTTCGTCTGTCAGTCTGTCAAGTTCTTCTCAGACAGCACACTTTAGAAAAAATCCAGCTGTCTCTCACTGGCAGGGATGAATTCCTATTGGCTGTTGGGGCTGCAGATGGATTCAGTGCGCTTAGGTGCTTTTAGCAAAAGGAGCGTGCAGTTTAGAAACACTGTAAAACAACTACAGTCATTTCCCCAATAATAAACATTGAATAGTCTGTATTTTCTAAATCTGCTGAGAGGGAACAGGCGCTCAGTTTTCTCCAGAGATAAATATGTTAAAAACAGCTTTGTCATGTTTTGTTTGTGGTAAGTTTGGTCGAGGATGGACACATAGCATCACTTTATTTCCAGAGTTCACCCCAACACTGTCAATAGTGGTAACAATACATCCAGCTAGCTATACCTTGTATTTTAAATCTTCATTTGCCTTTTTCTCATCTCTGGCATCCAATATTTACACTCCTTTGAGCTAAATGCTCCACTGTGTTTACCAGTTAGTCTCTAACTGTAGCTATGTTTCCATCCAAAAGTGATTTGAATCATTGGGAAATGCGCATTAAAAGAAATACGAATCCTGTGTGTTTCCATTAACTGTATGGACTTTGGTGAAAACAAAACAAGTCTCGCATTCTTCTTCTTTTACTTTTTCTGGCGGTTGGCAACCAGCTTGTAAATGCATTCCCGCCTTCCCAACCCGGAGTGTGGATATCACCATGGAGAGAGGTGCGCTACATCAGACTTAATTTGAACATAACTGTTTCCATCCCCCGTTTTGCGAATCAACATTTTTTTTAATCAACCAAAACCCAGCCAAAGTTAGCGTATTTTAGTTTGTGCCAATCAGGGGATTTTAATTCCAATTTTGGCTTTTCCATCTAGTTTTCCGATGCGATACTTCTAGATGCGCATCTAAACAGGCTGATGGAAACATGGCTTGTGTCTGCTGTTGTAAGAACTTGTTGTCCAACAGATGATGTGAGCAGTCATGGGCTAAATTTACTCAAGGCGAGTGAATTTGACCTTCAAGGTTTTCGTGTTAGTTGCCAAGTGTTGGCGTTATCAGCCGTAGAGATGTCTGCCTTCTAATGGAGTTTCATGGCACTCAGCTCGTGGTGCTCAAAACTGAGCTAGTTAATGTTACACCGTAGCCAAGGAAGACGGCATTAATGTTTGCATCTCACGCTGTCATGAGCAAGAGCCTCTGGTCCCTGAGTAGACACAGACATCCCCCTGTGTGGTGATACAGGTGGGGGGTGTTGTTTGGCAGACAATCCAGATTGATAAAGAGCTCTCAAGGTAAAAGGAAAAACATGGATTTTTGATTTTGGGGTGAACTGCCCTTAAACTGCCACAGTTGGCCACAACATTAAAAATGTCACAATATGAGTATGAAGACCAAAGACTAGCTATTTACTAGTAGTTTTTGCTTTGTTTTAAGAACAAAGGTCCACATTAAAAGGCAAAACATGTGTAACGCCCTGCTGCTCCATACAATAGGCATACTTTCTCTGTGGTGTAATTACTTGTAATTTATTCATCTTTGTTGTCAGTTCCATTTCTATCATGCTGCATTTGTTGGCATTTAAAATTCCTGTCATCGGTTTATTTTGTTGTTACCATTGTTGGGTGTGTGTGTGTGTGCGTGCGTGTGGCTGGTTAATACCTTGATTTATTTGGGGAATGGAAAAAACACACTCCATATCTATGTTAGATACTTCAATTAATTTTTGTCTGATCTCTGTAAAAATGATCCTGTGAGTATCCTAATCCCCTCTGTCAACACAATAACCTAAATGAAAAACCTTCATCCCTTTTAAACCAGCCAACACAGTGTTCATTACACCACTGCCTGTGTGTGTGTGTGTGTGTGTGTGTGTGTGTGAGAGAGAGAGAGAGAGAGAGAGAGAGAGAGAGAGAGAGCATATTGCTGCAGAATGGTCCTCTGTAGATAACATGCTGTGCTGGCTTCTGTATTTATGAAGTACCAGAGAAGTGTACAAGAGACAGGTATCACAGGATGATCATGGAGCTGTAGGGCAGAGCTTCCTTCTGTATGCACATCAAACATAATGACCCAGGGCCTTGTTGTACAGAGTGGACCAGGCTCTGATGTGATCATTTTTTATCACAACTACAACATCAGTAATGTAAGACTCTCTCCCTGTTTGTGCTCTGTCAGTTATCAATTGCGTGGTCCCTCATAAATTAAAAAAGAAAGTAGCTCAGAGGATTACCGGCTTCATCATCATACTCATTCTTCTTACTGGAATGACTTTGCTGAATTAAGCATAGTCTTAGTTCAGGCAGGACACGATGTCAAGCTCAGGTCACATCCCAGCTACATCAGTGCTGATAGATCACATGATTCCTTTCAATGCAAGCAATTGGCAAATCTCATTCAGGGCACACTATTTAAACTGCTTTCTCTAGCCTACTTTTGCTGCTTCCTCTGCAAGCTGCTTTGCAACCCACCTCATCCCCAGCTCCTCCTTTTCATGCTGTGTCGGACTTATCAATGTCATTTCTGTTTGTCATTGATGCTGGCTCTGTTCTGTCCTGCTGCTCTCCCTGCCTTAGGCTTTCCGTGTAGGTGCATGGAAGGGCAGGGAGGTTTGCTTACGCTGCCTCAGGCTTTCTGCGTATGCATAGGAAAGGCAGAGAGGCCCCAGAACAGGGCCATACCGCCAAATATAACACTGCAAATGGAAATCAAATTTTCTTTGACTAATGTGATCCTGACTGAACTAAAGTAGTGTTTTAATGAAGCTCTTAGAGTAAAGACACACACAAGTAAGGGGACCTTCTATTTCCCATTCACTGACATGAGGAGCTTCAAATACCTCCTGAGGACTATGATGGGATCACATACATACAGTGAATGACAGGAAAGCAACACGGGGTAAAGTTTCAATACTGCAGCCAGTGATTACTTTCATTCATTTCTTTGAGTCATTAATTATTTAGTTTATAAAATGTAATAAAATAATGAAAAATATCTCTCTATCCCAGTACTGGGTATTTGGAGTATACCAGTTTCATGTTTGCATGTGCAAAAATCATACCCTAGTTTCAGAATCCTGGATGCTTGTCCCAGTTTTTAGAAGTCTGAATATGCTATCTGGATTATTCTGCAAACACACTGTTCTGTGAAATGGAAATACTACAGGTAGTTTTCCAATTACTGTCCCCAAAAGGTTTTGAGGACAAGGACTTTGTAGTTGGTCTGGCAAATATACATCTGAACAAAGAACAAACCAAAGACTAAAGGTGTGACCACATTACATTAACGATCAACAAAATTTACCAACACAAAAAAACGACATGATGTCATGTTTCTGATGCACATAATAAATCAACAGTGATCCCAGCGATCACAGGTTGTAAACAATGTATGAGGGTGTTGCCACAGTTTGTGGTGTGATAATGTACTAACTATAGTGATATAACAGTGACCTGTGAGTCCACCAGAACTGGCTTGAGATCACACTGAAAAAGAAAACGCACACTCAAATTTGTCTGCCATTTGGCCTTCAACACAAGTGAACTGGAAACAAGGCAGATATTTGGAGGTGGGACATGTGATCAGCTAGAGCAGAGACTAACACTTTCTTACATACCACCATACCATTAAAATATGTCCAGATCTGCCTGATAGTGACTCTTAAAGGCATAGTTTGGATCTTTTGAAGTGGGGTTGTATTAAATACTTATCCATAGTCAGTGTATTACCTACAGCTGATGTCAGTCAGCACCCCTTTATATTGGAGAACGTGGCTGAAATCAGACAAGGTCCAAGGTGCTCTATTCAGACTATTTTTCCTCATCTTACTGTCAGCCAGTGATTTGCAATGGAGAATTGAAGCTGTTGTATCACTCTCTTCAGTGCCAGACTCCACTGAGATAAGCACTGATTTAACATCACTCAACACAGGAGCTGCTGGCCTGCAACTGCCTTGATCAGTTTTGTTTAGTGTTAAGCAGGATTCATACTTCTGCATCGAATCAACGGCGTAGCCTGATGTGCACCGGCTCAGAAATGTAGCTACACGTCACTGTGAAAAAAACATTTCCCTCAGTGAAGAGAGACAAAACTTTTGTTTACTTTTATATTGCAGATTATGGAGACGATAAAGCCCTCACAGAATAGCATTTTATGTCTTGTGTGTGATTTATCCTGACTTCATATGGGTAGAGGAAATCTCCGCTAGTTGCTAGGCTAATTTATATAATGTAAAATGCCCCAGGCTTGTGCTAATAACATTAGCATGTTGGATTTGTTTAGAAAAACCTTTATGGAAAGAGACGTTTGTTTTGTCAGTGAACCTTGTGAGCCGTAATGGAGCTGAATTTTGCAACGTTACTGTTGTTAATGTTGCTGTTGTCCCTGGTTTCATATGAGTAGAGGACATGTCTGCTGGCCACTAGGCTAATTTATACAATGTAAAATGCCATAGGCTCATGCTAATAACATTAGCATATGGTATTTGTGGGGAAAATGTGTCCAGCAAAAGACAAGTGCTTCGTGAGTCCTGTGAGTTATAATGAAGCCAATTTGCATAGTTTTTAAATTATTATTAGTTTTTTAAATTGTCTTAGCCATGTTTAATGTGTGTTCTGGGTTTGTTTTGAATCAGTTCAACTTTACAGCACTTCACAGAGACCACCCCACTGACTAGTGTTCTGGAGGTGTAACTGCAGAGTGACACAGACACACCAGCACACAAGTATAAATGTTCACAGCGGTGTAGGCCACGTGTGTAGGCTACAGCTTAGGCTCTGCATAGAGCTGACACACAAGTATAAATATGCCTTTACTGTGTGACTTTGGCATTTAAAAGGGTTGGTTTAGATTCACAAAAGTCACACAATAACACAAACAAATTAACTGATTGAAGCAGTGGTAGACCATCAACTCTTGTGTTTAGTTAGTTTACTTTTGTCAGTGGAGTCTGGTGGCTTTGATGAGAGCATAGATAAAGAACTGAAGCCATAACTGGCTTCCCGTCCAGATGTGCTGTCAGGCGAAAAGGTAGAAGTGGTGAAAATACTGTCAACATAGGATACACTCCTGCCCTTTCTCCAAACTAGGGGCAAACCAACAGACATCTACTGTATATAATACACTGACTATGAATAAATACGTCATACAACCCTACTTCAAAAAATCTAAAAAACTATCCCTTTCAGATCTGCTTGTTTCAAATACTCGGTCAGATCATTGCTGTCATGTGAGCACTTCCCTTTGTCTTGTTTATTTTATGCCTTAGCTGACATGTCTGTGCTGTCACTGCAGTTTGTTGCTGCTCCACTGTCCTGGGGGAAACTCTCCATACCTCTGCTGTGTGTTTTGCGGAACACAGATCCAGAGCCACTGCCAGACCCTCAGCAGGCTGCCTCCTTTGCTTGTTACGTAATTGTTTGACACTTGCATCTTCTATCTTATCTTTGGATAAGATGATGTATATCTTATCAATGTTGCAGCAATCACCACATAATAGGAGTGTTACAGCTGATATCTTAGACTGATGCAATCTATCAAACAATGAATAGTCACATTTACCCAAATGTTGAAGAATTCCTTTAAGGAGGTTGATATTATCATCTAAGCAGTATTTTAAGCTCCAGGGGGGTCAGTGGCTGACATCCAAAAGTAATGAGGTGGAAAAAATGTACCATGATCTGAATTTTAGAAAACCATTTTAAATTCTTGATGAGGATGAGCCAGAGATTTAGTTTGATCTGGAACCCTTCGCACCCCTCATTCCACACAGTTTGCACTGCAAACATTTCATTTAGGCTATGGGGGAGCATGCACACAAACACACACACACACACACACACACACACACACACACACACACACACACACGCACGCACGCACATACACACAAACTCGTACAGAAACAGAACAGGACAGGACTAAACAGCGAGACAGACAGAAATACTGGGAAAGTTCAGATAGTTCCTCCCATCCTCTCTGTTCTCGCAGCTCCTTTGTGTTATTTATTTTTATCACAGTAAGACAAGCCTGTAACTTTGAGTCAAACAGGAGTGAGTGTGTCTTTGTTAGGATGGTAAGTGATTTGGACTTCTGAAGGTGCACACTGGTGGTGGGACACAAGCAGTTTAGGATTCAACCCTAAAATTACTGTTATGACCCAGATTGAGTCAGATATTTTTAACCTCGTTCACCACCATTGCCACATTATAGCCTACTTACAAAGTGAGACCAGGCAGAGAGCAGACCATAGCCTTATCGGTAATAGTATCGGTACTGTCAAATCACTTAGTAACTTTTCACAATGATATCACTTGATCTCTTGGTAAAGTACTGCAACAATGCAATTGCCATAAAAGAAAAAACATAAAAATGTAATTTCTGTATTATTTTGACAATCCAAAACCTTCAAAGCAACTATTTATGAAATGTCATGAATGTGTCATGAATAGTGATTTGCTTGATGATTTGGGTGTTACATTCCAAACTCGTTACTGGCTTGTAATGGCACACTAATCAAACTGGTAGTTATTTCAAATTGAAAGTCCACCTACCAGTAATTTTGAGCAGAAATGTGTCTGGTCAGGTCTGAAGCAGTGTTCCAGATTATCATGTACTCTGTGGTTGTAATTTAACAAATCACCTTCCCTGTAAAGGTCCGAATATGCTTATGTAAATTCAGCATAATGGCACCACTACCTCAGAAATATTTAGAAAAAGTTTTTTTAAAGTGTAAAATGTAAAAATAAATAAATAAAACAGTTTAAATCTGCTTTTTATGTGCTACAAAAAAGCTGCTTTGCTAGTCCACCATATTTGCTATGTAGTCTGACTGAGGGTTTAAACAGAATGTCATGGCAGCGTGATTTTATACAAAATTAATGACAACTCACACCCTGGGAAATTTACACTGCCCTTTCAACTTGAGTGAAACATTTTAGCAAGCATCTTTACAGTCGGCACATTAGATGGGGCTAAACAGTCTGGTGGTCAGACTTGCATGAATGTGTTCTGTCTGATCACACCGTCACAGCAGAGTCATAGGCAACCATCCTATTTTATGATGCTTGCAGCTCTCTCTGACAGAGCCTTTCAGTATGCTAATGGATAGCTGTCATGCCTAGAAAGTCAATGTTTTCTGAAGAGCTCCACAACGGCTTTTCCACTGGCACTTTTGGCTGCGCCGAGAGTGCCAATGGGCTTACCAGACTCACTCCTTCCTTCGTGAAGTACCCATCAACAAAAATTCTGTATTCATACATTCATGTTGTTGAAAAGTGCACTTGGTAAGTGTACCAAACATTAAGATAATTGTCCTCCACCCAGATGAAAATGCCTATCATGCATGCGTAAGCACATACATGAACACGTGTATGAACATGTGGTACACTTAATGGTTCCAGTTTGGGGGTTTGAGAATAAAGTCAGGTGCTTTAATGTCTTGGGAAACACCAGATGATATGTCAGAGAGAAACACAGTTAGGGACCTAAATTGTTGATATGACATTTTCAATATCAATCCAGCTTATTATGATGTGCTACTAATGGCTTATGCTAGCCATATTACAACATCCTTCAACATGCTCATAAAGTTATTTATTGCATTATTGTTTTGACCATAACTAAAAGCACTGGGCTACCCCACGAATGAATGCACTACATAACGTGAGCTACAATAGGCTAGCTATATAGGTAGTCCACTCATCTAATGCTAATGGTAAGTTAAGTCAATGTTGTGTTAGCTAATGTTACTTATGGCTATTTCATTATAATGAAATGACATAATGTGACAAAACGTAATGTGAATAAAACTTTAATACATTTTGTCCTCTGTGAACATGAGTTTTGCCTGAGTCACGTCACATAGATTTTAGATCAGTCTCATTCCAAAGCCGTCAAATATGTCCACTTTGTCAGTGATTGGCATCAGATATGTGATGCTAAAAGCCACATTTCGCGGCAATATGATACGCCAGTGGGCAGCGTCAGTTTGTAATGCAGTTGGATGGCACCTGTTGTGGCAGTATGATGTGCCTCTGGATTCCATCAGGTTGAAACGCTGCCGGTAACAACGTAATATACTACGAACCTGGAAAACCCCAATAGTGCAGGTGGGAGAGGCAGTGGATGTATCCAACAAACCTGGTGTCTGCTTCCCATATGAATGTAGGGCCAAACCATGATGTTTTTGTTTTTCTAAACCTAACTATGTGCTTTTGTTGACATCCTGGGGTTGGTTGCAGCATCCAAGAATGTCAAGAGCAGACGTAGGAGGATGAGTAGTCCATCATATGTAGATGTAAAAGGCCATATCGGTGATATGTGACGATTTGGGCTGAGAATTTGTCGTACATTTTCATCAGAAGTGGTGGTTGTTTGTTGTTGATGAAGGCATCAACTCCCATGGTATCACTCTACTTCATGACATCATTTTTTTTAAATAAAAATGCTTAATGGCTTCCTTCTGGGTAATAAGATTGATACTATTTACATGTCTGTGGGTTAGGTATGGAGCTGGAGACGGGACATGGTTAGACTAATTTGGCACAAAGACTGATCTGGCTGTATTTTTACTTGTCCATCTGCTTTGATAAGCTTCTCCAAGCACCAGAGCCAACCTATTGGGCACTACACTGTGTCTGTGTATATGTATGTTGGTCAACATGCATGGTCTCCCGCTGGCTTCAGGCCCAAAGCAATCACAACATTTGGACAAATGCTGTGACACCATGTGGCTTATTTACATATGCGAGTGAAATGCACAGTATTTCATCACAACAGTTATGTATTTTCACATGAGCATTTGCATTTGTTGTTCCTTGAGAGTGTGTTTGAGGGGAAGAGAAGGGTGGAGAATGTAATGTTTGGCAACAAATATGGTGAGCCTCCACAGTGACATGATGTCATCAGGCACAATGCACAGGGGGGCAGCTACACACCTACTCACACACACCTACTCACACACACACACACACACACACACACACACACACACACACACACACACAGACAACAACAAATGAAATGCGTTATTATGAAAAAATTTCCATGGTGTAATCCCTGTCACACTGCAGTGTTTCTAGAGGAATAACATCACCATGACTGATGAACAGAAAATAGGAAACTCACATTCTCAGATATTTTATGTAAGCCCCAAAGTGTTGTTAAACCCTAATAAAACAATACAGACTCTGGAGAAAAATACAATATTAAATCATATCATGCCTTGTAGTTTAGTTGAATAATTACAGTGTTAATTGCTCAAACCACAAAACAAGAGGAGGGGCACATGCTGGCACCAATGGAAAGCATCCCACTGTATTGCACCGAGACCACACACAGTTATTAGATCTGTACGTCTTCTACCTTTTGAACTGACATTGTAAGCATGTTTAGAACAGAATCACAAAATCCATGGCATATTGGATTTATGGATTTACAAAGATAATTGGATTAAGCATTGGAGGTAGGGCCTGTCCGTTCATATGAAAGTTGCTCAGTGGTGCATAAAGCCAGTTAAGTTAACTTCCACCAATAAAATTACCCAGCTGATCATCACTGCTTCCACACTGTGTGGCCCATAGAGTCGGGGCACTAGAGACTTCTGCTGTTGGAGTTGGCTGCTTCTGCTTTAGGGCTCCACTAACTTGAATTGGGATAAATAATCCAATCATGAAGATCGTTTAGATTTTCCATTGGATCAAATCCTGATAATGGAACAAGTCATTTTGCGGGGGTTGTCATGCTAAAAAACAAACAACAAAAAGCAATGTATCCACTGATTTACTGGCATCTCTTTTGACACATTCAGATCACATTTCCTCTCCCATGAGTTTGGACCAATTACAATAATTCTGGTGTATGTGCAGGAACCTGGTTCTGTTCTTGGTGATTTTACCAGATGTGTTGTGCCCATTTTCTTGCCATATTTTCATCAATATATATAACATGCCTGGTGAGAGTGAACAAAACTCTGCATCAATGCTTTGGTAATTTGGAAGGGACTTATATGTCAAGGTCACACCCTTCTCTAGGACAGTATGTTATCTGCCTCCTATCAAAGTGAGTTACTAAAGAGGGCTGAACCCACTGTTCAAAAATTATGAACTTCTAAACACCATTACCAACTATGTAAACTTTTGTGTAGAATCAGTAATTAAAAGAAAGAAAGTCAGAACCTTCCCTAGCACTAAACCATGTATTAACAAGGAACTGAAACATCACCTAAAACTACCTAAATCTGAAAAAAATAGCCTTCCTGCAGGGTGACTCAAGAAATGAAAGAAGATAGGAGATAGGTCACATGATCAAAAATACAAAGACAGACTATAAGGACAAGGTGGTGGAGAAACTGAGAAGTGGTAATGCAAGAGATGACTGAAGGGGATTGAACAAAATGATGGGCAGGGAGCAGAAACCAGCCCCACAGAATGATGAGAAGTCATCTCTGTGTTACAAGGGATCAACCCTTGTAAGGCTCCCGGCCCACACAGACTTAAGGGGGGGTGGAAGACAGTGACCATCATCCCTTTACCAAAAACACCTCATTCCAAATCTCTTAACGACTTTCACCTCCTCACACCTTTACACAGTGTACTAGAATGTGTTTTTCTGCCTGTTAATTGGCATGAGGTTGCTTTCAATGACTCATAGGTTACAGGGGCGGCACCACTGAGCACTATATCTAGCTGAGGATCTGCTGGTTGGGGGTACATTTCCTACCTGGCTTCTGCGTTAGGCATGGTCCAACGTTTGGTGTGGCTGACGCCACATGTCACTTTACGGTTGGGTTTCCCGGCAATTGGAAGGCAGGCATTCTTGCACTTCTACTGTTCTGCACATTTGTAGTGTGTGTTTTTGGCATTATACATATGTTCCTTGTCTTAGAGCAGAGCTGGCTCATCTTCTGGGGATGAAGTGATGTTGTGCATTATGAGCCTTGACATCCCTGTTTGTGGAGGCACAGTAGGCTGGTGTATTCTATGCTGCTATCATCAGTTGGTTTCGATGTGGCCTACAGAGAGATGCAACTCTTTTTGTTCTCTGTTCTGCTGTTAATAGTAAGCAAACCATGATCTGGCAGCCCTCGTCCGCCTTTTGTCCCTCACATGTTCAGTCTCTACATGTTTTTTTACAACACAACTGGTTTGGTTCCGTGGCTTTGATGCTTCAGCAAAGAGTGAAGAAGAAGCTGTCCATTAGGACGGTGGATGGTTACTGATTTCCCCCATTAGAATGTCCTATGAACAGCATATGTTCTTATCTTTTGGCTGCGGTTAGTTTATGTTATAATGTCTAGTTACTTTTCAGTTTGTTAGTTTGTTTACTTGCATGATTTATGTCTTTGCATGATTTATTCTTTGTGTTGTTATTATTATCCTTATTATCACTAGTTGTTCAAATGTTCATATTGTTGATTTATTTCTTGTTTTTGTCCTGGGTTGAAGAATTCAACCCAGAGGAATAAGCTCAGCATGTCTGCATCAGCAGAACCCTTTCAGATGGTTTTGTCCTGAATACAGGTGTCCCTCAGGGATGTGTGTTATCTCCCCTACTGTTCTTTATATACAGAAATGTGATGCAGTGCAACAGCAGTGACCTTTCGCTTATTAAGTCTGTGGATGACATCTCTAAATATCACGCTGATTTCGACAATGTGAAAATGTCTGCGAGATTTCAGAATGAGACTTTTCCTTTAGCAAGATTTGAACATAAAACAGAATAGAACAAAGATGTTTAATTTCTCGTTTTTGTAATAATGTAAGGCACTCATAATAACAATCTAAATCTGTCAGTGGCAAGCACTTTAAATGGACATAAATGACGAGGCACACCTGCCCCGAAAGGTAACATAGCCTGTTTGGCTGCTGCCAACTGCAGCCACGAACATTAGACCAATTTCATTAACTATTTTTTCCACTAGTCTCTTAGGCACAAAAGCGTGGGAAAATGGGTTTCAGGGTGAAAAGTACCTGGGTTTCTGTTTAACACCAGCCAGCACACCCTGCCCATGGTCTACAAATCACTAGGTGAGTGTTGTCACATTTAAAATCGACTCATGGTATGGAAACCTCTCAGTAAAATAAAAGAGCAAATAGACACAGGTCATCAGTCAGGCCAGCAAGATCACTGGAGATAAACACCATCACTTATTTTAATTTATATTTATTCATTTATTTTTATTTATTGTTTAAAATTGCCCTGTATCAGGCACTGTTGTGATGTCTTTTATGGACTTGCAGTGGAAGAACACTCACTATTGTTACCACAACATGGTCACTTTAGGATTTTAAGCAACATAATTGCCGTGTATTGTTGTGTAAGGTATGCGTCGTCTTAAATGCCAATACCAAACACAAATTTTCATTTTATGCAAATCTAGTGGACAATAAAGTGATATGAAGAAGCATAGATAGATTATAGTGATGCAGAAAAGCTTCCTATGAGTGTCAATTACTCATACAGTGATGTAAATGAAGAAAGTGTTTAAGTGATTAAAATACATTTTCATTTTGTATTTATTTACTTATTTTTGGGAAATGAATGTCCATATGAAGGCTCTTGTGGGTCTCAGCCTAGAGGACATCAGGTTATGCTGTCATAAATCTGCAGGACCATTGGACAGGTGGCAGCATAATGTCAATAAGGTTATGAACTCTCCTCTCCTCACAGATGGTTGTGAGTCTCCTTGTGTGAGTTCACTGAGCAAAGCCACCTACAGGCCATCTTGCAGACCACTTTTCCTGTCCAGCCCACTTACCATTATCTGGGTTTTGTGAAGTGAGCAATCTAAACAGAAAGCATTTTCATTCTGCTACCTTTTACTATTGGCAAATAATGCTGCAGATTCACTCTGCTCCACACTAAGATCTTGTCCTCTGTCCACTGAACTTACTTGGTCAGTTCCATCCCAGTCATGGCCATTCAATGTTCTATGCAAGGGGCAAACCACTCTCATATCTATATCTATATCTATATCTATTTGCACACGTTCATTGCTTTAATTTTACAGCTGCTAAATGAACTCATTTTAACGTATAGCATACATATGAAAAGTCTCCCTCTCACCCTCACTTAGTGGGGGTGGTGTGTGTCTTCCTAAAGCTGTGGTCCTCTACCAGAGGCCTGGGTGTTTAAAGGGGTCTGTGCAGTATATTAGCTGTTCCTAGGACTGCACTCTTCTAAACAGAGACCTCAGATGTTGTACCTGGAATTTGCTGGATCCACTCTCCCAGTTTGGGGGTAATACTCCTATTACCACTGGGACCACTTTGGACCTTACCTTCCACATCTGTTCCAGATGTTCCTTCAGCCCCTGGTACTTCTAGGTCTTTTCATGCTCTTTCATCCTGATGTGACTGTCTGCCCTCTTCTGCTCCTTGTCAACTACCACTATGTCTGCTTGGTTTAACTGTCAGCTGCTTGACAAGTCCCACAGGATCTTAGTCCTGTTGTTCTCAACCACTTTTGGTGGTGTGTCTTATTGGGATGTGGGGACTTTTAGTCCAGTGGTTCCCAACTGGTTCAGCCACAGGCCCGAGATTTCTCCTTAGTTATTAGTTCAAAGTCCACACAGTTAAAAATATTCAGCTTGTGTTTGGCCATGTTGTCGAGCTAGTTTGCCATCTCTGTCAAGTAGCTGTCTGTCAATCACTCGGTCTGCACCACATATTCACATCACTTCAAGACAAAGTTTTTTACAAACTTGACATGTTGACATGTGAACCCCTTTTGGACCGTGACCCACCAGTTGGGAACTGTTGTTCTAGTCCATACTCAACACAGATGTTCCTGTACAGAAATTAGAATAATATGTAATTTGTACTCAGTCAAGGAATGTAAACTCCTCAAATTGTTAAAAAAACTCTCATTCCCAAAAGCAACACACATTAACATTGGTTGTTGCTTCGTACAAAACATGTATTCGATAGAAAATTAAAGAATGTGATTCACAACATTTCCAAAAGCAATCCATGTGATGTCCTATCCAATGACTAACACACACCTGCATATAAATACCTCGTGAATACCTGATCATATTTTGAGACTATACCTGACACTGTATTAAACAATGGACCAATAAATTATAGAATAGTAAGGCCTGGAGAGGGTGCTTCAAAATTCAGGAAAAAGAGGGCTGCATTTCTCGGCCGCAGGTGGATGAGCCTTTGTTTTTGAACAGTCTTTGTCAGCCTGCTGTAAGGTTTAGTGTAGGAGTGAGGATTTCAGAGGATCACATCTCAAAATTGAGACACAACTGATGCTGGAGGGAGGGTACCTTTAAAATTTCAAACTAATTGCCAGAAAAACTGTTGGCATTAAACGTTCCTGCTAACTACGGATACGAAATTATATATTGGACACTGTGGTTAACATGTAATTAGGTCAAGGCACAAAAACTAGCTGGTTATGGTTAGGAAAAGATCATGTTTTGTCTTAAAATACTTACTTTTGAGGGCACAATCCCATCTGGAAATGCAGTGATGTCTGTGTAATAAACAACCACTCTCATGGCACTATCCCTAAAGACGCGACAATGGCTCAGTAAAAAACAACAGCCCATTCTCAATCCCAGATCGTCACTTTGTCATGTCCCTTAGCGTGTTATGTTGACACCAAAAGTAGCCTTAAGCATCTTTATGAGCTGCACTAGGCTGTCAATTAACTCCATTGTAAACACATTCAAGGCAAGACTTGATGCTGAGAGCAACTGATGTAATATAAAGAGCAATAAAGACTTTGTAAGGCGGGAGGGAGAGGAGGTGGTTTGGTCAAACAAAACCAGACTTTCATCCAGGAGATCATTGTTTATGCTTTGTATGAAGCCCACAGTCACTGCTGTTTTAACATAACATTACATCATTTTTGTATGGTCTGTGGTTACTCACGTGACATGACGTGTCATGTTACATTACGTAACAGGTATACTTAACTTAATACATGATCTTTTTTCTAAACCTAACCAAGCAGCTTCATTGACTAAACCTGACTGCAATTGTTTGACAACATTAACCACTTGTTACAATGTGTTTCAGGTGTGCATCACATAGAGACACCAAAAGGTGCCCTGTGTGCTGCTATGAGATGCCTAGGGGGTGTGACAAAGCCTCAGTATTCCATAACCTAGAAATGACAACAGGTTGAAAACAACCAGGTTTCCTTGAATTATCTTCGATGGAAAAACAGAGGCAGATTGCTAAAACACAACTGGTTTTGTTGTTTGTTTGTCCTAAACATGAGTCTGCAGCTTTGCAGCCATCTTGTCTAGGTAGCACACCATCCACCATTCCCTCCGCCTGCTGATGCAACACATTTTCACTCCGACCTTGTCACATATTGACGTTTGGTCATAGACTTCCCATGTCAAGATATTACATCCAAGGTACCCTGGGAGCATTGGTTGCTGACGTTCTGGGACGCCATGTCAACTTCAGCCTGTTGCATGAGCTGTTTGATTTCAAAATACACTTCCCCTTTCACAGAAAAAGAGCAGGATTTGGCTTTAAAATCTAATAGGAAGTGAACACTGGGTGAAAGTGGGTGGTTGTTGGACCCAACCACCACCTGTCCTACTTGGACTTCCGCCATCTTAACTTTCATTGTTGTCCCGCCGTGTTCCCTCCTGATGCCACTGAGCGCCATTGAACAATAATGCCGACCAGGCAGGTATCATGCCAATGTGAAAGGACACCTTTTTTGTCAGTGTCTGATGCAGAAAGTCACTGACCAAGACTGACGACTTTAGAGTGAGACCATGTTGGCCGATGACAAAATTGGTTCATATGCTACATCACTTTAGAAACGTTGATATGATACGTATGAAGCATGCAAATGTAACGTGTGACACTACTTACAATGCTTTGCAATTTCAAATATATCAACATTCACCTTGTTCCATAATTACTAAAGAAAGCCAGTAAGGACCCCTGATATAAGTAGATGTGATGGTTGTAAGATGGATACATGCACCATACTTAGTTCTCTGTGTATTCATAAGTAACACTTGTTCCTTGCTCAAAGAAAGAGTGGAACAGCAATGACAGACTTTATTCTGCTACATTTGATTGCATTACACAGAATGTGAGTGATGTTATAAACCATGAACTAGACTGGGTGAATAAAGACGGTAGCATTATGTTCAATTAAGTCATTTCAGTCATGCCTTTTTTAATGCAATAGAAAATGTAATTAAAATGAATGAGTAGCAGCACTCAGACAATACGAGAGCACTAATAATCTGCTCTCTGTGGCTTTATGTTGCACCAGCTAGTCCCTAATCTCTTCCTGTCTTTCTGTTTCTTTCATTCTTCTGTGCCCTCATGCAAATGAAGATAGAGCAGATAATTGGCCCGTGTTGATCGCGTTAATAACAGGGAGACATATCTCACCCTCTCAGTGCATCCCACCCCCTTTTCCACAAATGTCTCGTTTCAGAAATGAGTTTTTAATGGGCTGTACCGGCCGCATACAATGGCAAATGCCTCGACACTTTCATGCCTGTCACCTATTCTGCCATTACTCAGGGTGCAGGATTAGGTGGCGAGTGGCCACTGACAGTGTGATGTAGTAGACATAAGGGAAGTGAAAGAGCTGTCTTAATTAGAAGGGAGGATGCATCCTATCTGTAAGCTCCTTGGAGGGTTAGAGGCACACGTGGTGATGTTGCAGTTGATTTGTCAGTGATTAAGCCATATCAAATCACTTAGCCCTTGTGTCTGATCTGAGATAACACTATACAGCAAACAGTGTTACTGAGCATTACAGTATCATCCGAGCATGATGATGTATAAAAGATAACCATATGACCTGTGGTTGAGGGTGAAATTCTATCAGTTTAAAGAAACAAGGTAAGACAATGTCATTAATGTGGAGCGACCAAAACAAAGCCCACCCAGTATCATCCAACTGCAGAGCAGGTGCAGGTGTCAAATCAAGTCAATTTATTTATATAATACACTTAAATAACTAGTTAAAATGAATAGGTAAATAAGTATATTAACACATTCTCATCCCAGGTTGTTCAATACTGGTTTCTTGTGCCTTCAGCACAGCATGTGACACAGATTCTAAAGGCACCTTTCTGCATCTATATGAGATGCATCGTTTAATGTCTGTAGCTGCTTGTTCTGTGTTTTTCAAGCCCTGAGGAAGGCCTACAGAGGCCGAAACACACTGACTCTTTTAATGATTTAGTGACACTGATAAAGGATTTTTAATATTTCTTTCAGCTAGGGATGGGCAGCACAAGCAAAAACACTATTCGAAAATCATGGCAACTATTCGACAATTTTTCGAATAATCCCCCCCCCTCCGGAGCCACGCACACAGAGATCCATTCATCATTCCGCCAGTGCCACACCGCCCGCGGAAGTGCTGCAAAGCACGGCGCACCGACATTCTCGCCCGAGCCGGAGCACATCCTTTCACATCGGGCATTTCTCCACGCCAGTCAACGAGCGGTTCTGCTCCCAGCTGTTGTCTCGTCACCCGGCTTGACACATTCGCTCGCAGAAAACAGACCAGACAGCGAAACGATCACTGCAGGGCGCGAGCCAGCCACGGAGCTGCGCAGCGCCGCCGGTGTGGATGACACAATCGGTTAACATAGGTGCCGAAAGGAAACTGGCCTCGCTTCTTGGCGCTTTGAGGCTATTCGCAGCGCTTCCGCGGGCGGTGTGGCCCTGGCGTTACGGTCCCTCGTCGCCTCCTGCGTGCCTCGCTCTCAAATGACTGTGCATACTTGTTGTAGACTTGTGATACGCAAGCTTTGCCTCACAGAGTTTGCACTGCACCTCATTTTCGTTTATTTTGTCGAAGTTGTTCCACACGGAACTTTTTGATGACTGTAATAATCTCTGCATGTTTCTCCTGTTTGTAGAAGAGCATCAAACTAGCTGGTAGCCCATCTCACACCGCTGTAGCAATCCTAGACTGCCCTCGTGCGGTTAGGAGCTGAATTGCATGTCAAATAAAGGGGGGGGAATAATACGGCGAACAGTAATAGTCGCACTAAAAAATCGATTTTTCAAAAATAAAACGACTATTCGAAATTTGAAAATCGTGACCCATCCCTACTTTCAGCGTTTATATATTTTTGGATTTCCTGGATTGCTTTCCTGTGTATTCTGTTGATCCCCATTTACCAAGAGCACCTGATATACTTTTTTAATCTCACTTGTATTATACAGAGAAAGGGTGGGGTTTTTTTTGTTTCCTTTAAACAAGGAGGTAGGTTCACATTATCCTCGATCTATCAGTTCTGTGCAATTTGGGAAAATGCCTAATCAGAAGTGTTTTCTGTTAGTTTTGGTATTCCAACTCCAATGGAGAGCAGCGCACAGCTGCTTAAACTTTGCCTCCCCCAGAGAGTCCCAAACAGGGTTTTTATCTGTCAGACAGGCTTAAAGGAAAACTACCATATCAGCAGAGCAATGATGTAATGCAAAGCAGGACAGGGAATTTCAGGTTTTTTTCTGATATATATATATGTATATACACATAAATCTTACTATATAATGACGAAAACTCTGTCTGTGTCTGTGTTTGTGTCTCTGTTCCACGTTTTTCTCCTCACTGACTTGGTCAATCCATGTGAAATTTGGCACAGTGGTAGAGGGTCATGGGAGGATGCAAATGAAGCAATATTACATCAATTGGCCAAAGGTGCTATAGCAACCGATTGAAATTGCAGACTTTGAATGGGCATGTCTCATGCTTCGTATGCCGTAGAGACATGAAACTTTGCACAGAGATGCCTCTCCTCATGAGGAACAAATTTGCCCCAAGATGCTGTACATTATCACGGACACTGTCAGTGTGTCATTCTGTCTGTCCCACGTTTTTCTACTCACTGACGTGGTCAATCTATGTGAAACTGCACATAGGCATTGAAGATTGGCATAGGTAGAAGGTGACAAAGCTACTTTTTCCATAAATTACACTATTAGTATATTCTTTTCCCATGTGAACTACCAGTGCGCCCCACTTTTAAGTCAATACAACATATAAACACTTAAACTATCTGCCTTTCAATGTGCTACCTCAACTACTAATGTACAGTTTTAGCCCACTAACTATCCCACTATTGGCAATGGTACTACTGTACTTTCAATAAAGCAATCGTACTATCAAATTCACAAAAACTCTGTCTGAATACATTGCTCTTCTTAATGGGTTCAGTTGACTATTTAATCTGCAATTTCCTATGACCTGTATCCCAAACACACACCATGTGAAACTGTACGTGGGCAACTGTGCACTCACTGGGTATGGACTAGTACATATATATACACGTGTGTGTGTGTGTGTGTGTGTGTGTATGTATATATGTATATATGTATGTATAAACATTTGCATGCAATTGTATACTACAGTAGGCATGTTGACAGCTGCTGGTAAACACTCACATTGATGTAAGGGCCCTTTCCTCCTTTTCAGATGGAAAATATTGTTGAATTTCCAGCACTGAAATGCATTTTTGTTCAATGAAGAGAACCAAATTAAAAGAATTGGATTCAGCGTTGGAGGGCCTCATTCATTCCTATGAAAGTTGCTCAGTGGCACATGAAGCCAAAATGGTTCAACTGCTGCTTATAAAATTATCTGGATCACTGACACTGCCTCCACACTGTGCAGCCCATAAAGCAGCCGCACTAAAGAGTTACCGCATCCGAGCCAACTACTTCCGGGTTAGCACTCCACTAACTGGAATGGGGGATAGAAAATGATTCAATTGTGCTTCTCTTCTAGACTTGACTAGGCTGAATGTAATAAATCCTGATAGTGAAACAAGTCATTTCGTTAGGGTTGTGATGCTCAATAAATTGTATTCAATGACATCTCTTTTGCCAGGTGGAAAAAGTGAGGGAAAAGTCTTTTTGGACCACAGGACATCACTTAATGGTGTAATTCCACTGTTTAGCTACTATGAAAATTGGCTTCAGTGCCTGGGGGCCTGGCTTACAGCAGGTTGCTTAGAGCACTGCGCATTGACTTGACTGGCAGATGAGAGCTGGAAGAATTTCCAAAAAGGAGGACCAATAAAAAACAATTCTCAAAATTTGAGTGCATCCTGCCAAATGGATGAAGCCTGTCTGTTCATTGTAAGCCATCCAAACCTTAATGGTGTTGCACTGAAATTTGTCCCAACAGCTTTGCCTTAATAAGCCGATAGGAGGCATTCCTGCATGACAAAAAGATGCAAAGCAACAAAATGAATGTTATATTCTACATATATGCTTTTTAATGACGTACTTTTTTCTTGGTAACTGTAACCAATTACAATTACATTTATTTTGTATTTTGATTATGTAATTTGAATTATGTTACATGTAAATAGTTACTCCCCGCGCTGGTAATCTGTACAGCGAACACCTCTGTTGTCATGAGTGCAAAATGGAAGAGCCATTTTATGCTTTAACAGAGGGGTTTCCAGCCTGTTGGGTAGGTGACTGATGCTTCGCCCTGGATACTCTTTCATTCCTCTATCAGCATCCTCACGGAGGACCTCCCCACCCAAGCAGCCGTTTACCAAATGGGAAAGTGTTCCTGGGTAGGGGGTTTCCATGGTGACCAGCCTCAACTTCTGATGTGTCAAGCTTACACTGCACAGACAGATGCAGGCGTTCACACACACACACACACACACACACACACACACACACACACACACACACACACACACACAGGTGTGACAATGTACGGCGCAGTGAGAGCAATGTCAAACAGCATTGATTTCCCCCCCACTGCCAAGATGAGGTTAAGAAATTGCTTTAGTACACTGCTAACAATTACCACTCCATTAGAGCAGATAGATAGTGTAGAGAACAACTTTATAGCAACCCAGACACACACACACACACACACACACACACACACACACACACACACACACACACACACTCTGCTGGCTTCCTGCCATCCACACCATCACCAATACTACTACTGCTAACACACATACACATCAATGTGGGAGGTGGGTGTGTTAGAGAGTGATTGTATTTATTTGTAGGTGATTTTACAGTCACAATGTGCATATTAATTTAGCGGGCTGAATAATTAATAGTCAGTGAAAAGCAAGGGCATCCCTCACACACCCCACAGTAAGAAGCAGATGGAGGGAGGAGGGGAGGAAGAGCCCTTACTGAATTATCCACAATCTTTTATCAAATGAATGGAGGATTATTCTGCCAGATATGGGAGAGAAAGAGTGAAATGTGGAATTACATTCATAAAATGAACACACTATAATCACAATCATCATAATAATATTGACAAAGTGAAAATGACAAGTGTGCCACCACTCTCTGCCTCATGAGCATAAGGAAACAGATTGCTCTTCCTATCTTCTCCATCTTCCCTGATTTCAAACAGAATTCCCTCCTTTTCATTGGCAGAGGGATTATGTCATCGATGGAGACGTGAGAGAAGACAGGGGTCTGCAGACACAGCCATGCATTTCTTCTCAATACTTCTGCTGCCATCTTGTGATACAATGTGCATATTACAGGTTAGAAGTTCCTGACATCATAATTTTGTGTTAAACAAACTGCCTGACGGACACTCGCTCATACCTCCACAAAAAAAAAAAAAACACACAAAAATAAAATGAATGAAGAAATCTTTCTTAGACTTTTTTTTTAATAGTATTTCAACTGGTATAAGAAGTGCAAGTGCAGACCGTAGTCAGGGTTTGGCATCTCTAGTAAAATTATCTTTGGAGAGGAGAATACAGTGCTGTGAAATGCTTGTTTGCCTTTTTTTTGGCATCTTCTATAACTATGCACAGTATCAACAAATGGCACAGGCATATAGCACAAATTACTGCAAGGTTAAACTGGCCCATACTGATAGCTATATTTTATATTTTGTCATCCATTTTGTAATAACTGGTTGAAAGAGTATTTTCATTTGGCCATCAGTTGTGTTAATTCATTGAAGTATTTGCTTTTTTAGCATGCTTTTAATGTTTTGTGAGTGTGAGAGCATTTTGCTAACTTAAATGTGTCATTTTGGCCAGAGACCTCCGGATTAGGCCTGTGTGTGTGAACTGTTTTGAAAATGCAACCTCTAAATGGACCAATGTGTTCAAGGGAACAAAAAAAACTGTACGGTCTGGAAAATTAGGTTTTCATCTCTGGCATGCCTTGTGCAAGCATCGTAAATAAATAAAATTTAAACATTTTAGAAATGACTTAATTGATTGTATATTCTGTAAAAACACAATGAATTGCAGTAATGATATGGTCCACAATGGAAAGATGATGTGCTAATTGTGTTTAGAGTTTTAAAAATGTGACTATACATTGAAAAAAAGGGTGTTAGTAATTGTAAAAAAAAAATAAAAAAAATTCTAAAGTAGAAATTTCTATTTAAACTTGTCATTTTGAGTGTCTCATATGCACATAAAAACCAGATGTGATAAAATACACTTTCATTAACACTTAGCAGTATTAAAGGCAACCAACCGTCACTCCCAAAACTTTGATTTTAGGCACTCTTTCACATTCATCCTAACTTAAAGGTCCATTGTGCAGGATTTAGGGGGATACATTGGCAGACAGGGAATATAATATTTGTTCATTTTACGTAGCCACTTCTTGTAGCCCAGAAAGGATAAACCAAACACTGGCTCTAGATAGGTCCATTCACATTTTTGCATCAACCACTGTAGTTAGCAGCCCCCAAATGAAGTTGTGTCGTAAAAACAGATTTTTTTTTAACACTGAACTGCTTTATTCAGTGTATTCAAAAAGCTGAGCACACATTAAGCTATCAGAAAAAAAACACATTTTAGCACGCATCAGCAGGTGCTGGGCAATGGCAATAAATCTTACACACTGCTCCTTTAATTTAGTGTCAATCAGTTCCAAAAATTAATCAGTGAATTCAGTGAAAGTGAAAAATCATTTTTTTTAATACTAAACAATAAAACTCATACAGTATTGCAGGACTATACAATATTGTCACACTGAAATATTTGTGACTATTTTCAAGACATCTATAGAACATTCCCCATCCCTATTACATTTGTTATTGTTTTTGTTTGATTTGTCATCTGCCATTTCTCTACAATGCAGCACATCTACATGTCAACAGAATCACTGCACTGCGTGTTAAACTGATGGAGAAGCAGAAGACCTCACTCAGGAGGCCTCCACCTCAGTGCCCTGATTGCCTTAATTCATTTCAGGTGTGGACCTACAGCAGGCCGCAGGGGTGGTGGCAGTCTGCTGGCTGCAGGGTGAAAGGAGATTCCATCAAACACCAGCAGCGAAGGACAGGGCTGCTTTTCACTCCATGTTGCCTGCAGTCCAAACACACTGGCTCAGACATGGCTCACAGGTAATGTTTCTTTACATCAGCGTCACTTCACTTTGCTCAGAGCTTTGTTTAATATTATGCTGAGGCTTTTGCATCTCAAAGTGTGAATTTATTTTGGTTTTCATTCTGAGTTGTTAATTAAGAGGCATCATTTTACCCAGGTGCCAAGTGCCGATTATTTGAATATCGGCCAAGTAATGTCTTATGTTACTTACCAAACAGTGTTTCCTTAATACCATATTTACACATATGTAATTCTTTTATTGCCTTTCTTGTGTCTGATTCAGTGGCAGATGTGCTGATTTCAGAATCACTTGTGCCAAAGTGTTACGGTTAATTCAGAGCCTGACTCGTAAGAAGCCTCTGGTGCCAGAGGGTGAGGAGTCTAAATTCTGTCGATGCCTGACCACCTTGGACCTGGTGGGTCTGGGTGTTGGCAGCACACTCGGAGCCAGTGTGTACGTGCTGTCAGGAGAGGTGGCCAGGGAAGTGGCCGGCCCCAGCATTATCATCTCCTTCTTGGTTGCGGCAGTGGCTTCAGTATTTGCAGGGTTGTGTTATGCTGAGTTTGGAGCCCGGGTCCCCAAGACAGGCTCAGCGTACCTTTATAGTTATGTGACTGTAGGAGAGGTGTGGGCATTTGTGAGTGGCTGGAACCTGCTGTTATCCTACGTTATCAGTAAGTAAAACACAACAAAGGTATACCACTCTGTGTAAAGTATTATCAACAAAATGAACATAGGGTATGAAAAGTAAAAGTATTCACTGCGCAGTAAAATCTTCCCCTATTGTTTTACAATTATATCATTTGTTTTGGATTAATATTACTGCCGCATAAATGCCTATGTTGCATTTTACTGCTCTAGATGTTTAATGTTGTGCTCATTTTAACTCCTTTGCATACTGGTGAGTACTTAAATCCACAGCAATGTATCATATTCTCTGTTGACAGAACCACAGATCTCTTAAAAAGTCAACTTTTCATGCTTTGTGATGATGCATTTTCCAGCTGATCCAAGAGGGTTTTTAGTTTATTTAGCTTAAAGAAGTATTTCACTGCTGGGCAGATGCTGTTTTTCATAAAACTTGACTGTCTATGCAGTAGAAAGATGCAAATACTTTTGAAATTTGTGCTGAGAAAACAAAGAAAAAGGACTGTGGCATTTGCTCCTGCTCAAGAGGTAGCAAACCTACAACTACCACCATGCATGTCTGTAGCCTATAGTTAGGCTTTAGCTTCAAACTCTCCATCTTTATAACCTGATTTGCTGCTGAGTGAGTTTGACATCCTGGCTACAATGGCATGCAAAAGTTTGGACACGCCTGGTAAAAAGTTCATTTACTGTGAGTAGTTATGCAAGTAGAAGATGAACTGATTTAGAAAAGGCATGAAAAAAATATGACATTTCTTCAGTCTTTAGCCAAGATAATGTTTCAATTTAAATGCTTTTTGTAACCAGCTAAGAGACTTTCAATTCCTGTTTTGGGGGATTTTCACCAATTCGTCCTGCAAAAGGCTTCTAGCTCTGAGAGATTTTTGGGCCACCTTGCATGCACTGCTCTTTTGAGGTTTATCTACAGATTATCAACGATGTTAAGGGGATTGTGAGGGCCATGGTGAAACCTTCAGTTTGCACCTCTTGAGGTAGCCTATTGTGGATTTTGAGATGTGTTTAGGAACACTTAGTGCATTTGCATCGACAGTTTAATTCCACTTTCATTCGGAATGAAAGACCATTCCGATTAAAAGTGGTCATGTAAACGGTCATTGAGATTGAAAAATGGTCATTCTGATTGAAAATTTAATCCGATTAAAGGGGGTGGTTTATTCCGTTTGTCATTCCGAATGAAAGAATTTAGCATGCATGTAACCACTCATTCCTCTTTAAGTTCATTCCGGTCTTTCTGCGCATGCTCGTTTTCTTGCCCTTCCGGCGTGATGACGTATATAGCGCGCATATCAACGGGCTGAGATAGAGCAGTCAGACTCATTGCACTCACATACGCCAAAGCACTGTCTTCAATCTCCCTTCTTCGACCTTCTACCTCCCTTCTCCTCCTCAACAGACGAAGCATTAGCAGAGCAAGGTTGTTGTCATACTGCTGCTTCAAGAATATAAGCAAAACAAGCCCGAAAAACGCACTAAGAACGGCGTCGTCAAGCATCTTGTTATCCGGAGCGAGGACTACAGTGTTTTCTTCCGGTAAACGTAAACATGTAACATCCGCCCCGCCCCCTATCCAATCAGAAACCTTCCCTGCCCCAAACCTTGCGCAGACCCAAATAAAGGCAAATAAACTGATCTCCCATGTAGACCCTCATTCGGAATGAATATTTCTCATGTAGACTACCTGGAAACACTTTAATTCCGAATGATTTCATTCAGATTCATTTCATTCCGAATGTAACCATAGCCATTGTCCTGTTGTAGAAGCCATCCTCTCCTTATCTTAAGTTTGTTTTTACAGACAGTGTGATGTTTGCTTCCAGAACTTGCTGGAATTTAACTGAGCCAATTCTCCCCTCTACCTGTGGAATGTTCCCCGTGCTACTGGCTGCAACACAAGCCCAAAGCATGATTGATCCACTTCCATGTTTCACAATTGGACAGCTGTTCTTTTTTTTATGAAATTCTGCACCCTTCCTTCTCTAAACATACATTTGCTCATTGCTTCCCTTCAAGTTGTATTTTAACTCCATCAGGCTTGCATCAGGCTTGTTTAGATGTTCCTTTGCAAACCTCTGACACTGAATTTTGTGGTGAGAACACTTGAAAGAAGATCATATTTGTACAGGTGTCACTGCACAGTAGAATGGTGCACCACCACTCCAGAGTCCAGTAAATCTTTCTGCAGGTCTTTTGCAGTCAAACAGAAGTTTTGATTTGCCTTTCTTGCAATCCACAAGCAGCGCTCTCGGAAAATATTCTTGGTCTTCCAGACCTCAACTTTTGCTTTGCTATCTTCCTATAGTCTTCTAGTGCTTTGTGGGCATCAATTACTTTAGATTTCAGAGTGCTAGGCAGCTGTTTAGAGGAGCCCATGGCTGCTGATTGTTGGGACAAGGTTTTAGGAGTCAGAGTATTTATAAAGCTTTGAAATTTACATCATCTGACCTTTCCTAACAATGACTGTGAACAAACCATAGCCCCAACAAACTAATTATAGTTTGAGACCCTGGTAAAAGGGGGTCATCCCTATGTTTCCAGGGTTCTATGTTTCCAGGGTTCTCTGTTCCCCATTTAACCCTGCAAAAAAGCTTCTATGTTCCCTGCTTACACAAAAAGGGTTCTATGTTTCCCGCTTGGTTGAGCGGGAAACATAGAACCTTTTTTGCAGGGCTAAGTGGGGAACATAGAACCCTGGAAACATAGAACCGTGGAAACATAGATACGCTCCCGGTAAAAGTTGTTTAAGAGCTCAAATGTCTTGGGGTGCCCAAACTTTTGCAGGGTGCTCCTTTCCTTTTTTTCCCACTTTAAAATTGTAAGAAACAAAAATAATACACTAATCTTGCTTAAAATGTTGAAAAGCATGTCTCATCTCTCACTTCATGGCTTCTGGGGATCAGTTCATCTTCTACTTACTTAACTATTCACAGTAAGTGAAATTTTGACCAGGGCTGCCCAAACCTGTGCTTAGCCACCATATATCCTTAAAACACATTGTAGACCCCTCTGTCTGCTTTTATCACTTTTTTGTTTTTCCAAAAATGTGATATTATTTTTTCAGAGAGTGCAGTTAGTTACAGTGTAGGCTCCATGCTAGCTCCAACAGCTTGAAAGACCATCACAAAGGGGTGGGGCTTAGCAAAGGGTCAATTGCACAGTATATTTAATTATCAAACAGCAAACACTGTCATCTGTAATAATACAAACCTCTTGATGAACTCTTAACATTGGGATTTTTTTACCATCCATCCCATATGACATTGTGGCATTAGACAAAATCAGTCCTGAAGGTTTTGATTGTTGAATTATGTAACTGTCAGTTTTATGAGGGGACATATTTTTTAGTCATCAATTCTGTGTGGGTTGTAAAAAAGGATCGATCAAAATGTCAATATACTTTCTTGTTCTTCCCAGGAACATCTAGTGTTGCGAAAGCCTGGACCGGGGCCTTTGATGACCTTATCCATAACGTTATTGCTGAAACTCTAAGAGAACATACACCAATGGATTCACCTGGCTTGGCTCCATACCCAGACTTCTTGGCTGCTGGGCTGATAATGCTCCTCACTGGTAATATCTGCAATTTTATGTAAAGGCTACGAGTAGAAGATCTAAAACATTCTACAAGCTGAAATTCAGTTAATATTTTTAATACCTTTTCCTCTGAATTTCAGGTATACTTGCTTATGGTGTGAAAGAGTCTGTGATCGTGAACACAGGTTTTACTGCAGTGAATGTAACTGTATTGGCTTTTATTATCATCTCTGGCTTTATAAAAGGAGACATCAACAACTGGCGCATCAGTGAGGAGACTATCCTGAATGCAACTCGAGACATGAAGTAAGATCTTTTCTTCTAAACTTATGCTTATTTTGGATTCAAATGATTACCATTCCTCAGGTTCACCTACAGAAACCTTGTTATGACTTTTACTTCCACAAGATAGTCAAGTCAGCACACCTAAATTACTTAAAAATGTTTTCTCTCCTACATCTAATACACTGTAAACTTCAATTGTCAAAATGACATAAAAACTTGAGGTAAAGATACTGCATGAGGTCAAATGGACACATGCTGGTGTCCTAAAAACAGTATGAAGCTCATTCTTGTAGATTGGCCCTTTGAAAGTTCTCACATTCAAATCTGAAAACAAGGGCATGATACACATTTTGCGGTTCAGTGACTTTCTGTAAATATGTCCATCCATAAATACACTTAGAAACAAGAAGGGAAAAAAACTCCCCTTATAACTGCCATGACCACCCTCATCAATCGAAGTACTCTTTCAAATTAAAGCTGTGTATTTGTCTATTTAGGGAAAAGGAACTTTCTTATTTGAAGGACAATGAATCGCCTAACATACAAAGACGCATACATTAAAACAGGATTGTTGTGGAACTCAAATAATGAACTGCAAAGGGTATTAGTCTATGCACATCAGATACTTAGAAATATTAATTGTTAAATAAGAAACCAAAGTATATTAATGTGCAATTCCTTAAATACCATATTTACATAGTTTTCAACTAGCCTATATACTTCAACAGCATTTAGAATTGCTGGATTTTAATTAGGACTTTTGCTTTTAGTGTTCCACCCCAAGATTTTCAGTGACCTCATCTGGCCATCCCTATGAACATCTTCTGGGGGCGCCACTGCATGTACCATCTGTTTATTTCCACATTACAAAGGCTCACAATACCTCATCAACATAGTTCTGATATTCCTTGAACACTGACATTCTCTTCTATCCATTCAAATAGTTAGTGACCCTGTGTTGAAAACCTGTAGACATGCAAGCAAAAAACTCTTGTGCCTGGGGGTGGGGGATGATGGGGGTGCAGTTGTCTCAATTTCATTTGAGGAGGGGGCCATGGTGTCAGATTTGAAAACCCCTTGTGTACAGTAATCCACAGATATAAATGTCTACCACTTTGATACGGGCTGTAAAACTGTTGAGTACTGTGGATTCTGTGAATTGTCCAGAATAACCAGGACATTAATTCTGGAGAGACAAGTTGCCATCTAGGATTTTTTCAGTGCTTTGAGGGGCACAAACATTGGACAGTGGTTAGTGTCAAAACCACAGCAAATAAGACACAGAATATCTGCATGAATAGATACATTTGGTCAAAGCAGAAAAATGTATTTATGTATGTTCGTAATGCTTTTGAATGTTTTTTAGCTGCTGCCATGTTAATAGGGAACATAGAGAATTCATATGAGAATGTCCACTCTGAGTGAAAGCAATCGATAAAGGTTTGTTCTTTTTTTCATTGTACAGGAACCTTACATTGTCCCAAAATGAAGCTGTTGATTTTGGTGTTGGGGGCTTCTTTCCCTTTGGCTTGGAGAGCACATTCACAGGAGCAGCAACTTGTTTCTACGCTTTTGTCGGATTTGACAGCATTGCCACAACAGGTACTGCTGAGTAGAGCACCTTCTGGTGAATTTTAACAGAACAATAGCCTGGGATGAATAGGCACTTTTTTTAAACTAATACACAGGATATAAACAACTGTTTATTCCAAAGCATTTCAAATATATTACCAGGTATTTTATGTGTGCAGTAATATTGCCCCAGATAGAATGCAAGAATTAATCCTATGGACTTCCTCATTCAGGGGAGGAGGTGCAGAACCCACAGAAGGCTATACCTCTTGGGATCATGGCGTCCCTGCTCATCTGCTTCTTGGCCTACTTTGGCGTGTCAGCTGCTCTGACACTTATGATGCCCTACTATCTGCTCGACAGCCACAGCCCTCTACCTGTGGCCTTTGAATATGTTGGCTGGGAGCCCGCAAAGTATGTTGTGGCTGTAGGATCCCTCTGTGCACTCTCAACAAGGTAACACTCTGTAGTCCTATACATAAGGAGAGGACAGGGTTAAGGTAACCATTGCAGCCAATTTTGGTAGGTAATATTTGACCCCTGGGAGAAAAGTTGTGCTAAGGTTAAGGGACAGGGCACAGAAAGACATGATTACAGGGATTACAATCAGCATTTATATTTCTCAAAAATTACTAATTGCATGTCAAAATGTGAAAATACTCTATTTAATGTAGTCCCACCCCACTTACTTTAATTTACACACTTAATAGATTTTTAAAACAAATGGTTGAATTTTAATAAAGCTAGCTGTGTATAGTCTAGCAAACTTTTCAGTGTGGCAAGGTCTGTTGATTGCTTGAACGTGCATATGTTAAATGGGACTGAAAACTAACCTAGTTGGTGTTGGAAAGCTCTCCCTTCACTCTTGTGAAATGGTGGTTTTGTTTTTTTCCACAGTCTCCTGGGAATGATGTTTCCAATGCCAAGAGTGCTCTTTGCAATGGCAAGAGACGGCCTGTTCTTCAAGCCTCTTTGTTACATGAGCCCCAGGCAAAGTCCTGTCTTTGCCACACTGTCTTCAGGAGCTGTGGCAGGTAATCCATTCGCAATTACACCTGGAACTTTATGCAACTAGAGTGTCACAGAGAGGGATTTAGACAACTCTTGGGTTGCAAATATATGTATAAAACAGATCACAAGATTTGTTTTGGGTAGATCCCACCACATCATGCTCATGAAATGAAACTATGCTGAGCAAATGCTGCCTCTATTGGTCAGGTTTTTTTGCCACCTAAAGAAAAGCCCTCCTAAAAAAAAAAAAAATAAATAAATAAATAAATAAATAAAAAAACCAATCAGTTTAATCGTACACTGTTTTTAGAATACTTTCAATGCTTTACCTTGCCATCAGACAGCCTATTCTGACAGGAAACTGAAGCCATTATCTCAAAGCCATCAGACTCCACTGACAAAAATTTACAGATTTGTTGGTCTACTGCTGCCTCGAGAAGTTAGTGTACAAAGGCCCTGATACACCAGGCTGATGTTCAGCCGTCAGTCATTGCTGGGCTGTTAATGAGCATCTGTTGCCCCCTGGTTGGTGCAGCGTGTCCTGCCGTGTTGCCCCTTGTTGGCCCCCAGTTGCATTTTTTTGGGGCTGAGTCAGCATATTGAGTCTGCAACAGAGGAGCCAGTTGCTGAATGAAACCTCTCTGATTGGCAGTTCAGCTCAGTGCTCGAGAAGAGAAACAGACTTGAGGAACGCAAACAAAGAGCTGAAGTCAAGAGGGAATGAGCTTGAAATAGGCCTAAACTGGTTACATAAGGTAGCCATTGAGCTCTTAAGCAGCAACGTTACGTGATGGTTTGTGTTATTGTTCAGTGGCGCTCACTAAATATGCTCTGTTCTTTCAACATTGGATTATTTTTTTTTCAATGTGTTAACTAGCTAACTAACATCAAGATGGTCTTCTGGTTCTCTCTTTGAACAATGAATACAGACTTCCTCCGTCTGCCGGTGTGGAAAGTTTTTTCCTCTCACGCAGGTGCAGAACCTATGTACTGATTGGCCATCTGTTGTAGTCTTTGCGGTGTGTTCATGTGCAACTTTGGCCAATGCACAAAAGACCTGAGGCATCGCACCAGTCAGCTTTCGTTACCACTAGTTCTCTAAAGGCAGTTTGGTGTGTCTGGACCTTAAGGTAAAGCAGAGAAGATATTCCAAATACAGCACACACTTAAACTGGTATTACTTCTTTTGTAAGGAGGCTAAAATATGTATTGCTGCAGCCCTTGTCCACAGCAATACATTGCTTTGCTCCAGCACCAGTAGATTTAGTTTCAGTATATAATATAAATATGTATATAATACGTATATAATATAAATAATAAATTAATAAATACATTTTGGATATATAGCCCAAATTAGTGCATTAATTTGGAATATGTATCCTACATATGTCATTTAAGATATCTACAATAGTATTTTGACTAGTGGAAATTCCTTTTTGATATCTCAAATCCCGTTCTGAACAGCTATAAGAGGAAATGTAGATATGTAACCATTACACTATATTACATCTATAAATCATTTTCTATTAGCCAAAATGCAATATCTGCATGTGAAAATAGATTTGTAACATGTCAGTTGATTTACGGATTTATTAAAATTTAATCTAAATTCTTAATCTGATTATAAAGCACATAAATTGATATTTTAACATGTTAAACGTGTCATTTACACTTGTAAAAACAACACTACTTGTCAGCATTACTGAAGAAATGTTAAAGGGACTTGTCATATAATTTGGCTTGGAATTCTAACCCGTCAAAAAGCAATTGTTGATCTACATTTGTTATCACCACCACTGATTAAATGTTAAAGGGTTTGCCATAATTTGTATGCCACAATCACAATTCCCTAACCATACTGTAGATGCCATGCACAGATGCCTCTACAAAGAAATAATTCTAAAAACATGGCCATTGCACATTAAAGAAAAACATTCAAATTAAAAATTATGTGGCATTTTGCAACCTATCGTCTTAGTCTAAACCCTATTATCTTGTCCCAAGATGAGTTATTTTGCTTGTCCAAAGTGAAAAGTAGCGATACTATGCAGTTATTGTTTCTCTCTAACATAGACATATGAATATTGTAACCTGCTACACATGAGTCTTGGTCATTAAAAGGAATATTGTAGCAGTACGCGCTCGGGATATAAATCACTAGTTTCATCACTATACAATATGATAACACTTCAGTGGGTAATGATGCGATATTTGCCGATATTATAAAGTCTGCCAAAAAATGATTTTGATGCGATTCAGGGGCCTGCAATGGATATGAGACGATATCATCTGCCCATTTAACAGTCTGTTACAGAAGAAGCTGCCACCCCTTTCTTTTTTGCTTTTGGCCATAAAAGATAAAAGCAACACATAAATAATGTAAATGACTAACTGCTTCAGAGCAGTAAAGTACTTTAAATTGATTCCACCAATATACATAGAACAACACATTGGATAAGTTAACCCTCAGGTCTTTCTGTCAAAAAGCTGTTTCTGGAACAAATGTTTTCATTTTAACATGAACCATAATCTTTTTTTTTTCTTTTTTTTTTTTTTCTAAAACTAAAACTCTAAAAGGTCTATCTGGCAAAAAGCCCTGAACATGGATTACCAATGACATTGTTTAACAAAAGTGTAAAATTCAGCCCAATAATAACTGTCAAGGTTCACATTCAAAATAGTTTTTCGTTAGTCACGTGCTACTACTTAATGCAAAATTACATTGCATAAATTAGCCTAGTGGCTAGCTGTGTTTTTCTCTACTGATAGCTTAACAAATTACATGTAGGCTATTACACGTAGGCTATTATTATTTTTTTGTTTGTTTGTTTTTACTCACCACTGGTTTAAGTCACTGCATCTCCTAACAGAAAATTACTTGAGCCCACCATTGTTGAAACAGAACAGCTAATGGCAGATAAAGCTAGCTGTGCTGGCATATGGTTAGCAGAGTGTGATGCTGGCCAGACAGGTAACGCTACGTTGTGTTATCTCATAACCGCATTGTTTACATACAGCATGAGCTTTGTCTGTTGACTCGTATGTTGTATGTTAACTCGAAATTTTAACGCTGCTGATTTATTCTTGAGTAAATAACATTACCTTCAATCTTCTTTTTCTTGGCTGATGTTTGTTGGGTAAATGGAGTTTCAAAATAAGGTGTAATCTGAGGATGACTATATGGATCTATGTTTTAGCTTTGCATAGATGAGACTGTTAATAATTAAATCAATATATCAATCCAAATCAATTGATCTTTACACCCCGAGAGCTTTTACTAATGCCCCTCGTATCATCTGACTAAGCATTCCCAGACTCTTGTTCTGTCAGTAACATATGTGAATCTCTTTCCAGCTTTCATGGTCCTGATATTTGACTTAAAGGGACTGGTTGACATGAGTTCAATTGGGACCATCTTTGCCTACTGTCTTGTTGCCATGTGTGTTCTCATACTAAGGTATGTACACTTGGAGCAACTAAATGTAAATGCAATCTGTCCAATAAAAAGTCACAATTTTAATATTTCAGATAAATTTACTTATTTATACAGACTTACTCTGCCAACTTGAGTCATGTAAACCATCTACTTTAGCTTTTACAAGCATGTTGCGTTGTTTTTTTTTCTCCTAGATACAAAGAAGACTCTGGGTTTATCCATGGCCTGGAACCGTTTAGTGTAATGGGGCTTTTAAGGCCTCCATCTCGACCCACCCAGCGCACCTCTAAAAATGTCAACACAGTCACCATAATTATATGTAAGTAATCCCTTATTGTTCTATTCACAACCTGATCTCACAGAAATACGTGAAATCACGACCTCTTAACACCGCATTCCATGGTGGTAGCGCATAATGGGTTGAAATTACGTGCCAGTACCACGGAAACAATGCCAACGTAAAGTCAATTAGGATCCGTGGTGTACACACGGATTCCCTGATTCAACATCACGTCAACCTCGTTTTCCTCAGTGATATCTTTAACATTCCTGTATACACACAAAAACACAGAAGTGTTCTTGATATTAAAATGGCAAATATATTCCTCTGTTATAATTTCCCACCAATAATAATAATTAATGATGATGATAATATGATAGTTTGGCTGTACTAGATATTTGATATATTCAGTAGATTTACTTTTTACGACACTATTTGACAACTCTACAACCAGAGTCCCAAAAATGTCGTTTCTAGAGAACTTGCTAAAATATCTTAAATTAACCATCATCCTTACTTTTAACATATTTCATCTAGGTGCAGTGTCATTACTAGTTCGGCTTTACTTGACATTTGATATATTCATTAGATGTATCTTTTTACAACTCTATTTTACAACAAGCCTCAAAAACTGCCATCCCAAAAAATAATCTAAAATATCTGAAATTAGCCAACATCCCTGCTTTTTTTGTCTTAACATAGTTCATCTAGGTGCAGTGTTATTAGTTCGGCTTTACTAGATATTAGATATATTCAGTAGAGCTGTCTATGACTCTATTTTACAACTCTTTCTTACAAGCCACAATAAACCTACCATCCCAAAAATGCTGTTTCTAGCGTATTAGCTAAAATATCGAAAATTAGCTGACATCTTTATTTTTTCTTAACATAGTTCATCTAGGTGCAGTGTGTTTACTAGTTCAGCCTTACTAGATATTAAATATATTCAGTAGATATATCTTTTTACAACCTTATTTAGAGCCCTACTTTGCAAATCAGAAGAACTACAACTATGTTGCTGATATGTATCAAGCTACATGGCGCGGTCCTAGGGAATTGTAGTTTTTAAAAAGTAGAAGTGTTTTTCCCAGATTTGGAAGTTGTACTGGTTCTGTGGCGCTGGCTTGGGGTCCGCTCTCCTCTGGTGGAGTGGAGGGTGGCCAGGTTGCTGGCTCCATGTGATGGTGTGTCCTTTCTGGTTCTTCTGTGCTCAGCCTTATTTTTTTCTTCTTATTTATTTGTTTATTTATTGGTGACATTTGGATTTGGTTACGGCAGACGGACGGCAATATGAAATGGAATTATAGCTGCTGTGCAGCGATGGGTCAGGTCTGGGCATTTTTAGGCAATTCTGAACAACAAGCAGAAGAATTGGAAGACATTTAGGAATTTAGCAACACAATCTGCCTTTTGCATCAACTGAGGCTTGAACTCACAACCTATGAGACTAAGGATCAATTTCTATTTCACTGAGCTAATTAGTCAGTGACAGTTCATCTGTAGCTTCACAACTGACTAAGCCAGACGTGCAGGTTTAGCAGCCGTCCATGCATGGAAAAGCAGATTTCAAACCACTGTAAAAAATTCAGTTATCGAAACCAACATCTGAAAATACACATATTGCATCTAGACAGCATGGAGATGTTGGTAATTTATTTTAACCACTAGATGGTTTCACATTGAAAAAATTGAAAAACTGATGTTTAATTAAATTTTAACTATATTTAACAGGGGGGGGGCAGGCAGAGTAAAATACAAATCCACAGGATTTTTTATTCCTTTTTAAAATGATGTCTATCCCGGTGCCTCATGGGTGTCTTAATTTTGGGGGAGCAGATTTAGAACTTAAGTGTGGTGCATGGAAGGAGCAGCTACAGGGACTGTTGGTGTGCTTGTCTAGAGCCACAGAAAGTGAGCATTTTAATGGGAGCACTGACTGGGTTAGCCAAATGGCAGATTCAGGGTTTGCTGAGGGTAACAGCAATATAGTAGCCAAAATCTTTAGAGAAAAAGATGCCCACTGCATTTAGGTGCCAATAGAACATAGATGAACCGGTCACATAGAATACCAAATAAAAGAAATTACCTGCACAATACTTGACCAAACTATGATTGCATATGCATAAGGCTCATGTAACCCCCCACCCAAGTAATCACAGACATGGCTGAGTTGAAGTCAACATAACATGATTGATTTATTTACAGAAAATGAATGCCAAAAGATGCATAAGGAGTCAGTTCTGTAGGCCCAATCCAAACTCAAGAGGCCTGTCGATTTGATGGGTGGACATCAGGGAGATCTGCAAATCAAACATGACAAGACAGTGTGTATTCTCAAATATAACATCTATGGATTAGAAAGTAAAAGAAAGTAAGCCAGTTCGCGTAATACATGAAACATGGATATGCTTACATTTTTGCCTTGTCCTCTGATGAGTAGACAGCTGTTGGCAGAGGGCTGGGATATAGCTAAACAAAAGGCAATGCTATTGGAGTGAGAAAACAATTTAGATTTTGGAAAAGTATACAAAAAAAGAAAGTATTGTCAGAGATATGAGAACACTACTCACCCACTCCCTGTCCATCCTGGAAGAGGGATCCCTCCTCAGTTGCTCTTCCTGAGGTTTCTACCGGTTTTTTTTTCCCTGTTAAAGGGGTTTTTTTTGGGGAGTTTTTCCTTATCCGCTGTGAGGGTCTTAAGGACAGAGGGATGTCATATGCTGTAAAGCCCTGTGAGGCAAATTGTGATTTGTGATATTGGGCTTTATAAATAAAATTGATTGATTGATTGACTGTTGACCAAATATCCACAGAAGCAATTCAGATTTAAAAAAAGAAAAGAAAAGAAAAAAAACCCCCTAAATATACATGTCCATATCCTGTCCAGACAAATAGTCAACCACTTAAGTTCCATCTTCAAAAAGAAACTCCATTTTCATCTTAAGGTGAAGGAAAAAAAATCCACAAAGTTCTTTAATTGTACATTTTTGAGATTTTGGGAGGAGATAGACACAGGCTTAAGTCATCATCGTCTGATTGGGTCATGAATTTGTTGGTGCTTGTGGACAATGGATCCTAATTGACTTTACATTGGCATTGTTTCCGCGGTACTGGCACGTAATTTCAACCCATTACGTGCTGCGGTCATGGTCATTTCACGTATTTCTGTGAGATCAGGTTGTGTCTTCAACAGACTCTTACCTCATAGTTTGATAGTTTTCTGCACTCACACTTGTTGCCAACCATACTGCATTTTTAATTACAGGGTGCCCACAGTGCCACTATCCAGAGTTAATGAAACATAAATCCACAAACAAATTTCCCCATTAGAAATTTGGGCACAAAACAAAATTCCAATTATTAGTTTTTCCTGACAGCTCTGATTTCTCCCCAGTGTTCCTGGTGATCGTTTTAAGCGTGCTGTTGTCCGAGGCTCTGCATTCCCTCCGCAGACGAGAGCTTTGGAGCGTGCTGCTCATCTGTGTCCTCGTGCTGACACTGGTCTTCGCTGTTGTTATCATCTGGAGACAGCCACAGAGCACAACTAAAGCTGCTTTCATGGTAAACTGGAGGGGCGATGATGGTGGGCAGGATTTCATGCATCTTGAAGATTTGCACCTTTACAGTTCCAGTGAGGAGATCTTGTTAGGGCGATCAGTTAGTGGGCCTTACTGAGGGGCTGCTGCAGGGCGAAGAAAGTTCATGGCAAAGACGTGATGTGCCCATTGAAGGGAGGCCTACCCAGGTTAAACCCACACTGAATGACCGCTGTTTGAATTACACTATTTTTGGTTGCAAGAACTCCACTTTTAAGAGTTTTGGGATTGAGATATTTGGAGTTTTGCTAGGTAATTTTTATATGGGAAGTTGTATTGTTGTGAATTAGTGAGCACTGGAGGGGCTGGTCGGCTGATTCCCTTACCTTTAGGCAGAATGAGTCGAGTTGTTAACTGCTGCAAGCTATAGCTGCATGGAATATAGCAGAGGAGTCTGATCTCTCTGTTGCCTCTTAAAAACAGAGGAGGACCAGAGTGTAAAATAATGTTACATTTTTCATAATAATCTGTGGTTCGCCGAAACACGTAAAATGAAGCTCCACCGGAGGATGTCCTGCCTAACCTATCAACAACCAGAACACAGTATTAAACGTAATAATAATAATATTGACATGTCGGTCCAATGGTACTCTCCAATAAAAGCAATGGATTCATACAGTAGCATATTAGAAAAACAATTCTAATATGCAAATTACTAACAACTAAAAATTTACATTTATTAAGACCTTTTCAGCAGAGTCCAAATGTCCTTTTTACATTAATTCGATAGACAGATAGTAGATACTAGATACTTGCTTTAGCCAATGCAACAGTTAGCTTGTTGTAGCAGCCCTGGACTGTTAAGCTAATGACAAGAATGTATCACTGTCACTCTGCAGTTACATCTCCAAAACACTAGTCGGCAGTGGGCTTTCTGTACAGTGCTGTGAAGTGCCCATTGGTTCGACAGCCCATTGGTTCGACATCCCATTGTTCCGACCATGTTAAACTCATTGTTCCGAAGTCCGTTCCGAAATCATCATGATGCCCTGTGGTTAAGGTCTGGTTAGGTTTAGGCACAAAAACCACTTGGTTAAGGTCAGGAAAAGATCATGGTGTGGGTTAAAATGAAAAAGAAAGTGACGAACACATAAGCCATGAGCCTGCTCCGCCTCAAGCCAGTCGTGGCGCACCATACGCCCGCCGCGAGCCGTTCAGCACCACGGACAGTCAGACTAATAGGATGTCGAACCAATGACACGGACCCCTGGGAAGTTGGGTTAATTCAAAACACGCCCAAAACACACATTAAACATGGCTAACAGTTTCAAACACAAGTACACAAATCAGCTTCATAATAACTTGCAGGATTCATAGACGAAGCACTCGTCTTTTGCTGGACACATTTTCCCCACAAACACAAGATGCTAATGTTAGATCCTTTTAGGGCTCATGTCACTATGACGTCAGTTTACTAGCTGGATGCAAAACTCGCTATCACAGGTCTGTAGGCTACATGAGTCTTGTTGTGTTATTGGAAATCAGAAGAGAAGGAGTCATGGCTCAAAACTTACATTTTATCGCATACACTAAAGTGTACTGACGAAATGACTGAACAGAGGCGATCATGTTGTAGGGATGAATAACATTATGTGTATAAAGGGTTATCATGCCCACACAATCAGAATTTGGAAGCAGTATTAGGTAGAATATTGGTTTCTCTGAAAAGCTAACTTCTTAGCACCTTAGCTAGTGTTACCTTAGATGACGAAACCAATTGGAGGAAACAGTTCAAGTGCCACCCTCCTTTGTAAGATTGACATAGTAATCAACCACAAAGCTTCCTTTCAAATAATCGATCCCCTAAGTGGCAGCACAGGGGTCGGCCAGGTCCCGTTGGTCAGTGTTTACTTCGAGTAACACTTGCGGTCCCACAGAGTGAGGACCTGACATGGTGCATTCATAAACTTAGTCTGACACTGCACTAAAATGACAGCTCTGTTGGTCAAAGAAACGGATCATTATATTTCTACATAAATTAACAAGCAGTTAAGTTAATTACATGCTCACTCTGCTCGGTGCTCTGCTGCTCCGTCTCCCCAGATACTCTGCCACCTGTAAGTGCGGTGGTCTGGATAACCAAACAGTATATTCCGACAGTGCTCTAAATTAATAAACGTTTCGGTATGTGCCACAGTGTGCTCCAGCATTTAGAATGAGTATTTCTGAATGCACCACTGACATTATCTTCCATTGTCTAAAACATGCCAACAGAACTGTCTGTGTAGAACTATTTTGCCTCCAAAAACATCATACTGTTTACTAACAGTAAAAGGGTCTATGAGCAAAAGCCTATGGCATTTTACATTGTATCAATTAGCCTAGCAGCTAACGAGGATTTCCTCTACTCTATGAAGAAGCCAAGGACAACAGCAACATTTAACAAAGGTAACATTACAAAGTTCTGTTCCATTGCTTCTCACAAGATACATCAACAAAGCAACTGTCTTACACTAAACACGCTTTCCAAATACTAGATGCTAACATTATTAGCAAAAGCCTATGGCATTTTATAGTGTATAAATTAGCCCAGCAACTACCAGAGATTTCCTTTACTTACATGAAGGCATCACACATAGGACTTAAAATTCTATTTTGTGGAGGCTCTATTGTCTTCACAATGTACTGTTTCTTATCTGTGATATTAAAGTAAAGAAAAGCTTCATTTCCACTGAGGGAAATGGGTTTTCAGCTTGCGAAAATAGACAGGTAGTCTGCATCGCCACAATGTCCATTTCTGGGGAGGTGCACGTCACACTATGGCGTAGGCTGGCGTAGGCTCTGTGTCAATGCAGTGCCTACGCCGTAGGTACAGTGTCAATTCGATGCAAAAGTATAAATTGTAATATGTGAGCATCACTTTAATATTAAAGCTGGTAAAGGTGGAGCTAATTACATTTATATACTGTGGGTAGTTTAAGATATATTAGTTGATTAATAATGATGATGATGCATTAATAATTTAAATCTAAAAAGTATAAATTGGCGTAAAATGGAAACACTCAGGTAAAGTATATAGTGAGTTTCTAAAAATGTGTACTTAACTACAGTACTTGAGTAAATCTAGTTACATTTTACCCAGCACTGCTTGTTTTACTTTTCTTACTTTTCTTTCTTAATTTTTCACTGACAACAAGAAAGTAGAGATAAGTAGCCAGTTACTGTACAAAAATAGGATATTGTCAGTTGTTTTTTCTTTCCTCCCCAGTTTTTTGGTATGAGACTAGAAATCCCCTCATCTAACTCTTGGCAAGAAGGCAAATAAATGTTTCCAAAATGTCACACTATTGTTTTAACATACCAAACTAGTCATGACTTCCTATGCTATTGTAGGTTCCTTGTCTACCTGTGATTCCAGTTTTAAGTGTCTTCATCAATACCTATCTGATGGTTCAGCTGGGAGGAGAGATTTGGATCAGCTATGCTGTCTGGATGGCAGTAGGTAAGGACATACTGGTTTCAAGTGCCTTAGATAACAGCTTGATGTGGAGGGCTTTATATTCCTTTAAAAAAAATAAATAAATTAAAAAAAAAAAAAAAAATCATCACTAAAAAGCCTCACAAATTATTCCACAGGCCTGATTATCTACTTTTGCTATGGGATTCGTCATAGTGTCCAAAAACAAAGGCTCCAGGAGGCTCGCACCCACTTAAATATTGTTCCCATGAACTTTGATGTTGCTGCTTGATGTGTTTTATAAAACTGTGACATCTTTTTGTCCACGTACATGGAATAAGATGGCCAAAGAATGTTAAAGCTAATCAAGGAATTACCTTGAAATATTTTTTAGTATTTTATTCAGGAATCAGCCTTGGTGGAATTGACCTGTTCCTTTGAGGCATGCTGTTATGCTAACAACTGCTTTAACTGTATGCTAATAGTATTGTCTTGTACCTTTTAATATTTTTATGTCTTGTACCTGTATCACAAGTCTTGTCATATTATTCATTATGGCTTATCAGTCATTCAAGACTTTGCAATCTTGGATACTGTTTTTTAATATCTGTATTTGACTGTGACAAAACTTTTAAAACATATTCATTGTTATTACAGTGGTTATTTAAATCCGTAAGAATACATGTTAATAAATTTGAAGGAAAAAAAAAATCACCGAAGTGGATGAGAGTTGTAGTGTGTTCTCTTTTTCTATGAGTTTATACTAATGGAAGCTACAGTTTACTTATCTATTTATTTATTTTACCACTTAGGAGCAGCAGAAAAATCTGGTAATACCTTAGCTTATTACCTTTTTAAGGTTGTTGTTAATGTGCTGTGCTGGCATTTACTAGTTCACATCCCCCTGTCATGTTGTTGGAGTTGCTTAATGTAACTTCAACATTTACATTAATTTTAGCTCTAGAGGGTAATCCTTTATTAGCTATGCTTCCATCCAAAAGTGATGTGGATCACTGGGAAATGTGTATTAAAAGAAATGCGAATCCTGTGTGTTTTCATTAAATGTACGGACTTTGGTGAAAATTACGAACTCGCGCGAGTTTTCCGCAGAACTGGAAAAAAAAAACAAGTCTCACATTCTTCTTCTTCTACATTTTCTGGCGGTTGGCAACCAGCTTGTAAATGCATTACTGCCTTCCCGACCTGGAGTGTGGATATCACCGTGGAGAGAGGTGCACTACGTCAGACTTAATTCGAACATAACTGTTTCCATCCCCTGTTTTGTGAGTCAGCATTTTTTCGAATCAACCAAAACCTGGCTAAGGCGAGCATATTTTAGTTTGTGCCAATCAGGGGATTTTAATTCAAACTTTTCCATCATAATTTTGATGGAAACAAGAATATTGTCTGTCTGATGTTTGAAGGGTTTAATCAGAGCTTCTTTTTGTTTTGTTTTTTTTTAAAACTGGAAATTTCTGCCTGCTGAAGCAAAACAACGTGTGAGCTGAAAGACATTTAAAATATAAAGAGCAGAGGACAACTGTAGAGATAGATGTGATAATTCTGTGGGTTCATCACAACAAGCAACTCCCTTCATATTACACTTAAAGGAATACTTTGCTGAGTTTTAACCAGCTTTATGTCAAAAACAATATGGATAGCATGTGTAAATTAACTGGGATAAATTTCCCTCCATTTAACCAGTGACCCCCGGTGAAACTCTGCCGAATGATGTCAGTTATGTAAAATGCAACATTCTCCTGGGCTGTCAACTACAGGCTGTAATTTCGTATATAGCCTTCCACCCATGCCGCTAGCACAGGCACAAAAAGTATAGAGGCACAAGACTGTTTGTTGCTAGCCGCTCCCATTGTGTCAAACGGACAAGTTGACCCACCACCGGGAGCATTTATTGGTTCTTCTGCATGGACAGCCTAGTTTTATTTAAGGACCCTCTTTATATTGATGAAATACTTATTTAACACAGCTGCAATGGCTTTAAAGGGGAGCTATGCTCATATTCAGTATTTACATGTTATTCCTGTGGTCTAAGGAAGTCCAAAGATTTTTTAGAGAATATAAACAGCCCTTTCCCAAATCCCAAAACAGTAGTGCTAGAACTGGGCCTGGGTCTTAGACAGGGGGCCTATGACCCCTTGGGAGTCCTCAGAGTTACTGCAGGGGGGCTGCCAAAATATTGTATGGCAATTTAAGTTTAAATTACATTTTTTTGTTTTTTGTTTGTTTACTCAAAAACTAAAATGTGTCTCAAAATACACATTCATATGAATCCAAGATATAATTGGCAAAAAAATAAATAAATAATGGATTGAACTATCGAAATAGTATATTGAAATTCCTAATTTAGGTGGTGTTCCCCCTTAAAAGCTCCATTATCCAGTTATGCTTCCCATTAATTATTTTAAAGTACTTGACATACTTCCACTAATTTGTATGTGGTGCTTGTAGGTCCTTGTAAAATGCAGCCCTGGTGCATTAATAAAATACAAGTTCATGCATATGTCACCACCACTTTTTCACAACTACAACCTCCTTAAAGGATTATTCAGCCACATTACAAGATAATAATCTTGCTCTTCTGTAATCTAGCCATACAGTTAGTTTCTGAGGTTATTTCCACAACCACAACATACTGGATCTATATTAAATTTTGTTTGTTGTGCTTATAGCCATGGGCGTAGATTTCGATGAAATAAAAGATATTTCCATCATAAATTTATGCAGAAAAGCCTCAGATTGGTGCATAAAAAAAATCACCAATATGCAGGAAATTGTTTGACGCTCAAAATTTCCAAACCCCCTGCTTTGATTTGTGTCCCTGGTAATGTTGAAACAAAACCTATGCCCTTGCATCTAAAAATGACATTAAAAAAATTGCAGCTGCATCTCTTTTCATAAACCATGTCCAATGTCCTACTCTCAATAACCCAAAGAACACACTGTCACAACAGTTTTCAGTGGAAACACTGAGGAAAAAGACACCTCTTAATCCACTACATCTGGGAAAAGATTTCACTGTTACACACACTGAATGTCATTTTTAATGCTGTGGAGACCACAAATGTAATTATGTGTACTTTTTTCTTAACATTAAGGCAGAAATCATAGAGACAGATACCTCAAATTATGGTCAAGTAAAACCAGAATAATTGACATGGCTGGCTACCACTGCTAGTTTGGGTGAATTGGACCTTTTATGTTTTTCACTTCTGGATATTTGGCTAGTTAAACTCCTAATTTCCATGACTGCTGGTGTTGTTTTATCTAAGTAACACCTCGTGAATTAAACTGACTGCAGCAAGGCACTGTTCCTTATGATGCTGACCTCCCTACTAAAATTGTGCTCTTCCTGCTTTCCAACTCTCCATTCTTCCTTCATTACATTTCTCCATTTGTCATCCAAACATTGCCTAATCCTCTCAATGTCCCATTCCCCATCTATTCTTTTGTTTTATCCATCCATACCATCACCGTGCTGTGCCTCAATCACAGCTCTGATCGATGCTGTGATTGCCGAGCTTCAGTTGTTACAGGGTGAATATACAGAGAGGGTAATTTATGTAGCCAATCTAGTGTTCATTTGTCAAGCATCACTCATCATTTGTGGAGCCTGCAGGACACGCTGCTGCCAGTCTCTGAGGGCCTGACATATGTTGTTTTGTTGTTTTGATTGCAATTAGAGGATGTGTCTGCGTATTAAAGAGGCAGTGGAACGTGACCACTGCAATATGGCCACACCTTAGTGCTACTGGAGAGAGAGAACAACAGAGGAAAGAGGGGGTGGGATTTCTCTGTTCTCTATGAGGAATTTTGTAGAATTTATTTTGCCTTTTTTTTTTTTTTGGTGATTATGTGCATACACAAAGAACAAATTACTGTAGTACTGTAATACAATAACAACACTCAGGGTCTACAGCCATGCATGTTACAAATAAGTTCCGTTACACTTACCCCCCAAACAAATAACTAATTTCAATCTTTTGTTGTCACTCCCAAAGTGATTTGAAATCCAGCAATTAGTCACATCCCTGCAACAGCATTGTCACCTCACAGCAAGAGGGTTCCTGGTTTTGAACCCGAGGTGAGGGGTTCAAACCCTGGGTGGGGAAGCCCTTCTGTGTGGAGTTTGCATGTTCTCCCCGTGTCAGCGTGGGTTTTCTCCGGGCATGATGTAGAATGTTTGAGCAGTGAAGTCAAAATGATACTTTTCACTGCTAGTTCAGAATTTTGGTGAGGGACATTTCTGTTGCTTTGAATTTCGAATGTTTTTTGTTTTGTTTTGTTTTGTTTGTTTTTTTGAGTCTTAACGCTCTTTAGCCTTTCAAGGACACTGCCTTGCTAATCAGTACCCACAATCTGTGGGCAGCAGCCAAAAACTTTATTTTAAATTCCAGAGAAGATCCCATAGTTTGTAGACATACCAGGGAGTAGGTGGGTCCTTTCATACCAAGTCCTGTTGTATGGCCAAGTTCTGCAATTATGCACACTTTATTTTTAATTCACAAGAAGGATCCAAGTTTACGAAGACACTAAAAATGTCAGGCTAAATGTGTGTAAAAATAAGAACATTTAAAATATCTTAATTTCATAAAATTGTGTAGCCTTTTCCAGTTCCTTTATATTTCTGTGTAATCCAACTGTTCAGTGTTGTTTTTTTTCTCAATAGCTAGCCTTTACACACATACTAACCAGCACCAATTTGCATGCTGCACCCTCATTTGTATTTCCTTAAAGCTCGGGGAGGCAGTTAAATCTTGGCATCACTGGGCAATAATCCCATGAAAACTTTGAGCATATTGTAATTCAAGTGGTCTGAGTAAAAACTATACGTTGCACCTGCCCTTAGCTCTGATTTCAGGTTTTACAAAATTTAGTCAACATCACAAGACTTTTGCCAATCACAGGTCATTTCAGAGAGAGGGCATTCGCATTGCTCTTTGATGTACAACAGATGCAAATGCACATGCACACACCTTTTAGTTAAAGTTTGATTCCAGCACTTGAAACAACTGCCTACATTGCAAAACAGCCCAAAAAAATCAAGACGGACCTATCAAAATGAGTATGACAATTTAAAAAAAAAACGTCAATATCAATGAAGCATTTGAGAGATGGAAAGGAAATGCTGCAAATAGTTTAGCCCTCTGTTAACCAGAGGTTAAGGCTCACGGATGTGGCTTCACACATATGTATATGTATATGCATATGTAGCTAATGTTAGCCAGAGCCTCAAATCATAGTGTGTCCTTCGTCTCACTCCCCACCATATACCACCTGGCTGGAAGCAAACTTTCTGTGGCTGCAGTTAAACAGGTTAGACCCATCGCCACCACTGGCCACCAGCCTACTGTGACCATAGACTTTAAAAATAATTGTAACTGAACTACTCAACTGTGGTAAGGTAGCTACCCTGATGTCACTTATTGGTTTGTAGACTCCTGTTTTAAAACCTCAAGTTCAGCATTTCAGCCGTCCCCATCTTGGTTACTTGGTGCCACAAGTGACCATCTGTGGGCAAGAGACTCAAGCTGTGGAGGATCAAGATGAGGGGATCTGACATAGAAGCTGAGGACACTATCGTCAGACAGCCTGTCACTAAAGCAGCCCGCCCTTAATTATGTGTAACTTTAAGCCTTTTTAAAATGTTAACAGGTGAGTTATATGACAAAAAAAAAAAAAACCCTGCACATTTGTCGTAATGGGGACATTAGCTTGGGCGTTTTAACATTGAGGTCTATGAGGACTGACTGGTTCCTGGAGTCAGCCTCAGGTGGCCATTAAAGGAACAGCAGTTTGTGGCACTTCATGTTGGCTTCATTTTTCAGTCCCAGATGCTGCCACTTGGCTATGAAAGGTCCATCTCCCAAGCTCCTGCCCACCCTCCTCAAGGGGAAGTCGTCCACAGCAGCAGGGAGTGAGCCACCATGCTGTGGCTAGTTGACTAGCACTGAGAGAGTGGGGCAAGGAGGGGCTGCAGGCAACTGTACAATAAAATATGATCAAATAAATCACTGTATAGGAAACACTTGTATACTGTATGAAGTGTGTGCATATGCCTGTGGTCTGGTGGGAGGGGCTTAGGACAGAGAGAAGAGCTGCAGGAGTGTGTATTTTCAAATTCTGCCTTTTTTCCTTTTCCAGATTTCTGCCCACCCCAGCTCTAAAATTACTACAACATAAACTTCAAGGGAAATTTCGGTTTATTTCAACCTGTCTCCCATTGTCCTAAATTTGTTTCAAGTGACCAGTGACATAAAAATAATAGTTAGCATGTTAGCCTTACCAGTGTGCTGCCATGTTTATTTACCCCTCTAGCTCTGCTTTCCAAAGTGCGGCCGGAATATATCTCGCAAGCTCTAGATAAAGAATAGATAAAAAAATATCCAGCTCAGCTGGATAGTACTCCAGGTGGAGGTGTCTCGTCCTCAGTCACATCCAGACCTTGAAAATAAGGCTGCAACTGGTCCCATTCCTTGCAACAGAGGCATTCCTCTTCTGTGGGCATTGGGGCACAGCATTCACAGGTACACCACCAATCTCCAGAACTACGCAGCCTTGCAGCAGTCATTCCTCCTCTCTCGTCCTCTACCTGTTGCGCCTCTCTCTCTCACTCTCTCTTCCGTTCTTCAATTTCATGAAGCTCTTCGTCAGTGTATTCTGGCTCAAACAAATAAGCGACGGCCATCAAACTCTGCAAAATCAAATTCCTCCTCCACAAAGTCGAAGTCTGACAAAAAGTCAGCCATTATTCTATAAATCTTTCATAAAATAAATGAATGAACTTTTCAGGCGACTGTCCGGTTCTGCCTTCCAGCTGTTGCTGCTTGTTCAGGCACGCTATGAGATCACTGCTTGTTCTCGCGATATTTCAGCCGCGCAGAGCTAAATGGTAAACAAACATGGCAGCACACTGGTAAGGTAAGACAACATGTTTACATGTCGTTTTCTATATGTTCTCTGACATTTATCCTAACATATGAGGCGGTCTTTGTGGGGAAAAAAGCTTGTTTAGTGGACTAACTTTGCACTTGAAGGTTGCCCGTTCACTTACGTTTTAACAGGTCTGACGCTACTATGCGCCCCGGCTGTATCTAGGCTAACGGCTAACATGCTAACTATTATTTTTATGTCACTAGTCACTTGAAACAAATTTAGGATGATAGGAGACAGTTTGAAATAAACCGAAATTTCCCTTTAATATATTTGCTATGTATACTGAGCGTCCATGGCACAAAATATTCCTCAATCTAATTTAGTTTATCAATTTAGCAACAAAAACATGGTGTTTGGGGGTTCTTATCAGTGAAAGCATCACATATCTTCAATAGCAAGTGTAAACAAGCATTCCAATCAGCATGCAGATTTGTTTCTCTAGCCTTACAGCCACTTCAGAGGAAGTTTAAGGAGTACAGCATTCTATAAATAAAAATAAGGCGAGATTTTTTTTAATTTTTTTTTTAAATGCAGTTTGTTTTATACATATATATATATATATATATATATATATATATATATATTATTGCAGACTGGTGTGGAGATCGTGAATATCCTGGATTCAGTGTGATCAGTTGATCAGTTTATCAGTAATGTCACAACTGGCCCAGATGCAACTGCTACACTCATTCTGTGTGAGACTTTGCCTCACAGTGGCTTCAGTATACAGGCACAAAGACACACAACAAGCACACACACTAACCTACAGTATCTTGTATGTATTTCCCAGCAGTTGGTGTGTTGTCCTGCACTTTTTTTTAATCCTGTACTCCTCCTGTCAGTCTCCGTGGCTCACCTGAGCAGCTGCCACCACCAACACTGAAAATGAGTCCATCAGGGACACACACACACACACATGTGTAAACTTGCCTTATTAGCTGTTCCAGATTGGCCATCCTGAGGCCCAGATGCCTGTGACCTCCCCGCGCCCCCTAAATGCAGAGTTATTGTGATTAAAGCATGATTGGCAGTGCTGGTTATTAATTCTAATCTTGGGCACATATGCGAGGTGGTGGGCAGAGGGCAGGCAGCGGTGTGTGCCAGGCGGACGCCACACGGAGGCTAATTCACTCTGACACGCTATCAGAGCACGGTCACACACACTCCACATTCCCCCGACACACAGACACCGCCTATAGGCTACACACACTTTTCCTCTAATGCACAGGAGAGGGGAGGCGAGGAGAGAAGGTTATCCTTTAACAAGACACAGACACACACAGATTTCAAAGCACTCCAACACAAAAGTGGCATTTCCTGAAAACCATTAAGGCGCTCTGTACCTTAGAGTACATCATTTGAAAGAAGAAGCAGTGCATGTTAAGCAAATCATTTCCAACTCAAGACTCGTTTAAAGGTCTTACATTTACCACTACTTAGACGCAGAAACTCAAGTGATGGGTTATTTTGAAAATATATTTTCTTCCCTCAAGGTAAAAGCCTTGAAGCAAATGATGTCTCATCTGTCTTAATAAGTCTCTTCTCAGGTTAAGATGTCTCCTCGGCGGCTGGAGTCATCCTGAAATTACAGCAGCAGTATTACAGAAGGAATGGACTGAGTGTGATCACTCATCTGGGTGATTTCACATTACAGCCTGCTGAAAATAACAGCCGACAGAAAGTGTTTTATGCAAGTATGCAAGTTTAATTATTATGCATCACTTACTGTGCTTGTAGTAATTTGATAATTTGATAAATAAGTCATCTCAAAAAGTGAAATGCATGTACAAAATTTAGTTAAATTTTCTGAACATGCTGGATATAGAAAGGCCAGAAAGCATACACTTATAATGAAGTCAGAAGGTCCATGTAAAATGTCAAAAATCGAATGCGTTCTTTAAACTCGGCATATAATCAGACATGCAGTGGCTTTAGACTGAAATCTATGCAGACTGTTAGGTGAAGGAGAGCCCGAGGTACTCCTCTCTCTCCTGCAGAGGGCATTGCAATATCATGCAAGTGGAAGCGCTCCTTTTCTTAGAGAATGACAAGACTGCACATTTAAGGTGTCATCAGAGGGAGGCTCAAAGGGTGTCAGTATTCACTTTATCAGCACATGTACCACATTTCTAAATGCATTCACATCCCGCAGGGCAGGCTGGACACACACAGCTGAGTTAATAGTCATTTGTCTTCAAAGAGAGACAGTGTGTTATAAGTGACTTTCAGTTATTATCAACTGCATCCTGCCTGCTGGTGGCAATAAGGGGAAAGCCTGTCCACCATCCAAGTCACTTTGCATCATATAAAGAACATTTGTCCACAGAATGTTACAGTTTGAGGTATTTAAATATATTCTGAGAAACCTAACCTGTATTTAGCTTTTCAGAGTTTGCAAGTATGGTTGGGGTTTTAGCAATGCAACTATTTCTCAGAGGCAGCCCTGAGGGTAGAAATAGCAACTGGTGATGTTCAAGTGAGGTTGTACTTGAGTGTCATCAGACCATACCTTAAGACAAAAGATAGCATGAGAGAGAAGTTCAAATGCTGCAGACTTCCCCTCCACGCACCTGGCCAATTACTAGATGAAGTGGACATCATTTTTGGATTATCTGTTATGGAAAGTTGCACAGCATACTGATGCCTTTAAAGCTCCAGCCTGGTCCCACTCCCAGAGTGCCAAAATATGCTGGTGGGCAGTGTCCTCGGCACATTTATAAAGAAGCTGGAGGCACATTTTTGCCTCTGTATGACATGTACTGGGTTTTCAACCAACTCCAATGTAAACCCATCCAAGCCATTAATAGACCTCCAGAGCAATGGACAATAGATTTAAGTGTGTGAGTCCACTTAGGGCAGGTGGGAGGGGAGGTGGATGGGTCCAACAAGCAAGGGACTTTGACCCAGGAGACTGGTGTTTGTGTCTGTGTGAAATTAAAAGTCACCATTGAGTTATTTTGTTTGGTCAGTCATTTGTCACATGAATCAACTCACGTGACTAACTTCAACCACAGTCTTTCCTAACCCTAACCATGTAATTTTGTTGTCTAAACCCTAACCACTGACCTAGCCCTGATTGCAAAGCAGGAATGCTTCCTGGCATACCTGCATCTGCAATAATTCAAAATCGACTTGACCGACATGAGTTTTGCCGACTGGTAATATGGGGGCTCTCAAATGTAATAATATCTAATATCTCATTATATCAGCATTCTTAATTCTCTTACTGGGCAAAAGGCTGATAGTATGAGCTGGTGATGTTACTCTAACAACTCTTACTTTTGGCACCTTTTTTGCTCCTTCTCTCAATCCTTCAGTCCAATTGTAAATAAGCATGGTACCCTAAATATGTGTTAACACAGTTCAGGTAACTGGTGGTAAGCCATAAGTGTTCATCCAGGTTCAGGAACGATAGCATGTGGCCTCTTTGTTTGGATATGGACCCATTTATTTCTTGCAGCATACCCTGACATAAGACAAACCCAGCAGTGTAGGACATGTCCACTCTTCCATGGACAAACTTATCACCTTTCAGGACTGTAATATCCCTTTTTGACAGTCATGGGCTGGCTTTGCTTGGTTTGGTTTGGGCCATCAGCCAAGCATGGCAGGGATTTGCATTTCCATTGTAACAGGGCTACCCACTTGAAGGTGTGTCTTTAACTGATGACTGTTTGTCTTGAGTGATGACGTTTGAAAGCAGCAGGCTGATCCACGGCTTAAGTCCCCTGTTATTTTTGCTGCATATGTTTCCAAAGCAGGGCAGGTAAAAGAAGTTTACCTATTGGAGGTGAGCTGTTTGTGAAGTAAGAGCCTGTTATCTGCAGCTCTATATCTAACATCTCACTGTGACTGTTTCTGCTTTTACTTTCCCCCCTGCAGTATTATTAGACCTGACTTTATTGAAGAAAAGCCACTTGCAAAGTTCTGCTAATTCAGTGATAAACACATTTCCTCTCTTTTAGATTTTTCACAGTAAAAGTCCCTTGTTATTTTGGTATGTAAAAACTTAGATTGTGAAGCAGCAAAATAAGGAAATGTTGAGTTCTCAAGCAGCAACTTCACACAACTTTTAATACGGCTGATAGTGAACATTAAACAGTAAAAAAAGCAGGTATCTAAAGTAAAAACAGGACACGGGAGAGAAGCTGAACTCCAAACAACAGAAATTCAGTTAGAAGCTACGGCAGTACTGAGAGTTTAACATACAGAGATTAAAAATGCCTTTCTCTCTGGTCTCCTGCAGACAGAAGTGAGTAGAGTCTTGCAACACACGGCTTGTTTTAGGGGGAGAAGTGGGTTCGTTGAGGGTTGGCTGCGCTTCTGAGAGGGCTGTAGGCAGCTGCCTATGTTGCCTAAAGGAAGATCTGCCACTAGAAGTTTACCAGATTCATTGCCAAAAATCATTTGGCAATTAACTTTTTGTTGCCAAAGACTTGACACTGAACTTTGCGATTGCAACCATTTAGATTTTGTGCTAATTTCAGCTGTAAGCATGCACATAGGATGCTACAAAGATATGTAACCAGTACATTGCTATAGTTTTATGGGTTTTTTTAATATAATTTTTTTCAGCATTTAGGCCATCACCAAATCATTTCTGTCACTGTGAGCTTGATCCACACCTGCATGCTGATTCAGATCTGTACATGGTATGAGTCTATTCAACACAATCTCACTCCAGCCTTATCACATATTGACGTTTTGGTCATGGGCTTTCCATGTCATACCATACATACGATGTGCAAGGTACCCTGGGTGCCTTGGTTGTTGATGTTTTGGGACACCGTGTCAAGTTCTCTTCTTTCAAGGTACACTTCTGTTTTCACAAGAGATTTAACATTTGCATACAGTCTCTTTCAAAATAAATGCACTATGTCGGTACAACACCGCATATTGACATTTTTTTCCTTCAACAACAAACACACATTGTTGGCTTTAGGCAACAAAGAAATGTGGTTAGGTTTAGGCAACAAAAGGAGGTGGTTAGGTTTAGGTGAAAAAAAGAACAGGGTTTGGCTGTAGAATCTTCTCTCGGGTAACGTTGGTGTTTGTTGGACCCATCCACCTGCACCTCTCAAACTTTAGCTGCCCTTACTTTTGTCCTTGTCCAGCTGCGTTTCCCCCTGACGTCACCGAGCGCCGTTAAACTGTGACATCAACTGGCCAAATATGCCAACGTTAAAGGACTTTTTTTTTTTTTTTTTTTTTTTGGTTTCTAATGCTGCAGGTCCCTGCCCAAGTGCAGGATTTTGACGACTTCAGAGTGAGATCGGGCTCCTCTATTAACTCCTTCTTGAAATACTCCTCCATGTTTAGGTATATCTGGCCTTCAAAAGTCTCTTTCTTTCATACCAAATCAACTCCACAATCATTTAGATTTCAAAACAAAGACCCCCCAACTTTGTATTATCATTATGCCTGCATTTTGCTCAGTGATGTACTTTATTACCTCTTCAGAATGACTTCCACTGATGTTGTAACACTTACTGAGGTCAACAAAGGTGACAGGTGACCTAAAGCTTATTGAATTTTCAGGAAGACAGCATTCTGCAGGCAGCACCATGAAGAGTTCATCTGAAGGTGGATCACAGTGCAGGTAAACTCACAGAGTGACAGAAGTCAGTGAAGTAAAAGAGCAGAGATTCTATAGGAGAGGCTGCTGATTATAATTAATAGCTGGCAGTGCATTATGGTGCATTATGGTAGCTGGTCGTAAACAGTATGGAATCGAGGACTGAGGTGAGAGCGCTTTAACAGGCTCCCACCATCTGCACGTCAACGTTTAATGACAGCAGAACAGGCCTGGGTGACAGCAGCCCTTCTCCGCATTAATAAAGCAACACACACACACACACACACACACACACACACACAAAAAACATTTACAAACGATATCATGTTTCTCTCGATGATTCCCAGGGGCTTGAATTAAAATAAAAGAGGAATTTTATTTCTTAACATTTCTTATCATTATCTTTTTCTATCCTATCATTTTCTTCTTTTCTTCTTCTTTCCTTCTGTTCCTCGTTCTCCACTCAGTTCCTCCATTCCTCATCTTTTCACCTCTCCTTCTTTCTTTCCCTCGCCTCATCTACCTCCTTGTTCCTTACTTTAGGCTAATTATTTTGCTTTGCTAAAATAAACTCTGTTCACTCTTCTTCTCCCCCACATCCTTTTTCCTCCTCTCCCCAGCACATCTGGAGGTGTCATTTGAAACACCCATCCCTTCAGGACCTTACACACACACACACACACACATATGCATACAGTAGATCAGCATGGACACACATTACCTCTGGTGTCATTACTGTAATGTTATTTTTATGCGAATTCAACATGAAAATAGGCGGGGGAGGACAGAAAAGACAGAAAGGAACACCAGGGAAAAAAAAGCTTAAAGCCAAAGGGACACACAATGCCCAAGGAGCAGAGAGCAATCTTTCATTTATTCAATTAGCTAACGAGGCGAGGGAGCCAGACGCCGACAGAGGATTGATGGTGGGGAAAAACTTCTCTCAGCAGGCGACGCTTACTCAGGACTTTTACTCCTGTCTCTCTTTGCTTCTGTCTGTCTTCCTCTTTATTCAGGAGGAAAGTTCACCAGGGGAAACAAAGGGAACTGAACGGAGGAGACCTTGAGGATGACCTTGAGCAGCTGTTTTTTGTCTTGGAAGGAAAAATAGAAGAAATGAACAGAGAGAAAAACAGAAGCATGCTTTAGTTTTACAGATATACTGTTCTTTTTTTCCTTTTTGCTTTTTGGATTGAAATCCTCATAGAACAGCCAGATTGCCAGAAAAATTTGGTACTGTACGTTTCTGCAAACCACAGATATGTTGCATTTGCATGGTATTATGTAGCAGATACGTTGAAACTTGATACAGTGCCCTCCAAAAGTATTGGAACAGTGAGGCCAATTCCTTTATTTTTGTTGTAGACTGAAAATATTTGGGTTTGACATCAAAAGATGAATATGGGACAAGAGATCAACATTTCAGCTTTTATTTCCAGGTATTTACATCTGGATCTGATACACAACTTAGAAGATAGCACCTTTTGTTTGAACCCACCCATTTTTCATGAGAGCAAAAGTATTGTTGCCCAGGTGTCTCCCAATTACATTGATTATTCAAACAATAAATAGCACTGAATGTCTGAGCTCAGTTTCAGATTGGGTACAATAGATTTTGCCTGTGCAGACTGCATTTAGAGGTGGAACCAACATAAAAACCAGAGAGCTGTCTATGGGAGAAGATGGACAATCAATCAGAGCCATTGCACAAACATTGGCCATAGCCAGTACAACCATTTGGAATGTCCTGAAGAAGAAAGAAACCACTGGTGTACTAAGCAACAGATGTCGAACAGGTAGACCAAGGAAAACATCAGCAGTTGATGACAGAAACATTGTGAGAGCTGTAAAGAAAGACCCTAAAACAACTGTTAGTGACATCAGCAACAACCTCCAGAGGGCAGGAGTGAAGATATCACAATTTACTGTTCGCAGAAGACTTCATGAACAAAAGTACAGAGGCTACACCAGAAGATGCAAACCACTCATTAGCAAGAAGAATAGGAAGGCCAGGCTGGAATTTGCCAAAAGGTACAGAGATAAGCCTCAAAAATTCTGGGAAAAAGTTTTATGGACTGATGAGACAAAGATTAACTTTTTCCAAAGTGATGGAAAGGCGAAAGTTTGGAGAAAGAAAGGATCTGCTCATGATCCCAAACATACAAGCTCATCGTGAAACACGGTGGAGGTAATGTCATGGCTTGGGCTTGCATGGCTTCTTCTGGGACGGGCTCTTTCATCTTCATTGATGATGTAACACATGATGGCAGCAGCAAAATGAACTCAGAAGTCTACACAAACATTTTGTCTGCTAATTTAAAGAAAGATGCAACCAAACTGATTGGGAGATCCTTCAGCATGCAGCAAGATAACGACCCAAAACACACTGCCAAAACAACAAAGGAGTTCATCAGGGGCAAGAAGTGGAAGGTTTTAGACTGGCCAAGTCAGTCTCCAGGCTTAAACCCAATAGAGCATGCATTTTACCTGCTGAAGAGGAGACTGAAGGGAGTAACCCCCCAAAACAAACAACAACTGAAAGAGGCTGCGGTGAAAGCCTGGAAAAGCATCACAAAAGAAGAATGCAAAAGTTTGGTGATGTCAATGGGTCACAGGCTTGATGCAGTTATTGAAAGCAAAGGATTTGCAACTAAATATTGAGTCTCATTCACTTTAATCTATTTTAAGTTTATATGTTCCAATACTTTTGCTCACCTAAAAATTTTGTGTTCCATTACAAATAATGCTATCTTCTAAGTTGTGTATCAGATCCAGATGTAAATACCTGGAAATAAAAGCTGAAATGTTGATCTCTTGTCTCATATTCATCTTTTGATGTCAAACCCAAATGTTTTCAGTCTACAACAAAAGTAAACGAATTGGACTCACTGTTCCAATACTTTTGGAGGGCACTGTATTTCTTTACGTTTCAGCAGTCCTGTGGTTTATGTGTGGTTATGTTTATGCACAAAAAACACTTGGATATGGATATGGAGAAGATCATGTTTAGGCTTAAAATACCTGGTTTTGGTGGTACAATCCCCGCTGAAAAGCAGTAATTTTTCTCGTAAAGAACAATTACTTTTTGTGGCACTTTCCTAAAAGGTAGCGATATCTTGTTGGTCTTAAACAGTGGTCTGCAGCCTGATATGATAGGGATGACGTGACATGACTGATATGATACATTTGAAACGTGTGTAACGTATCCATGGTTTGCAGAAACATACAATACCAACATTTCCTTCCAGCAACTGGGTCGTCTGAAAACAAGATCACTATTGCAATCTGTGACTCAAGAGTAACCGTATTATTCAATATGATATTTATTCTTATGAGGTTATCACTTAATGGTCTGATAAAACTAAATATGAAAATTAAACTGACAACAGTGTTTGTTGTCAGTTTATTCAGGGACTGTTTAAATCCTTGTTGACGTGTGTGTAACACGTCAACAAGAATTTAAACAGCTCCATGCGGACAATGAAAGACTTTGTCTCTGACTTTTCCATTACTATCTTATATTAAGAGTCTAAACAGTCTAATGGCTTTTAGAAGACTTTGTGTTAAACAAACAAGTTTGAGGCCAAATTATAGGAAATGTTAAGGGGTGAAAACTCAGAGTAGAGTGGTTGGAAGGGCTGGTGGGTTGGTCCAACATTCAAAAACTTTCACCTGTGTTTGCTTTCCGTGTAACTGACCCATGGCTAAGCCACACCCCCTCCACTCACTTGGACAAACTATCAACATTCAGTGACCGGCGCTATGGCAGGTGTCACAGTACTCAGCATTTTGCAGGAGGCAATTGATGAATTTTGGGGACATAATGATCAGATGTGACTGAGAAGTAACCAAAAGGGTCTAAACTACTCATTGGAGGGATATATTCATTATTTTATTGTTGAGAAGGTCGATGAAAAGCTTAAATTACAAGCCAGAATTTACAGATCACAGTGTACGCTTGTGAACCGCATCTCGTTGCCGTCACCATCAAAGACAACAAGTTAAAGTGCCACTGAAGTTAAGGTTTTTGGCTCAGAATATAAGAAAGGGATAACAGCCTTTTTACCATCTTTACCAAGAGTGTCTCTGCGTTAGTTTGGTGCTACAGTATTTACACTGAATCATTCAGTACAACGTTTGCCAACCTTTGTTATTCCTGTGATTACAGATAAGTTAATGAAGCCAGAGATATTGGATAAAGGAGATACCCCACCGGAGGCTTATCCAATGTTAAGAAAACGGTTACTCTTCCTGTCTCCTAAGTGGGCATGGTTAGCTCTCCCTCCAATCAGAGCCTGTTCTCCCTTGCGAGAACTTGTTTTCTGAGACAAAACAAAGTTAACTTTCTCTTGATCTGTGCAGATGAAAAATGCAGCTTTAGTGTCAGAATGTTGGTAAGATATGTGGCTTGTGGAAAATGAACCCAATATTTACTTTAGTGACTATGGGGTGAAAGAACTGACCATAAATTGTGATCATGTTTATTTTCCTCATTGACGACAATACATTCAGAGCTGCCGCAAGTCTCCTATGGGGGTGTGGCGCTGACGTCACTGAATCAGGAAGTGAGCTGAGTGGGGTATCTCGCTTTATCCAGTATCTCTGATGAAGCTAAGCTCCAGAAGTTAACGTTAGCTTAACTAGAGCCCTTTGGACAACAGCTAACAATGATGTACGATCACCAAAGTATAAAACTGGAACAAATTAGGCTAATGAACTCCCAGCAAACAAGGAGACATGATGAACAACGCAGCTAGGAGCTAATGTTAGGCTAACTTTAGCTAACATTAGCTAGAGATGTTAAAGATAACTTTATATTTCTTTCTAGCAAAGTGACAATATGTTGCCTCAAACACAATGTTGACTTACCATAGAGCAGATGTAGACATCATTGTTAATCTTATTCACGTTGAGTTGATGTTGTGGTCTAACGTTACCGCACAACTTTATCCAAAGGAGACACTTTTCTTGGCTGAGATGTGGTTTAAAGTGTAAAAAATACACCTCGTCGCCCAGCCTCTCAGGATACCTTGTGTCGGAGTTGCATGTACCCCATGCACACCATTTGACCATTTTCAAAGTTCAAAAAAGCTCCTAAAACTGAACAAAACTGACTTGCTGTAATGCATTTCAATGAACGTCCAGGCAGAGAATGTCCGAGTGTATGGGAATGGCTATACACTGTGATTGGCTCATCGCGTTTGAGGGTGGACCTTAGCCATAGGTCAATTGTAAAGCCAAACCCTGTTATCCTTTTTTTAAACCTATCCACATGCCTTTGTTGCGTAAACCTAACCATGTACGAGTGGTGGCTAAGTGTAACCACGTGCGTTTGTTGTTGAAGATAAAAAAACTTGGAGCGTTGTATCGATGTATACATTTATTTTGAAAGAGACCATATGCAAAAAAAAAAAAAAATAGAAGTGTATTTTGAAAAGACACAATACAGGCCGACATTGACAAGGTGTCGAAGAACGTCAACAACAGACACACACAGGCTATCTTGCACATCATACGTCAACATGGAAAGTCCATGATGAAGCAGCGATATGTGACGAGGTCAGAGTGAGAATGTGTTGAGAGAACGCTAACACTAGAGCCAAACATCTAGACACACAAACTCTACTTTAAAAAATGCTCCCAAACTAACAAAATGTCACAACATACCATATTGAAACAGAGAGCAATAATAAATAAAAATAAATAAATAAACAAATCTTCCCTGAACCACCATTAATTACCTCTAGGAGATGCCAGACTCTATGAGATAAACTGGTACACAGCTGTCTTCAACGTAACACCCAACAAACATGGTTAGGTACAAAGCTCAGGAGATCCAAGCGTAACTAATGTAACCACGGCTCAAATGTAATACAGACCAAGACATTCATGGATTTATATCCCAGAAGATTAAAGAAGATTAAAGATAAACAGCTGCTACGTTCTTTTACACTGGGAAAACAAAAGACATTTGCAATATGCCATTAGCAAAGGGATTGTGAACTACTCTATGGCTAGACACTCTCTGGACTTCCATAACTGTAACCCATCTACATAACAAGCCATTGGCATTGACCACAACCCATCTTCCATAAGAAAAGATGACATAAAAAACTTTACCAACGAGAAGCTTTTTAGAGTAATAAATTACAGGCTCCCCAGGCTTAAATTAAGATAATTCATTTGTTTTTGTGTTTTGTAACAAATTTCTTTGTTTTTGCCATGTTGCTCTTTAATTCAGCTTTGATCAATGTTTTGGGCCAAATAATGCCCACACCCTCTCTAGACCACAACCCCATGTCCAAATGAAGATTCCAATTGGTAGAACATCACTATCAGAGGGTCTTTTGTTCCATAAGATCTGTTTGATTCCCTGATATAGGCATGATGCCATTGGAGACTGTTTTTACATTTTAAGTGCCCAGGCATTTTGAATGTTTGAAAGGAGACCTTTGAGTTCTCTTGTGGTTTATGTGTCTTCATATATCCTTGCCCAATGAACCCCCTAAACAAAAACAAACCAGGAAGCACTCCTACCCAAACATTGTTATTAAGTTGAGCATATTTTTGAACTCTGCACAAAGACAGGCTAGCTGTTTCCTCTTGATTCCAGACTTTATGGCTAAAATAATGGCCTCCTGGATCTTGCTACAAAGTTAGCATACAGACATGAAAATCACTGATCTTGTCATCTAACTCTCACTAAAAAAATGAATAAGTGGGAAGATATATTTTTGAATAAATAAAATAAATTTTGTTTTTTATAAACGTATTTTGTTTCATTTTCTGTATGTATGTTTCAAATTTCATGTGTATTTTATTGTGATTCATATTGTTTAAAAGTTGAGATAAGTTATGAGACTTAATTTACCTTCATAGGATGTATTGGGTTGACCATGCAGTGATCATGTGATTGAAGGACAATCTAGACATTTGATTTGTTAAGAAATGTGATTGGTTAAGAAAGGTGATTGGGGGGGTTGCTGGAGGAGAGTGATGAAGGCAGCAGAGGAGTCAGGCCATTCAGAGAGGAGAGAGAGAAATGAAAACAATTAGCTTGAATTCAAATTTTATTGTAATTCTAAAGTTGTCAGTTCAAGAACTATGAAGGAGATTGCAGTTGGACACGCTCCACAAGGACTGTCAACATGAGGTTTGGAAAGTGTCAGACTGCACATGGTAGGCCTGTGACTAATTTTTTAGCTCATCATTTGCTAGCACGGCATTTGGACATTAGCTTTGACTATTGGGGCTTGCGAAAACAGTGAGACTTAAGTTAATGAAGCGGTAGTGACGTTTGGACGGAAGGACCCCAGATAGCGCTCTGAGTCTTCAGCGTATGGCTCGGACTCCCCCTGACTGCGAGGGAGAAACTGTATGCTGCTGGCCCGCTGTCGGAACGTCTACCATTGGAGCGGGATTGATGCTGTGACAGATTTGACCCTCCATCACAGACTCATACTTAAGGAACCTTTTGATATTTATTTTTGCTCCATTAGGAGTGAACCAGCCATTTAGTTTTGAGCCACAACGTCCCTAAGCTTGTGGTGTTAGTTGATATTGCCGGCTTAGAGTAAAGTGTAACTATCATGTGTGGGCCAACATATGAGTAACGTTGGTATTGTTGCATGAATGTGTCACTCATACCCATTTTCATGGTAAAATACAGGTTCTCTATCTGTAACATTTAAAGCTGTATTTCAGGGGTATCGGTGGCTTAGTGGTAGAGCAGGCGCCCCATGTACAAGGCTGTTGCTGCAGTGGCCCGGGTTCGATTCCAGCCTGTGGCCCTTTGCTGCATGTTACTCCCCCTTTCACGCTTGTCCATCCTATCGATTAAAGGCTTGAAAATGCCCCAAAAAAAATCTTAATGTTGTATTTCATTTTAAACTCTTAATTAAATTTCCCTACACTATACATACTTACCTGAGTTTGTGTGTGTGTTTATGGTGTAATCACTTACCTGCCAAGTTGAGGTGTGTATGAAACCTGAGAATAAGGGAAAACCTTCACTTATCTGAGAGGGGTCCAGTACCTGCAAGGGAAAGAGGAAAAGGTTAGTATTAACTTAGAAGTGAATTTAAAGGGATAGTGCATGCAATATGAACTTTATGTAAATAAGTTTTAGTTACTCACTGGTTTATTTAGGGCACAAGGAAAAAAACAACATAACAAAACACAGTAAGTGCAGGACCAATAATTAAAGAGGAATAGAAAGAACGTGGGGCATTGCCTTTGGGAGTATAAGAGGGGCAGTGGCGGTACATAAGCATATTTCCCAAAATTTCGAATGGTTCCTTCAAGAGCACCCGCCCTAACATAAGCAATGGTAATGAATGAGAATGGAGATTCTTCCACGTTGTGTTTTTTACAGTTGAGTAAGTGGTCACTGATAAAGCAGCCAACTGACTGTGTGGTGGACTGGATGCCTTACTGGCTGACGAATGTCAAAAGCAGCTTTTTTTAGCCACAATCCAGTGCTTTGGGGGTGAAGTGTCGACCCCTGGCCTGGGGTCATGCCTTGACATTCAGCTTGACATTTCAGAAGGACTCGGCTTCCATCGCCAGTAAAGGTCAACACTGCTGTCCTGTCAGCAGGAGGTCATGAACTCTGACCATCAGGGGACACTAGAATGGAGACTGGAATAAAGAAAGGGAAAAACTGTGCGTGCTTCTGAACTGTTGATTTAGAGTGTAAATCGTAGTTCTTCTAAACATCTGTGTTGATCACCACACACACACACACACACACACACACACATACACACCAATGGTCCCAGTGACCTTGAAGGGTGTTAGATTTGGGTCAGGATCAGAAACTCTCTTACAGCCCATCTGTGCAACTTAGGAAACAGGTCCAAGCAAATCCACTGAGGGAGAGGACACCTTCACTGGTGTGACTGAGTAGACCAATAGGAAAACCCTGTGACAACCACAAAACATCAGAGGACAGTGTCAGACAGAGAAAAAGACAGACAGATGAGGGGACAACATAGAATGTTGCACTTGTGACTTGTGATAGATTCTCCAAGATGCTTCACAAGGCCCAAAGCTAGCCCCAGTGCTGCTACATGCTCCAATTCTCAGTGCTAAATTAGCCTGAGTCTGCACCTCCAACATTATGCCAAAACTGGCAGCCATGTATGGGCCAGAGCAGGGTAATTTTTGGTGCCTCTGGTGGCAGAACACATCTGGCGCAATTTCAGCTCTCTAAGTCATTCATAACTTTAACCCTTTAATGTTCCCCCCAAGAAAAAACAATGCAAAAATTATAATAATAACTATGAAGAATCAAAATAAAAAAAAAATGTATAGACCCCCCATTTTTTAAAATATAGATCTCTACCAAATGGTTGAGATTCCGCCTGATGGTAAAAGTACCGTATACTTGATAAATGTATAATAACAATTCTATGATGATTTTCTAGCTACAAATACAAAAAGAAAGTAGAAAAAATAAAAAATACTGTCTTATAAACAATTCATGTCTTATTTTTGATGGTATACTGCAAAACATTCCCTCTCTCCGATCAAGCACAGGAAGACATTGCACTTCCCACATTTCCATCTTGACAGACCCATTGGGCAGAGGCTGCACCGCCCCCGTTTGTCAGTGTGAAGAGGCCAATGTCCATAGTTGTCATAGCGCACATCTGGTTATGGTCGTGAGGGTTGTGGGGGGAGGCGCTTCATCTGTCTTGGAGAAGCAGAGGATGGTCGGTCAACTCTAGGTGCTTCAATCTCACCAGGGTTAGTCTTGATTGGATCCCCCAACTCCTGGGCAGAGTACAGACTGGTGTGGTGACTAATGTGGTGGATCATCTCATCAGTGAAGAACATTTTGAAGTACTGCAAGGGTGTCTTGACAGCATCAGGGGGCATAAAACTTGCGTCAGGAACCTGGAATTCCTCAATATCCTTTTGCTTTCTTTTCTGTCATTTTCTTCTTCTTTGAGCCTGGGGGGGATGCGAAGTCAGGGGTGTCATCCGGGTCTTTGATGTCGACTGTTTTCAGGGTATTTTTCCCTTTTTTCTTCTTCTTAGCAGACTTCTTAGCAGTGCTTGTTGAGGGTTCCCCATCCAGATGCTCGTCATCCATAGGTCCCAAGGAAAAATCTGCATAGACCATAGACCATAAAATGATCTAACATACATCTATTATTTATAAAACACAGACACAGACAGGGGAAAAAGAACATATGCACCATTACATGTCAGCATTTTTGTTATACAATGACAAAAATCCTACCAAATGGTTGAGTTGACACTCCGTGCCAAGGTTTACCATAAAGTGTCAACTCAACAGTCTGGTAGGTTTTAAAAAATGATTTGACTTGTTTAAGGTCGAGGTCACCATGGGCGACTCGATCCACAACGTTGACATCAGCAAACCGCTCACCACACGACGCCACACACGCTGTCTGCCATCTGCCCTGAACAGTGAAAACCGGGATTCATCCGTGAAGAGAACACCTCTCCAACGTGCCAGACGCCATCGAATGTGAGCATTTGCCCACTCAAGTCGGTTACAACGATGAACTGCAGTCAGGTCGAGACCCCGATGAGGACGACGAGCATGCAGATGAGCTTCCCTGAGACAGTTTCTGACAGTTTGTGCAGAAATTCTTTGGTTATGCAAACCGATTGTTGCAGCAGCTGTCCGGGTGGCTGGTCTCAGACGATCTTGGAGGTGAACATGCTGGATGTGGAGGTCCTGGGCTGGTGTGGTTACACGTGGTCTGCGGTTGTGAGGCCAGTTGGATGTACTGCCAAATTGTCTGAAACGCCTTTGGAGACGGCTTATGGTAGAGAAATGAACATTCAATTCACGGGCAACAGCTCTGGTGAACATTCCTGCAGTCAGCATGCCAATTGCACGCTCCCTCAAAACTTGCAACATCTGTGGCATTGTGCTGTGTGATAAAACTACACATTTCAGAGTGGCCTTTTATTGTGGCCAGCCTAAGGCACACCTGTGCATATTCATGCTGTCTAATCAGCATCTTGATATGCCACACCTGTAAGGTGGGATGGATTATCTCGGCAAAGGAGAAGTGCTCACTAACACAGATTCAGACAGATTTGTGAACAATATTTGAGGAGAAATGGTCTTTTGTGTATATAGAAAATGTTTTAGATGTTTGAGTTCAGCTCATGAAAAATCGGAGCAAAAACAAAAGTGTTGCGTTTATATTTTTGTTCAGTGTAGATCTGCCTTTACTCACTCTATGGACTGTGTTGCTCCTAATACTACATTAGCTGACTTTCTGGCAGTATATTTATGAGTTTTATTTCATAAATGTCTTACTTTAATCTAAGATGATATCCAAGATTGGCTAGCACTAGCCCTAACTGTGACCTCTTTGCCCTAATCTTAACAACTTCCAACCACAATGTGTCAATGTGCTGAGCACTACCTAATCACAGCACGCATTGGGATCCATAATAACGTGGCATGGAAATGGTTGGAAACAGCCAAATCAACACATTCTTAATCTGAATTTGTCACACATCGCCACTTGGTCATGGACTTTCCACATCTACATGAAATTGACTTTTTTTTTTCCATCAACAACACATGCACGTGGTTACATTTAACCAATGCATGCACATGGTTAGTTTTGGGAAACAGTCACAGGATTTGGCTTTACATTCATATGGGAAGCAAACACCGGCCTCCCTGGTGAAAGTCTGTGATTGTTGGACCCATCCACCCTACTCAGACTTTTTGCCACCTTAACTTAAGTTGTTGTACAGTTGTGTTTCCCTCAGATGCCGTCAGGTGCTGTTACACACTGATGGCAGACGGCCATGTATCATGCAGATTTGAAAAGACAGCTTTTCTCTTAAGTGTCTGATGCGGCAGTCACTGCCCAAGCGTTATTATTTGACAACTTTAGATTGAGACTGGTTGGCCACATAGCAGCAGTGTGACTGTTCTTACCAAGGTCAGGGCAGGAATTTCACCTGTGCCCTTGACAAAAAATTTTGCCCTAAGGCCACAAAGGCCTTGATGCCCCGCCTGCACTGCCCCAGGTGATTTTGTGGTTTTCTCCTCTGCCTCTTTCCTGTCAACACGGCTTTGACACCTGCGTCTCTTGAGAAAAAAAAAGCGATGACATTCTGGATTCTTATGGGCAGCATCAAATGAGACGATGCGTACGTCATCAGTGGTGGGTTTGATTTGAGCCTGGCATGAACCGCTCGGACGGGCTGTAACGACAGTTTGACACCAATCTATCACCAGCCAACCAGGAGACTTCATTAAACACCCGGGCAGGGATCGGTACTGAGACCTGGTATTAACCAACCCAAGGTAAATGTGATCAACACCATAATAACAGTAAGCGCCACCATTATCGGCGTCACTTTTTAAAGTTTTGGTTTCATCATCATTCTGCAGCCTCTCTCCTGCTCTCTGCATGTCAGCTGACCTCCTCAACACACACACACACACACACACACACACAGACACACACAAACTCAACAGATTGAAGTCAGACAACAGCAGAGAGGCCGCGGTGCAGATAAAGGGAATATAACTTCAAGAATTCTCTAGTTAATGACAACTACACTTGTTACTGTGCCTCTGCCAGCCAAGCCAATACTTTATCAATACATATGCGATCAGCATGTAGAAAGCCATTTTCAATCTGCTCTGTCCGCAGTCTCTCATTTACCGCTATTATGATTTATGATCGCGGTCGACACAAGCACATCGCGCTTGCGGTGCTAACAGCACAAACTAAAATGAAAGCTGTCTTTATGTAGGCTAACACTTTATCTGAACATGTACCTGAGGCAGCCGACCTGCAGACAGTGAGTGTCCTCAGTAGAGGGGGGACAGAGAGCAGGATGAATGACTGATACTGATGTTTGTCTTCATGCTGAGATAACGTGACTTTCTTCACTCAGTATTGTGATGTCAGGAAGAATATTTATATTCCAGTGAGATATTATTGGGTTTTAAATAGTGACTTTGTTGTTGTAAACATGACTGTTGCTGCCATGCACTGTATAAAACTATATCCTGTGTAACTGACCTATAAGGAACACATCAGGAGGTGAGGTGTGCACGTGTGTGTGTGTGTGTGTGTGTGTGTGTGTGTGTGTGTGTGGAGGAGAGGGAAATGCAGAGAGATAGTGTGTGTTATTAGATACTGTATGACACTTATAATGCTTCTGTGCAGTGATAGCTCTTTTTTTGTCTGTTTCTGCATTATGTTGAGGAGGGCCATGCCTTATGTATATATATATATATATATATATATATATATATATATATATACACACACATATACAAATAAATACATACATATATATATATACATAATATAATAAAAAACATCATAGTGTAGTATGTCTTGAAAATACTATATAAAATGTATTATCTAAAATGTATGTCATCAAATATCAGTAAAAATGTCATAGTATTGTGTGTCGTCCAAATATCATAAAATATATACATACATACAATAAATATATACATACATATATGTATGTGTGTGTATACATGTATATATATATATATATATATATATATATATATACATACATATATGTATTTATATATTTATATCTTGTATATAGGATGACATCAGCAAATACATATATATACATACATATATATATATATGTATGTACAGTACAGGCCAAAAGTTTGGACACACCTTCTCATTCAATGCGTTTTCTTTATTTTCATGACTGTTTACATTGTAGATTCTCACTGAAGGCATCAAAACTATGAATGAACACATGTGGAGTTATGTACTTAACAAAAAAAGGTGAAATAACTGAAAACATGTTTTATATTCTAGTTTCTTCAAAATAGCCACCCTTTGCTCTGATTACTGCTTTGCACACTCTTGGCATTCTCTCGATGAGCTTCAAGAGGTAGTCACCTGAAATGGTTTTCCAATAGTCTTGAAGGAGTTCCCAGAGGTGTTTAGCACTTGCTGGCCCCTTTGCCTTCACTCTGCGGTCCAGCTCACCCCAAACCATCTCGATTGGGTTCAGGTCCGGTGACTGTGGAGGCCAGGTCATCTGCCGCAGCACTCCATCACTCTCCTTCTTGGTCAAATAGCCCTTACACAGCCTGGAGGTGTGTTTGGGGTCATTGTCCTGTTGAAAAATAAATGATCGTCCAACTAAACACAAACCGGATGGGATGGCATGTCGCTGCAGGATGCTGTGGTAGCCATGCTGGTTCAGTGTGCCTTCAATTTTGAATAAATCCCCAACAGTGTCACCAGCAAAACACCCCCACACCATCACACCTCCTCCTCCATGCTTCACAGTGGGAACCAGGCATGTGGAATCCATCCGTTCACCTTTTCATGCCTCTCACAAAGACACGGCGGTTGGAACCAAAGATCTCAAATTTGGACTCATCAGACCAAAGCACAGATTTCCACTGGTCTAATGTCCATTCCTTGTGTTTCTTGGCCCAAACAAATCTCTTCTGCTTGTTGCCTCTCCTTAGCAGTGGTTTCCTAGCAGCTATTTGACCATGAAGGCCTGATTCGCGCAGTCTCCTCTTAACAGTTGTTCTAGAGATGGGTCTGCTGCTAGAACTCTGTGTGGCATTCATCTGGTCTCTGATCTGAGCTGCTGTTAACTTGCCATTTCTGAGGCTGGTGACTCGGATGAACTTATCCTCAGAAGCAGAGGTGACTCTTGGTCTTCTTTTCCTGGGTCGGTCCTCATGTGTGCCAGTTTCATTGTAGCGCTTGATGGTTTTTGCGACTCCACTTGGGGACACATTTAAAGTTTTTGCAATTTTCGGACTGACTGACCTTCATTTCTTAAAGTAATGATGGCCACTTTTTTCTTTAGTTAGCTGATTGGTTCTTGCCATAATATGAATTTTAACAGTTGTCCAATAGGGCTGTCGGCTGTGTATTAACCTGACTTCTGCACAACACAACTGATGGTCCCAACCCCATTGATAAAGCAAGAAATTCCACTAATTAACCCTGATAAGGCACACCTGTGAAGTGGAAACCATTTCAGGTGACTACCTCTTGAAGCTCATGGAGAGAATGCCAAGAGTGTGCAAAGCAGTAATCAGAGCAAAGGGTGGCTATTTTGAAGAAACTAGAATATAAAACATGTTTTCAGTTATTTCACCTTTTTTTGTTAAGTACATAACTCCACATGTGTTCATTCATAGTTTTGATGCCTTCAGTGAGAATCTACAATGTAAATAGTCATGAAAATAAAGAAAACGCATTGAATGAGAAGGTGTGTCCAAACTTTTGGACACACCTTCTCATTCAATGCATTTTAAATGAGAAGTGTGTCCAAACTTTTGGCCTGTACTGTATGTATGTATATGTATGCAAAAAAAAAAAAAAGTAGATCAGCTGCTTGCTGCTAAAAATGTGGTCCATCGACATTATCTGGTTTTGAAATGTGGCCCAGTTGTTTGTTTGTTTGTTAGCTATCTAACAACACATCAAAAAATAATTGTAAGCCAGTCTTGCTCAGTGAATCAGTTTATCATGTACACTCAAAAAATATTTAGGCCTAATATTTAAGATTGTTTGCTTATAAATATATTTACCTGGTTGTTCTATATTTAAAACACATTTGGTTTATTAGTGGTATTAAATAAATCACATTACTTATTATACTTATTATTATTACCTGAGCTTGTTTTATTGATTGATTTCACAGATAGTTATACATCCTTATTCCTTAAATTAAATTCATTATGGACATGGACTTAAATCATTGTTTTATTTTATGGCCTTGCTGCCCTGGCTTTTGGCCTTTGTGCTCTCAAAAAATTGACAACACGAAAGGCCAAGTGGCCTTGCCCCTAAAATGACGAAATTCCAGGCCTGACTGAGGTGCAAATAAAAACTGTTTTTTTTTTAAGCTACAAAAGTTTAAGAACCCCTTAGGCCTCATTTACAGCATCCACCCTGCATCCGTTCTACGCGCTGTTCGAGTCATGCTGCTTTCGCGAGCAATCTCGAAAATAGAAGAAACGCCCTTTTTTGCGCGAGTTGTGAGCGAATGGTCGCGGTGTTCAACAAAAAACATGACTTTGCGTGTGTTGTGACCTCTCTCAGCCACTGTAGACATCTCCCCCTTGACCAGGCAAGACCTGACAGGTACATGTTTCATGGACTTACCCATCTGTAGTGCTAAGTATCAATTCTCCAAGCGTTGGAATAATCACTGGCGCGCAAACCCGTCCACCCTGGGCTTTGGGTCCAAACTCACTTCTTCTTCTTTGGGGTTTATTGGAGATTTGCAAACACGGTGCACTACCGCCACCAACTGTTCAGGTGTGGTTTGTATTTTGACGGGACAGCAGCAGCCACTGCGTGATGCGTCTGTTCGGTTTTGGTGTGAATACACGTGTGCTGCCGCTACACTTGTGGACCGTGTTGGGAATAGAAGGATTTTATATGTTTTACTATCAGTTGTGTTTCACTATATAAATTTTAGATATGTGAACAATGAGAATACTGAGATGATTTCAGCTGATCTGAATGTGCTTGCTCTGCAGAAGTGGAGAAGTACAGGAGAGGAAGAGACATGAAGTCTGAGGAGCACATACTGCAACGCTTAGATAATTAGTTTCATATATGGTAGTAAGAATAGAAAGTGATGAACAGATAGTAAGGTACAGCACGTGTAGGGAGTTGTGTTGTTCTCTTGTCTTTCAAAACAGGAACCACGCCCCCACTGTCAGCGGGAAGGAGTCAGATTAACACGAGGCAGGGGCGTGGTGTGGTGAAGGAGGAAGTGGAACTGCCAATGAGAAGAGGACAACGCCTTGCGTGCACAATGACACTCTGTTACGCTCAAATATACTGGGTCAGGGAAAGGACAGGAGGTCAGACTTCGTGAACTGACACACCTTTGTTGTTCGTCAGGGACGTGAAGTTGAGACCCAGAGCTCTGTAATTTTATTCCTTTACTGCTTAATAAACTACATTAACTGAGACCGAATATCTTCTCCTATTGCTTCATTAAAGAACACGCAGGACTGAGCTCACACATAGCACATTGGAGAGTAGGATGAGCCCCAAGTCCATCAACCGCTTTGTTTAAAATGATGGCTGACAGCAGCAGAAGAGAAAGCAGATTTAAAATTTTGCAGTAGCATCCTGATTGGCACAGAGAGATTGTGGCAAAGTTTGACTGGCTAAGTAAAAGAGTGAATACCCATAGTCAGCTGATTAGAGGAAGCAGTGGGAGTGGGATGGAGAGAGTTGTGAATAAATGAGTACGAAGAAAGTCTTCCTGATTAAACTTACGCTGAGCTTCATTTGTCTTCTCGAATTCAGTCAACTTCAAATGTTACAGCTGCTTGAATACTAACTTTTAAAACAAATTATCTCTTTTTACAGTGTACTGACAGCCTCTCGTTATTGGCTCTACCTCATTTCTTAAGCATGTCTACATCTTTTCCAAACAAAGGATTATGATTTTTAGTTTGATAAACCCAGCAGAGAAGTTTAATGAAACAAACATGATAACGTCTTAAACTGAGTTGACACGAGCAGCTGGCTGTAAAGTTGAATAAACTCAAAAAGACTGGTAGGGCTGGTTGCCTTATTTCCTCGTCAGTGTCCTGACAGTTCTGCAGGAGACAGGATGCAAGCCGAGGTATTCTATGTCAGACCATCTGCCCCACCCAGCCTTCATCATATTAAGTTTTATATCGCAATCACTCTAATTTCACCTTAACATGTCAGAAACAACGGTGTTTGAACAAAGGACTAATGCTGCCGTTTTTCTGATGAGAACACTTATGCTCTCTCATCCTCTACCTTTTTACCTCCCTTGCTTGCTCCCTATTTTCTCCTCTCTTCTTCCTCTTCTCTTCTTCTCTCTCCTTCTTTATCACCTTTATACCATCTTCCCCTGCTCTTCATCATCCTCACTCCCACCCCTTTCCATTATTTGTCCCCTCTCTCTCACCCTCCTCCATATTTCCCCCTCTGTCTACCCATTAGTTGTCTTTTCCTCCCATACCTTGCTGGATTCTTTTCCCTTCTCTCCCTCTCCTCTTGTTCTCTCCTTCCCACCATCTCTTCTCTCCCTCCCTCCTCCTCTGTGATCCTGCTGTGTTTCTTCTTTATTTACCACAGGAGCTGCTGAGTTTTCCAGCAGGCCCTGACACTTTAGGCTCTGATGGATAGGCCTGCCAGTGGACGAGTGTGATAAACGGTAAGGTGATGGATAGATCTGCCGGGGCAGTGGAGACATCACAAAGCAGTTTCGCAGTTTCGTAGCTCCTCGCCAGGCAGCGGGAGGGCCTGAGGGTGGCCATTTTGTGCCAAGCCACGGGCCCCTAATGGAGGAGCCGGGGCCTAATGAGGCCGGATGATTAGACGGCAGAAAGACGGGGGAGGGAGGCAATGGAGGGGGGCCAGTAATCTGACTCTAGCAGACGTAAAGTGACTTTACTGAAGCAGTTCGATGATGGTAAAACATAACCCATTGAAAACATACTTACAGTTTAACTGTGATGTAGTAAAATTACATAAATCACTAATGCAAAATAGTGGAATACCAGAGGGATTAGTGTAAGGCTGAGTTGGTTTGGTTTTGATCAATTTTTCTTGCTTTTTTGGGGGGGGGCTATGAGGGGCAGAAGCAGTGTGCATCACAGCAATACACTAGCTCTGTGACTACACTTGCTAACATTAAATAGTAAAAGAAGAATGAAATCTGGTATCCCAACATCACATCATAGGTTATACAAATTGTCCTTGTAACTTAAAGGCATGTGCCAGTTGATCCTAATTGACAAAAGGGCCATGTGCACACAGAGAAAGAAGACGAAGAAGAAGAAGAAGAAGAAGAAGAAAAGTTGAGAGAATTAAGTCAAGAAAGCCCAATCGAAAGTCTGAAGAGAGTGTAGCAACAGACTCCAAACATAAAAAAAAACTTCAATAGCTCTGAAGTGAAGGTATTCCTACAGGAAGTGAACGTCAAATGAGCTGTTTTATTAGTAGCATCAGGAGTGGATGTAAAATAACAAGGGCTGTCAAAATGATGCGTTAATTTTGATTAATTAATCACAGAAAAAATAACGCATATCATTGCATTCCATGGTGTCCTTTGACCTGGTGTATCATTGAAGACCACAGTGGCTTTGTCACATGATAGAGGCAGATGAGATGATGCTGCTTGGCCCCATGAATGGAACATTTACATTTAAAAAACGCCCACATGGAACTGCTGATAGGAGCACCATTCTCTGCAATTTCTGCAGTAAGGAATTTTTATACCATCGCAGTACTTCAAGCCTGAAATATCACCTCAATGCAAGGCATTGCGAACCCGCAGGTCTGAGCTCGCACAGCCTGTGATGCTAACGCTAGCAGCCAGCCTCGTCAAGCCACACTTGACCACACGTTCAGACACAAACTGAGTAAGTCTTGTGACTGACTAACTAACTCCCTTGCAAAATGGACTGCATGGGACTGCAGACCATTTTCAGTGGTAGAGGACAGGGGAACAAAACATTTGCCAAAATTCATTTGAACTGAAATTTTTTAAATACTTTTGCAGGAAAAAAAACTGATGTATACGATTAATGTAGATTAATTAGTCAGAGAGCATGAAACTATTTAAACCACTGACAGCCCTAAAAATAGCAAAACATGGTGGCATCGGTAGTGTAGTGGATAGTGCCGGCGCCCCATGTACAGAGGCATTGCCTCACTGCAGCGCCTGCGGGTTCAAATCCGGCTCGCGGCCCTTTGCAGCATGTCAGTCCCCACTCTCTCTCTGTCTCCCCATTTCACTCTCTGTCCTGTCTTTAAAGGCAAAAAGCCCACAAAAATAATCTTAAAAAAAAAAAAAAGATGCATGGGTTGCTAAAAGTATGCATGAAATAAGACCCGACCTGCAAACTGCATATTTTATGCATTACAGTAGCTCAGTTGTCAAGACTGAGGACAGAGACGAGAACATCCTTGTACAACCTTTATCAAATTCCCAGCCATTCAAAATGTAAAATGTTTTAACAAATGTAGTGAATTCATACCAATAGTAATGCTTTATAAACTTTATAATGTGTGAAAAGGTTTCTCCATGAATCTTCCAGCAATGTGCTGCAGGTGCTTCTCAGAGCAATGACAGCCAGCTTCAGAGGGCAAGAAGGACTGGAGCACATTGATTGATTTGCAGGCTTTAATAATGCAAACTAACACTACTGTGTCTTCATCAGAGTACTGCAGGTCTTTTTCCCTGTTAAACTTTATACTACACACAGCGTGTTTTTTCCACCGACAATCTAAAGTCATCAAGTTTATGATTCCAACTCAGATCCAAATTGTGTCACTCAAGTCCATCGCTCTGCAAAATGTATATGATTACAAAATTTATATAACTGTCTTCTGATCTGCCACCACTGTGGTTAAGGTTAAGAGTTAGGCAAATAAAATGACTCGTTTGAGGTTAGGGAAACATTGTGGTCGTACGTTAAAGAAGTCAGCATTGACAGTTGGAAGGGGACGGGACGCAGAGCGTGATCTTGTTTCAAAGTCACACACTTTGTTGGCAGATACACTCTGCTGTTGTCAGACAAGTCATTTTTCAAAAAGTCACAAGAGGTCCTCGTCATTTACAATGTTTTAACTAACAGCTGCATTACATTGCAGTTAGTTTACTTGACATGCCTTCCACATGCTAACACCCATTTATTCCAACAGATAGTATTTGTAATATTTCAGCAGTGAATTAGTTGAGATTCAACAATTCACCTGTTTCACTTTATTCTGTAGATGTTTAACAGTGTTTATGGTGAATATTTTCACATATACTTATATTGTCTGTATAAATATATGTGAAAATTCACAAGCACATATTTATAGAATACTTTATGTGAACTTGTTTTTTTTCACTCAGCTTATGCTGCATAGGTGAAATGAGTAATATAAGTTCAGCTAAATAATTCTTGGAATATGTGGTGAATTGTCACATATACTGTACCCAACAGATAAACACCAGCTAAACGGTTGAATCTCAACAAATAAGCTGTTGAAATATTACAAACACATTATAAACTATCTGTAGTTGGATTATCCAAATAAAGTGTTACCCTAAAATGTACAACTTTTTATTTCTGATATTCTGTTTCTGCTTTTCATTCTGTCAGTTTCTGTATTTGCCTCACCTTTGTCTTTTTCGCTCTGTTTCAGAATAATGGGTGCCATGTGAGCAGAACACTTGCCATATCATACCCTAATTAACTTTACATTTGATCATGGGTCATTGACTACATTTACATGGACAAATACAGTCCAGTTTTGCCCATTATTTCAAAAAAATACAATATCCCTATTAAGCTGTTTAAATGGTTAATGAAAAAGTATATTCTACTAATACTCCCGTCTACATGCAGCCATGCATACTCAGATTAACGTGACTTAACATGAAGCTTATCACATCAAAATATAGGCCTAGAAAAGTTGAACATCCGGAGCTGCTTGTCAGCTTCTTTGCATCAAACAGGATTTTTTAAAAGTTCCTACTGGTGGACTAGTTCTACCGTATGAACACAGCTTACCTCTTTAATTACTTCAACCGCCTTCTTGAAAAGGTCAGTGTTGTCATATTTGCACATATCCAAAAAACAGTTTTTATTGAAGTCTTTCATAAGTAGTAATAAGTAGGTATGTTTTTCCTTCTGATCAGAAAGAAGGGCTTTTCTTTTGGGCATGCACGTCTATGCCCAAAAGAAAAGCATATGGCATGGCATAGACAGTTTGTGTACAGTGTATCCATGACAATGCACAGAGCTGACCATAAATACACAAGGGGCCAAGGGGCCATGTTGCACAAACTGTGGTAAATCCCCATTTGAGATGAATGCTCTCGATGTGTTGTATATATGCCCAAATAATGCTGTAAAAAAATAACATCAGCATATCCCACGTCTTAAAGGTAGGATCTGGAGGATTTTCAAACAAAACAAAATACAGACATATACAAATAAAATCCTGCTTAATTATCACCTATGGGCTTCTACTCGTGTGTGGTGGTGACTCTGTTTGCAGAGCTCCTGCCCTTTAACTGTATTTTGATGTTTTTGTGAGCTCGGACCGCTTCTGGGCGGAGATTTCCCAGCCAATGAGAGAACGCAGGTGCCGTGCCCGAGCGTGTCCGAGCACGTCCGAGCGTGTACCAGCACGAGCCTTGCCTGAACCTCTTCTGTGAAGCCTTCTTCCGTACCTCCAGGCTCCGTACACCTGGGAGAGTTGAGCCTGATAGGAGGGGCCAAATTTGAATGTGTGTACAAACAGCAACTGGAAAATCCTCCAGACCCTACCTTTAATCAAAAATAAAAACCTCAGTACAGGAAAGCTCTGATTCGGACTATTTAAATGCAATATGCTTTGTATACGACCCATTTGTCATATTTGGAGTGACAGTGGAATATTAGTGTGCTTGTAAATGTGGCTTCCTTTACTCCTTTAGTCTGATTAGTCCAACGTCCAATATTCAGTCTCACTGAACATATGCACTAGTATCATCAGTCATTGTTCCAACCAAAAGGGCATTTATAGTAATACTTTTATATCTATTTAGTGGGAAATCATAAGATACAGTCTCTTTGACATTTATTGAGATTTTAATGAGCATATTTTCTATCCTCTCTGTTGTGCATGTCTTCTTTTCCTGGTTGTATTGACACTGAATGTCCAGAAGAGATCGCTCTTGTTCTGCAGTTGGACTGGAACTGCAGACTCCACTAGGCTGTTAACTGAGGCATCAGTCAGTGTATGTTTGGGCTTTAGATGTTTTAATTGCATAAGTATGAAAGGGAGAGAGAGAGACCAGTGTGACTGACAACAACAAATGTCACCTTGTGCAGGTGGAGTGACAAAACTGTCAATATCTGATGGTAGAACCCAAATCTCAGAGCTGTATAATTGCCTGATCCAGCCAGACCAGCCAGATGAACTCCATTAAAATGAGACTCTCACTGTTTCTAATCACAATGAAGATTGTAGAAGAAAAGCAAAATTGGCCCATTCAAGGAGGCAATCAAATTATAATTCACCTATTATGATGATCAATAAACAATTAACATTTTTCTAAACAGAGCCTGACTCAGCCATATAGTAAATTAATCTCCACCAATAAAGCATCTCCATTTTAGAAACAGATGGTCTAAAATCATCAATTCTTCTCAAAAGCTTGAAGAAATATCTTGATGCCAGCGAAACACTGGACCTCATTTTCATATAAAAGTCACGCTGGAGAAACATTAGAATAATTTAACGCTCAATAAATTCAGCCGCTTGCATTTGATGTAGAGACAACAAATTCTTAATAAACCTCCTCTACTTTGTGGACACAAGTGTCACTCAACATGCTTTATACATCACCAACAAGTCCGCCTATAAAAAGTCACTTTTCCAAACACTATGCTGATATCATTCCTACCTCTGTGGATCACTTATGAGATTGAATGCTGGTAATATCTAATAGCACTTCTTACATGTGACAGTCATAAACATGTCAGTCAGTGGATGCTTAATGTGATCATAGCTCGGCTGCTGTAATAGGAAGCTACCATCAGCCTGCTAGATTTAGAATTCATGTTCTCAACTGGCCACTTTAGTAAATAAGCCAACCAATATCTGTTACAGATATATTTTATACACTGTGACCTTTTTTAATGAAAGGAACTCTTCAAGCACTATGTCATGTCACCTGGGAGCTCTTCAACTACAGTCGACAATACTGTTGGTTACAGAGTTAGAGGGGGTCAGCTGCCTGGTTCAAGGGAACATTAACAATAGACAGTTGAGTAGTCAACTCATTCTCACTGCAAAGTCGTCACATACCAATGTTTGGCCATTGGTCCAATGTGTCAAACTGCGACACTCTGGGTACCTGTCAAGCATCAGTTTTGGACGCTCAAGGGTGGCGTGTCAGTTGACACTCATTACATGCAGTGTCTTTTCAAAGAAAAAAAAAAAGAAAAAAAATAAGATTTTACAGTTAATGTACATGTTTATGCTCATTAAATGCATACAGACTCTTTTCAAAATATATTTCTGCTGTAGATTTACTACGAAGGACATGGTTGTGTTTAGAAAAAACATTGAGGTTTGGCTTAAAATAACTGTTACTAACGACATAACATCACATGACATCACTAGCTAAATATACTACACATACTAGCATACAACTCTATGTTGTTTTTGGCATAATTTGACTTTTGGTTTCACACGGGTCACGAACAGCTGTCTCCTCGGTGAAAGTCCAGAGTTTGTTTGACCCATCCACCCTATGCAGACTTTCTTGCTCTTTATGCTAAAGTAGTTATACAAAGCTTCAAAAAATGATGCCACCCAATGCACCTCACACTGATGCTAAAGGTGCCTTGGTGCATCGGTGTCTGACGCCAAGGGACACTGCCCAGGTGTCGGTACTTACCAACTTGGGAATGAGATTGGGTTGGAACAGTTCAACACTCTGTAGATTACTTAGATGACAGATGTTAGATTAGTTTAATGACTGTAAACAAGTGTGAACAGCTAGTTTGGCTCTCTAAAGTGAAAAAAGTGCCACTAACACCTCACCTCTAATACATCAGGCTCACTAATAAATATATTGTATCTCTTTTTTCTCAAGCAAAAACAGAAAGAAAAAACCATCAAGTTGTCGCTTTAGAGAGAGTTACGTAATGGAACAATTTCTTGGTGAACAACATCCAGGCGCTGTGGCTGCAAGCAGCTTCCCAGAGACTTGTCATCACACTGAGGTTGCCAGGTTTGGTACCATCATGACTGCATTAAAAATTTTAAGCGCTGCCCATTTCTGGCAACCCATACTGTAGCCAGAAGTACAGCACAGAAGTGCTGGAGGACATAGGTGTAAATTGCGTATGGCAAGGTGTGACAACTGCCATACCTTAGAATCAATTAATGTGATAACAATAGGGAAACTAATGTCACTTGTATGCCTTGAAATTGACCATTTGTGCTCAACAAACCTTCCAAGGGTAAATAAAGATATGTAGTCTAATAAAAGTGCATAATTTGCATGTTTGCATGTGTGTTTGTGAAAGTTGTAATTTACAAGTTGTAATGTGCTATGCGTGTACATTTTATGACAGCCAGACTTTGCTTTAAAACGATGATAAAGCACGATTAAAAAATAGATTTTGTTAGCTGTCTGTATCAATGACTGTATGTAAAGATGGCAACACAGCTGTTGTTGTCATGAAATCATTTCTTGACATAACTACCTCTAGAAGCTCAGTTTCCCATTTCACAATTCTTTATAATACAGTTTCCATAGCTGTCAGTTTCACAATTCTGTGCAAGTTAAATAAATGATATACAATGTGTAAATTAGCTTAAGTAGACATCAGGTGCTTAAGAATGAGCCAGCTATCTGTTTCTTCCTTACTTCCTCCAGTCTTTATGTTAATCTTAAAGGAGCTGTGTGCCAGATATAGGTGGATCTATTGACAGAAATGGAATATATGTTCATAATTATGTTGTCTTTGATTTATAATCACTTGAAACTAAGAATTGTTGTGTTTTTGTTACCTCAGGGAGAAAGTCCTCTTCCACAGAGCCCGCCACATTGAAGCACCGTGTTTCTACAGTAGCTCAGAACGGACAATCTCAACACTGGCTCTAGAGAAGGCCTATTGCGTTTATCAAGAGCAAACTCCCCACTCAGCCTTTGGAGGGGACTGAATGTGGAGTCGGTGAGATTGAGAGTGAGACAGAGAGAGAGAAAGTGTGTGCAGCTGGGAGTGAAAGTAAGTGTTGCGAAGTAACTAGTGTATGCATGTGCATTGAAGGGTTACATGTAATTAAAATACAAAAGAAATCTAATTGTGATCAGTTACATTTACTGACTTTCGTTGTGCAGGAATGCCTTCTTTTGGTGTACCCGATTTCCAGACATTTTTCAGCTTTATTGCCCAGTTGAAGAAGTTTGTCAGAAATGTAATAGTATTCAAATGTTACATTACTTTGATTAGGTATTAAACTAGTTACTTTACTAATAACAGGGTAACTAGTAATATGTAACCCATTACATACAGTAACCTTCCCAACACTGGCCATAATCTTCTAGGCACAAAACCCACTTCGTTCTGGGTAGGAAAATATGTTTAGGCTGAACATAATCAGTTCAGGGGCACAATCCCTGCTGGAAACACAATGCAACGCAATATCTTGATATTAAACAACCACTTTTCTTGGCACTACGCCTGAAAAACAGCAATGAGTCACTACAAAACACCAACATTTGGTGCCTCAAATTTGCTGGAAACACAGCAATGATTCACTAAATCACAACAGTCTGGACTAGTGGTCAGCAGCTTGGCAGGTGTCTCGCCTAGGTTTCACTCCATCCACCATTCCCTCCACCTCCCGATGACAGAGTCAGCTCATATACTACATCACTTTGTAAATATATATATGGTATCTATGAAACATGCAAATATAACATATTTGTGGTTTGCAGAATCCTACAATGCCAACATTTTAATGGAACAAGTAACCCAAAGAGAGACAGAGACTTTAGGACAACAGCTAATGCTATGGGGGTTGGCTGCTACAGCCAAGTTGAACAAACTTTTTTTCTTTGCCCCGGGCAAACTGAAATAATGAAATTCAATACAACATGTGACATGCTGCCAACAATACTGTTATGGGAGTGTTGTTTGGGTATTACGGTGTCTTGGTGCTCACCTCGAACCTGCATAGTATCAGCTCAATTTCTATCTGCCTCTTTTCCTTCACTCCATTGTCTCTTTACATACACATGTGCAAGCGCACATGCACTGCAAGAGTATCTGCTTCTTTTGATTCTTTTGTGGTACACTACCATGGTAAATGCTGACTCAAGCTTGAACACGTATTGATGGACTAGTGGGTCCATCAATACGGGTTCCTTCCGTCCTTTCATGTCCACATGAAATGCTGTTGGTCACCGTTATTGTTTAACAGCGTCCAGCTGCGTCAGGGTGAAACACAATGGGACAACAACAAAAGTTAAGGTGGCAGAAGTCCAAGTAAGGCGGATAGGACGGGTGGACGGGTCCAACATCCTTTGACTTTTACCTGTGAGACTGGTGTTTGCTTCATAAGATTGCAAAGCCAAACCCTGTTCTTTTTTTCCTAAACCCAACCATCTACGTTTGTTGTTGAAGGAAAAATAAAACATCAATACGCAATGTTGTACTGACGTAGTGTGTTTATTTTGAAAAACACTGTATGCGAACTGTACATTTCCTGTGAAAACGGAAGTGTATTTTGAAAACAGACAATGCACGTAACAGGCAAAAGTTGACACGGTGTCCCAGAATGTCAACAACCAACTCAGCTAGGGTACCCTGCACGTCATATCTCAGTGTGGAAAGTCCATGACTAAGCGTCGGTATGTGACGTGGTCAGAGTGAGAATGTGTTGGATTTTCCTGTTTCGTACATTTTTGGATCGCAATTACATGCACGATTTACATGTTAGGGGCTACATGCAGGGCGAGTAAAGGGGTAGTCAGTTAGTTGCAATCTGCAACCTCACCGTTAGATGCCACTAAATTCTACACACCACTCTTTTAAAGCAATAGTTCAGAAATGTAAAACTAAAAATTGCATTGAAATATGTAGACAGACAGACAGACAGATAGGCAGACAGACAGACTATCATTCTAACACCTTTCCTTTATTCTTTTCCCCGTCTTTTCATCAGTTTTCTTCCACCAACCCCTTCCCCCACATGAGCACTTGAGGACTGAGAAGACACACACACAAAGAAACGCTGTCACACACACACCACACACACACATGCACAGTGTGTGTGACGAGGAGGTAACTTTTTGTGGCGGCTAGCTGTGAAGAGAGCTGCCTAATTAAAAAGATCATGAATATTCATGAGACACTTGTACTGCTGCAGCTAATTACATATTCAGAGAGGTTTGGTCGCCGACGCTGGTGTGAGTGGTCTGATTCAACTCCGACACACTGACAACTCAATAAAACACAAGCAGCGATGTTTCAATCCGTTGCAGATGTCATTAGTGTCTGGACATAAATCTTATCTAGTGGCCTCTTAGATAGACAGTTTATACTTATATGTCAGTATATGTATGAGCCAAACTATCTGAGCATTTGAAGTAAAAAATAGAAATTGATTTTATGTTATTTGAACAAAATGCATCAATGCATTTAAGTTACTCTATTTTGGAGAGGGTGTCCTTTTTGGTTCCTGCTTCTTGTAACTTTACTGTTAAGGCACCCATCCTATATGATTAGTAATGGCAAAGACATTTGGGTGATAGCCAGAAATGAACTCTACCAAAGAGCACATTGGAGCCCCTAGTGTAGATGTTAAGGGTTTTTTTTGCACTACCTTGCTGTCAGTGGTCACAAGCAGTCAAGCCATGCTGGCACAGTGCAAGTGTTTTTCTACTCCTCTGCACAGCAAGGTAAAGTTGTTAACCTTGATGACTTGCTAGAGGTGTGCTGGTCACAAACCACAGTAAGAGCCTGTCACCTGCAGTCCTTTTCCATTCACTGTGGCTGTTACTGTTTGTGCTTTCCTTCTGTGATATTTCAAACTGATTCACTGACCAAAGAGCACAGAACACAACCTGGTCTCACAGGAATCAGTGAAATGATCATGGTGGTGGCATTATTATGTTGAAATAACATGCCGTCATCACAAAAACAGTGCCAATGGAAAGTCAGTGAGGATCCTTTCTCGCAGTGGACACATGAATTCCCTGGTTCAACGATGTCACATAATGGGCAGTGGTTAATGTTACTACTCTTAAGGGAGTATAAAGAGCAAGACAGTCCACATAGGGAGGAGGTCAGGGTGGCTTTTGGGTAAATTAACACCTGACTTTCAGCCAAGAGACTGCAGTTTGTGTCCTGTCAAAAAACTAAACGTCCACACCAACTTAACATGCTTATGTGTTTTACATAGTTATGTTGCCTTACATGATGTACTTATGTCACTTTATAACATATAGGGATGCAAGATATTTAATTTTTTGCCAGTATCTGATATGCCAGCATGAAACAACAATAATGATATCCACTTTTTTATCCACCTAATTTTAGTGATCACTTCCTTTCTGTAGTGGAATTAACATCATGTAATGCATGCATACTCTTATCGTGATGGCCCAGCAGCAGATGGAGACATGAAATTCAATAATTTTCAATGTATTTAATATTCATTCATTGTGCAAATTAAGAAAAAGCATGTTTGCCAATTCTAATAGTTCATTTTAAAGCCAATATTGACCAACACTGATGATGTGCCGATATTATTTAGCATCCCTAATCACATGCTTACATCCCATATGGAACAAGCAAAGTTATTTTAACCAAAAACACAATCTTTTTATGAGCCTAACCAAATAATTTTGGAGCCTACACCCGACCTTGCAGCAACCACGTAATTTCAACACAATTCATGCTACCATAATGTAATGCCGGGCTCAGAGGTCATGATAATTTCATGGATTTCTGTAAGATCATCTTGGCAGAACATGTCCATATGTGTAGACCTGTTTTAATACAGAATAGCTAATGAAGCTCTGCTAAATTGCTGACAATACAGCATCCTATATAGCAATATCAGGACAGCCCCAATACAGCTGGGTCCATGGAAAACCTCAGTAGTGACTTTTCACAGGGTTTGCAATCCAGCCAGTGAGCCAAAGCCTAACTCACATCATATAGAAGTTCACATCCAGGTCATAACTATGACTGGGAGACAGATTTTTGTTATATCCGGCTGAGCACCTGATGGTATTGCCTGAAAACCAAACAAACATGGATGCCAAAGTCGGTTGGTCAAGGTAACATATATGCACAGTGTTTTCACCGTCTTATAACCAACTCTGCCACCCGGCCACATCTGTGTTTAGCTGTCTGATGAAAACTCATGAACTTGGGACTCTTTCCCATCTCTAACATCCCATATAATATGAACATAACTCCTGTTTTATCTGCAAACCACGCCTCTTTGGTAGAGCACTTTTTACTCTGGATAATGTAACTCATATGAATGTAAGTTACATAGGTGGGTGGTGTCAGACAGTTAGTGAGCTTTAGCTTCCTAAGTTTTTGACTCAAAGGTCGACACTGTCAAGATGGTTTGCTACTGGTCAATGGTACTGATTCACAAGTCAGTGTTCAAGTTGTAAACATTTGCACAGATTTATTTTCCCATTCACGGTAATTTTGTTAACCCCATAAAAGTGGACCTGCCACAGAATGTCACAAGAGATTGTTGTTGACGTGATTCTGTTTAAATACATCTAAAATAAGAACCATAATAGCTAAAACATTCATTTTCTTTGCAGCAGAAAGCTGAGGCTTCTGTCTTCACCATCATTATGTCAACGTCACCTGATGTTACTTTACCTTACGTGTGGTGCAAACATAGTATTTTGCCATAATTATGCCGCAATTTCTGATGGAAATCTCCCCATAGGGCTGCGGGACATTGTTGTTTACATAATCAAACATAAACAAACATAGTAGATAGAACTATTATTCTTTTTGCAGCAGAATGCTAAGGGTCGTGTCTTCTGTGTCATCATGTTGTATGCTTGTAATGACTTCATTGGGCTATGTTACATGTTGTGCAAAGAATGAATGAAGAATGAATGATCAATCTATTGAAATGTCTTGTCACTCTGCTCATAAAAATAAGCATATCTGAAAAATAAAATAATGTACACGATTCAAACAACTTGTGAAGTGTTAAGAAATATTTTGTTTATATTTCATTCATTCATTCATCTTCTAACCGCTTCATCCTCTTGAGGGTCGCGGGGGGGCTGGAGCCTATCCCAGCTGACATCGGGCGAGAGGCAGGGTACACCCTGGACAGGTCGCCAGACTATCGCAGAGCTGACACATAGAGACAGACAACCATTCATGCTCACATTCACACCTACGGACAATTTAGAGTTATCAATTAACCTAGTCCCCAATCTGCATGTCTTTGGACTGTGGGAGGAAGCCGGAGTGCCCGGAGAGAACCCACGCTGACATGGGGAGAACATACAAACTCTGCACAGAAGGGCTCCCATGCCCGGGATCGAACCGGCAACCCTCTTGCTGTGAGGCGAGAGTGCTAACCACCACACCACCGTGCCACCTGTTTGTTTATATTTCTATATTTAAAAATCTTTTCAATGAATAAATGTGTGTTTTACTTGTAAAATCTGATGAAAAATCAAGTCTGATTTTTTTATTTTTTCCATGGCACAATATCAATACTTTTATCAGTTATTATGGTTTATTGACTAACATTACCTTTTAGCTTAGGTTGTACAGATTTTAGGAATATGAAAGATTTGAAGATACTCCTAGAAATTACATCACAATAGGCAAAAATACCAATGCAGGCACCAGCAAACCATTTTCTATTGCAGAGGTCAAAGGTTTGAATAAAATTTGCTCTGAAACATAACTGTTTTAAATTTTGCTGTGACCAGACCTTTACTGAGCACATGGTGAAATTAAGTAATACAGTCACTGTTATTCTGTTTTGATGCATAATTGTGGAGAGAATAGGACCCACTGCTGAGTTTCACGGACACTGTGTGTCTCTCTGGAAGGATTATATAACAACATGAAGAAAATTCTAATGCATTACCCAATGGACAACTGCTAAAGGAGGAATGATAAAAATTAAAAAAAAATAAATAAATAAGAGAAAAAGAAAGCATGAATTCAGCGGGAGGAAAGAGGTAAAGAATAAAGAAAGAGGGCGTAAAACAGGAAAGATGGAGGAAGTGGTGGTGGGAATTACAGTGCAGAGTTTGATGGGTCGGCTAATCACCACTTTGCCCTGCCTAATGTGGAGCCCCTGTGGCAACAGAACATGTTTTATTCACTAACTTATTACATCCCAGTCCACACTCACCGACAGTTAGCAGTTAGCACTTAGCACAAGATAGCACTGGTGCTAAGCAAGAATGCCTTAACACAAACTGGAAGAAATCTCAGATAATAAAAGCCTTGGCAACATGCACGGTTTCTAGTGTGATAAATAATATTCTATGTAATTATTTAAACTACAAAAGATTTCCAACCCCACCCATTACTGGCAACTACATCATCCACAGACTTTTCTATCAACAAATTAGTAAGCAAATGCTAATAACTGGCAAGCAGACTTTATAAATAATATCATATAATAAAACAAATACATATAACTACTGGTCTGCACAAAACAGAGTAGTTTGATCAGGTAATATATGGTAATGGCATTTATACTGTTGGTATTCCTTTTAACTACTGGGTACCTATTCTAATATTACAGGCTACATGATGGGACTATCTTTGTGACCTGAATGCAGGTCATATGGTCATAACCATCACCCCTTTCATGTAACTATGTAACATACAGCTGGTTTAGGCCATAAAGACCCTTACACACTATCCAACAGGCAGCTGTCGGTCAATGTTCAGCTGTCAGTGAGCGTCACCCTAGTCACCCCGATGTGTCCTAGACCGTTGGCCCTTGTTGGCCCTTGTCAGCCCTCATCGGCCCTCACTGGCTTTTCTCAGTTGATTCACCATGTTGACTTGATTTTGGACTTGCCCCTCTTGACTTGAGACTTGACTCAGGACTTGCCTGTTTTGACTCAGGACATGATTCTCGACTTGTCAGTCATAACTTGGGACTTGACTCTGGACTTGCCGGTCTTGACTCTGAACTTGTCAATGATGAATTGGGACTTGACTCGGGACTTGTCAGTCTTGACTGGGGACGTGACTCTGGACTTGCCGGTCTTGAATTTGGACTTGAGTGCAAAGACTTGAGACTTACTTGTGACTTGCAAAACAACGACTGTGTCCCACCACCGAAAGTAAATAGTAGTAGCCTAATAATGGTATAAATTATTTTGATGCTCCTAGATTGTTATTCCCTTATCTCCTCACTTCACATCATGTTCTCTTGTACCTATCAACATTTACCAAACTGGTATACTTACTTAAAGTATAAAAGTTTACAAAAATGTAAACTGGAAGGAATTACATTGTACAGTAGTTGTACGTTGCAGGCAGGTGGCAACCTACAGTCCTGAAAGATGTAGCCAAAACAGAAGTGGCAAAAGCTGCAGTTCTTTGGATGACCACTTGAGGCTGGCTCCAAGAGTGAGTTGGTCCAACTTCACAACAGTAATCAACATGTTTACAGCCTGGTGCAAAAAAAACAATTTTGGTCTCTGAGGCTTAGTTATGTTTTTATGACAACTGTACAGGAGAATGAAATTGTTTGTAACTGTTAATAATTAAGGTTACACATAATTATGGTCAGGCCACTTGGAGTCATAGGCTGTCTGCCAATAGCGCCCTTGATTTCTAAGTCAGATCTATACCTTGGGCCCTCCACAGCTCAAGCCTCTTGCCTAAATATGGTAACTTCTGGCTCCAAAAAACCAAGATGGAGTCGGCCGTAATATTGAACTCAAGGCTTCAAAACAGGAGTCCACAAACCAATGGGTGACGTTGCTGTAGCTACATCCATTATTTTTACATGGTTGCAGGCTGTATTCTAGAATTAAACAATATAATCTCACTACTACTGGTCATCTTAGCTTTATACCTTGGATAGACAGTGTGAAAACTTCCAGTCATAAACTGAACTGTGCCATTAAGGTTTGTTTTTTTTCTTTTTTAGTTAGCATGCACTGTTTCGAAATGGAATATTCTTATCTTCTTTTAAAAATCCAGTTTCTTTCAGCATCTGTCTTCAGAATAGGTACTTGAGGATAATCAGACAGTACTGCCATATATTGACTCTTTAAACAGCCTACTCTTTCCAGATGCATTGAAGATTTTTTTTTTTTAAACTACAGATTGTCTCAAAGAGGACACCATAAAACAAAATGAATATCTTGTAGTGTGACCCACAAAGTGGAAAAAATGTCTAATCTCACCGGCAGACTCAGAGAAGACCTATGACTTGAGTATGTAACAGAAACTGAAGGGAGGTACTTGAGCTGAAATATGTTCATTTTTTAAAAACCCTTTGCAAGAGACGCAGGGTGAAAGCAAAGCCCCTGACAAACAGAAGTGTGTAGGACAGGAGAAAACAAGCGAAAAATGGGGAACTGTGAATTTAAGACGAGTCCTTTACAAAGCGATTCACATTTGAGCATGCACTAATTATTTTTGCTGTTAGTGGTGATGTGTAAGTGTGTGCGTGTCTGTAAGTGTGTGTGTCAGAATCTGCATGTCTGTGTGCTCACTGGGCATTTTGAGGGGGACATGCTGGCCATATGGAAAAGACAATGAAGCAGAGTAATTAAAACAGAACAAAGAAGAGAAGCGCCGGCACCATAATTAGAACACTGATTAATCAGCTGATAATTTTATCTTGATTAATGTGACTGATTTTCTCTTCATTTTGACCCTAGCCAGTCAGGCCTGCTCCAATTAAATTTAAATTATGCGTCGGAATCTGTCCAGTCCAGCCTCCCCCTCCCCTCCTCCTTCCCCCCGAATACATCACAAACACACATGCAAACCACTGAATGAGTATACACACACACATGCATGTATGCACAGGGACACACATCACTTAACGTCCACTTAAAAATCCATCTAAGACTGTAACCAAAATCACACTGATCTAGTAAATGTATAAACTAAGATAATGTAAGAGACAGGGTGCAATGTTTAGCTAAATTTTTTCCATCCTATACAATTCCAGTAGTTTGAGTCTTCATAGTGAAATCCTTTCCATCCAGTCACCAACATCAACATCATTTAGTTACTTGCACTGACAGAAAGAACAGTTCAGTTTTAAGAGTAGCAGCTACTTCTGTTGTGCTCTTTTTCACATTTTTCTTTTCAGTTATTAACATCTTGTCATCCCAGATACCTGCCGTTCCCCAGCTTCCCTCATGATGTGTTCCTGCAAATCACACTCACCTGAACTCCTCACCTACCAGGACAGTTGTTCCCATTCCCTCATTAGCTCCCCTGCACATGTACCAGCCCTCTTTCCCACTATTTCCTTATTGTCTACAGCGTTACCCAGTCTTAGTGTTTCTGACCACAGCCTGTTCCCAGTTGCTCATTGCCTGCTTTGTTTGCCTATGTTGCTGAACTATTGCTTTCAAACATTCTGCCTGAGTCCGGCTTGTGAGTTGACATCTTTGTGTTAAAGGGATAGTGCACCCAAAAATGAAATGCAGCCATTATCTACTCACCCATATTTTAGAGTCCTCACAACACTTGTGGAGATCCAAGGGGAGAGGGGGTAGCAACAAAACTCCACCTAATGAAGGCTTACGGCGCCCCAGATTCCAACGTCCCAAAAACACATTATTGAAACCACAAAATATCTCCATACTGCTCGTCGGTAGTGATCCAAGTGTCCTGAAGCCCCGACATAAAAAGTTGTTTGGAAAAACATCATTTGAACTCTGTTTTTAGCCTCACTGTACCTGAGGCTACCACCTCATCCTCAGGCTGCAAAGTTTCATGGCTGGAGTCCTCCACATCGGTGATGAGTGTGATGACGGGGTCAAAGGTGTAACTTGTGTCACTGACTTTCAAAATAAAAGGAATTGGAAAAATTGTAAAAAAAAAAAAAAAAAAAAAACAATTGTAGACAATTTTGCAGCTTCTGCAGCAACATTCTCTCATAGAACGGTTTATATCATATCCTACAAAAAATGCATGCACAACAGCTTGAATGATATCCTATATATTTGCGTTTCATGAATGACATTACGTCTTTAAAATTCAGTTACGTAATGAACATAAAGTTACAGAGGTTAGGTTTAGGCAAAAGACAAGTGCTTTGTCTGTGAATCCTGCGAGTTATAGTGAAACCGATTTGTGTACTTGAGTTTGAAATTGTCACTATGTTTAATGTGTGTTTTGAATCAACTGAACTTAACAGCACTCACAGAAATCCCACGGCCGACTAGTGTTTGGAGGTGTAACTGCAGAGTGACACAAACACACCACCTCACAAGTATATGTGGCCAGGGGAACTATAGGCAGATAGTGTTTTGAGCTGTTCCAGTAGTATAACTGATACACACACATGATTTGCCTGGAGGATTAGTATTATAGTGACTATTTATTTTTGTTTTTATACTATTTTTTCTGTCACATCATTTCATATGTTGAAAACTGGTTATCTTGCTGAGGTGACGCTGTCACTTTAAGAGCTGTTTCCTGGCAGATCTTGCACTAGGACTTTAAATACAAGAGAGTCAGGAGGTTACCAGTATTTTTAAGTGTGTGTTCCTGCATTTTTATAAGGAAATATCCAGGTCTGTCGAATGTGTTCTAAATGTGTGTGAACCCCACTGCGCTGAGAGAATACTGAACAGTGGGACAGCAGGGGAGAAAAGGCACAGAAGAAAGCCGTGATACTTCCAGGTGTGTATGGCGCGCAAGCAGCACACCGGAGTGAGATAGACTGAGCCACTACTGTTGTCTTTAGATACCATTGTTGCCTTGATAGCACCTTTTGATGATGCTGACACTGTTGCTAATACTGTTTAGAGTTAAGAGACAGTATTAAGCTCTTGTAAGGGAAAGTGTTATAAGACATATTTGCTTTATTTTTTTAAAGCAAGCCTAAAGCTATTTTTTTGTTTTGTTTGTTGTCTCAAAATTAAATAAATTCAAGCTGCTGATTCCTGGCAGTCGGGGAGTAAAGACCCACAAAAAGTAGTTTATCTGTGTCAGATCTCCTCATTTTATGACCAGGCTACATATACTCACAATGGCGTAGACCACTTGCGTTGCCTGTGGCATTGGCTCTGCATAGGGCTGACACACAAGTATAAATCCTGCTTTAGAAGCGCCCGGGACCTCTTCCTTGTTTATTGCCATCAGCGCATTGGTCACGTGATCACAGCCTTTCAAAATATGTGGGATACCTGCAAATATGTACACTCTGTGTAGTTTTATTTCCTGTTTTAGTATCTACCTCTTTGTTATTCACAAATGCATGCCATGGTCATAGCCTGGAGACAGTGAGTAAACACTGCTATCAGAGATCACAAATATCACTGCATACATTAAGCTCATTCTAAAGCAAGATTTATGGTTGTGCGTAGACCCTACGCACGTCGCCTACATCATTGTGAGCATTTTTACTTGTGCGGTGGTGTGTCTGTCACTCTGCAGTTACACCTCCAAAACACTAATCGGCAGCGGAGCTTTCTGTGAAGTGCTGAAAAGTTTAGTTGATTCAAAACACAATTTGAAATACAAGTACACAAATCATCTTCAGTGTAACTTGCAGCACTCACAGACAAACACTTGTCTTTATCAGGACACATTTTCCACAAATACAACATGCTAACCTTAATAGCTCAAGCCTATGGCATTTTACATTGTATAAATTAGCCTAGCTACTAGCGATCTTTTCATCTTCTCATATAAAACCAGGGACAACAGCAACATACGCCAAAAGTAATGGCACATAATTTGGCTCTGTTACAACTCACAAGGTTCACTGACAAAACACTGTCCTGATTAGCCTAGCGGCCGGCTATCTTTCCCTCCTCTCATATAAAGCCAAGGACAACAGCAACATTTAACAAAGGTAATAGCACACAATTTGGCTCCATTATAACCCTAAAGATTCACCGGCAAAACAACTGTCATACTAAACACGTATCCAATGAAATACAAAATGCTAATGTTATTAGCGCCAGCCTATGGCATTTTGCATTGTATAAATTAGCCTAGTGACGAGCGGAGATTTCCTCTTCTCATATGAAACCTGGATTAATCCCTAAATATACTGTAAATCCCTAAAGGATGAATTACACACAAGACTGAAATTGCTATTTTAGTGGAGGTTTTACTGTCTTTACAATTTATTGTTTCTTATCTGTGAAGTAAAAAGTAACAAGCTTCGTTTCCACTGAGGGACAAGGTGTCAGTATACAGAAACAGATAGGAGGTCTGTGTCACGGCGACGCATAGTTACAATTCTGAGGAGGTGCACGTCAGGCTACGGCATGGGCCAGTGCTTAATTTGGTAACACTTTACAATAAGGTACACAAAATTAGAGGAGTTAATGAGGAACTAATGAGGAACTAATGAGCAGTTACTGAGGAACTAATGAGGAACAAATGAGGAACTAATGAGTAGTTACTGAGGAACTAAGCTACAGAAATTTAGAGTAGTTACTGAGGAACTAAGCTACACAAAATTAGAGTAGTTACTGAGGAACTAATGAGGAACTAATGAGTAGTTACTGAGGAACTAATGAGTAGTTAATGAGGAACTAATGAGTAGTTAATGAGGAACTAAGGTACACAAAATTAGAGTAGTTACTGAGGAACTAATGAGTAGTTAATGAGGAACTAAGGTACACAAAATTAGAGTAGTTACTGAGGAACTAAGCTACACAAAATTAGAGTAGTTAATAAGGAACTAATGAGGAACTAATGAGTAGTTACTGAGGAACTAAGCTACACAAAATTAGAGTAGTTACTGAGGAACTAATGAGGAACTAACTATTAGTTAATGGTCAGTTCTTCAGTAACCCCTGATCAAATTTCAGAGGAGTAGTTACTGAGGAACTAATGAGGAACTAATGAGGAATTAACTATTAGTTAATGGTCAGTTCTTAATTAACTCATGATCAAATTTCATAGAGGAGTTCATCACGACTTAATAATTAGTAAACTAGTTACTTCATCAGTGCAGAATCATTACTCAATAACCTGTCCATTAGTTAACCTTTTTATGTCCTAAAGTAAAGTGACACATAATAAGTAGTCTTTCATTACTTCATCATCATCTTTACAATTAGTTCCTTAACAAAAAAAAATCACAGACAGCAGGATTCTTGAGAAGAGTTTTATTCGTTATTTTCAGACCACATACACATTAATATGACCATCTATGTTATTCTGTACGATGATGCCTTAGAAATAAATATGATAGTGTGTCACATTTTAGGTAGGCTAAGCTTAAAGAATTTATCATGGGGGCTGCGTGTAAAGTACTGTATACTGATCACACCGTTGTTCACAGTACAGGTGTTTGAGGTGCACAAAATTGAAACAAATTTGGAATGAATGAGGAACTAACCATTAGTTAATGGCAAGTTCTTCATTAACTCCTAATCAAAGTTCAGAGTAGTAGTTACTGAGGAACTAATGAGGAACTAACTATTACTTAATCATTACCTACTCATTAGTTACTCTTTTTGTGTACCCTAAAGTAAAGTGAGACATCAAAATGAGTAGGTAATGATTCAGTAATCATTACCTACTCATAAATGAGTAGATAATGATTACTGAATCATTACCTAATCATTAGTTACTCTTTTTGTGTACCCTAAAGTAAAGTGAGACATCAAAATGATTAGGTAATGATTACTGAATCATTACCTAATCATTAGTTACTCTTTTTGTGTACCCTAAAGTAAAGTGAGACATCAAAATGATTAGGTAATGATTCAGTAATCATTACCTAATCATTTTTACCAAAAAAGGTAGGTAATGATTAAGTAACAGTTAGTTCCTCATTAGTTCCTCAGTAGCTACTCCTCTGAAATTTGATCAGGACTTACTGAAGAACTAATAGTTAGTTCATCATTCATTCCAAATTTTCGGCTGATTGAGCACGTTGAGTTGGCAGCGGAGCTTGTCGGTGAGAGAGATCACTCTGATTGGCTGTTCAGGTGTTATATCCTCTTCCCTGTAGCGAGTGAATCTGCCTGTAGTGAAACCGGGGCTAACCGGTGCTTCCTCCTCAGGCTCCACTTCACTCAGCTGCCCGACAGATCCGCTGCTTCTTCCCACTTTAACCTGAATAACAAACCGGAGCTAGCTGGGAGCGGCTAGCGAAGCGTTAGCCGCAGCATGACCGGTGGAAGCAGCCAGTTAGCCTCCACTAGCTTCCCAGCTAACGTTAGCCCCGGCTCTCCGTTTGGATCCAACCTGTTATTCAGGTTAACGTGGGAAGAAGCAGCGGGTTTGTCGAGCAGCTGAGTGAAGTTGAGTGAAGTGGAGCCTGCGGAGGAAACACCGGGACCGTCTGGATGTAATAGTCCGTGGAGGTGCTGCGGTGCTCGGCTGCACAGATAGGAAACCCCTCGGCTGACAGGATGTATCACTCTGTCACTCCGCGCTACTTTGTTGATCTCATGCATTCAACGGACTTCCGGTTTCCCTTTTTGCGTTATTTCCTTTCACGGACGTACGTATGTGCTACTTGGCCGTCGGATGTAGTCTTCTTTTTTTCCCCCACAACTTTATTTAAGACAGGAAGTTTACAGAATGCAGATCTTCAACATTACACATATATGTCATATATCACATATGCCAGGGGGAATAAGAGTTTACAAGAAAATATTAAAAATATAAAATGTTTTCTATGTGTAAACTTACATTTGTGAATGTGAAATCTTGCCAAAAGTAACATGAGATTAATAATAAATCTTTCAGTGGGTTTTGCCATATTTCTGTTAAAGTCAAAAAGTCCAAACAGCACATCCCTCCAAAACAGCTTAAATTATTTTTTTAATATTGTTCGCAGTAAAATTACATATATCACTCCAGAGTCTTTTGACAATGGGGCAGTGCCAAAATAAATGAGTAACAGTTTCAAGCGTTGGGTGTAGTCTTTGTGGTGTGTTCAAATGCAACTGACACAGGGTGACGTGAGGCGACGTAGACAATGCAACAGTTGGCTTTCATTGCCGCTAGTTCTTTGATGTCGGTTTGGTGTGTCAGCACCTTGTACAGAATAACATGGATGGTCATATTAATGTGTATGTGGTCTGAAAAGGAACTAATTGTAAAGATGATGATGACGTAATGAAAGACTACTTATTATGTGTCACTTTACTTTACGACATAAAAAGGTTAACTAATGGACGGGTTAGTAACTAGTTCACTAATTATTAAGTCGTGATTAACCCCTCTGTGAAATTTGATCATGAGTTAATGAAGAACTGACCATTAACTAATAGTTAGTTCATCATTAGTTCCTCATTAATTACTCCTCTGAAATTTGATCATGAGTTAATGAAGAACTGACCATTAACTAATAGTTAGTTCATCATTAGTTCCTCAGTAACTACTCTTATTTTGTGTAGCTTAGTTCCTCAGTAACTACTCTTTCGTTCCTCATTAGTTCCTCATTCGTTCCTCACTAGTTCCCTAGTAACTACTCTAATTTTGTGTACCGTAGTTCCTCAGTAACTACTCATTAGTTCCTCATTCGTTCCTCATTAGTTACTCATTCATTCCTCATTAGTTCCTCATTAGTTCATCAGTAACTACTCTAATTTTGTGTACCATAGTTCCTCAGTAACTACTCATTAGTTCCTCATTAGTTACTCATTCGTTCCTCATTAGTTCATCAGTAACTACTCATTAGTTCCTCATTAGTTACTCATTAGTTACTCATTAGTTCGTCAGTAACTACTCTAATTTTGTGTACCTTATTGTAAAGTGTTACCCTTAATTTGAGCCGGAACATACTGGAACGCGTACCAGGATCTTTTCAGAAAAGGCCCTGGTGCGTTCCAGAATCAGAATCAGAATCAGAAGTACTTTATTGATCCCCGAGGGGAAATTATTTATGTTACAGGTGCTCCTTGCAAGAGAGGAAAGATACGTGAAAATATAAGAAATTTAAACAACAGTATTAACAAATATATAGTTAAATAAACAGGAATTATTAACAAACATAAACATAAATATATATATATATATATATATATATATACATATACATATATATATTGTAAACTGAACAAGATTATTTACACAAACAAAATATATACAGTCAGGGTGAATGGGGTTATTGCACAAGTTAAATTAAATTATTGCAGTGTGTGAAAAAGTCTTAGGGCCACTCAGAGGGAGGAGTTGTACAGTTTGATGGCCACAGGCAGGAATGATTTCCTGTGGCGCTCAGTGGTACATCTTGGTGGTATGAGTCTCCCACTGAAAGTACTCTTGTGCCTGACCAGCACATGGTGGAGTGGGTGTGAGACATTGTCCAAGATAGTTCGTAGCTTAGACAGCATCCTCCTCTCTGACACCACCATCAGGGTGATGGTTCCAGAACTAATTTGCATGGGTCTAGAACTTCTTGCATCTAAAAACTACACACAGTATTGGCTGATGTCACTAGTGTTGCAGGGTACACTGGTAATTGTAGACCGTGGTACTAAAACTCCACAGTAGCCTACATATGATAGTTCAAAGTCCAATCGCAAGACGGTGAGTGTCCATGCGCCGTACCGGCGCGCGCTGGTCAATAACGGCACGCGCCGGCCACCTGGCACTCAATATGCTGCTGTAGTGGTTTGTTTTCCAGGCATGTGAGTATCTTTGAGCAAGTTATTATTTATTTATTTTTACTTGTCGGCAGTGATTTGTTTTCCACAGAGCTGTACGTGCGAGCATTTTACTCGCATTTGCGACTAAAAATAGTTTTGTGCGTGCAAATTAAATCATTCAGCTCGCTGTGTGAGTCCAGATTTCAACCAGAAGTAGAAAGGAAAAGCAAATCCTGCCGGTTGTGGGTTGAACGAGGGTCACAGACAGGATACGGTGGTCAAATACGGCAGAGGCTCATAGTGCTCCGCGCCGCAACATAACGGCTTACCAGCGAGTCCGACTCCGGGTCCAGTAATTTTCTCTTCTTGGTGTCATGACTGCCCAGTAGTACCTGGACAACTGAGCCATGGCGGCACACAGGTATGTGGCGTGTCAGAGGAGAAACGAGTCGTTCACCTTTCTCTCTGTGGCAGGTAACGGCCCACAAACCTCACCGCACTTTAGGGACTGTTCTTTACTTATGAAGGGACTGTCAGGGGAGGAGGGTGGCTGGTTGATTTTTATTTTATTTATTCATTTTATTTTGATCCCCCCTATGTTAATCACTTATTGATGCTGTTTTTGAAGTATGAATAAGTCAATAAGTAATTTATTCCATTGAAATATCATTGATGTATTACAGAAAAGTGATTTATCTTTTTATAAATGACAAAAGGCACATCTGCCTCATTTTTGCTGTGGTATCGTGATACTACTCAAAACCCTGATACTTTCACTGGTATCGTACCGTGGATCCCAATTTTGGTACGGTGACAACACTAGATGTCACAACCATTCCATTCAGAGTCGCGCAGTGAGGCGGCTCGGGTGCCACTTAAAAAAGTGTTCCCTTTTCACTTTTGGGAGTGGGGGAACACTGCTCTCTCAGAGGCCCAAAGTGTTCCCCTACTTCTAATTTTACAAATTAAGCACTGGCGTAGGCTCTACATCGACGTGGAGCCTACGCTAAGTAGGTGTCGTAGTTGTAGAGTTGGGTAAATGAAAGAAATATGGGATGCACTGGAGCAGTTGACCCTTGATTTGTTCTCTCCCAGCCAACTTTCCCCCTCTGGTGTCTCTACAGGCGCCAAAACTCATTTCTGTGATGCCCCACAATGGCAGGTGCATTTATTCTGTCAATTAGAAGAAGAGGGAGAAAACAGTTGGACGGCTAACTGAAAGAGAAAATGCTCCTCTACTTTTCTCTCTCTTCATCTGTCCCCTGTTCCCTCCCTTCCTCTCTGGCTGTCTTTTTATTTTTGGCCTTGGCTCAACTGACTGGCTCTGCGCCAGGGCCTGCCGAGTGACTTTGGGCACGGCTGCCAACGCATGCGAGCCCGCGCCACACAGCCCCTCCACGCCGATCCTCATGTGCCAGCGCTGGCGGGGGCATGGCGGTTGGAGGGCAACACTGCTGTCGCCCATGGCCCAGGTCCCAGGGGAGAGAGCACACAGGGCGAGGGTGTTAATGCTTTCAGATCTGGTTAAGAGCAGGGTGACAGCTCTGTTACCTGGGTGGGAGGTGGGAGGTGGTTAGGGAGGAGGGGAAGGGGGTGGGGGAAAAAAGGGCATCTGCTTCCCTTCTAACACTCAGACATCCAATATAAAGTGCTGCACACAGGAACAGGCCGCTAAGGAGACTTGAGCACACTTTAAATCTGATATCCTTACACAAACATGTATGTTTGAAACTATATGAACACACTGCAGTGCATATTCACCGTTTTTGTACTTGATTTTGTTTAATTTCCAACCCAATCAGCAGAAAAAATATTGGCATTGTACCTGTCTGTAGACCACGAATATGATCTTACATTTTTTTATTAATAGTATTAGGCTTGGGCGCCATTCACATTTGAAAGATACCAGTACTGGTTTCAGTACCTGAAGTTTAGTGTCAGTATCCAGAGAGTACTTTACTTCCTCTGTAATAACAAAAACTTAATTTTTGAACAAAATGCAGGGGTGACGTAGCAGACCGAAATGTAGTTCTAATCCTCCTCTTTTCTAATCATACATAGAGTGGCTCTACTGTCTCTGTCAGCCTGTCTGCTTGTCTATGTGTCTGCTCATCTGAGGCTATTACTTAAATAATATAGAAAAGAAAAGAGACTATACACCAAAACTGTTGTTGCAGATTGATGCTGCAGCTCTAGTTTTGGCTCGCTGAGAACCCGATGGATCAGCTGATGGAGTGGCCTTCAGGTGGCTGACAGAGCGGCCAAGAGATGAGCCAACAGATTGGCCACAGAGCTCCATGAGTGGCTACGGGGCATCTGAATTTAAACCTGCAGACGTTGGACTTGCCTGAGACTGGCCTTCAGGCTTTAGGGTGCGGCACTTCCACCTCTTGTCTAAACCCAGAAATTTGGCAATGATTGATTTAACGTGAATCTGTACTCAAACATACCAATGTTATTAAAATGAGGTGAGGTGTGGTTAGGTTTCTGCACAAAAACCACTTAGATACTGTTAGGAAAAGAGCAGCCTTTGGCTTAAAATACACAGTTTTGGGGGCACTGTCAGGACAGGAAAAGCAGTGATGCCTTAGAAAAGAGCAATGACTTTTGTGGCAAGATCAGTTGGCAGAAAACACAAGGCGAAAAACAATGACAGGTTGCTACAAAACACCTGCGTTTGGAGCCTAAAAAGCTGCTGGATACACAGCAATGACTTGCAAAACATTAAACAGGCTTGTTGATGTCAAACAATAATCTGCAGTGGTGTGCAGCTTGGCAGGGGTCTAGCTCAGATGACTTCCACCTCCCCAAGACAAAAGTCAGCTTGTATACTACATCACTTTAGAAACATCAATATGGTATGTTTGAAATGTACAAATCATCATACCTAATATAAACAGGTATGTCACTGACCACAACTGTTTAATTAAAAAAACATATTTTGGAGAACAGTTTTTCTTTACAATGATCATTTCAGCTTCACAGAGCCAGTACTACAACCATAGACTATTAGTCTTGTTGTTTAGACCTGCATCATGCTACCAATCAAACTAAAATCAAATGATCATATTAGCATCTATCAGATTCAGGACACTGACACATCTGCACTGATCATGATGCTGCCCAGCATATCAACACCGTTTACAATTACACTCCACTTAGGATGGTCTCACAGTTATGGGTGGTAACTTGAAAAATGAGAAATCCTGTAAAAAGCTTGGTTGCTTCTCCTCAGCGGCTGCTGCCTTCACTGTCAGTGGTCAGTGGGTTTTCCACAGCAATAATGTTGTCTTCTGTCAGCCCCTCCATTCCTCCTGTCCGAGGTGCTAGTGTTAGTGTGCCAGCCAGGCTAGGCGATAAATAAATGATGAAATGTGAAATGAATAAAAACATGAATGACTGTGGCGATGACACTGTGTGACAGCCCAGAGATGGGAATTAGGAGCCAAAGCAGTGCTAAAGCTGGGTTATTGGGCAGGGGCCCCGCTAACGAGCCGTGAGATTGAATTTGACACGTCGAAGAACAGGTGCTCGTTTATTTTCCCAAATAAAAGGACTGCGCCAAAACTCGCCCATCCAAAATAACACATAACAATGTACAGCCATCAACTGTAAGGTCTGTGTGATTACAAAGTAATTTAAAAGGTTTTTTCTTCAGGAGTGTTTGTGTTTATATCTCTTACTAATCCAGCTTGATGCCATCCTTGACATTCTTCAGATGTTGTCGGACGCCTTCCGGCGCTGTACCGGCATTTTGCCGGGCGCAGGTGTGGTAGCGTGGGCAATAACAAGCGCTGAGTAATTACCACAGCCATATCCATAACAGCCCTAAACCCCCAAAGTGTGCTCAGGGTACCCCTCTTCCCCCTCATCTCCTCCACCACCTCCCTCCATCCTCTCCTCTTGCTATCACTCTCTCTCCAGCTAAATCATAGAACTGGGCTCGGGTCCAGAGGCCTCGCTGCCGCTGCCCGGTTTCTGGCGGGCAGGGAAATAAAGCCGGACGGGCCTCCAGGGATGCTCTAATGTCAGCGTTAATTGTGAGTTATGGGGAAACATGGCGAGAGCGCAGAGGTCAGGCCTGTCAGCAATCACACTCTTCAGGCGGAATTTACCACAACGCTTCCTGTTTATCCCCCCATCAACGGGGAAGAACGCGAGGAAATTAGCATTAGCACACCGATCTGTTTCTATCACACCCCCCTAACTCCCACCCCCACCCTTTTGTCTTTCTCATCTCAATCCTCCCTGGATGGCTATGTCACCCTCTTGGTTACAGTATGAGCTGGAGTGGACCAAAATTTGACAGCGAGTCCTTTTATTTCAGCAGCTTTGGGAAATATAAGATTTTATAATACCTCTGAACAGGGTAATACTGTGATGTTATTCATTTAATGAGAAAAACTAAACTCTCTGGCTCAAAGGCGGAATGAGAGCAGTAACGGCTCTCATGATGGGCCATTTTTCTCTATGAGTCATTGCACACTCTGAACCCGGTGTCGATGTCCCAATCTCTCATTAGTGCGTCAGTACAGAGCCAGATTAGCAAAAACAGACGGTGTCAGACCGTGTAGAGAGCCAACTTCCATGTCATAGACATCAGGATGAAAGCCAGTTAAAAAGCCAATAAGTGAGGGATATTCCCTTTTAAAATAGAATCCATGCATAGAGTGATGGAGATGATAGAGGGGATCAGAGCCGGCTTGGTGCTGAACAATTAATTGCTGTAATAATTTCTCTGTAATTTACAATTTCAATTTCAGTAATCCTAATACTTTCACCAAAGAAAAAAACATTACTTTTGTACCTATTCATCCCTCAAAACTATATAACTGTATCAGATAATTTGTTGTCATCCTCCCACACTCAGCTAATTTATGTGACACAAGTTAGCTTAATTTCTTTGAATGAAAATATTAACTGTACTTTAATGAGAAATGGTAGAAAGAAGTCAATGTGGACTGCATACAGGTGTGTAGCTGCTTTGATTATATGCTTGAAATTATAACAAGACTATGCAACAATTTGACAACCCAGTGTTACGTAGTTTCCCAAAAACTTCTACAAAGGAAGAACGCTACAATTGCCTCTTTTGGGCAGGTCATATAAGAGCGAACAATTGCTTATTTAAAGTTTTGCAGTACAAGCAAAAGTACAAAATAAGCTTTCATGTGGAGTTGTGTTTCTGGTCACCTGACAAATATATTTCCAATATTCACTCTTCTTTTGGCTCTGTTTTGTTCACTGGCAGGTGGAGGGGACGTTCCAGCAGCATTTGTGCCCCCAAATGTGAATGTTTTTAGCAACCCATTGCTGCATCTCCAGCAGCTTTTCTAATTCGTCACTATATTTTTAGCTGCCATTGTGCCACCATGCCTGGGTGTTTTTTCATGACCTAACGCTAGAATTGACCTATGGCTATGCCACGCCCCCTCCACTCACTTGGACGAACTATCAACATTCAGTGACCGGCGCTATGGCAGGTGTCACAGTACATGGCATGTCGCAGGAGGAAAAAGGTGATGATTTTTGGGGACATAATGATCAGATGTCATTGAGAAGTAACCAAAAGGGCCTAAACTATGCATTGGAGGGATATATTCATCATTTTTTTGTTGAGAAGGTCGATGAAAAGCTTAAATTACAAGCCGAAATTTACAGATCACAGTGTACGCTTGTGAACCGCATCTCGTTGCCGTCGCCATCAAAGACAACAAGTTAAAGTGCCACTGAAGTTAAGGTTTTTGGCTCAGAATATAAGAAAAGGATAACAGCCTTTTTACCATCTTTACCAAGAGTGTCTCTGCGTTAGTTTGGTGCTACAGTATTTACACTGAATCATTCAGCATAACGTTTGCCAACCTTTGTTATCCCTGCGATTACAGGTAAGTTAATGAAGCTAAGCTCCAGAAGTTAACGTTAGCTTAACTAGAGCCCTTTGGACAACAGCTAACAATGATGTACGATCACCAAAGTACAAAACTAGAACAAATTAGGCTAATGAACTCCCAGCAAACAAGGTGACATGATGAACAACGCAGCTAGGAGCTAACATTAGGCTAACTTTGGCTAACGTTAGCTAGAGATGTTAAAGATAACTTTATATTTCTTTCCAGCAAAGTGACAATATGTTGCCTCAAACACAATGTTGACTTACCATAGAGCAGATGTAGACATCATTGTTAATCTTATCCACGTTGAGTTGATGTTGTGGTCTAACGTTACCGCACAACTTTATCCAAAGAAGACACTTTTCTCGGTTGAGATGTGGTTTAAAGTGTAAAAAATACAGCTCTTTGTCCAGCCTCTCAGTATACCTTGTGTCGGAGTTGCATGTACCCCATGCACACTGTTTGACCATTATTAAACTTCAAATCTCTGAAAAAGCTCATAAAACTGAACAAAACTGACTTTCTGTAATGTATTTCAATGAACGTCCAGGCAGAGAATGTCCGAGGTTATGGGAATGGCTATACACACTGTGATTGGCTGTGAGGGCGGGACTTAGCCATAGGTCAGTTCCAGTGGTGTTTGTGCCACCTACAGTAATAAGGGGTTTTTTTGTGTGACCTGTTGCTGCAATTCTAGTGGCACTTGTGCCACAAAATGTGGGTATTCTAAGCCAAAACACATCTATTCCTAACCATGTCACCAACCAAGTTTTTTTGGTGCCCCAACATGACCATGTTATCCACAGCCTTGTTGAAATATAAAGAAACGTTAAGTTTCAACATATCCATCATACAATGTACATGTATCTATGGTTTACAGAAATGTACAATGCCAACATTTATTCTGCCAGTTTGGTTGGATAAGTCTTTGCAGGTTCATCACTGCAGGCAACACATTTAATCATTCAATCCAACGTCGATACAAAAATATTGATGAGTGCAGCTCAAAATTTAAATTGTTGGCATTGGCAGATCCTGCACTGCCAACAGAGTGGTGAGAAGGAGAAGAAAGGTTGTCGTGATTAAAGTAGTTCTTTAGCAAATGTTAATAATTGAAAAAATAAAGATAAAGTGAGATAAATAAAATGCAGATAAAGTGAGCCAAATACAATGAGAAAAAGAAAAAAATTCAAATTCATGACAATGGGAGGACTGAAGTGACTAAAGTCCCGAGAGGACAATGTGCTATCATCCTTGCAGCTTGCAGGCCCTGCCTCCGTAGCAGAGGAATGAGGTAGCATTACTTTAACAGCTGTGCAAACATAGTTAATGCCTGCTACTGCTGTTTCCCCTCTCAGTCTGCAACACTGCTAATCATAGCACATAGCCCCTGTGACTTCACCTAGAAGCCCACAGAAGCAAACCAATGTGCACCACCAAAAAATAACGTCCTCCTCCAGCTCCCACCAAATGACTCAGGCATTACAGAGAAGATTAGATTGGTCTAAACCTGAGAGGGTTTAACTGGAGGCGTGCAATTAGGTGACTGCATTTGAGGTCATGCAACAAAACAAAGATACCAACATCAGCTGTACAACCCTGACCACTGTTCTTAGGTCAGGCTATAACCACGTTTAGTTTTTCTAATGACATCTTTTGAGACCTTATTAGATGCAGGAGTGGACACTACAAGATCATAATACTCAAGTAAAGGTGGTTGATGATTTTTTTGTCACCTGCTCCATCCTCTTCTTCGCTAACTGCTATCAGCCTATGAAGTCTCTGCCTTTTTTTTGTTTTCTTCTGTGTATCTTTTTGCAGTTACAGCTATCCCTCACCTTCACTCATCCACAGTGTGCTTTCTCGATCTGGCACTCCCCTGAACTCCTCATCTTTTCCTTATGTGCTAATTAGCTTCGGTGCTTTAAAGATATTAGAAAGAAAATGTCTGGTGGTTGAATATATTGGTACACTCACACAATCTGCTCCTTGACCTTTAAATCATTGTTTCTGATCATCATTGATGATCCTTTTAGCCAGCTGTGGAGTGAGAGGACATGGAAGAAAAAGGTCACAACCATGTCCCAGGAGTGGGATTGATCCAAAGATGAGAAAACAGCTGCCAGTGTCCACACAGGCAAGTAACACCTGGAAGTTTGCACTTTGAATTTCACATTGTTTTTGACGGTCATTTCTGTGGATTGGGACCAGGTTGTAATAACTGGGATGGTGTTCCATGACTAAGAGCATGTCGAGGAGGCAGGCCAACACTATGGAGCTCCTAATGATCAGTGTAGAGTTAGGAGTGTCACGGTAACACCTGCCCTGTTTCGTTCTCTTCCCCTCCAGCCTCAAAACATGTTTCTCTCCAGCCCTTGCATTTTTAGACCTTTAGACCTTGTCACACCTTTCACATGTGTCCACCAGTTGCCCTCACAGTGTGATGTCATTATTAGTCACTTAACCCTGCTCTTCTCTGCACATTGCCTCACATTAGCCTCCACAGTACAGAACAGGGTAATACAGGGCAAGAATCGAAAGCCTGCCCGTCTGAAAATCTTATGATCATTGACCATTGTGACCTTGGTACCAGGCTGTCTACCTGTACTTGATTGGTCAACATTCGGGTGTGTTCGTAAATATTTACTATCGCCCCTTTACTCCAAACACTTTCAGTACGGTACCTTTGGAGCCAAAAGTAACCCTTCAGTCATGGTACATAAACCCTAGGTCCATTTAGCGTTTTCACTGCAAACAGTACTCTTAAATGTGGGCGGGGTTGTTGTCACTCACCGCTCCATCCAGCACTGTATTTGCTCTTCACTGGTGACACAGATGGAAGTCTACACCTTGTTTACTTTCCACATACATAACAAGGTTTTACACTGACATTTTCAAAATTAAATAAAACAGGAGAACAGGCTGGAGTGAGAGTGTCTCTTGATGGTTTTTTTTTTTTTTTTTTTTTTAAAAAGTGGGTTTGTGCATTTGACCCTTCTCAGGCAAGCACAGGGGTTGAGGGTAGCCCAAAGGAACGACATTCCAAAAGGTTTTTTTTTTTATCAAGTGAGAATTAGAATATATGGAGTTCACATAATTCAGTCAAAATTAATATATATTTTTAAGGCTTGAATATCCATTCATTACTAAAAGTGTATGTCATCCAATAGAGACAATAAAAACTAATGAAAGTTGTCATATTGAAATTTAAGGTGTGCGGATAGATTGACGTTGTTGACTCATGCATTGAGTAACAATACAAGTACACGTTCCACCTTTAAGGTTGACAGCAGTCGGCTCAGTGAATGAAGTTTTTTTGTTTTCTCAGACTAGAGTTGCTGCGAGAGGCAGCAAAAACACCCTTTCATTTTATAGATACTAGTCCATACCCACTGAGTGCACAGTTGCCCACATACTGTTTCACATGGTGTGTTTGGGATACAGGTCATAGGAAATTGCAGATTAAATAGGCAACTGAACCTATTAAGAAGAGCAATGTATTCAGACAGAGTTTTGGGGGATTTGATAGCACGATTGTTGCCACAGCGATCTGTCGCATTTTAGCCATTTTTCTGTTGTTATAGCGCCACCCAGTTGCTAATTAGAGTTAAATTTCTCCAGTCACCTTGAGGCGTCCTGTTCTACATATCTACCACGTTTAATAAAAATCGATATGGCGGTTAGGCCTAGATAAGAAATTAGCTCTCTAGCGCCCCCATTTTGTTTGATTGGGTCAATAATGGAGGGGTCCCCTCAGATTATGTGGTCATATGCCTACAAAGTTGCGTGGTGATCGGTGAAACCCTTGAGATGTTATACACCTTTATGTGATGAGCCACGCCCTCCGCAATATTCATTGCCTTATAGAAGCTCAGTTTTAGTAAGTTTTCCAACTTTTGCCAAGAGGGAACTTTAGATATTGGTCCCTAGATTATGTTCACCGAGTTTCATGCAGATCAGTCAAACTTCCTAGGAAGAGATCGATTTGAAGTGTTTTTCAAAAAATTCAAAATGGCGGAAAATCTATATAACTGGACGTTATGGGTTCTTGAGGCAAATTTGTTCCTCATGAGGAGAGGCATCTTTGTGCATAGTTCCATGTCTCTACCAGTGTTGGGTAAGGGTTACTTTAAAAGTAATCAAAGTATGTTACTGTGTTACTTTTTAAAAAAGTAACCAGTTACTTTACAGCGTTACTCCCTGAGTCAAGTAACTCAATTACTTTAAAAGTACTTCCAACGTTACTCCCTGAGAAAAGTAACTCAAGCACTTTTAAAGTACTTTTGAGTATTCTACATTTCCTATTGGGCAATGGACCACAGGGCGCTAAGCCTACATTTTTTGTCTCCAAAATTAAAGTTATGGACCACTTGCCCTTCACTGAGATCCAATTCTCCCATCACAGCCGTCACTTTGACCAGTAGAAACACAGAACGATCTGCTGCCGTAGACAACTGTATGACAACACCCCAGCATTTTTAATATTTCCTCTAGGGATGTTACCACACAGAGTAAAAGGGGGAAATGATGGTGTGAAACAGCAGAGGCACTTTGTCAACCCGCTGAGTTAACGTTACTGTCATTAGCATCAGGTTAGCAAACAATGGCACATCCTCACGGTCGGACATAAAGTAATAACATTAACAAATAGAGGTGTGGTTTTTACTCACCACAACCGCAGGGGCTCCCAGCTTCATTTGAAACAAACTACATTATAGACAGTCCGTTATTTATTAATCCCTCTGTGTGTTTATATATTTACTTTTTATCCGCTCCATTGTCTTTGTAAAGTTAACATATCGCACCATCATTTCAAACTCAACACTTGTTTCAAATTAAAAGCCCCTTATAACCTCGGCTAGAGAATCCCTCCATTTTCTAAATAGGCTTTTATTCTGAAACATTTGTCAGAACTTCCTGTGGAAGATACAGTAGCTTGACAGTTTACATATGGCGCTTCAAATGTAGCTCCTGCCACCTGCTGACGCTTTTAGGTGACTACAACAACATGTCGGCTGGCACATGAACAGACACAGTTCTGGCAGTGACTCAAATAATAGTGAAAGTAATAAAAATAGGACAAGAATAACCCGATGACATCACACACGTCGTGAAAGACGACCGGGGATAATTGGTGAGTACCAGCATGTAGCGTGTACCAGGCATAATGCAAGTCCTGAGTCTGAAATATGTCTGTCAGCGAGTCCTACTCCACCTATTCAGACTCCACTGTAGACAACGGCAGCATTTCTCCAACCACGTAGCGAGCCACAAGCTCCGTGGCTTCTTTCAGACTAATAGGTGTAACGTTTTCTGTGTTATTAGAACCAAACGACAGCCGTTGCTGTTTCGGAGCTGAAGGACCAGCGTTCTAAAAGTAACGGAAGTAACTGATGTCTTGTTTGAAAATGTACTTAAGTATTTGATTACTCAAACAGCAAACTAATGCGTTAGGTTACTGCAAAAGGTAACCAAAGTACTCTAACGCGTTACTTTGTAACGCGTTATACCCAACTCTGGTCTCTACGGCATATAGGGCATGAGATATGCCCATTCAAAGTTTGCAATTTCAATCTAAAGCTATAGCGCCCCCCTTTGGCCAATTGATGTAATATTGCTTCATTGCATCCTCCCATGACCCTCTACCATTGTGCCAAATTTCACATGGATTGACCAAGTCAGTGAGGAGAAAAACATGGAACAGACACACCCAGACAGAGTTTTTGTCATTATATAGTAAGATAGTTAGTTATACGTATATTTATGATTTTCCACAGTATGAATAGTGGTTCCATAAAAACTTTCTCTCACAATTCAGTGCTGAGCAAGAATGACCCTCCACTACTGACCAATCAACAGACTGCAGTGTTTCTAGCTCCACCTTTTAGTACCAGAGGGGTGACCAAAAATTGGGACAGTTAGTAACAGTTCCATTGGTACCATACCATCCACAACTTTTCACAGTGGAATCAGAAAAAATATGTACCAATCTGAGCCTTTCCGGACTGCTTGGTCAAAACAGGGCGTATGAGCACACTCTGGCACCAACTGGACCGTTTGTGAATTTAGAGTGCTGTTAGAATATGCCTTTTGGTTATTTATAGCACCACACACAGAGCCCTAGTTATTATGGACAAAGATTATTTCTGAAATGGTGCTTAATAGAGATCTTTTTTATTTTAAAACGCTGTTTGAAAATGAAAACTTATTATTGTGGATGCTGCCTAGGTTACTCTGATTAGGAAATTAGGAACATTTACACTATCACTGTCTGATGCACTGGACTAATATTTGCCTTTGAACAAAAATCAAATATTGTTCAATCAGCACATTGTCGATATATCATACGATGGATATGATGCTGTTTATTTATATTTGCATTGATTGATACACTCAGTAAGAATACCTGAATTGGATTCGTCCCGGACTCTCACCAAGTGGACACTGACCAGCAGCACTGAGTGAGTCTTGTATGCAGAGATACAGTATGTTAACCAGACAGGGACGCTGCAGCACTCATGAATAATACACAAAGGACATCATAGACAATACTGCACACACAACTCAGCTGCCCCCCATACACTCCACCACCACCTACATCTCCTCCCTCTCCTGTTTTCCATAAATAATGCATTAAAAGGAGGAAGTGCTTGTTTACTTGTGGTTTGTGTGGTTTTTCTCAGGCAAATTATTTTCCTCTGTTTGACTGATGGGTCAACATAAGGCGAGGAGGAGACTTCATTTCCAATCTCCTTTCCCTTTTTTTTACTTTTATGGTTCTTTTTTCGCGCGTGTGTGTTTGTATGTGTGCCATACTGCAAAGAAATAAAACCTAAAATAAATATCCAACAGAGACTCCTCTGTATTTCACATAAGCAGCAGTGTATTGTGGGAGGCAGATCCAGAAGCAAGACTGTCAAACTAACAATGCTGGACAAGTGGTAAGTGTGTATAGTTGTGGTCTTTTTACGAATAATTTAAATGTGTGACATTGCTGAAGGTTCAGAATCCGACAGAAATGCCCACACAGCCATACTGGACTGTTAGTGTAACCATCAGCAGGCTGTCAATTGTTCTTTCTCAAAAAAGCGAACACTTTCACCGTTTGTTTACCTCACCAGATGCCACACCAACTAGTGAGGAAAGTCCTTGGTCGTGCAAAGACTTTTTCAAATAAATCCCACCGTTTGTCTCCCCAAGCAAAGTGTCGACGCAAAGCAAAACGCAACTCCGCCAGAAATGCAATATGTGTACAGTACCTAGAGACAATTAAAACCCCAATCTATAATGAATGAAATAGGAGTCTAATGAAGAGGCTCAGACAGAGCATCGCCAACCCTCTGACCCCCACATGAAAAGAGAAGCAGTCGGCAGAATGCCTACAAAGCGTCGTCCCTGCCTCTTTGAAGTGACGTGGAAAACTCGCCATCTGGCGTGATCATCACATTTTCACTTTGTCAATCCTCGAATTCTCACACTTAAACCAGCGGGCTGCAGAAGCTCTGCTCTGCCTCGTTTCTACTCCATCATAACACCTCAACTGCAACACAGCGCAGGCCCATTTCCTGGGAACACAGTCCTGTAGCTTGGCTTTTTGTGCTGTAAGGATAGCACTTTTGAAATAAGCCTATTTATGTGAACAGCTTATCTTCCCTATCATAAGAGACTGCAGGCATAAATGAAAAGTACTTCAACTAGTGTTGTGTTAAGACTGCAATATTGGTAATCAAAATACATCGCAAAGGTGAATTCTATGTGCAGGATTACAAGCTAAGCTAAATATGTAAGCTAAAACCAACTTAACCATCTTTGTTTAGCCTAATACTTGTTTTTATCACAGGCAATTTAATGATATCCCTGCTGCTGTGGTCAGAGGCAAGACTGAGATCTTCAAAAAGTGTTCTTGAGACCAAGACCAATCTCAAGTATTATAACAGTATGTTAATAAACCTTGATTTAGAAAGAAGTGAGATTGTTGGGTGGGGTGTCCCATTCAGTGCTGGTGCTAGTTAAGTTGTTAACCTGCCATCCCTCTCCATCCCCTGGATCCAGACCCAGACGCTGTCCTGTTCAGACAAGGGGTGTCACAACATACCACTATTGACAATAACCTTGATATTTAAAAATATTGATATCCTATTAATAGCACACAAACTATAATATTGTGTCAATAATCCAGCATCCCTTAAATCACTTCTGTTTCAATTCTCAATTTGTCTCCTTTCCTCAATGTCTTCTTTACTATGTATTAAGTGTCATTGCTCTTTTTGTACTCTTTTGTACAGTTATGGTTACAGACTCTCTCTCCACCACCCCACACTCATCTTTTGAGTGTAATTAATTTGCCAAGAACAAAATGCACAATAAAGAAATTTAAAAATGTATTTGACTTCAAGCATTTCTTTTTCTTTTCAAATTTTCTAGAGATGTTGCAATATAATTATTATGATGAATTCTTTTAGCCACGATAATTGTGTAGTAAAATTCTGATATCATATCAGCCCTAATGCAAACCCATAATCTATAGATTATTGAGAATTATTACATTTTAGCGAAGCATTTCTAATTTATCTGGCATACCATTTGTAGCACTGATTTAGCAACCATGAAACTCACACACTGATTAAATATGTCAAATCATCTCACACTAGGCTACTCAGCCACTCAAATCGAGGCATTCCAATGAGCGTTGTGACTTGAGTGAATGAGGTACATATACAGAAGAGATGAAATGAGAGACAACACTTGGAGGACAAAGAGTCTGAGAAAAGTGGCATGTTTTAAAAAGAGAATAAGAGACAGGGAAACAGCTTTTACCCAAAAATGGACTCCTACATGTTCCTACAGGCAGTTCAAGCAACCTGATCTCATTCCCAGGTTGTCAAATATTGATGCTTTGTCACACCCCTTGGTGACGTATACCAATGAACAGAGCATACTTTAGTCTATCTACATTGTTATACATGTTATAGTTAATATTTTGAAACTATTTGGACAACAAAACTACTGGGGTAGGCTTGGAAAAAATCAGGTTTTGGGTTAAAAGAAGTACGTTTGTTACCTCCTGTAACCTGCTGTAAATGCATCATGAGTGACACTGGTGCAAGATGACTTTACATAGAAACAACTGGATTCTTGAAACAACTTTGACTCTTGGTTTCATACTGGACACAAACTGCACTCTCCTGGATGAACGTTCAGTTTTGTTTGACCCATCCACCTCTCGTCCCCAACACCCTACAAAGACTTTCTCATTCTTTATACCACGCCACTTGCTATTAATGTCAAGTAGTGTTGCAGCTGGGTTTGTTCTGGAGTTAGCTGAAAGCCCGGCGCATCTCATAAAGATGCTAAAGGTTTCCTTTGGCATCAGTAACACAAGCAGAGGGATGTGACAAAGCGGCAGCATTTGTTACCCTGGGAATGAGAACAGGTTGATTTAAAATCAATATGTCTAATCATAAGTTGTAGCTATTATAAAAGGCGGCATTGCAAAGTGCCTTTTTTTTTTTTTTTTTTTTTTTTTTTTTGAGCAAACATTCCCACTCAAATCCAAACTGAGGGCACAGAAAATCAAATGTATATGAATATTAATACACACACATTAATCAGGGGCTGCAGTTCACATTAGTAGAAACGTTTGCTGTGTGACATCGCCACAGTGAATCTGTCATTGTTACTCTTAAAAGACTTTGACCTTACATATACTATACAGATACGTAACAATTTTAATACATTTTCATTTTTTAACCCCCCAAAAATTTGTATTGAGATTTATTGGCGTTAACTTAAGAGATCACTTAAAAATGAGATCGAGCACAGTGAGATATGGTACACATCACCCAGAAAACATTGTAATCTGTAGAACCTCATATGTTTTCTCTGCCCCCTGTTCCTGTTGAAGAATAAACTCTGCTAGTTAAGTGTTAGTGATGCCACACCTCAGTGCATCTAAATATGGGTTGTTGAATCCAGAAGTGTTAAATATGCACAGCAAAATCCATCTTACACCATTGGTGTAGGTGCAACCGTCACCACCACTGCCACCCTGTCCACCCAACCTGGCAACACACAAGTGTGAGCCACATCGTCAGGCCCTCAACCTGGCAACAAAGACGTGTGATCCTCACTTCAAGGTCTATAAATTATTCAGGTCAGACAGTGATGACAAACCCATCAAGTTTCCTTTCTTGATAGCAACGCTTGATGTCGAGCAGTCAGCAGCAGACTGAAACTCTGCAGGCCAAAACAATGACATCAGTGGTGTTTTACAGGCTGCAGAGTGCTGTTCCTGTGTCAGTGCGAGCTGTTTATGTCATCCAATTATGATTCATTCTCGTGAATTATGGTGTTCACCTGTAAAAGCAGGAATGAAGTGAGGAAATAAGATCACCAGCTCACTGGATTCATGTAAACGTGCAGAGAAGAAAGTGTGTAATAGGTTCTCAAAAGCAGAGCATTCTTGAAACGAGTTAAAGGCTTTGCTGGAGTTACCAACACTTTTCTTCACGGCGTGGCCAAGCACACACTGGATGCATCACGCTGCAGCTCGTCAACAGATGACTACGTAGTTAGTTACTAGTTGTTTTACTAAAAGATCCGTACTTCCTCCACCTCTGCATTAGCTTAAATGTGTGGAGACCCCCTAATTAACCTTGATTTCTCGCCAACACCTCACCATTACATGTGATGTAACCTGCAGCATTCTCATAAAATAGCCCAACTGACAAACACTTACGTTGTGTTCCAGATTCAAACAACATTCTGATTCTTAGCAGGGTTTGAATGGCGGTGGTGGTTAGATATTTTAAAACCCGAGTTAGTCTTGTAGTCGAATCACTCCAGCCATGAGACAGCAAACCTTAACTTAAAACAAAAGTGAGCTAGGAGCATAAAGTGGGGGGCACTGGCTGATTCTTGGCCCCTACTTCTGGCACCTTTGCTCGGACTGCACCAAGTTCACCAAGTTCACCAGCCATCCAATAAGGCATTGTAAGCCCTTTTTACACAGAGATCAACACTATAGGGCTGCTACAAAGTCCTTTCTTTATGCTGCCTTTGCATTTTAACGCCAAACCAAACAATGGCGGCATCATGCCGTGCCAGTGTGTGATTTTAGATAGCATGCTGGCATTGTGAAAGCAAAAGAGTAATGACAGGCTTGGCGTGTAACCAAGTGGCAACTTTGGAGACTAAAAAAATAAAGCCAATGCAGAAGTGCCAAAAACTGCAGTTCCTCTAATGGCCACTTGAGGCTGCCTCAAAAACACAATTGATCCCTAGTCTTATAGTACAAAAGACAGTTTTGGTCCCTATAGCTAATTTCAACATTCATGACAACTCCACAACAGTCTATGAGTCAGATTCACCTCTCACGCCTCATAGCTCCACCCTCTCATCCAACCAGGCTTCAAAACGGCAGTCCACAAACCAGTGGGTCAGCCTCTAGTGTGACGTATAACATACATCAGCAGCACTTTATAGACAATAACAATGGCATTCAAATTGCAATAACAATCATTTACCGTCCCTGCAATATGGCAGCTGATGGTCCTCTGGTCAGAGGGTAAGGAGCTGCCAGGCCTAATTTGTTTTTCCAATTTGTGGACATTTTCAGCCGCTGTTCTTCTTTGAGTTAGCTGCTACCAATCAATCAATCAATCAATCAATCAATTAATCGATCAATTTTATTTATAAAGCCCAATATCACAATTTGCCTCAGAGGCATAAGACATCCCTCTGTCCTTTGGACCCTTGCAGCAGATAAGGAAAAACCTTTAACGGGGAAAACAATGGTAGAAACCTCAGGAAGAGTGACTGAGGGGGGATCCCTCTTCCAGGACGGACAGACGTGCAATAGATGTCGTAACCAGCTACTTTTTCAATCTCCCGTGGTGTGTCACCAAGTTCACCACCTTCAGTGCTAGCTTAAAGGCGAGACAACTCTGTCCCCTCGTACAGCAATCTTTCCTTATTTACAGAACAGTGAGTTGACATAACAGTGTGAAACTCCTGCCTTGAAGAGGCGGTGTAAAGGGGCTTTAGACTCTGTCACTCTGAAGTTGCTGCCATTAACTGGAGTATGCATCAATTCCAGTAAACGGGTGTGCATGAAATTCATAAGAACTACATCCATGCTAAGTGGCCTCACCGACCATCTGACAGCTGATCTCTGGGATGTGCAGCACAGAAACACCTCAGTACTCTGTTTAAAATACAGTTCTCTGTCATGTTTTTGATCTCTGTCCAACAGGACCTTGTTTTTGTCCCTGCTGCCGCATTTCACCACACACTCAGCATGCCAGACTGATACTCACTATTTTTTATTGCGTGTGAATGTGCTCCTCATATTTTACTGATATTTCACCTGCCCACTGGGTGTCATTGGAATATGAATGTCTGTGGCCATCTTCCAATAGATATTACCACAAGGAATTTGGGGATTAGTTAGGAAATAAAAAACTTGGTGACAAGAGATGATTGCATACGTGCGTGTGAATGTGTGTGTTGAGATTTCTCTCTTTTCCTTGTGCATGTATATGTGTGTGTGTGTATGTGTTAATGTTTAAAACCTCATGCACGTTGCTGAACACGTGGCAATATGCATGTGTGTGTGTATATGTGTGTATGTGTGTGTGTCACGTACGCCGCCGGTCACAGGTGAGTGTCATGTGTGATGATCATTATTGCCATACACCTGCTCCGCTCCCGCAATTAACTTTGCCGATGCAAATGAGCCTTATTGCATCACCGAGGCCTAGCCTCCTCCCCAACAGACTAGACGATGTTCATCTGCTGGATCTAATTAAGGTAATGAGAGAGGGAGGGAGATGGAAGGATGGATGGAGGAGTGGAGGAGCAAAAGAGAAAGATGGAGGGGGAGTGGGAGAAAGGCGCAAGGTGGAAAAACAGGGAAAAGGGGATGAAAGATGTTGGCACAAGAATACAAAATATACAGAAACAGTACAGCGAGAGGTGGAGGTTTAACTGTGTGTGTGTGTGTGTGTGTGTGTGTGTGTGTGTGTGTGTGTGTGTGTGTTTGATGTGTCAATGCATGGTTTGCAGGAGTGTTCTCAATCCATTTGACTATATACAGTCGTGACATGACAGCAAGGGAAGTCCCCTGCAGTATATGCGTATGCAGAATTTCATGTGTTTGTGTTTTCATGTGTGTATAGGATCTTTTTATAGTGTGTGTATGTGTGTGTGTGTGTGTGTGTGTGTAAATGATGAAGTGTCTGAAGAAAGGACGGAGAAGAGAGAGGAGGGGAGGAGACAGCAGGTGCACTGACAAGGACAACAGCCATCTCTCTCACACACACACACACACACACACACACAACACAAAGTACAATACCATTATGCACATAAACATACAAACACAAATAAAGAAGAAAAATTGCTTGGACATTTGCAGAAATATACACGCATGTGTCTTCACTACATCCGCACACACAGATATAAACACTCACATAAACAGATGTCCAGGCACACCAGATTTATACATGTGACCTCCACACTTCTGAGTATGGTTGTTCACACACACCTGAATGTTTCTCACCATCACTCTCAAAATACCATCTTTTCCCACATAATGCTCACCTCACTTAAGTTTAGCTTAAGGTTAGTGTTGTGTCATTCAAGAAATTCATTATAGTTAAAAAAAAAACAAAACAAAAAATGTGCCTGTGAAATTGTTGGCTGTGGTGCTTTTGGAAAACAAAAGTCTAAAGTTCTAATAGTATCCCCTGTAGCATGAATGCCATAAACATTTATTGGTGCAAGTGATGACGCTGAGTGATTGTAGTCAACTTCAGCTATCAAGAATGATCAGCATTTATACTGAGTAACAGAAGTTAACCTGCATTAAAGGTTCAATGTTTAAGTTTTGGGGGGATTCAGTGGCATCTAGCAGTGAGGATTGCAGATTTAAGCCAGCTGAAACTTCTCCCAATTGCATTTCCTTCAGTGTTTATCATTCAGGAGGTTTTCACCAGGAGCTGAACAAACAGACCAGAGGCCTGCACTATGAAACTATTTCAACTTACCCAGGATATCTTTGACAAAGCTGGTTACAAACTAGTTCAGTCAACTCTGGGTTTTCCTATCCAGCCACGAGCGCGTTCATGTGAAAGAGGCGGGGGTGTTAATTACAGGTGACATCAACCATGAATGATGTAGGCTACTTCATTTGATATGTAATGAATATGTACCAAGACAGTAAAATGTAGGTGGTGCGGGATGCAAATCATACTCTGTAATAAAAACTGAAAATGTAGAAACATTGGCAATACAATCCAAAAATTAACCATCAGCCGAGACTTAAATTACGTGTAGGTATCACTAAGCTGTATGTGACATTAATACAAAGTATTTTTTGCTATTTAGTTGGATGATGATAAAACTTTTCAGAATATGTCAGATGAAAGACTTTAGTGATGCTAGACTGTTTCTGTTACCTAAGTTATGGGTGGAAAAGTAGCCTAGTTAGTGACTGATGAGGTCTATCTGACCCAAATGTTGCATTTATAGTAACGGGAGTCAATTAACAGTGTGTGGATTATTTTTCTAATATATTTTGAGCTGCAGTGATGGAATCAGAGAATAAAATAGCCACACTATCACTGCAGATTAAAATAAACTTTGCATAAATTAAAATCCTGCTAAAATCATGTGTTTAGTGTGTAAATGATCTCTCTGTTTGTTAGAAGCTCTGTTTTAAAACCAGTGGAAATAGTGAAAACTATTAAATGATTCTACTGACTTATAACAATATATAGGCTACTCTTCTTTACCTAGGACTCCGAACCTTCGTCCATGGCTATTTTTCACGTCAGTGATCTGATTGGTCAAAGCTCGTGGTGTTGACAGGCTGTGATCTAATACTCTGACGTTAACATGCTCTGGAGCAGGTTAGCTGTTCAGCCTAAATTACCATGGTGATTTATCACCATGGTAATTTAAACCTAGAGTTAACCCTGAAGTTACCTCACTATCTCCTCAAATCCTGCTTCATAGTACAGGCCTCAGGTGATTGAAACCAGTATAAACATTTTGCAAATCAGTGTTTCTTCTATGCTGTTTGTAGGGATGCACCGAATATTCGGTAACCGAATATATTCGGCCGAATATTGCAAAAAAAACCACACATTTGAACCAAACCGCGTGAAAATCAGTTGAAAATTTAGTGAGTTTCTCTATTTTACTTGTGCATACAGCTCCTTCCTCAATAGAAGTGAATGCACTGTGGAGGCGAAGCGAGACCCATCCAAGATGGCGGCCGGCTAGGATGTCGGCTCCAATAGGCAGCGGCAGTCAATGCGGTGTCTATGTATATATGTCTATGGTTTTGGTAAGGAACCGGAACCAGGATGAGTGAGACAGGATCCGGAATTCAATGGATGCGCCTTTCCGTCAAAATAAAAGCACCAAGCTAATAAAAATGTGGGGAAACTTTAATTTAAAGAATATAATTTACAAGAAAATCCCCAAGCCATTAAGTTAATCGATTTTCTTACACCCCTCATCACCCCAAATCGATGGTGCGCCAGAATTTAAAGTTTTACTTTGGTGAACACTTTTACTTTGGTGAATTTAGTGAATTCGGCATCCTCTCTCAAGACTGGAACCAGAATCCAGACAAAATTCAGAGTGAATAGAAACCAGGCTCTTCACTTTATGTGAAGAGCCTAGTGACGCAAGGCTACTTTCACTCTCTGAGTGAGTGTTTTGACCTGACTTACCACAACAAACAAAGCTTTGTTGTGCTGTAGCCTACAGTTAATATTGTTAAAATTTCAGTTATGAATGACATGGATCAAAGATTTGTGACTCTGTTGAACTTACTGAATATACATTCATCCTCATAATTATTTTATATCTATATTTCACATAGTGCTGTCAAAAATAGAGAAGGCACATATTATCATTAGCTTCTGGGACGCTTCTGAATTGCACCACATTGGCTGGAGTTACAAGAATTGTCTACAGAGGTCATGGTCAGCTCAGGTGACAACTTGGCCACCTGGCAGAGATCTGCACTCTACTGAGTGCGCTTGTAGTTCTATATTTGTTACACTTTCTCTCTAAAGAATTAATAAGTTTGCCATGCTTAAAACTGGGTCTGTTGGCCTGCTAGAGAATACCAAACACACTTTATGAATATACAGGATACCATCCATTGACCAGTCACCTTAGTGACAGTGTTAACTCAGGTTTATATATGACAATAATATTCAGCATCTGTAACTGTGACAAGGGAGGTCACAAAAAATTACCACATGCATTATATATATATATATATATATATATATATATATATATATATATATATACGGGCTATAATAACATTATTATGGGTCATTAATATGGTCTTTGCCAAAGGACAGCCAGGCACGCACACACACGTGCACCTTGTGTGTGTGAGTCAGGATTGGCATTTCCACTTGCATTATGTCCTATATGTGGAAATACTACTCTGCTGTTTCTGCATCAAAATCAGCATGTTGAATCATCATTTCTTATTTTTCCTGTATTGTTAGCTAAACAGAACCTGTCAGCTAGTGTTCACACATTCATTTTTTTTCATTACAAAGTCAGTCCCTTTGTTCTTTGTTTCTTAAGTTCACAGTGCCATCTGTGATAGTTTCCAGGCACATCTTGGGCTGTGAGATACTGCCCTTAAAAGGGTTAGTGCTGGGTCAGTGCCATGTGGTGCAAGGCCCATCCTGCTGTAAACTGGCCAGTTGTTATTCTTTTGGTGTCCTTCGTGTGTCCTGCAAGCCTGCTCCTAAACCCAGGGGTCAGGCCAGTGGAAAGGTTAAAGAAAGTTTATGCAACTTTCAGTGAAGGGAAATGAAGTTCTGATCATCACGCTACACGCCTATGAGTTACAAGTAGGTTTATACCAGCAGAGAGGATAGGGGCACCAAAGGAAACATTGTGGGGTTATCATTAAAATAATTCAACCTCAAGAGAGCATGAATGGGTGCACATTTCACATAAAAGTTAAATATTACATTAAGAAATACTAGGCCTTCATGTGTAAAGTTGACATTTTGAGCTAAGGGTGGCACTGGTTGCTTCATGTACCAATTACAGGTCAAAAGCTCACCAGATTTACCAGGAGCTAGAAAGCTGCATTGGCATTGGGATCACATGAGAGCCAACATAAAAATTAATAAAAATATAGCTTTAGCATTGCTGCAGGTGGGAGTGGATAAAAAAAAAAAAATAAATCTGTGGGTCCCACGCTTGATACAGAAAGACAACTTGTGCTCAGTAGCTCCGTTGCTACTGTTGCTGCTGTAAAATGGTGGATAAATTATTTTGAGCGTCACAACCCACAAAATGACTTGGTTCATTATGATCAGTCCCTATGAAAGTCAGCACAGGGCTGAAGTGGTAAGCAGCTCAGCAGGCCGAAGTCTTTTGAGCACATGCCTATTTTATGAAAGAAGTAACAATAACCATTTCTGGAGTGTAATTGGCCTTAACACACGACACCGGCACCAGTAGCTGACTGCTGTACATGCTCGGTTACATAAATCAGTCAACTATAACTGACCACACGATCAAATGCACTGGTGACGTTCAGAGTCATAAAGCGAACTGTTGCTGAAAAGAAATGGCACGCTGTTTTCACTTACTACAGTTTCCAACATTCTATAGCTATGTTCCAGCATAATCTCTTCATCAGGGGCCACACTCAAGACCTGTAACAGTATACGCTATGTTGCTGTTGCCAGCCTGCACTGCAGCTGCTAGTGCTGCCCCACTGATTACAGATACATTTTGTTGTGGAACCAGCCTGCATTATTGTCATTATCAATGCTAGTCAGCTAGCATTAGTAGAGGCCAACCTGTTAGCCAGCACAAGGTGGGCATGAGCAAGAAAGTCTGCATAGGGCAGGAAGGAGCAGCGATGGATGGGTCAAACCAACACGGATTTTCATCCAGGTGGCTGCTGTTCATGTCTCATGAGAAGCCAAAGGTCAATGCTGTTTTAACATAATGACACGTAACTTATGTCTGTCCCTCCTGTACTTACATCCCATACTTAATTTAACCGAAAACATTTTTTTCTAAACCTAACCAAGTAGTTTTGTTGCCTAAACCTAACCATGACTGTTTGACAACTTTAACCACGTGTTATACGTGTCACCCGGGAGCCAACTAAAGGGCAACTGCGGCATCCAGAAAGTATTGGTATTTGATAACCTGGGATGAGAACACATTGCAAGACACATATCCAACTTAAGTTCAACAGATCAGTGCTCAAATTTAGTCTAATCCACCCCTCTTTGTCCAGTGTCACTGTAATGCACAAAGAGATGCAGAATGATAGATCAATATCTCATCTAAGGCTCTTTGGTCAATGGACTTGCATTTGTGTAATGACTTTATTGTTGTCAGACCAATTTGGTTCCTTTTTGGCTTTTGCCATATGAGCTCTACATCCTGAGGCTAACCCTACTGGTGATGTCTTGTTAACAGACAATAACTGTCCAAATTATTCTGGATGAGACTCTCTCACTTTACACTTATATTCTGCATGATAAGGTGTAGGCCTCAATGTGTGACAGTAATTGTTTGGTTCATGTAATGTACTTACCCACAGACAGAATGTTCTGCACTACTGTAAATATAGCTATACTGTTCTTTGGTATAAATATTTACGGTAAACATCTGCTGCACATTGATTTTTTTTTAGCTGTGCCTTGTCCCTGGACGATCACCTACTGCTTTCACCTAAAGTAAAATTTTAAATGTTTTTTACAACTACATTGTGCCCTTAAATGTTGTGAGGTGTTAATATGAAACGCTACAGTGTATGACCCACCAGGTGGTGTGCTCATTACTTACACAGTAAATGGGACCAAATATTTCACATGTATAGTATTATTGTCTTTGTGTCTTTGTCTCAGCTGCCCTCTCCTCTAAACCTCTTTCTCCTCTGCTTTTCTCTTCTCTCTGTCAACCTCCGCTGGGTTTAATCTGACTAGCCGCTGTGGTGACTGATTGACCAGTGAATGAGCTGTTTATTGGATGCAAGGGAAACAAATTGCAGTTTGACGTGTTCCCCGAGTTGTCTAATGAGAGCCAGGATGAAGTATATCACTCTCTGCTTCTGCTCTCCTCTCTCAGCATGGGCTAAACCCAAAACAAGGTTTGGACCTCTGCCAGGGCAATCTCAATCATTCTGATGCACCAGCAACCCTGCGCATGAGTGTGTGTGTGTGTGTGTGTGTGTGTGTGTGTGTGTGTGTGTGTGTGTGTGTGTCTGTGTCTGTGTGTCTGTGTGTGTGCGCGCGCGCATGTGCGCATGCATATGGAGAAATAGTCTTGTGTAAATACTGCACATACCCTCTGAATTATCTTTGCACTCACACTCACATATAGAATGCCTTTTGAAGACACTGCTTTGTCATTTAATAGGTTTTAACTTATTTTTTCCCTTAACAGGAGAGTACTTCATCACTCAGCTACTCTGAACAATGCACACTTAAAGCATTGCACACTAAAACCTGACCAGAGTTGGCTAGCCATCTCTAATATATATGGATTTCTTTGTCATTTAAGGCTTTTTCAGTGTGACAGAGATAAAAGTCATAGAATGAAAGAGATAAATCACCAAATACTTGTAATTCTTTGAGTCTTTGTTGCTAGTTGATCTTATTGATTTAAAATCTAAAGTATCCTGTCTCAAGTGGACAGAACACATTTCAATTTCCTTTGCAAGACATTAAAAACAGAAGTGTTTCATTTTGATAATCTGAAAATCAATAAGTTTTGGATAAGTATCAAAATGTTTTGCACTCATTATCCTTCTACACTCCCTCCAGAAGTTTAACTGCCTGAGCAAGCAAAGGCACTTGGCTGTGCAGAGGTTAATATTCCACTTATGACAGACATGAACTGTGCTTATTTTCAAAGGCCAGTTCACTCAAACAAAAGGAAGCAAAAGAAAATATACAGTTGCTAAGAGCAGCAAACACAACATAAAAAAAAAATCATCACCTTGTAAATGTACTAGCATCTTTCAGGTGACTGTTCCACTGTATGTCCAGTATATACTTTACTTTTAGCTCTGGTTTGGTCTCACCCAACTCCTGGAAAAAATACCTGGCTCTTTAGCTGCTGAATAGTAGCCATGCTATTGAACTGTCAAAAATCCCGAAGCCCCAGTCATCCCAAAAATGTCCCATTGGACGAAAGACCATCCTATGGCCGGGATCCCAAAAATCAAACAGACCTTCCAATGGTGAACTCTGCCTCTTACTGGCTTACTTTTATATCCTTACCCTTACTTTAACCAATCTCACTTCTCATGCCAAAATCTAACAGACCCAACCAATGAAAGTACAAGTACGAAGGAGTACTAGCCAGTCAGATATAGATATCAGCCACGTGCTTCTGTTCGGGAGAGTCTCCTTGGAAAAATGTTGCTTTGGAGCAATGGGTTTTTGTTTTCGAGATAATGGGCTGTGGTAGAAATGGGCTTTTGAATCAGTGGGACAGTCTTCCTACTTTCAGGTGTTCGGAATTTTGGCCCTCATCTCAAGAATGGGCAATCCGTGCTAAATGCTACACTGTGTTCACCAGCTGGTCACTAACTTTATCTGTCTGCTGTTTGGTGCTGGGCAGGTAGTGTCCTGTTGGTTTATCAGGTCTTTTGCATTCTAAACAGTTGCCTGCTGTTGCTAAAAAAAAAAGAGTGAGAGTGAGTAAGAGTGGGAGAGTGAGCCGTACAACCAAAAGAATCAGCTGAGAGATGCTAAGAGGCTCCATACAGCAGAGGAAAATCCAGAGAAAGGTGTTAATTATTTGTGGGTTTGTAATTTTGAGTGACCCCATTCAAGCAGTCATTTGATCCATTGTTAACAGACCTATATTTGCAACATGTTCTCATCCCAAATACAGATGCTTTCTCACACCCCTCAGTATGTGATACCAACACCAAAGGCATCCTTTGCCATCAGACAAACAACTGTCTCCTGGGATAGAACATGTTGTCACGGTAAGGTTTACGCAACAAAACTTGGTTAGGTTTTGTAAAACATCATATTTTGGGTTGAAATAGGTACATGATGTCACATTGCCATGCAAGTGATCTAAGTGGGTGAAAGTCTTGCTCTGTGTAGTCTCGCTCACCAGACCTTTCTCAAGAAAGGAAAGGTCTGACGGTGCTGACTCTCACTTTAAGATTGGAGAAAAAAAACGCCCCGGCTTTTTTTATTTCTTTCAACCAATCACAATCGTTCTTGGCGGTGCCACAGCAACGGTGCGCTTTAAAGGAGCTATATGTAAGAAATATAAAGCAAATAGTCGTAAAATCATCCTAATATGTCACAGAGACTAAGGAATAATGTTCATATAACATACTGATCTCACCGACAACAATAGCACAGCCAGAATATTCGCATTTAAAAAACATTTTTGCGGACTGCAAACCATGTTTATGTTTTGAATTTGTGTTTTGGCCTGTTGTGCCACCCACCGCCGTCTACCAGTCACACAGTCAGTAGAGTCTCAGCATCAGTTACAGTTACGACTGAGCTACAGCAGCACAGCAACCAGCATTAGCAGTGTCCCAGTACATAGCATTAGCAGCCGGCTCCTCCTCAGTTGTATCCCGGCAGCAGCGTTAGCAGCAGAGAAGCCGGACTTGCTCGAACGGTCCGCTGGAAAACCGCAGATCAAGGACGCGGCGACGTGGCTCTGCCACGGCAGCCGCCCGTGGGCAAACAAATCAGTCTCCAGCGTGCCACTGTCCAGCAACCTCAAATCTGTAGGGGAGGGGGGGGTGGACACGACTCGCGGCAGTATTTTGAATTTGAGTGCAGTAACTGTTTTGGCCACATTCTTACATACAGCGCCTTTAAAACTGCTACACAACCGGAGGTGGTAGGGCAGGACTTCAGCGGGTGGCTCGTTCCGCCCAATGAGAGGTTGATCTATGCAGCGAATTTCCGCCCACTCAGACTATGCTCTGTGTGACTCATTCACCTACCCTAGACAGACTTTCTGGCTCTGTATATTGTGTATACTGCTCTGTATACTCTGCTCTGTATACTGTGTCAATGTATCCTATCAGAGCATTGGCTCTAAGTGTCCTCAGCTGCTAATGCTTTCTGTCCACAAAATACAATATAACAATACAACAACAATGACAGAAAGTTTTATAAGAGAAACTAATCCATCATTCCATTTTGCTGTGAACTCATCATGAACAGTGTGGTAACCTCTGCATAGCTCAGATTTTGAAGTCTTTTTTCAAAATCAGACTTTGACTTTCGTAACCTCTCTGACTCCGCCAGGACACCAACGTCCTCACTCCCCTCCTCCTCCTTTTAATGGTATCTCCCAGGCGCACTACGTCATCAAACCATGTGATCTTTGGTATTGCTGGATTCAGAAAGCTCTCGACTTTTCAAAAATAACATAATTTTTCTTTTATTTATTATGTATTTCGCACCATAGCAGCCTAAACACACAAAGTCCAAAAATTGCGATGAGTGCTGACAAGTCATGTCATGACGTTTTTCAACAGGAAAAGTTATAGGATTACTCACGATCTTATGTGGAGCTGTTAGGAGGCACGTAGCTGTTTTATAAAAGGTAAGAGTCTCACTCTTACCACTATTTTTGGCTGAGATATACTATCTAGAAAGTGGGATCGTAACTTTCACGTTTAATATGGCTTTATTTGGTGATATTTTACAGTGTTTCTGTGTCAAAAACAATACCAGTTATCACAATCACACCTGATTTCAATAAGGTACAATGTTTGAAGCTGGCTGAGTGTTATTTGATGACTGACAGTACTGTTTTGAAGCCGAGTGACCGACTTGCCTTGAGACGAATGTTCATTGATAGTGTGCCTACAGCCCCACAGTGTCATTTACCTGCTCAGATGAAGCCACAGACAGTTATTCATCCTGAAACACATTTTTTATTTTATTTATGCAAAATCTTCAATTTTTTTATTGACTTCAGAGGCCCATTACTCTGTCTCTGTATCACCTAAAGTGTTTCTGATACTTTCATAAGAAACTTCAGGGAGTTTTCTTTCTGGCAAGACCTCATGCATGCATGTAGTCAGAGCGGTTCAGAAGCTACAGTCATTTTAATTTGGGTATGTCATTTTAGCCATTTCTCAGCCTTCATCTGCCCCTAGTGGAATAGTCTAGTTATTCAATTTTTCAGGTACACACAAAGTACACAGGCAACTATGTGAACAATAGCACTGGTAATCATAACTCAAACTGTACCTACATAACATATGATATGATATAATATGATACGATAAATGATGCTCTCAAAAAGTTTTTACAGTACAGCTTTGAGATAATTTCATCTTCATTATGTGTATTCATACATAGACCATATTGAGCCTAAGCCTCAATTCTATCAGCATAATTCATTCAAAAATATTTACAGTATTACAATACAAAGTCTGCCATTCACACATAAAGTAACAGATCTGTCAGTGAATAGATGCAATGTAATGAATACGTCTTTGCAGAAAAGTATCACTCATGATCTTATCTCTATTTGTCATATTTTGCTGATTGGACAGAATCTTCTTAAAGCAGAAGGGGCTGGAGAAGAAGGAGGTCAGCAGATAGGTTTATGCGGCAAAACAACTTGGTTATGGTTTGGAAAGAATTGCAGATGTCATTTAAAAAACACCTCATTTTGAGTGGCACAAATGCCGCAGCCAGTGTTGTTGATTGTTGGTCTCTAATACTGGTCTCCTGGGTCAAAGTCAGGTGTTTGTTTGACCCATCCATCTCCCCTCCCGCCCACCCTAAAGGGACTTTAACTTTCAGAAATACGATTGCCTGCCTACGGTGCCACCTAAGGTGATTTTTGATGATTATGATATGTAAAACAACAGCTGTATTTGTTGTTATTCAAGTGGTTTACTCACATATCGTGTGAAAGCTACACCATTAACGCTGACCATTTCAAGATACAATCACCACGGCAGGCTTAATAAATGCTTCTGTCAGGAAAAAAACAAACAGTTATAACTATGAAGCTTTATCATAATCCACGGATCATATTTTCCTCTTGTTAACATTCAAGGCCATCCACAACCTTGCCCCTCCATATCTGTCAATCTCCTCCATGCTGCCACTCCCTCCTTTACCCTCAGATCCTCCTCCTCCATCCATCTGACTGTCCCCTCCCCTCACCACCATGGGGAGCAAGCTCTGCTCCCCGGCTCTGGAACTCAGTACCACCCGAACTCAGAAATATCACTTCCACTCTTTAAATCCACACTCAAAAGTCATCTGTTTAAGATTGCTTTGTCCATATGATCTCAATTGCACTGTCCAATTTCAATGTTAATTTTAATTTTAATGTTAATCTATTTTAAAGTCATATTGTGTATTTCTCATGGTTTTATTGTTTGTTCTGTATTTTTTAACTCATTGTACGGTGTCCTTGAGTGTTAGAAAGGCGTCTTTAAATAAAATTTATTATTATATTTTCCAGACCTAATCACAGTTTACACTGCTCCCACACACTCAAAGGTCCAGCTGATCTAAATTCAGCAAAATATTTGTCCAAACACATTATTACATATATAGATATCTACAAGCTGCTGTTGCATTGTTTCAAACATTGATATTGTTCCTCATATTATCCATAATACCCCCAGTTCTTATAAACAAACCCTATGGCAGCTGTCATGATGAAGGCTCCTGGCATTTTTATTAACACCTCACTCGAGCCAGTGAGCTTCCAGGACCATTCCTATGGCCTCGATAGCCAACCAGGATATATGTGACTAAGGTTTCCTGTAGTTTCAAGACAATTATGCCGCCAGCGATTGGCCGAGGCTCATGGGTCTTGCAGTAAATGACACTCCTAACCTCCAGAGGAGTTTTTAACCTGTAATTGTCAACACAGACTGCTATAAATTTACAGAAATGATAAACAAATGGTTCCAATGTTGTCTTAAGGGAAAAACAGGCTTTCTAATCAATTTAGGTTTTCTTCTAAGTGTTTTTATATACAGTAAGCTCCTAAATAGACATTTCTGTCTGTTTGGACTATGAGAGGCTTCATGATATGGTCACACTGTGTTTTCCAGCTAGTAACTCCCAGTTCTAGTCGTGTGAAGCATCTTTTGTCAAGAAAATATTCATGCGAAGATTAAAAAAAAAAAATTTAAAAAAATGTATTTCATTGTGTTGAAACTTATATAATTCAATGGCAGATGTATTTGAAGTTATTCTGACTGTTGGGGACAAAACTTCAGAGTATTCCTTTTAAAATGAGACCATGCCTGTACACATACTAAAAATGGAACAAGAACACGTTTCAGTTTACTTTGGGTGGTCCTTGGATAGATGTTTTAGGTGAATTTTACAGGACCACTATTTAAACTATGCCCATTGCTTTAAGTGTCTGATGATGACACAGATGGATTTACATTGGAGTTGGTGGAAAACCGGGTGCCCTTGGTATCATTATATTAAACTATGGGACACCACCCAAGTGACGTATGTTCACGTTCTCAGAATGCAATCAGGCTGATGTCTAATACAGTAAGGGACGGATCTACTAAGATCCCAATATTCGTGTACTAATTTGCGTGTGCAATCTAGAATTTTGCGTGTGGGGCTGAACCGCAGTTTGCGGTTGATTTACTAAGAGTGTTTGCGTAAATGACAACAGGTGCAAACGTGTTGGGGACACGCCTCTTTAAATGAGGGTTTTGCATGTTTCATGGTTTTCAGCATGGCGAGTTTGGAAAGACAAAAGCGCAAAGTGAAATTTGACCCTATAGAATTAGAGGTTTTGGTAGATGAAGCCAATAAACACTACAGTAATGAAATCTGACTGTCACACAAAGGAACACAATATGGGAGAAAATTTTAAAAAATTGAAGTTTTCTTAGATTGGCTGTGAATAGTCATTTTGTGTAAAATAGGCTATATGATAAAGAGCTGTTTAACCAATGACCAATAACCACACTTTGCGTGTGCTCAATTAATATATTTACATTTTCTCCAACCATTCAACAATTTATTTTACAGTTAAGTTGTATTATAACTGTAACTGTAACTGTATTATAATAAATACCCAATTAACTCAATCAACGAGGAGGCAGAAATCTCAAAAAGGGATGTCACAAAATCAAGTCTAATAAAATAAAAAGTTTCTATATTGCTGGATACCACATAAAGGAGAGAATTGATTTTTTAAAATTTTTTTTGCAGTTTGAGTCAACTAACGCTTTAATCCAAAAATTCTCCATTTTCCTTTGAATCCATGTACACTGAGTTAGTTTTCTCTGTTGCTTCAGTCCCATCCCGTCATGGTGGCCATGCTGAGCGTGGCTATTTAACAGTAAAGATTTAGTATTCATGCGGCGTGCTGCAAGATCGCAGCACACTCATAAAAGCTCAGCCTGAGTCCATCACCAAACAAACGGGAGCTGCGTGTTTTTCTGATTTATTAGAGGAGCCCTCCCTTCTTGTTCTCCTTCTCCTCCTCTTAATCTTTCATTATTGTCTTTTCCCCTCTCTCTCTCCCCTCCTCTCCTTCTGTGTTACAGTGTGAGGGCAGCACACATACTTGTGTCTGTCTGTCTGTGTATGTGTGTGTGTTGCTGTCATTGTGATCATGTGTGCATGAGTGCAAACATGACGAGTGTGTGCATGTGCGAGGATGTCACATGACGCCCTTAATGACAATCTGTCTGTGATCTCACATTTCTCCCTTTAGCTTCTCCTGTTGATGAAGCATGATGCTTTCCTTTTGTTGCCCTTAATGGAGGCTTAACGTCTCTACTCACAGATCAATATGACTTTATGAATTATTTGCTCCGCGGCTGTTTTCTTTTTTCGTTCTTTTTTTTTTTTTTAACGGAGGGCTACACTTGCTCATTAGCATGCTGTCTTTATTAGCCAAGGCCACCAGTGTCTACTTCTGCTCATGTGTGTGTGTGTGTGTGCGTGTGTGTGTGTGTGTGTGTGTGTGTGTGTGAACACGAAGCGTGTACTTTAGGTGTTGTGTGTATAAGTCGTGGTGTAATTAATCTGCTTGCCCTCAGCTCTGATTAAACTCAGATTCTTCCACACAGCTGAACACTCTCCACCTCCCGTCTTTTTGGCTTCTGCTCATCAACATGCTGCGAAATACACAGTCAAATATGATGATTTATGATACTGTGTGTCAAAAAATACAAATAGTGACAAAAAAATAAAGGGAATGCATGTTTCATTTCTCAAAAACAAGTTGTTTTTAAAAGAAGTTAAAGGCGTTATTCTCAAAAGTGTCCCTGTCAGAGGTCAAAGCTGCTTTCTGAATCATGTGAGGAGGGAAAAGTGAAAAAATGTAATTCATTTTCTCTAACAGTTTATATAAATTGTGTGTAAAATTAGCAACTGCTAGTGAAAAGGGGGGAAGCAATTCCCACATGCATACTCAACAAAAAAGAATAGAAATATAATTCCCCTATTTCATGGGTGTTGCCCTTTAGGTGATATGAGAAGTCAATACGCGCTATTGTACAGATCTAATAAAAAGATGCTTTATGTGTGTGTGTGTGTGTGTGTGTGTGTGTGTGTGTGTGTGTGTGTATACGCATGCACACGCACACACACACACCAACACACACACACTCTCTCCTCTTCCCTTGGTGTAATCTGTAATAATTGTAGCCGTAATAATCTTGCAAACAGAGGAAAAGGTCAAGTCTGGGAGGTGAATATGGGAGGAAAGGGGAGGAAAAAAAGAGAAGAAACAACAGGAGAGTGATTGAGAACGAGAGGAGAGGTAAACAAAGATGACGAGAATGAAAGGAAAATGGCAACAGAGGAGAAAAGTAGGTGTACGTTGCCATCTTTCACCACTAGTCCCTGCTGTTGTATCAAGGATGAATGATCCTCTCCTTCACTAGATTGGACACTGCACACTTTTCCTCCCTCTCCTTGCCTTTATTTCTCTCTTTTCTTGAAAGCCCAAGGTCTCCCAGGCAGTGCTGAATTCCTGTCGAACTACACATACGGTGCTGTTACAGCTCGCGCTGACAGCTGTATTGTTCCATTGCAGGGGGAAACAGCACGTCGTTCACAACAATTGAGCTCCACTAAGCACGCTTCCTATGGAGAACAAAGGTGACACTCTACTTAAAGCATTATGTGGAGCATTATGCATTATGGAGTGTTACATAATGTTTACAGTGCACTCATTATCTTCTCGTGGTGGGCCTAATAAGCAGGGATGGAGTGCAGGATGAAAGCACCTTTACTCATTTTACACACCTTTTTAGACTCACTAAGATAAAAGATTTATTTTAAATCAATCTCCATTGACTGCTGTTGGATTTTATGGGTGAAGCATTTTATCACCACTGTGACTCCAGGATTTATTTTTGCACATAGTGTTATATTTGCAAAATCACACATTGAAATAGTCAGAGCAGTTATTTTCATGTCAGCTTGTTGAGCCGCAGCAATTACATCCAGTCTGGCTTTTGAACAGTTAAAGAACATTAACACAGTTCTGAGAATACAGAGTAATAGTAGGGAAACACTTTATATTAATCCCACAATTTTACCTTTATTAGCAATATATAAACAATTAATGGTTTTAATTTAATGTAGATAGTTTAAGCAGAGATGTGAAGCATCTGCAGCAGGTAATGAATGACAGACATTAAACTGAAGCTCAGCTGTAATCTTAGAAAATGTCTTTACATGAATATAAAAAATATGAAGTATTCATGTTATATTTAATAATTATATTGTTACATTAAGTCATTAACTACTCAAGGGTGTAGGTTTTTTTTCAACGTTGGGGTGGACATGTATGAAACAGGGAGTTGGAGGTTCTCCATCAGGAAATTTTGAGCATCAGACAGTTCATTTCCTGCATTCTGTTGGATTTTTCTGCAAACATTTTGTGCCTCTTCTGCATTAGTTTAAAGTGGAAATCTCTTTGACTCATTCTTGAGAACTGGGACAAAACCTTATTTCCTTGGGGTTTTGATTTTTACCCTTCAGTTCTGTTGTGAAAATGTATTTTAAAAGATCAAAGTCTTGCCCATTAAACCTTGTAATGGGCCAACCTCCCAGTGATTTAATGTTTTCTTGAGTAGCAAACATAATGGCTGTCAGAGGTAAGATCTGACGAAGTTGACGGCTTACGGAATTGACAAAAAGTTATATATTCATTAATTTCTCAGCAGTTAGAGTGAGGAGACACTTTATTTTTCAAAGTTGCAAAGACTTCCCCTTGATGCCAGTGAAAATACTGATTTTTAAATCATAATTCTTATTTAGTTTAGATTTTGAGGGGGTACAAATTAGACCTATTATGGTTGAGATCCACCTGATAACAATATTATTCAATTAATTTATCAAAGAATAGAAAGCTTACCAGTACTTGTGCTGCATCCCTGCCTTGTTGGAAACCGGGAAGTGAGACAGGAGTCTTTGTGATATAGCTAACTCCTTTTATGCCTGATTAGTTTTTCACAAAAAAAATTGTTTTAAAACAACAATGATTATGTTTTTACATTGATGTTATCAATACGCACTGTTCATTTTAGATTTTGAGGGCTTTTATCACATTTTATGGATTCTTGTGTGTGAGAAGGCTGTTTTCTGGCATAGGGTCAGTTCAGAAATCAAAAATTGAAAACTGATCAAAATATTCTATAAATCATTAAATCATGTTTATTTCATACGCCTAAACCCTTTAAAAATAATGTAGCATGACATTTCTTCACTCTTCATGCCAACTGAGCAAACTCCATCTGCTGATAAAGACCATGCCATAAAACTGGAAGCTGCATAATAAATCAAGTAAGTGCACCTTGAATGTTTTTTTTTGTTTGTTTGGTTTTTTTTGCTATGTCATCGGGAGTTTTCTGCACATCTCTGAACAGTTTTAAACCTGCCTGTAAATGATTATGTCAAAGTAAAACCACATATCTCCAAAATTAATGATTTTTGTAACATTTGAAGGATTAGCATCTTACATTTCTTAGGAAAAATAAATCATTTAAAACCCACGGGATTAGCTAAATGGACATTTCCACAAAGTTAAAAACAAATCTGTTTTGGAGAATGAGGATTTTCATGAGACAGAAATGTATTAACAGCAAATACATGCTTTTCTAGGCACTGTAAGGATTTGTGTATAATCCAGTCATTAAGTATGACTGCAACTGTTTTATACTATGTTATCAGTCATTCATCAACTGATGTTATACATGCTTCATAAGAGAAGTTATAATCAACAACATGAATCTAAATAAACCCATAAAATGTCCTTATATCTGCTTGTAACTTTAAGTCTTTATAACTGTTTAGAAAAGATACACATGGGGTTAAAATGTTAGCACATAGGCTTTTACTAACCGAAAAACAGTTTCAGTAGTGATTGCACATTTGTCAAAAAGAACATAACCTATTACATACAATACATAGCCACAAAATAAAAATACAAACATAAAACTCCCTTCATCTTCAGTGTCAGATAAATCACATGACAAACACAGCCATTAATCCTGTCTGTTTCTGTAGCTAATAGAAAAGCCACATGCACGCTAAATGCCCACAAGAGCCACGTTATTTCACAAAATATATAGATATTGATATATATAGTTATATCAACACATTTCACTTAGTGTTTTTTAACATGAATCGACGTTGATTTGTTAAATTGACACACACGTTTTGATCAATTTTGACATCAAATCCCCAAATATGAATTGTAGGTTTTTTTTCCCTCAGACATTGATGATGGGTGCAGTGAGACTCCGCTTTCTTCCCATTGTGTTGCGTTATTTCCCCACAGAGCAGCAGATAAATGGGTCATCACAGATTAGCAGCAGGGATAAACTCTTTAAGTCTCTATATATGGGTGCTGACAGGAGTGGATATTCAGAAATACATAAAGAAAACACACACGCTGTGCTCAGTGAGTGCTGCCAGAGGTAGGGCTTTTTTATATACATTTTGGAAGGACGAGGTGATCTTGTTTTAAGGACCATTAAATTCCTCTCATTCTGTGAGGCTAGTCTGTCATGCAGATGGCACCGTCCTCCTGCTGAACTAACGGCATTTGCAAGTCACGATTCAATCCAGTTTCACCGTGATTATTGTTTGGAACTTAGATCAAAGAAGGAGAAAAGACGTCTGGATCACCTGTACCTACATGTTTAATCATTTAAAGGTTTGGCTGAAGTGGATAAACTCAGCTTTTGACTCATGATTGTTACACTTGTTAGAGCCATCCTATTGAAGTATGTCAATAAGTATCTCTTGACAGTACTGGCTAATAGACTCCATGCTTGTAGGTAGCAACCAGTGCTATATTAAACTGGACCCAAGACATGATGAATTTCACAGATGGTGTCATATTTCATATAAAAACACATCTCTGCTTCAGGGACATTTTTACATATGTTATAGGACGGCCGTCTCATTGCTACCTTTTGGAAATATGTTAATGATTCTTTATCAGATGTGGCTGGGTTGATCGCCGTTCCGAATCCATCTCTGTTTTCTAAATGACAATTCACTCTTTACCCTTAATCAACATAAGCTTTTTGCAGGCTTTGCGGCTGCGAAAATGTCAGAGTGTAATGTCGTACACTCTGAGTCTCTCTTTATGTGAATAAAGTGGATTCTTGCCTTGGAAAAGAAAACAAAAAAAGGGCAAACTTTCGACATACAACAGCTAAGTTAAATAGAGCACACCCTAAGTCGGTAAGAGACAGTAAGAGCATGCATGGATATCATATCTGCCCTTGAATATCTATTATCTAAATGCTTTAATATCCTCTGGCTCCGCTGTTTTGGCTTGTTTGGTCATTGTATTAGTCAGTATCTCTATTATATGTTGTGCTTAAAAAGGCAGTAAACATTTGATCATAAAAACTACACACTGCAGATATTATACATGATAAAACTGTATATTGTCGCTGTCCAGCGAAAACTATGTATTTCCATATTATCTCGCTGAGATCTACCGTCCATTCCAATTGACGTAACATTTCTAGGATGGCAAGGTCTATGATTACTGTTATCTGACTCCACCCAAATGCACAGACTAATTTGATGTTACAAGCCAATCACAGTGTTCCACCTCATCTAAAGTGGACTGCAGTAGAGCCACACCCCTTTTTAAAAAAGCATGGCTGACCATGAGGCAAAGGAGCACAAGGCACGTTTCAGTCTATTAATCATATCGTAAAAGTACATAATTTGTGTTTAATCTGTGTTAAAAGTAAACATGAGATGTTATATTACCTATACATTAAAATTTCACTAGAAAATAATACGATCATCTTATATTGATTATGCACACAGAATATATTTATCTCAAGAGGTTTCCAACATACTGTTTTCTGGCGATATTTTAGAAATATAGGATATTTTGAGTAGTGATAAAAAAATACAATACAAAATAAAAATGCAATGTGTTTTAAAGTATCACTTTATTCATTTATATGAATCAACTATTCATGAAAAAGAAATAAACTCGCTTTTTTTGCTGAAAAAAAAAAGTTCTGTAAAAGTCTGTTTCTGCTTTCAGATCCTTTGTCCATTGGAATGGACAGACAAAAATGACACATAATAAAGTATCCTAATCAGATGATCTTTCTTATTATTATTTATAAGGGCATGTAGAGTAGAAACACACCATTACAGTTATTTTTGTGTGTATTTGGGGGGTTTTTTTCGGATAAATTCAAGGATTAGGGAATATAACCCTTTTATGGGTTGAAAAAGACAAATTTTTACATCGACAAGACAATGTTTCCACCACAAATGGTATCAAGAAACACTGTAAAGCACTGCCCTGTTATTGTCCACTGATTACTGTTTCTTAGGGACTGGGAAATTAGAAAATTGACTAAACTTAAAATGCCTCTGCATTATGTGCTTAAAATCAACACACAAGCTGATCTAAATCATCCAAATGGATAAAAGCGTTACTCTCACTGGAGAGTGAGTGAGTATCTCCAAACATCCATTTCACACACAGATTCATACCTCATCCAGACTTTGCAGAATGTGACCATTTGAAAAACACAAAAATCTTCACAGATATCAGTGTCGCAGTCAGAATCTGGCAGAAGGACTTTATTTCAAAGTAAACTTATGTGGTGTTGAAAGGGATAAAAGGAAGTAATGCAAGGCAAATATCACACAGTGCTGATTCACTGTGTGACCAAACACTGAGCCCAAGTTGAGACTAATGAAGTCTTTAATTTGGTTATAGTTTATTAATGTCAGAGACACTCCCCCATTAATCATATTATAACGCCCCTGAGTGTGCGTGTGCTCGCACTAATGTGTGTACAACCTGCGTGTGTGTGAGTCTGTTTGCGAGTGTGTTTGAGCATATGCCTGAGTGTTTCTATGGGTGCCTGCATATGTAGACACGGATGTGTGTGTGTGTGTGTGTGTGTGTGTGTGTGTGTGTGTGTGGAGGGAGAGAGACAAGAGTGTGGCTCTCCACCAGCAATAATATCACATACATTTTAAAGGACCGTCATTATCGCCGTGGGTTACCCCGCGGCCCCCCATCACAAACCCCACAAACCATTTTCATTCCAAACTCATTAATATGCAAACTTATTCAAATGAGATTGTAATTAAGCATCTACTGAGTGGGAACCCTTTTCATGATAATTTATGATAAACTCCTCGCCACCTTTGATTGAGATTGATTTTTGGCGCAGGCAAGCCGACCTGAATACAAAGCTACACCTGAGAGACCTGGAGGGAGAATAACACTTTTAAAACAGCAAACTTATTTCATGGCTGATTGTGCCACAATCATCTTGGAGGAGTAACAAAGATCTATTTGAATAATGCATTCCCACTGTGCTGGCGATGTGCTCAGCCTAAAAAAAATAAATAAATAAAAAAAATGAAAATCCTTGGGCATATCTGTTCTTGGCATCGGGGTGACAAAGTGATGTGTGTGAATGTGTGTCTGTGTGTGTGTGTGTTTTATAATGGAAGGTAAACCAAGCATAACTCTGTTTACCCAGCACTTTATTGGAAGGATTACAACATTTTCTCACAGAAACCGACACTTTATCAAAGTATGATCAGTTTTATGTTCATAAATATGGCCTGTTGGCCTTACAGTGATCATCATTTTATTTACCATAACTTCACTAATTACATTTTCCTGTAAAAGTCCAGATTGCATGTGTACATAACAAAAGCCAGCACAAAACTGAGAAATCTGTTTTCCCAACATGACAGGGTTACATGAGGGAGATACATCTCTTATGTAAAGTGGTGGTACTTTTGCATGGCTCCTTAAAAAGGTACTCCAGTGATTTAGTGCTGCTCTTACATTAAGTTGGGGGACTCACATGAGACATATTTTAAAAAAGAGTGGTTAAAATCAAAGCAGCAGAGTAGTTATATGCAGGGTCGAACCACAACCCACTGGTCAGGCATTTCGGATAAGCTTGTTACAAAATACAGCATGTTCTTGTTCCAAAGTTGTCAAATACCACCGCTTTGTCAATAATTTTGGTGTAAGCCACCTGACACCAAAAGCCATCACTCACGGCGGTATGATACACGGCGGGGTGGCATCAATACGTAATGCAGCCAGACATAACCTTTCAAGTTGTTATGATATGCTGCCAGTTAGCTGGAATGGCACCTGTTGCAGCGGTATGATATGCCACTGAACAGTGTCAGGTTGAATCACTGCCGTTAACGACATAATATAAGGAGCTGGAAAGTTCCTATAGGGTGGGTGGGAGGGGTGGTTGATGGGGCAGACAAACTCCAGACTTTCACCCTGGTGCTCTGTGTTTGCTTCCTGAATGTCAAACCAAGTTGTCTTTTTCTAAACCTAATCATGTGCTTTTGTTATTATCCCAGCACTGGTAGTGGCATCCTGGAACATCAATAGCAGACTCAGAAGGATACCCAGCACGTAATATGTAGACATGAGAGGCCATTGACAAAGCAGCAATATGTGAAGACTTGGGATGAGCACATGTTGGAAATTATTGCGGGTTTCAGGCAGGTAGGTTATTAAGTGACAAACCAGCATCCTGAGTAGGTTATTAATTTAAAGAAATATTATGCAATAGTCCACCTTCCACCTCCTCTTCCACAAACAGCAAGCAGCTTTGCCACCAGTGCTGCTGGGTTTCTGTTATCCATTTTTTCCACTCTGACATATTTAAATCTCTACTGCCATTATATGCAGAAAAAATATTTCCCTCTAGTATGTAGGCCTAATACAATTGATTAACCCATTAGTTTTGCGGGTCAGACAGGGCAGATAGGCTCTCATAATGGGCTGGGTTGGTAAAAAACCCTTAACCTACAGTAGGGGCTGAAATACTAGGCTATATGTATGCTACTTCTTCCAAATTCCAGATAGCCCATTCATGAGGAATTCTGTCATAAATTAATGGTACTACAAATTGTGTACTTAAAGCTGGGTTAGGCAGAAATCTCAAAAAGGCAAAAACAAAAACGGCAGAATCTGAAAATACACCCTCTTCCTTTAGCTCCCCCCTCTGCCCTTCCACCAGACGACCCCGGGCATTTGCAACTTGATTCTAACCCAAGTCAAGTCATGTGACTTGAGTCCCCCACCTCTGTCTGACTGTACTCTATAGGTAGTCATGCATGATCAGTGACTAGCAGGTTACCAAAGAGGAGACATTCAACAGCTTCAGAGAGAGACATTTGGGTAAAATGTTTAAGACATTTGAAGTTGTAGCAACAGTTTGGTGACCTTTTCTCATCAAAAAACAGGAGGAAATGGTTTATGCTTCTGTAGCATAAGCTTAGCATCATTTTCCTGCTCATGTCACTGCTTTGTTCTTGTCTGTTTTTATATTTAAAACAAAAAATCAGCCTGAGTAACACCCAGTTTATCATCTAACTATGATATTCACTTTCTAACTCACAGTCCCTCTCAGAGCTGTGTGCGACCCACATCAGGATCTTAGCCCACCGTTTGGAAACCATGGTTTGGATGCAGATGGTAATCGCCTTGGTAATTAACACTCTGTGAGTACCAGTGGGGGATGAAGAGAAGGAAGGCATTGTTGTTTGAGGAACAACATCAAAGACAAAGGTAGTCTCCAGCAAATGATAGTTGTGTAATTGCCCTGCGGTACCTGCGAGCCATATGACCGTACTCTCCGAGCTAGTTAGAAGCCCCAGGTGAGAGAACAGTAGGGCTGGATCTCTGCATCCCCTTTAGTCTGCGCGCACACACACACACACACACACACATACACACACACAGAACACACCTGCATAAATTGGATAGAAACTTTCGGATCAACATCAGAGATGCTTTTGTATTTTCAAAAGTATATTGTTTATTGGGGTCAGAATGATTTAGGGGCGGGACTTGGGATGAAACAAAAGAAAAGTGAAGTGCTGTTTGTTTGTGCAACTGCAAACTCCAGTTAGCATAAAGAATAAATCAATAAATTCTTCTCTGCCAGCAGTGTTCCTTTGTTGTTGTTTCTTTCCCTTTTTTTTATTTTCCAAAGGCAGGTTTTTGTTGGACGCTCAGTGTTGCTGTGAGGAGCTAAAGTAGGTGAGTCTTGTTAGTGTGAATGGCTTGCAGGCCGGCGGCCTTCCTCCTGTTTGTGAGTGTGAAGCAGCTCCAAGTGTTCACAGAAACACGTGCATAAGTGAATATGAGCACAGTTTTTCAAATTCTATACGCAAGATTTTTATTTTTCTACATTTCATTCTTATACTGATGCCCTCCATGTCTCAAACCCATTCATACATTCCTACTTCACATATTTGTGGGAGAAAAGAAAATATTTCCGTGAATGTGCAGACACTCTTGAGACACAAGAGTTATGCCAACATGTTCTTGACTCACTGAACTTTCATTTCTTATGTATGTGTCTTGTGCTGTGCACCACCATAAACTACTGGTTATGAAAGATGAATTTTTGAAATGAGCAAGGCTGTGTTGAATACTTACAAAGTTACCTTTTCATCTGCAAGTAGCAACCTGTTATTTCAAAAGTTACACAGTTTCACTTTAAAAGCTCTCAAATCTTGACTAGCAAATTGAAAAGTGCTTACCAGTAGGCTATTACAATTACTTTAGATATAAAAATAAAATAGCATGTTGCATTTATGGAAAGTATGCCTATAGACCGACAAATCACAGTTTAAACCTATTCAGTCTAATCATTGAGTAGTCTTGGGCAAAAATCAATCTTTTTAAACAGATTTTAGTATCCGGTATGTAACGGGTTATAGCTGTAGTGCTCATGAATCCCAGCTTTTCCCGCTTGCTGTTAATGTAGGGTCCTCCTCACGCTGCCTGCTACAATAAGTGAATGAGAAGCAGTTAGATCAGACTTGAATCAAGATCTCTGCCAGCAAAGGCCATTGGCCGTAGGATCAAATGAGCCATTAAATTTGATCAGGAACACAGATTATTCTGACATCACTTAAACACAGCACAAGGCAGCAGAGGTAACTGGGATGTCTGCTACTTGCCCCTCAAAGAACGACAGATTGTCGGTCAGTGATATTCCTGTAACTGTACTGAGCTTACATAGCCTACCCATATAAAAGTGTAGTGCTGTAAATGGAGCATTCTATTTCTATATGAACTAACGAATCATTACGTTTCACTTTCACTGCATTTGGGGCTCTGCTGCTACATTTCCTCAGACAGTACACTATGGTGCTCTGAGAGTGTGGTGCTCTGAATAACCTGACAGTATATTACAATAGTGCTCTAAATTTACAAACAGTGCAGTTTGTGTCAGAATGTGCTCTGGAGCTCAGAGTGGTTATTCATGAATGCACCCAACACTTGACCAGTCAAGTACAACATTCCGTTGCCAGGGTGGACTTGACAGGAGAGGGCAGAGAGGAAGGGTGGGAAGAGAAACAAACAAACAAAAAAAAAAAACAAGCAGAGAGCAGGGAAACAAAGACACAATGGCCAATGGGCATACAATTTTCATAAAGACAGAGAGGCAACAATGGTCATTGCTATTTTAGCATACTGATGGCAGCATTTAGCTATTTAGCTCAGTATAATGTCAAAGAGTTGCTAACAAGGTTAGACTCTTGCTTAATTATATCCAGACTGCAAGTGTTACAGTATGTGTGAGTGTTTTCCTCTTCTGTTCTTATATTTGCAAACTGAATTTTAATTTTGTCTATTTACTTTTTGTAAACCTTACCTGCTTTGTGCTGACTAATATCTGAATCCTGTCTAAGACCCCCTCAGGAGCATTTAGAACACGAGCAATGACACATGGTTAAAATTACTTTAAGACAAAATGAGCCTTGCTGTGTTGTTTGCTGGTGATTAATGACTCTTAAAATCCCTTAAGACCAATAAAGGATCATGTTAATAAGCTGCTTGAAGAGACTTTCAAACACAAGGAATCATATGAAGTTTTAGGTTTATCGTTCCTCAACAACTGATGTAATACTTCAAAATAAACAAATACTGCGTAGAGAGTTTTGTGTCTATTTACGGGATGTTGAAGCTTCCTGTTTGCTTTAAACAAGTCAGCAGAAGGTAAATATAATCATATTAATGATCCGTCTATTTAATCCTGCAAAACTAAATAATTAGAGACACCATAAATATGGTAACTGCTCATTACAAAACAAATTATATATATCATAACAGCTAATAAATATGGTATTAACTGTGCAGTAAATCAAGGCACAAACATTTTCACAACTCCAAGAAACCTACAAAGATTTAGCCAGAAATTCCTTTGAAATCATACAAGAGTTTCATTATATCATATGTGGACAGACACAGTGAGTAAAAGAGTGCACAGAAGTCAGAGAACACTTGAATTTTCTTCAAACTGATAACTTTTACAAACTCTCAACCCTGAGAGTACAAAGAGGGTACTGATGTAACGTGGGACTGCTTTCTCAAATAAATACAGCAGTGACTGCAGTCCATGAACTGCCAGACAAAGCCACATAGAAGAATGAAGACTAAAAGGAGGCATGGTCAGTATCCAATGATCGAGAGACAGAGTATAGGCCCATGAAGTGTTTTTAAGTTTCTTTGAATTTTTTTTTTTTTCACACCGCCTTTCTTTCTTTCTTTCTTTGAATGCGTCAGACTGAATGTGTCAGGTGCTATAAAGCATTTTGCACTGGGCATACTGCTTTTTATGATGTACAACAAAGACATTCAGGCCGGTGCATTAACCTTCCATGCACCCGGTAACACAAATGATTTTGTCCAACTTTTTCTTTTCACTTTTTCTCCACGTGTGCAGGGAAATGTAGATTGGGGTTTGACGGAAGAGCTTCCAGTGGTATTGTATTGATCATTCTCCAAAGAGATAATTGATTTGAGTGTTGAGTTGTTGGAGGCTATGGCTACTGTGAGGAGAACTTGAACAAACACACAGAGGTTTACAGAATAGTTTTGGTGCTAGTATCAACTTTGAAATGTAAAAAAATCACAAAAAAAGGAAAAAACAAGGTAAAGGTACTATGTGGAGTTTTCTTTTACGTGTTAAAAAAAAAAAAAAAAAACAAGAAAGAAAGCTGAAATTACTGCCTCATGGTTGCATGCCCCCGCACACTTGTCAAGTTTCTCTTACAGTTTACATCCATACCTGTGAAAACAAGGATGCTTCACACCCATTGTCCTCCCCGGCAGCACATAAGATCTATACAATCAGCACAGTTTTAAGATTAGTGTCACCATTTAAGCATCTCACCAAATAATTCCCTTTCTGTTCCTGATGTATCACATTGAATAATGGCAAAAATGGAAAGTGTTTTATGCTTAACATTATGATGTCACAGTCAAGTTGACCATGACCTTTTGGATATAACATGTCACTTCATTATTTTATCTTATTAGACATTTGTGTGAAGTTCTGTCATAATTGGCATATGAATTCTTGAGTTTTGGCCAAAAACACATTTTGTGAGGTCACACTGACCTTGACCTTTGACCTTCAACTACAAAATTCTAATCAGTTTATTCTTCAGTCCAAGTGGATGTTGTGTCAAATTTAAAGAAATTCCCTAAAAGTGCTCTTGAGATATTGTGTTCACCAGAATGAGACAGATGCAAAGTCACACCGACTTTGACCTTTGACCACTGAAATCCATCACTTCATTGCTGAGTCCAAGTGAACATTCATGTCAAATTTGAAGAAATTCCCTCACTGTGTTCTTGAGATATCCCATTCACAAAAATTAGATGGTCACACTGTCCTTGACCTTCTACCACCAAAATCTAATCAGTTCATCACTGAGTACAAGTGAACATTTGTGCCGAAATTCGAAGAAATTCGCTAAAGCTGTTGTTGAGATATCGCATTCATGAGAATGAGATGGATGCAAGGTCACAGAAACCTTGACCTTTGACCCTTGACCACCAAAATATGATCACGTAACATTACACAATTTACACCGTTCTGTTACATTCTTCAGTCACTCACGTGATGTATTTACGTCATGTTACGTACTTATTACAACCCAAAATATGTTAAGTACTTTTGTTGACTAAACTGAACTGTGAATGTTTGACAATGTTAACCACATGTTAGAAGATTTCACCCTAGCGGGAGGGGTGGTGGATGGATCCAGCAATCATAGATTTCACCCTAACCCTAACCCTCAGAATTTCCCCCGGGAGGCCAGTGTTCGTTTCCCATAAGATTGCCAAAGCCTTTTCTTTTTTCCTCAACCCAACCACATGCTTTTGTTGCCTGAACTCAGCCACGTGGGGGTGTTGGCAAAACGTGACCGCATGTATTTGTCGCTGAAGGAAAAAACGTCAATTTGCGGTAACGTAGTACAGTTATTTTGAAAGAGACTGTGTGCAAACTGTACCTTTCCTGTGAAAACAGAAGTGTAATTTGAAAACCGACAATGCATGTAATAGGCAGAAGTTGACAGGGCATCCCAGGTTGGAGGTTGGAGTGAGAATGTGTTGTCTGAGATGGTTTTTCAAATATCAAACCTTTTTTTTTTTACACTGAGATTTGCATGTTGAGATGTTCTGTCAACAGTTTTACAGAACCCCCTTTAAAATGGAAGAGGAGAGGAGAAATGCTTTTTCAGCAGAAGAGGAGGTTCACCAAAATATTACACCCTAAGGCCACTGGTGATGAAATACTCAACACTGCACCTTTAAGGATGTGGCTCTCACCAGATTTAACTGTGATCTGTTGACCAGTGCATTGATTAGCTGAGCTGTCAGGCCAACAACATTGGTCTTACATCTAGTCCAGTCTGAGTTGTCCACCTCTGATATGATGGATATGATGTAATGTGATTTCATTGCAGAATTGATCCATACTGGTTGTTTATGACAAGCCTATAAGCTGAATTGACTCCAATGCAACATTTTAATTGATCTTCACATGACCACTGCTACCAACAAATGACAGTCAAAATAATTCTTGTGTTTTTTTTTAAACCTTCTTTACCCTCTCAGTACTGCCTAATGTATTCTTCTGGCTAATACACACAGGAGGGAAAAACTCATAAATGCTCAAACAGTGGAATTTATTGGGAGGAGACCGCTGAGTGGACACAGATTAACAGAAATGAGCAGTCGTAGCATCTCAATGCAAATCCAGATGTTCATCTCTGTTCATGTAGCGCAGCCTCTTCAATGCAATGTTTGCACGAAACAAAGCAAATTACAGTTAAACAGCTACATGTCTCCAATTTCCACTTGCTGGGCCACATCAAGAAACGTAAGGACTAAATGATGTTTGGTTTGGGGTTTTACATTTCAATTTAGCCTCAGGCCTGGAAGCCATTAAGGCCTAATCTGAATCCTGGTCAGTGCTTGCTCCCTGGAGCAGAAAGTATGGTTTTATTAGCATCAAATCATACACAGCATGGAGAACGCACACACACATACACACACTGGCATAGACCCAGCCCACGTCCAATAATGGCGAAACAGCATCTCATTACTGGCCATTAGATTTGTATTACTTTCATTTGAACCGGCAATACATCTCATATTCATAAACGGAACAAAGTCACAACATGAAATAGTGACACAGCTGCATGATGGGAGCTGAGAGACGAGGCCAGGAACAAATGATTCATAAAATGAAACAGTTTGAAAATGTCGTTTATGATATGAGGGCAGGATGTCCATAATTACTGACAAAATGTAATGTAATTAAGCACATACATTTTGAGTGAATTTTGTCTTTTTGTCAATGGAGCCAAAATGTAAATTTACGTGTGTATGAGATGGTCGAAAAGGAAAAGAGGGCAAAGAGAGTGAAACCCGCTCCATCTCTTTGGCACAATGTCTATACTGAGTATCTCTTGCTGATGGACACAGCACATTAACTGGCTCATTATCAGCCTCCCACCATATGGACTCCGGCCGGTGTGGGTCAGAGCGGCGGCCGCCCCGATCCGCGGCCCCCTAATTAGGACAATTATTCCATCTCCATCACAAGGGCCAGTTACACAAAATGGTGTCGTGCCCTCGCCAAGATTGGTGTCACCCGGCCCAGACTATGAGAGGTGGCGAGAGGAAACCACGGTGTCGTTCAGCAGGCACCGCTGAGCTCACAGAGCAATTACCCCGGGTGAGAGGTGGCAGAGTCGGAGGGGAGGGGGAGAGAGACGAGAGAGCAAGAGAGGTGGAGGGCAAGAGAAATGAGGAAGACAACAGAGAGAAAATGGGAGAGAGATGGAGGGAGGCGAGGGTTAAAACCTGAACCACAGTGAGAGGTTACAGTACCAATGAAGTTAACACCGATGACTTTTGGATCGATTGGGTGTGAGGCTGTACAACGGTGCCCTACTGGACAAGGACACTGGTTGTATTCAGTCATTTAACCTCCATATGATTGGTTCCATTGAAGTTAAGAGTCTCTTATAGTGAAGAACTGGTTAAAGGAGCAGTTCTACATTTCAGAAAATGTGCTGCAGAGCGAAACAGACTGACTGAGACTGGCCATTTAAAAAGTAAAAAACAAACACCTACCATCAACTGTAAAGGTCGCTCATTAACGCGTATCTCACCTTTGTCAGGAGGTGGGAATGCCCAGGACACATGCATTCACATTACAACGAGCATGCACAAACAATATTATCCATAACCCTGCAACCTCGGTGAAAACTGCAAAACAAAACAAAACAAAACAAAAAAAAAAGCCCAACGCATATGGGCTGGTCACCCTGTGGTGTTTTATTCCAGAGGTTATTAATGATGCTTCATGTTCCAGATACTGTTGCTGTATCCTGTATGACCACAGAATCAACAGCTGCCAGTACTTTGCTCGTGCAGAACATTTGCTTTTATCTCCATACCTCCACATGTCCATAGTAGGTGAGTTGCCACTGTGTGTCCAGTATTTCATGTTTAACCCACCCAAGAAAGCAGTCCCAAGCGATTCGCTTACAAGGCAGTTTGGGGACTTAACTTGGGAATTTCTCCTGGAGACCACAATGAGATAACGTTAATTACGTAACTAAACATTAATGATATAATGTCATTTGTGAGGCGATAGATTTTAGGATATCATATGAACTGTTGTATGAGGACCCGTTGCTCCTCCAAACATTTAGTAGAGGTGAAGGCCTGCAGTCACAACAGTACAAAACCATACACGTGTTTTTCCTTTAAATTCATTTGCATTTAGTTAGCCTTTAGTTTCATTTGCATGCTTCATATGTATCATATCAGTGTTTCTAAAGTGACAAAGTATATGACCTGACTTTGTAATCTAGATGTAGAAGGGGTGGTTTAATGCATGTAACCTGGGAGAGATGCCTGTCAAACAACAAAACCCGCCTTTTAGGCACCAAACATGTTTAGGGGGTGGAAGGAGTAGTACATGTAGTAGTAGTAGTAGGGGTGGGAATCGCCAGAGGACTCATGATACGATGTTGTCATGATACTTAGGTCATGATGCGATATTATTGTGATATTGTGATATGCTGAGTATTGCGAAACAAAGTATTGTGATATATTGTGATTTATTACCTTTTTTTCCCCAACTGCAAATTATTTCCCCAAGAAAACTGTCAGCATCAGTTTTACCTCATAAGATAAAATTTTGAGTCTGTCCATCTGACTTAAATCATTTTTATTGCAGCAAAATGTGATGCAAAGCAGACAGACTGACCAACACGGTCATAAAACTCGTCAGAAATGCTGCATACACCTGACAAACTGTACTGTTGCAGGTTAAACACTCTCTGAGGCCAGATTAGGCACATGAGTGAAACATTTCATATGCAGGTATCCTGCTAACTGAATGGCAACACCTATTTTAGAAGAGTTGTCTGTTCCAACATTCTTGTGCTGCATTTTGCAGGAGGTCTGCAATGTTTGCTCCAGTGTGACTTTTGTGTACTGCTCGCTGTGAGATAATGTGCCATTATTGTCACATATGAATCCACTGACCTTGAAGTCCAGGCGTCACAAGTTATTGCCACCCTTCCTGCTGTACTCAAAGATTCCTCAACTTTATGCTTCACTTCTCTGTAGAGCTTGGGCACGGCTGTGTCAGTGAAAAAACTTCAGAACTGAGTCACATACCTGGGTTCCAGTGTTTTTAGCATGTAACAAAAGCCTTGTTTTAAACAACGCTGTATGGACATAGATCTTTGCACATGAAGTAGGTGATGGGCTGTGTTATTTTCTTCACTGTCTCAAAGTTTGATGGCAGTTTTGTCAAGATAAGTGTGTCCAGTGTTGGTTGATTTTTCGTCTGAGCGGGTTTAGCATTAGCTTGGCCGTCAGCAGCTAACACTATCTCTGGACGGTGGCGTGTGAGGTGATGCGTGCAAAACGCATGTGTCATATCCAAGTCCTCATTTGCTTCTGTGTTAAAACATCCAAAATAAGCCCAGACTTTCAATTAAAACACTGATGGCATCTTTGTTTAGATAACCTACCTGCCAAATGCCGCTGACTGAGACATCAGCTGACCTCACCAGGAAAAAAGAAAAGCATCAGCACCGTCTAGCGGACTAAAAAAGCAGCTGATTTTATTATTCGAGTATCAAAAGTTGTATTAAAATGTGTATTTGCAAAAATTAGTAATATATAATAAAAGATTGATACTTGGTGTTCGTGTATGGATACGAACGCATTATATGGCAATACTATGCTGTATTGATTTTTTTCCCCTACCCCTACTGAATAGTGCCATGAAAAGCAGGTCTTTTTTTTACCAAGACATTGCTGCCTTTCCAACAAGGATTGTGCCCCCAACAGCAGGTATTTTTAAGCCATGATCTTTTCCTAATCACAACCAAATGGTTTCTGTGCCACAACCTAGCCACACATTAACCACAGTGATGCTGAGCTTCAGCGTATCCACGTACAAATGTAACATATTTATGGTTTGCAGAAATGTAAAATGCCAACACCTTCTATGGCGACTGAGTTGTTCAAACTCCACCCACCACTTTGTAACGCAAGCTTTGAATAAAAAAACCCAAATGACATCATGGTTAGTTTTCCAGACTTTGCAAAGCTCCTCTCCAGATTAACAGAAGACATACAACAAGTATGTGTAAAATCAATGAAGGGGTGTCTGCTCTACAGAACAATTATCAATAGGAAAAATAAGAAACAGGTAAGGACACTTTGCAGAGCTGTATTACCAGCAAAATGAAAAACATAGTAACACCACACTGAATTGATGATGTACACATTTTTAAAAAGAGGTTAGGGAAGGACTGTGCAATTAAAAGCATTCCTGAGCCCATTAAATATAAGCTCAGCTAATAGCAGGTATTCCGACATCATAGGCTCTATAGTGCAATAATTGGGCCACATTCATTGTAAGTGTTGTTCCATTGATCTTCAGACAAACAGCACACATGACTTAGAGCTCATCTTCAATCCAAAGCAGACCCACTTTTCCCCCAGTTTTCCTTATGACTACCTGATGTTCAACCAGTGATGTTTTTATTTTCTTTCATAGCAGAATCCTTGAGTCTTAAATTAGGCCCTGAGGGTGCCTGTAGATCGATAGGCTCACTGCAGGTGCATGCCGACAGGAACAACAAGAGAAGGCATTTTCCCTCTCCTTTCATCGGAATAAAACAGGCTTGATTGGGAGCGATGAGTGGGGAGAAATGTGTGAGTTCGTGTCCACCACCAGTTCCAGCGTTGCATTTGTTCCTGCAGCCCGTGTTCATTAGCCAGGCGTGGTATTGACCATGTTGTACAGCAAAACGGAGATCAAGCTGGGTTACAACAGGGACGCCTGAATTCCCGAAAACAAACTGTTATTGATTTGTGTGAGTAAGTTGAATAAGCAGTATACAAGAGGCTGCTTTGAAGGCCCAATCCCACGTTAGAATCCAGCACCACCTCTGCTTCCATTTTACTGCATGTTGCTGCTAACACTGGCTGCCCTTATTGACTTTTTCGAGTATTTATGCATAGGTGGAGTCCACTTTAGAACTGAGTGTAACAAGGGTGTACCAGGATCTGTGTAAAACTGCAATGTATGGATGACACCCTCAGCACCAGCCACAAGCCAAATGTCAATTCAGTTTAAGCATTTTCATTCCAAAACATGAGAAACACTTAACGTTTTTGTCTCGCTTGAGTGCAAAGTCTTCTGAAGTAGCCAGTTTAAGGGGGGGTGAGGGGGACGCCATCCCCCATTTTAGCCAAATGACCAAAATGTGTCTCCCTTGTTAACCGGCCATCCCTCTCCATCTCCCGGGTTCGCACTTATTCGCACTGTGTCCTATCTGGATCCAGACCTATAAGCAATGAAATTTTGAGGATAATTAAATTTTGACTGAGCATTCATTTTTATCAGCACTGATTTGTAGCACTGGTTTAGCAACCAGGATACTCACGCATTGCATGTATTGCATTGCCTGCATTAAATCATCTCATGTGCTACTCAGCCAATCACTATGTGCACTATGATTCAAGTGAGAGATATTTACATGGAAGAGATGACACAACAGTCGGATAAATAAGAGTCAGGGATTTTCACATGGCATGTTGTAAAGACAGTAAAGTGGACAGTGAAGAATGAGCTTTAATCCAGAATGGACAGATTCTTATGTTCTTCCCACGGGCAGTTCCAAATCATGTTGGACACAACTTGTCACCTAGCAGTGATGGGCAAAGGTGAACGAACAAATATTTTCGAATGACTCTAATTAGTATTCCATATGTACCAGGTCAACCTGTCAAACGTCTGAGTGCTCATGAGCTGTTTTCTTATAAGAACTCAGGACAATGTCCAGAGAATCAGGTCTGGATATAATACTCTGTTCGGTTTAGGCGAGCGGCAGGAGGCATGATATGATAAAGATTACATCGCAGTCAGGTAGCCGGATTGGAATTTGGTCATAAACAACAGTCTCTTCCCGTTGCTTTAATTTATCTGCTGATTTCAGCTATAGCCCTTACTGACAGAAGTTCCCAAATCTCATCATCTCTCCATATAGAAATTTGTGTTGCCATCTTCATTTAAATGACCCTTCCTCTTCACCCTCTAATGTTTATTTTTCTTTCAGATTCATTTTGATAGAAACATGATCAGCAATCACACATGGGCTCAATCAAACATTGCACAGTCTTTGTACCAGCAAGCTGGCAGGGAAAAGTCAATTTAATGATAATCCAACTGATTGGGTCATTTGCGTTCCCACATACAGCTCCTCTGGGTAATGTCTAGATAATATCAGGTTTGCATTGCATATGAGAAAGGGGCAATGGATCACCAGCTTTTCCCACTCGCCCCCTCACTGTTATCATAGGGTACTGCTCACGCTACCTGGTACTGTGAGTGAACAAGAAGCAAATGAACTGGACTCAATTCGAGACCTTCGCCAGCCAGGGCCAATAGTACATGCAGTGTGTTCATGAGCTTTAACTCTTGCTCAGAACACGTAAACAATACGTTAATAACAGAGACAATAGGAACAAGATCAGGTGAGCCGTGAAATATGACTGGGATCTAATTTTTCAGATTATTCCTACAGCTCATGAATGGAGCATATAAGCCTGCTACTTGTCCCTCACAGAATGACAGATCATTGGTCAGTGACATTTCTTCAGTATCATATTGAGCTTACATAGACTACCTTGATACAGGTGAGATGCTGAATCGAGGAACTGAAATGAATATTTTATCTTAATTAATGTAAATTTCTGCAAAATCATCAAAACTCAAATGATACATTTACACATATTATCTCGAAGGAACCGATAGGGTGAAAAGAATTGGTCCACCCATCACTAACACGGGTGGGCCAGGTGGGATTTTTTACCTGCTGCACAGACTCCATCTTTGTAGAGTGTGGTTGCACCATGTGCATATTGAGTTTTGCCAAAGTATTATTGCAGTTGGTTATGCAGGGTTTGTGTCAGGTTGTCCGTCTATCATGCCTGTTAAAAATTAACAAATGACCTACTGGAAATAGAATGTAGATGATTTTAAGATGTTAAAATCTAGACTAATGAGTTAATTGTGTGGGGATGATTTGCACTGTAAAGCAGAGTGATCCACAGCTTCAATGGCAGTGGGATTTCAGCAATAATGGGGCCTTTAAATAAAATTGAATCTTATATCATATTATTGACTAATTAAATGAATTAATACATTTTTTATGCAGGGGCAGGCTTCATATTGCAGGTGAAGGACAAGGCCTAGCTTTAAACAGTACTTATTGTATTCAGAGAATAAAATGACACTGATCAATAAAAGTACAGTCTCTGCTATTCAGATGGCTTTGTGTGAGAGTTCTTTGGATGATTTATTGATATTTTGTTGGTATATTTTTTAATGGAAATAATTTCATTGGACCAGGTGAAATCTTTTCAGAGCTTCCTTTGTGCTTTTGAAATTACAGTTGAACAGAGCCCAATACCATCACTTCACACGACACTGTGACGACTCGATTGAATGTAGGGATCGTGACATTGAGAAAACCTATTGTGGTGAGAACTGTTAGGCTTATGGCAGTAATCATGATGATTTCATACCAAACACTGAATGGGATTTGAAATAAAGATGGGTTATAAGTGGGCAGCTTACATCACAGATGCTTGGTTAAATGCAGTAGCTCCACTAGATGGCGCACAACAAAGTCAGGGACTTTGCACTAAGAATCACAGATATGTTTATCATTACCTCCAGTGAAGTGTTAGCATGCTCCTGGCCTCTGTGATAGGCTTAACCATCCCCCTGGCTTGATAAGCTCACACACATAATGGGTGATTTACTTGCATATCTAACATGCCCTCATCAAAATTTGCACAAAAATATCTGGTTTGTTGGGCAATTTAGATGAAAATACAGATGTAAACACACCAAAAAGTGTGCAAATCAACAGATGCTGACCCTGTGGACAGCTGTAAGATCACTCATCTTCCAGGGCACTGAGCTGGTGCATGAACAATATGGCGGCAGAGGTGGGACCAAGGCATTGTTTTGCAAGTCACAAGTAAGTCTCAAGTCTTTGAACCCAAGTCCCAAGTCAAGACAGGCAAATCCTGAGTCAAGTCCTAAGACCTCAACTTTGAATCTGGAAACTTAAATAAGTCAAAATGGCCTCTTTACCAACTTACCAACTTCATTGGTGCTTTTTTATTTATTTGTTAAAACAAACATGACTGAACTTAGTCATAAAAAAGCAGTGCTGACGTTGTACATTCACAACATATAGCATTAACAGACACCACAACGGAATGAATTTTGCATGTTTCTGTCCTGTCTTCTTGTATTCAGCTCATCACATATTGATAAAACATTGAGAACTTTCTCTTTCAAAATTTGTAGGACATTTTCTGTAAGACTATTCTTTTTTTCAAGTGATATTATATGTTGTTGCATGTGTAATGTTTTATGTGTTAATGGAATAAAATGATTAATGTTAATATTAGTTTGTTCAGGTAATGAAGGGAAATAAATTGATTTGTGGCAAACTTTTAAAATACTTCTTAATATTTAGGTGTGGGTAAAGGTGTCACGTATTTTTAAGTCAAAAGGCTCACGTCCAAGTGAAGTCATGACTCATTGGTGTTGAAGTCCAAGTTGAGTTGGAAGTCTTTGTTTGATTTTGTTTAGCTGATGTTGTGTTTATTTGTTATTTCATTAGTTTTACAAAACTCTGAGTGAAAAACACATTTGGAACTTTGGCTTCTTCATGTTCCCTCTTGACATGAACAGCAACAGGTGTGTCCTTCTGAATCTTCTTGTGACTCATGGTAGTCAATAATCAGTGATCAAATACAGTACAATAGGCACCAACCATATTCAAGGATTGGGTTAGAGCATGTGAGGAATGAAAAAGAAAAGAAAACCCTCAAACACAATTGGATCCAGCTAAAGCCAGAATCCAAGAAAATTCCCCAAATACTACATCCATTTTCACTGTCTGAAAAACCAAGCACAAATGTGCTCTTCTTACATTGAGAGACTTTTACAAATTCCTACAAATTAAATAATATTTTGAATGGACCATTTTGAATTATTTTTGAATTGCATTGAAGTGGCCACTATCTAAGGTAACATAATATTTATCCAGCAAACAGCAGGTCTGACTGTTGGTTATGTTTGTCGCGTCTACTGTATAGCTTTCCTATACAATATAGCATTGGTTTGCATCTTTTTCTTTGCTTTTGACTCCTTACATAAATTGATGTTTACCTGTTACATCTTATATCTCATCACAAGTTGACATGGACCTGAAATGTGTACAGTCAAGCCAATGATTCTTCCTCTCTGATAGTTTCAATTAAAGGATTTTATGTGATAGTATTCCACAAGAAAAATGCAATTGAAAAAAATAGAACTATTTTGTGACTCTTCAGATTTATTTCATGAATCCCTGAGGTGCAACGATTCCCACATTTGAAATCACTGTATTTTGATATATTGGTATCATGATTTTATAAGATTATATCAGTCCGTCCTGTCTGTTTTGGTTTAGCTGCCTTATTTCAGCTGTCTTTACATGCATGTTGATGACCTGGATGAGAAAGAGTAATATCATATTAATCTTCCTTCATGTAAACAGTGCTTACCAGGTGATGAACACTTTATGTTGCTCTTGTTCATAGATTTTCTATCTGTCAGAAATCTCTGACAAATTCTAAACTGTAAATTTTACAAAGTCAAACAACAGATGAAGGTATAAGGTTTTCATTTATAATTTATGATTTGACAAAAAGAGTTGTCACTTAAACTGATAAAATACATGTACAGCCAATTGAATTGTCAGCATGTTGCTTATTCCCGCCTCTGCTGTTTCACTATTGGCTATCTGGTTGTTGAGAAAGTTTCCCTGGCGTGCCATTGGCTGTGCGGTGTAGCGGGAGGGACAACTTTCAGGAAGTGGTGTGATTTTGTTTCTGTTTCTGTAGCGGATAATTGAGGAACATCTTATGAAGGAATACCGAATAGTTCAGAAGGAGAGTCATGATAAAGTATTCAATACAACAGTTTATGGAAATATTTCTACACAAAAGGCTCAACTAACGACGTAGGGCTTGGACTATCCTCGGCGGTTGGTGCATATTTTAGCATGTAACAGTTAACAGCTAAGTCATATAAAAGAGGTACTTATTAGCTAAGTTAGCCGCTAGTTGTTGCTACTTACGTTGTGATAACGTTGCCTTTTAGCCACCAGAGTTGTTTAAATCCGTAACTGCTCAGTCTCGCCTGACTGCAGTGTGTTAAGCTAACGGTTTTCGGTTGTTGTTACTGTCCAGCTCTAAGTTATATGTTGTAACTCTTGTGTATCTTCACGTAACGTTAACAGTTAATAATGAGGAAAACTAGCTACATCCAGTAAGATAAAATACTGTCCCTCACACTGGACAATAACGCAGCTTGATAAAAGACCAGGCAGCTAACATCTACAGTGTGTAGTGTGCTTTTGCTAATTAGTAATCGTAAGTCAGATTTCTAAAGCTGCCTTTAAATTGTGTAACACTAGAAAAGTGGCAGCATTGGTACAGGGCAATTTTGTACCAGCCAGACCATGTGTTGTTTCATTTTTGTTTTTATATTAGACTGAGTCAAAGTACCTCAGAGGCTTACAGTTATGTTCTGTGGTTAGGAATCACAGCCACACTAGAAAATGTCATGCTAAATGTTATGACTTTGGTGGTCATTTTCATGCTGTTTTTTGGTATTATTGTCCTCTCTGAGCTGTAATTGAATGTTTTATTGATGACTTGGATATGGTGTTGGAATTTGTTGTTATTGACATTATCATTATCAGTAGGTTTATTGCTGTTGATTCATTGTTGATTGTTTTGATTGTTTTGTAGATGGAGTTTATTGTTTTTTTTTTTCCTAGTTATTTTCTGTCTTTTTGTCTCTGAATTTTGAATTTTAAATAGATCATTGTTTTGTATTGCAATGTATTTTACTTCTGTGGACCCCAGGAAGAATAGTTGCTACCTTTGGTAGTGACTAATGGGGATCTAAATAAATAAAAATCACTTTTATATATTTCCCTAGTATGTAAAAAGTATTTTTCTAATATTTTCTTACACATACTTCCTGAAACTTGTGCAGTTGTCATGGCACCGCCAAAAAAGAGGGCATTACCCAAGCCCCTCCCAGAGGGCTTCATACTGACCGACACGGAGAAGAAGCAATGGAGGCTGGGGAGAATCATTGGTCAAGGTGGCTGTGGGCTGATCTATCTAGGTAATGAGAACACTGTCTGATGACACACAGGCACAGTACACACCCTGATCAGTGATGCTGTCACATAAGTATATACATGCATGCAGACAAGCAGAATAACTTCTTTTGTTTTTACACACAGATACACACATTATGTTTTGGACACACATCCTGATAGGTCTGTTTTCTTTCAGTTGTGAAAGCTGTTCACAGATCAGATTGCTGCAAGAATTTGAATTCTTCAGTTTATCACATACTTCATATCAGTTTCCTACCCCTCTAATCTATGAAGACCCATCCAATCAGTAATAAGTCTCAACATTTACAAATCCATTAGTGCTCAACACAGTATTTTGTTATTATTTTCCCTGGTCTTAGATAAACTTAAAGAATCCAAAGGTCTGATCTAATCCAAGAGTTAACACTTAACATATTTTATCACAACTTTGAAGCTTGCGTTTTGTCTGATCTTTTCTCACTGTCTCTGTTGTCCTAAAGCCTCCAATGATGTGGCCAGACCTGTCTCAGCAGACACTGACTTCGTCATAAAATTGGTGAGTACATTTGTGCTGCACACAGACAACCTATCCACCTTAAAGATGATCAGTTTAACTCATTTCATGTTTATACTTGTATTTAAGGTTTCTACTAGAACATATTTACATACTTTAATGATCAAAAAACACTAACCTCACCACACACTATTATGTCATACTGTGGCCAGAGTAGAAAAAACTGTTGGAAACTTAATGTTCATAACAGTAGGAAACCTTAGGTTTTTGCTCACAGGGATTCTCCTACATGTCTTTACCACATCATTTGAAACTTTGGCCACATTAAATACGAACATCCAATACTGTAACGCTCTATATAAAACACAAAATACAGAAAAGCACAATATGTCCCCTTTAAAGTACACAGTATAACTATATAGTATACAGTACAGGCCAAAAGTTTGGACACACCTTCTCATTCAATGCCTTTTCTTTATTTTCATGACTATTTACATTGTAGATTCTCACTGAAGGCATCAAAACTATGAATGAACACATGTGGAGTTATGTACTTAACAAAAAAAGGTGAAATAACTGAAAACATGTTTTATATTCTAGTTTCTTCAAAATAGCCACCCTTTGCTCTGATTACTGCTTTGCACACTCTTGGCATTCTCTCCATGAGCTTCAAGAGGTAGTCACCTGAAATGGTTTTCCAACAGTCTTGAAGGAGTTCCCAGAGGTGTTTAGCACTTGTTGGCCCCTTTGCCTTCACTCTGCGGTCCAGCTCACCCCAAACCATCTCGATTGGGTTCAGGTCCGGTGACTGTGGAGGCCAGGTCATCTGCCGCAGCACTCCATCACTCTCCTTCTTGGTCAAATAGCCCTTACACAGCTTGGAGGTGTGTTTGGGGTCATTGTCCTGTTGAAAAATAAATGATCGTCCAACTAAACGCAAACCGGATGGGATGGCATGTCGCTGCAGGATGCTGTGGTAGCCATGCTGGTTCAGTGTGCCTTCAATTTTGAATAAATCCCCAACAGTGTCACCAGCAAAACACCCCACACCATCACACCTCCTCCTCCATGCTTCACAGTGGGAACCAGGCATGTGGAATCCATCCGTTCACCTTTTCTGCGTCTCACAAAGACATGGCGGTTGGAACCAAAGATCTCAAATTTGGACTCATCAGACCAAAGCACAGATTTCCACTGGTCTAATGTCCATTCCTTGTGTTTCTTGGCCCAAACAAATCTCTTCTGCTTGTTGCCTCTCCTTAGCAGTGGTTTCCTAGCAGCTATTTGACCATGAAGGCCTGATTCGCGCAGTCTCCTCTTAACAGTTGTTCTAGAGATGGGTCTGCTGCTAGAACTCTGTGTGGCATTCATCTGGTCTCTGATCTGAGCTGCTGTTAACTTGCCATTTCTGAGGCTGGTGACTCGGATGAACTTATCCTCAGAAGCAGAGGTGACTCTTGGTCTTCCTTTCCTGGGTCGGTCCTCATGTGTGCCAGTTTCGTTGTAGCGCTTGATGGTTTTTGCGACTCCACTTGGGGACACATTTAAAGTTTTTGCAATTTTCCGGACTGACTGACCTTCATTTCTTAAAGTAATGATGGCCACTCGTTTTTCTTAGTTAGCTGATTGGTTCTTGCCATAATATGAATTTTAACAGTTGTCCAATAGGGCTGTCGGCTGTGTATTAACCTGACTTCTGCACAACACAACTGATGGTCCCAACCCCATTGATAAAGCAAGAAATTCCACTAATTAACCCTGATAAGGCACACCTGTGAAGTGGAAACCATTTCAGGTGACTAGCTCTTGAAGCTCATGGAGAGAATGCCAAGAGTGTGCAAAGCAGTAATCAGAGCAAAGGGTGGCTATTTTGAAGAAACTAGAATATAAAACATGTTTTCAGTTATTTCACCTTGTTTTGTTAAGTACATAACTCCACATGTGTTCATTCATAGTTTTGATGCCTTCAGTGAGAATCTACAATGTAAATAGTCATGAAAATAAAGAAAAGGCATTGAATGAGAAGGTGTGTCCAAACTTTTGGCCTGTACTGTATACTAAAAAAATGCTCTTCTTACTGCACTCTGTACTGGAAGCAGAATCCGGTGTTACCATGGTTCCAGACAATAATACATATAAAAATTGTTCAGCTAAAATTGTTCAGCTAATTGGCATATCTGCCTTTTTAGTTTCAGCTTCACCAAACATCACATGATTTACTATGTTACTATGAAAAGGTGCGTGAGAAACGTGCAGCAAATGATAACCAAAATAACTTTTGACAACACTGCAAAATGGAATTTAAATAAGTGTGGTGGTTCTGTTTAGGGACGGAAAAGTGTCCTGAGCTGGCACAGATGCATTAGTTACTTGTTACTGGATTAAAATGTCCACTTCCTCCTCCGATTAACTGGTTTGGTGTAGCCTTCAATATGTGAACCCTTCATGCAAGAAGGCAAATGATGGCAGAGAGTACATAGTGACACAGCAGTGGCAGGTTAATTTCAGGCCTTAGAGTATGTTTGGATTAAAATGTAAAATATATATCATATACACCTTCTTGTGCAAGTGATATTTAAGTTTAGCTAATGCTAATGTGAGGCTTCAACATTTGCACAGTTCCCTCTCTCCTTCTTTGTGTTACTTTACCTTCATATATCAGCGTGGTAACAGATCCCAGTACAACGAAAAGATGGAATTTAATGCTAAAAAGTTTAAAAAAAAAAAAGAAAGAAAGAAAGAAAATCTTAGAGAAATAAAATAATCCCAGGTTAAGAAAGCAGGAGTTCAGACTAAAAACAGACCTGTGTTAAAAAAATGCAGGGGGTTTGTTTGCTTCAGCAAGTTTGGTTTGAGTATCAGACACCAAAATGCTTCACAGTGAGCTTATTTACACCTGGTATTAACATGCATTTTAGGTAATCCTAACACCTGGCACTAGAATTCATCCAAATATGCGTCTCGATTGACTACTTGTGATCAGATCTCACTTCCCCCCTACTACAGGCAAATGAACACGAACATCATTTGTATTTGCAAAGGCCATATACCTTGTTTCTTTTAACCGGCGGGTGGTTTGTTGTGCTATACACACACAGCGACAGAGCAAAGTGTTAGCATCAAATGACTGCTAACTAAAGGTTATTAATGCGTTTAACAACAGACTCGAGCTGTTTAAATGTCAAGTGTGACTTGTTGGGACCGTTTTACTAGCCTGGTGAAACCATCCTGATCTCATGAGCTCATATTCTATTTCGCTCCGCAGATCAGTCTGGCCATGCAATCATTAAGGCGCACTCTGGCATCGGTTAAAGCTTACCGGGCCAATCACAACCGTTTATTACTTTGGGGCGGGCACGTCATCAGAATAGGAGGGACAAGGAGCGGAGTGAATGCATTTCGTAATCAACCAACACGGGTACTGATTTTGAAACTGCCATGGTAAATGTGTTGAACAAACTGGAATGTACATTTTTTTAAAAGCAGAGCAAACGGCTGCACTGAAAGCTTTTGTTGAAAAAAGGGATGTGTTTGCTGTCCTTCCTACGGGGTTTGGTAAAAGTTTAATTTACCAACTGGCTCCGTTGATCGGGAAAAAGATGGGACTCAGTGAAAACCCAGTGGTTATAGTTATTTCTCCGCTAGTTGCTCTCATGGAGGAGCAGGTCAGGGAAGCGACCAAGCTGAGAATCACAGCCATTCAACAAAGTCCACAGTGAGGAGGAAATCCGCAAAGACGGCAACACTCTTTCCCAGACATCATCACAGCTCATCTCCGCTGCAGCTTGCTGGTCTGTTTGCAGTGGCGTTGTGCTAGCCTACGTCACACATTTTGTTTACTCTGATTGGTTTTCTGTCTTTCCAGTTGTGTGAAGGGGCACTTTGGGTGACAGCCGTTGATACCGACCCTCGAGAATAGAGGAAATGTACACTCTGTGTCCAGACCCATTTGCGTTTTGCGAATTGGGTCTGGCAACACCAGGCTATCGTTCTGTAGCTGCTGCGGTGTTGGCTTGCGTTAATCGTAAAGATGTTGAATCGGGGTGTAAAGTTTCATCACAATACGCTATTATATCGCTTCTTTGGACAAAGATATGATATTTTCCAATATTACAAAGTCTGCTACAATACAATTCTGAGTCGATAAGATTCAGGGGTCTGCGATTGATATTAAATATTAAATGCCTATTTAATGCAGTCTGTTACAGAAGACGCTGCTGCACCATTCTTTTTTACTTTGGGCCATAAAACACATAAACAACACATGAATAATAAATGCAGTAAAGTTCACATGAACTGACTCCACTAACACAAGTAAAACAGCAAATGGGATAAGTTAACCTTCAGGGCTTTCTGTCAGAGAGACCTTTGTGGAAGAAATCTTTTCATTTTAACCCAAACCATCGTCTTTTTCATAAAACATCAGGAATATCTGGCATAAAGACCTGAAGGAAAACTTCTCCAAAGAGCCATAAGACATGGATTAACAACAAAATCATTCAACAAAAGTATCACATTCAGCTCAGTAATAACTGTCAAGTTTCAGAGACAAAACAACAGTTTTTTTGCCAATCACCCATTATTAGCTTAAGCATGTTTACATTGCAAAAATTAGCCTAGCGCCTAACTGACTTTTTTTCCTCTACTCATAGCTTAACAAATTACATGTAACGTTATTATTTTTCTTACTCACCGGTGGTTTAAGTCACTGCATCTCCTGACAGAACAGCATGGTTGAATTTCAGCCTTTATGCATGTTTTTTCAGCCGAACAGTGTTGAAACAGAACAGCTAATGTTGCTAGAGCAAGAAGTTAGTGGAGTGAGATGCTCGTCCAGGCAGGTAACATTACGTCGTGTTTTATCTCATAACATTGTTTACATACGCTGGTTTATTCCCAATTATTACACGGCTCTATTAAATGCTGTATTCTGATTGGTCAGTAGCAGCATTCTGCGGTCTGATATTACTGTGTAATGACCGCTGCTAGTAGCAATGGTCATTCCACACAGTTGCTATGTAGCCCAGCGTTGCTAGGGATGCTGCCCTGCAACACTGCAGCTGTCAAACAACTTCCGAGGGAAAAAACAAACAGAAGTGGCTGATTTTAACAGATGCCGCTGAAGAAAAAGAATACCTACGGACTTTCTCTGCCAAAAACAAAAGAAGACGGATTTGAATACACACTCGGCAGTCATGCTTAATGACATTTTACGAGAGTTTTATGCCTCGGTTCAGTCCACTAAGCCTGGGTGAGTACAAAACTTTCACCAAAAGTTGTCGAATCTGGTTGGTTTTAATGCACTTCGCAGAGGCAGACAACATTATTTATTTAACTGATAATTAGCCGTGTAATAAGCGGGATAATGTATAATGAGCCGGTGAATACTGGGAAAATAACTCCCTTCAGGGGAATGAAGGGTTCTGTTCCCCTGTCGGGAGTTATTTTCCCAGTATTCACCGGCTCATTATACATTATCCCTTACGTAAATAACGTTTTCCTCATCGTGTTTCTCTTGGCTGCTTGCTATCTGCCTGCCGCTGTTTGACAGTGACACAGACTTTCAAAATAAAAGACTATGCGAAAGATGACGATATTGATAGATGTTTTCACTTTGCATTGATGATATTGGATCATTGATCATTAAATCGATATATCAATCCGCATCGATGGATTGTTACAACCCTAATGAGATGAGAGTGCCTCTGGGGTACAGTCGCTACTAGGGCTGGGCAGTATATCGTTTTTTTACAATATATCGATATATTTTCAAGCAAGATAGAGATTTAGACAATATTGTATATATCAATAAAAGGTCAAGTTGCACCACATAACGCATACCAGTGTTCATCTCTCCTCCCTCACACTCTCTGCACAGCTCCGCCCCCCTCACTCACTCACAGGTTCTCCATTAATACTGAGAGAGACACAGAGCTGCTCCTCTGTTTAATCTGTCTGTTAATTAGTCTATAGTGCAACACAAGCTACGCTAAATCAGTCTGTGAGATGATTAAAGTTACATAGGCCTGTCACGATAACAAATTTTGCTGGGTGATTAATTGAGTCAGAAATTATCGCGATAATATTGCGTAATTTTGTGCTTTTTAAGACCATTTTTATTATTGTTGTAATTTTGCTGTTTTTAGACCATTTTTTAAACTTATATAATGATAATAAAGGCATATTGATGCAAGTACACCCTTTTAAAGAGAAATAAACATTTATTTAACAAGGATATTTAGGACTGCAAAAAAGAAAATTTAAATATCCGAAATAACGTATAAATATTGAAATAAATAAATAAATACAAAAAAATAGACTCTCAGTCTCACTCTCAGGTGTGCAGTTAAGTTGGTCGTATTCACTCTTTTTGTTGAGATGGTTTTAGAACAAACCCAGCACACTGGCTCGTCAAATTACTGGGCTCCCCTCTGTCATTTGGTTTAAATCCAAAATACTCCCACACAGGGGCTGTGGCATTTGGTTTAGGAACAAGTTCCCTGTCTTTCTCTAAAGGTGTGGACACACCAAACCGACATCAAAGAACTAGCATCGACTAAAGCCAACTGTTGTATCGTCTATGTCGCCCCACGTCACCTTACATCGCCCTGTGTCAGTTGCATTTGAACACACTACACGGACTACATCCGACGGCCAAGTAGCACGTACATTCTGCGCCTGCATGAGAGAGAGCAGAGTGAGAGAGTGGTACATCCTGTCAGCCAAGGGGTTTCCTATCTGTGCAGCAGAGCACCGCAGCACCTCCACAGACTATTACATCCAGACGGTCCCGGTGTTTCCTCCGCAGGCTCCACTTCACTCAGCTGCCTGATAAACCCGCTGCTTCTTCCCATTTTAACCTGAGAATCAGCAAATCAGGGCTCGGTGCTCCGGTTGGATCCAAACGGAGAGCCGGGGCTAGCTCAGAGACTAGCGGAGGCTAATGGCTGTGCTTCCCTCTGGTTATGCTGTGGCTAACGCTCCGGTTTGTTATTCAGGTTAAAGTGGGAAGAAGCAGCGGGTCTGTCTGGCAGCTGAGTGAAGTGGAGCCTGAGGAGGAAGCACCTGTTAGCCCCAGTTTCACTACAGGCAGATTCACTTGCTACAGGGGCGAGGAAATAAAATCTGAATAGCAAATCAGAGTGATCTCTCTCACCAATGAGCTCCACTGCTGATTCAACATGCTCAATCGGCTAAAAAGCTGCCGACGCTGAAGTGCCGACGGTGCGGGATACACCGCAAAAACTAGGCCGACAGAAGCTCACTGACGGCCTGACTTTGGTCGACGGCCGACTGTCGGCTTGGTGTGTCTGGGCCTTTGCGCTCAACTCTCTGTTTTTTTCTCCACCTCGTCTCCTCCTCACGAAGATCACAGTGTGTGTGCAGCCCATAGCCCCGCCTCCCCCACAGAGACAAAGACACTCGATGACAAGAGCTTTCCCTCCGTTCATTACGCTATTGAACCATCTCACCTGGCTGCCAGACGATGCACGGCAGTGAACGCTCTTGCTATCCAGTCTCTTTGGTGGAGAGAGAGATGAGGAAAACAAACACGCATGAAAATGGCAATTAATCGCGGCTGGAAAAGTTACAGTCTCCCTTTTAATTTACCGTGCAGCTAACTGACTTACTGCATATCGCGACAGGCCTAAAGTTACCGCAGCATCACACCTACAGTACTGTGGGCTTTTTGCTCTGTAACTTTTAGCCACGTCCAGTAAAGCCATACCGTGGCGATTTCTGTTTCTGTTATAGTTTAGACGTGCGATGCCACGCAGAGCTGCGCAGCAACTCCTTCTCCGGAGTAGGTCCAAAAGCCGGGCCACCCGCCCTCAAGCTGGTGGCGGTGGCGTCTCACCGACCGCAGCCAACCTCAGACCATCCCGTTTCTTACCCCCAAACAAGCCACGTGTGAGACTCTACTCACCACTGTCTGCAGGAGACCACAGAGAAAGGTGTCTTTAAAAGTCTCTGTGTGTTCAGTTCTTTTGTAGCTTCTAACTGAATCTCTGTGGTTTGGAGTTTAACTTCTCTCCTGTGTCCTGTTTTTACTTTAGATTTCTGCTTTATTTTACTGTTGATGTTCACTATCAGCCATATTAGAAGCTGTGTGAAGCTGTTGCTCGAAAACTCAACATTTCCTTATTTTGCTGCTTCACAATAAAAGTTTTTATGTAACAAATTAACGGGGAACTTTTATATTTAAGACTATATAAGAATTAAAATGTTTATTAATGAATTTGCGCAACTTTAATAGTGGCTCTTTTTCAATTAAGACAAGTCTAATAATATGGCAGGGAGGAAGACTAAAATCAGAAACAGCCACATTGAGATATTGATGAAGAGCTGCAGACAACAGGCTCTTACTGCACCTCTGCAAACAGCTCACCTCCAACAGGTAAACTTCTTTTACCTGCCCTGCTGTGGAAAAACACATGCAGCAAAAACAACAGGGGACTTTAGCTGTGGATCAGTCTGCAACTGAACATGTAGCCCACATAGCAGAAAATACTAGGATATATATTGTGTATCACCATTTAGCCTGAAAAACCGGGATATGAATTTTTGTCCACATCGCCAAGCCCAAGCCGCTACTACTGGCTGGTAGTCAATAAGCAAGTACGTCATCTGAGTCGGCAGCCCTTCAGTGTGGCCCAGGATACATGAGCATACACACTTGTGAAAGAATGTGGCCCTATGCAGCCCAGACCACCTCTGAATATGATTAGAGCAATAGGATCTCAAGATCCACTGAGGACGCATTTGGTGCATCCACACCTGTATTTAGAGCTGTCCACTTGTGATCTGCTCACCAAGGACACATGTTAATACCAGGTGTAAAAAGGGCCAGTGATTTGTATTACACTGAGACAGGATTTTACAACCACAGAAAAGCTGTAATTGCCAGGTAAACAGAAAAAATTCGCTGTTGATGTTGCATGATGAAGTATACAGCCAGGAATGTGACTTTAAACGTATTTGATTGCTCAAGTTTTGATTGCCATTGCAGCGAAAGTTGAGTCTGGTTCAACTTTTTGTTGGAGGACTGCATTTTTTTAACTGGCCCTATTCAAATTCAAGTTTGAATGAAACCTTTTGAGGATAAATCCAAATCTATTTTTAATGTTCCTACATAGACCATGAACTACTGTAAGTTCTCAAAAAATAAATTGCACGTAAAGCTGTTAATGGCTTCTGACTCACTCTACAACTATTAAATATACAAGTAATTGCACTTAGATTTGTATGCAAGGTCATTTGTCTCTCTCATTCTGTCAGAGAGTATTGTGTTGTGTTGAGTACTTAGTGTTTACTTGTATTTACGCCCTTGTTTTCAGGGAAGGGGAAACAAAGGAATGAGAGAAGTGGTCTCTATTTACTTAGTTGAATCAAAATTATGTGCCATGTGTTGGGGTGCCATGAACCATCGAGGAATTTGATTCATCCATCTTTGATTTAAGGGATGTGAGAACAGAGACAGCTTTATAAAGGAACAGAATGCACAACCAGTTTTATTTACACAAGTGGGTTGATGCTTATTAGTTGGGACACTAACTTCTCACACCCCCAATTTGTGATGAATGTTCAGACATGTTTTGACATTTTTGTCTCGCCTTGTGCTTCTTTACCGCATTATAATGAAACTGGTAATAATATGCTTCTATGTGCAGGAGTACCATGAGAATGGCCCCCTGTTCTCCGAGCTCAAGTTCTACCAGAGGGCAGCCAAACCGGAGAGCAGTGAGTAGCACCACCCGTCCAGCGTCCCGGCAGCTCACTGGAGCACGAGTGTGTTTGACTGATGAAGTGGCCGCAGACACAGAGGCTTTGCTGCCTGCAGCACAGTAATTAATAATAAGCCAAAGCAAACATGCACCTCAGTGGCAGTTAGCCCCCCTCTCCGTGCTTGTCTGAGCTCTCCAACGCCTTCGTTTGGAGAGGTGCAAGAGAGAGGAAGCCACTCACACGTAATGATGCCCGGGCCTCCGCTGAGCCCCTGACCACCTGCCAGTCTGGTTGAGCGCCAGTCAGGCCAGCCGCCATCGAGCCCTGAGCCAGGCCCACTGCTTTGTCTGGGGCCTCTGTGTGTGTGTTTGCAGTTGTGTGTTTGTACCCTCAATAGTGTAAGATTGATATTTGTATGCATGCATTATTACACTTACAAGGACAGATTGGAATTCTGGAGAAAACATTTCCCTACTTTTCTTAGAGTTTTGGGGCTTTTATTCAGACTCCTCTTGGAATGTTAGACTGGGGGTCAGTCAAGGTTAGGGAATGATTAGACTCTCAAAGTGTTGGGAGTAACATCAAAAGTTCTTCTAGTTGCCAACCATTCCCTTCAGACTGACTGTCAGAACAACAAAGTGGTCCTTTCTCAATACAGCCATGGTTTTGAGTTCAGTTTAGCTGTTGGTTTGACTCCTGTAATTCAGTTTTTTCCAGACACAGCAGGAGTATAAAAGCAGAAATGTATGAACACGGAATGGCAATTATCCCTCTTCTGATCGTGTTCCAGTGCAAAAATGGAAGAGGAGCAGGAAACTGGACTTCCTGGGCATCCCAACGTACTGGGGATCAGGACTGGCTGAATATAATGAACTCAGGTATTGACAAAGCCAGCACTTGCTGGACAATTCAGTATATTATAAGATGAGAACTGCAATACATGTCTGCTCCCTTTTTGAGTGTAAAAACAACATCATTTTCTCTGCATTTTACAGTGTTACTGTGGGTTTGTTATGCCTTCACGCCAATGATATGACAGCGGCATTATTTTTTCCCATTGTCCGTCTGTCTGTCCGTCCGTCCGTCCGTCCGTCCGTCTGTCCATCCATCTGTCCCATTCTTGTGAACATGATATCTTAAAAACAGCTTGAGCTTTGAGTCAAGGATGAACTGATTTGAATTTGGTTGTCAGATGTCAAAGGTCAAGGTCACTGTGACCTTGCTTGTTGCATTCTTATGAATGCTGTATCTCAAGAATATTTTGAGGGAATTTCTTCAGATTTGGCACAAACCTCTACTTGGACTCAAGAATGAACTGATAAGCATTTTGTGGTAAATGGTCAAAGGTCACTGTGACCTTGCGTCCATCTTATTTTATGAATGTAATATCTCAAGAAGGCCCTGAGGTGTTCCTTAAATGTGGCACAAATGCCCACTTGGACTCTAGAAAGACCTGATTAAAATTTGACCGTCAAAGTCATTGTGACCTCACAAAATATGTTTTTGGCCATAGCTCAAGAATTCATACGCTAATTATGACAAAATTTCACACAAATGTCTTATAGGATAAAACAGTGTAGGGACCCTAACCCTATACCCAAAAGGTCAAAGAACACTTTCTGGTCACTATTTAATGTCATATCTCAGGAACAGAAGGGGATACATTTGGTCAGATACTGAATTGGTGACACTCATCTTGAAACTATGCTGACTGTATAGATCTTGTGTGCTGTCGTGGGGAAGATGTGTGTGAAGCATTCCTGTTTTCACAGACATAAACGGAAACTGAAACTGCAACTTAACAGGTTTGTGGAGGCATTAAACTGCAAAGTAGTAATTCTAGTTTTAAACTGGCATCACTAATCAAATGGACGAAGTTGTTGGAACAGTATTGTTTGGAGAAAATCTCAGTACTTTCAAAGAAATTTCAAGTAAATTCTGGGGTCTGGTGGGATGTATTTCCATCTAACAGTTAATCAAAAATGTTACAAGGGTGGTTTTGCCTTCATAAGAGTGTATTTATCTGCTTTAAACTCTGATTTGAAGGCAGTCACATTCTCAGTCACAGCTGGGTGGGTGAGAGTTAACTTTGAAGGTTAGTTTGTAGTGGTTTGCCTTTGTGTAATTCTTTTGACCACAAGTGAGAATTTTAACCAAAGATCTTCTTATGTGTTGACTCATCCTGTTTCAGGTGAATTATATTTTTGTATTTTTACCTTGGAAGAAGGCTTCAGAATGAGTTCAGGAGTTCAAACTCTAGTTTTTATTTTCTAATAGAGTGGTGCAGGAATGAGTCCTAAAACCCGGAAATGAGTTAGCAATTTAGCCCTCCCAGTTCCCTCATTTCAAAGTCAATGTTTGTTTGTTTTTGTTAGTTGGCTGAAATAAGGTCTGAGGTTAACACAGGATTAAGAGACTTTCACGTTTTGTTCCACCACAAAAAATGTGTCACTAAATAACCCACATGTAAATTTTCAAGCCTTTACATGTCTTAAAAAAGACGGTTGCTAACAAGTGGCTACATGAGATTATAGAGCATCATCACGCGGGACTGTGCTGAGCATGGTTTTACAGCTTTGTTGTTGTGGTGGTGACTTTTAAGTCATGTGACTGTGGTATAGATTGTCTACAGCTTAATATTTGCTATGTACTTATGGCTATTGCATTTATGCTTCAAAAATTATAAGTGGTGTTCTAACTATCTATCCATCCGTCTGTCCGTCAGTCCGTCCGTCCATCCGTCCATTCATCCATCCATCCATCCATCCATCCATCCTGATTGTTTTACTTAATGCTAAACTCTTTTAAAAATATATGTTATAATCGTTTTGACTTTCATCCCTCCATTATCTACAAGGGAAAAGTTGCAGTTTCTGATGACATTCCACCATAGCATTTATTGCATGGTCGTTTAAACTCTCTAATTTCTGGTATGTCTGATTTTAACCTTTTTTGGTTTATTTTGCAGTCAAAAAGCCATCTCCGTGTCAGGAGGTAGGAGATGGGGTTTTATTCAGAATCAGGAAAAAAAAATTGATTTTGACCTCCTGATCTTTTCCTCTCCCACCCAGGTATCGTTTCATGACTATGGACAGACTGGGCAGTGACCTTCAGAAAGTCTGCGAGCGCAACAAAGGTCGACTGAAGAAGGCTACTGTTCTCCAGCTTGGTCAAGAACTGGTAAGATCATTTTCATAGAAAACTTAATGAATTGTTGTATAAAGAAGCAAGGTGGAGTTGGAGCTTAAGGGCCACTTTAACAGATAATGACCTCGCTTTAAGATCTTTAAGAGCTCACACCTCTGACACTGTGCATTCACTTCTGTGTCATTACAGCCTTCTTCTCATTATAATTGTCATTCTTGTTTTTGTGTGTGTTCTCTCTGTTTGGCCTGTGTCAGGTGGATGTACTGGAATATATTCATGAGAACGAGTATGTCCATGCAGACATTAAAGCTGCCAACCTCATGTTGGGTTTCAGAGACCCTGAACAGGTTAGTCCACTGTAGATCACTAATTGTCCTGTATGTATTATTATTCATCTGGCCAGCAATGAGAGGCTCAGAAAGTTCCCAATCCCAAACACTCACATATTATACTATTTTTAATGGATTGATGGAACTGACACCTGCATTTCACTAAAATCATATTTTATGATTTAATTGTAACAAATTAAATTGATGGAATTGTTAGCATAGCAGTGTGCTCTTGTCTAACACACTTTATACACACTTTATGTATATGATGCAGTGTGTGTGTGTGTGTGTCCTGTAGGTCTACCTAGCAGACTACGGACTGTCCTACAGATACTGTCCCGATGGAGTCCACAAAGAATACAAGGAAAACCCCAAGAAGGGCCACAACGGAACCATCGAGTACACCAGCATTGATGCTCACAAAGGACTTGGTAAGCCTTCCAGTTCGAACGCAGATAAACACATGAGGAAAAAAAGCCAGCCATAAAGCAAAAAATTCACCTAAAACTGTTAACGTATGCTCAGGGAATCTGTCAGCTGGTATATGAAGCCATGTGACTTGTAAACGTTGCACATATACATTTGTTACACACAGAATATGCCACATTGCAGAAGATAAGGATGCTCTACCTTAAGTTTCACTGTGACATTGAGTTCAGGCTGGGGTTGGCAGTATTATTTTGGCGTCATTGGGCAAAAAACAACATTGAGTATCTTATAATTTAAGTGGCCTGAAATTTTTTTTTTCTGGTTTCTGTGCCTTTTCTCAGCTCTGTTCTAAGGCTTTTGAAAAGCTAGGCTGTGATGGGAGACATTGGTCAATCACAGGTTGTTTCAGAGAGAGGGCGTTGCTATTGGCTGTTCTACAAGTGCAGGTGTGTGTGCACATCCCTTCAGATGGTGAAAGCTAGATGCAGTGAATCCTGCAGAAAAAGTTGCTATGTCAGCATTGGCAACAGCTACCTAAACTTCAAAGCAACCCAAAACAGGAAGACTGGCTAATCAAAAAAGGGTCACTAAAAGAGTTTGACAGTAAATGCAATAAAACACATGTCGCCAAACCGTCTCACAGATGGAGAGAAAATGTTGCTAATAGTTTTGCCTTCTGTTAACCGGAGCCAAAGCTCACGGCTGCAGCTTAAGTTCATGTTCCATTTTAAAAGGATACCTGCCACAAAGCAATTCATTCACAGCACGACTACACTGTAAAACATTTGGGACAAAGTCCTTAGTCCTCTTTAAGTGCAAAATTTCCCGTTAAAGTTCAGCCAAATTAAACATGAAACTTAAGCAGTCTGAGTAAGCCAACTCAAGAAGGTTACTTCCAAAGTGACAATCTTGTCTCCAAATTTCATCTTGTGTTTTTTTCCTTGGCGGTGTTTTCTTGCTGACTTGGAGTGGATATGTCCTTGTAGGTGAATTGCCAGGACACCACCAGCAATAAACCTACACACAACCACCAGGACAAAGATACCCATTGATACTGTATGTCTTTTTCAGAGTCCTGATTTTACTTCTAGTGATTTTGGTATTAAGAGTGTGTGGGAAGAATCACAGGTATTCACAGTTCCCAGTATTTAGGTATTTTACAGTATCTATATTAACCCTGCCGTAAGCTCCGTCCTTTTAGTTGGCAGGTTTTGTTTGTCAATACATGTAAAAGAGTCTCGTCTCTCCGCCCCGCCGCCCTCTGCCTCTCTCGGCTGATATTGGGAACACATTAACTGGCAAATTGCCTACATGCTCCCTCTCTTCATTGACCATCGATTCCCCATCTGCGGCCCCTGCTGAATTCCCCAGTACCGTCTCTGTTTAACAATTCCCTAATTAGCTGAAGTCATAACCTGCATCGTGTATTCATCCCCCATTAATTAAGGGCTTTGATGTTTGGTTAGAGGGAGGCCCGAGCCACAGATAACCTCTATGAGCTCCACACCGACCAACTCCACTACCCTCCAGTTCGATATTGTGAGTTAGCATGGCTCGGACTGCCTAATCGCTGTGGTAGTGTTTCTATCAACATGATCAATAAGTAAAAGAGGGGCAGAAAATGTCTTGTCAGCAGTAAATATCAAATGGAAGCCATGTCAATTTTAATATGATTTTAAAAGAGTGGGAGAAAGGTGAGCTGTGAAAATTGTGATACACCTTTTTGCTACTTTACATGAAAGAACATAAAGTAAAAGTAAGCATCTGTCTTTCTACCAAGTGCTTTAATTGGAGATATAACAATGCTGCAAGCTTGACAGAGTTAATCATTGTTTTAAACACAGATCCATTCCTGTAGTACACCAGTCCTTCAAAGAATTCAACAAACTTCTAGCTATGGGAAGAAAACACTAAAATATTTATCTTTCTGGGCCTATATTCACAAAGATTCTCAGAGTCCGCTCAGAGAGCTCCTAACTTAGCCTAAAAATTCCTAGCAAGGAATCTTAGCTTAAGAGTGATTCAGGAAGTTTCTGAGAACAACTCTGAGCAAGGAGGGGACAGAAACTTTTATCTTAGTGAGGAGGTGTGGTTGACCCCGTTGCTAGGTATGACGCAGTCTTCTTAAAGCTGTGATTGGTTGTTACAAAAAAAAAAGCACTCCTAGTAATGAATGGACAGTGAAATGAACCGATCATAGAACTTAGACTGTAGGCTATTAAGAAATGTGTAATCATGAAAATAATTTTATGTCATGATGATGAAACTCAGCAAAATTAAATTAATTGTTACACAGCTTCCAAATGTTTGAATGTAGGCTATCTCATTCACATGCTGATTATTATAGCCTATTGATTTGCTTATTGTTATGTTTACTCGCCATGCTGGTAATTTTACTAGGCTACTTAATCTATTTGATATTAATGGTAGACGCAGACTCAGCTGTCAGCAATTACTGTGATTGTTGGCCTCCTTGTAAAAAGCGGTTTGATTTGGGAGAATGACCAATGAAATGGACAAAAAAGAATGAGAAAGCCAAACTGGACAGAAGAGCAGTGCCTGCTGTTTGTGCAGCTCGTGGAGGAGAACAAGGAGTTTTAAGAGGGAAATTTGGTCCCGGGATCACGGCACAAAGGAAGAGGCAGACTTGGGAGCGCGTTGCCCGACAAATCAATGCGTCATTCCCTCTCCTTTCACGCACAAGCAATGAACGGGCGTTATTGTGTTACTACGCTGGGTGGGAAAAGTAAGTTAATCCCTGATGAGGTCAACCACAAACATTATCCCTGCGCTATCAAGCTGGTAGCGTCTTATTAAATCACTGTCGTTCTATATACGGAGAATATCTCTCCTTCCTCTCTGTCTTTCCGCCATCTTCTCTGTTTAAGACACTCTTAGGCTTCTTAAAAGTCCTCCTCCCTCCTCTTAACAGTTTTTCACCTTAGGAGCTCTCTTAAGGCCTAAGATGCTTTGTGAATAACTTTTATCTTACCAAGGGAAAATTCTAAGAAAAATCTTAGAATTCTAGGAATTCTAAGATTTTTCTTAGAATGACATCACTAAGAGCTACTTTTAGTCTTAGGATTCTTTGTGAATACCGGCCCTGGATATTAGAAAAATTTAGACTTTTCCTCTATAACCCCATTTGAATTTCTTTCCCAACTTTCCCAACTTTTATGGCATTAAAATTAAGGTATTTGTATAAGTTCACAGACAATTTTTGCCAATCACCATTATTAGCTTAAACCCTTGGCACTTGCTTTTATTGCACGTATGTAACGGGTTGTTGTCAACCTGAGTGATGTCCACTTCACCTGTGTCTCCTCTCCTGTGTGTCTACACTTAACCCCACTGTACAAAAATGGAGCCAGAATGGTGATGTCATTTGAAGTCAGAGGCCATGTAGTGGTGATCTCCGGCGGTGTTGAGTTCCCGCCCAAACACCTGTCTGACCAATCGTGAGCAGCGTCATCGATGGCAAGTTCACCGATTGGCATACTGTCGATCATGATGTCAAAAACCATTTCTATAGCATCAAACTAATTCAAACCAAACCTAAAAATATGAACACTTGAACAAACATCAGTGTGGTAAGAACCACTGAAAATGACAGAAACCATCTTTAGGAGAACTTTATTTGACTTTTACTTTAGGTTTATAGTTTGGCTCATGTCCCATCCACTAACGTAGAAAGGGTGGGGTTTGTGAGCTGTACTGCAGCCAGCCAACACATGGTGATTGTGAAGTTTTAGCTTGAGTTCTGGAATGCTGTCATGCCGGTCATATTTATATACAGTCTATGGTGTGGACGAGCAAAGCCCCGCCCTCAGTTAAATACAGAGAAGAGGATTTTCTTCAGCTGGCAGGGACTGAAAGGGTCTGGTTTGCTATAGTAGTATTATCAAGTTAAATGACCATCACCACTAATAACAACCTACTTGCTGTTGTATGGCATTTCCAGTAAATATCACAACATAAAATCTGTTGTGTTTTAAAAGCACAAATGTAGAAAGACAGCAAGTAGCATACTCAACCCACTTCTTACGTGAATATGTCTCCAGTCTAATCCCGAGCACAAAGCTGGTAAGTACAGTAAGTGCATATTAAAGGGTTTCTGTGTGGTCGGAGGGTGTTCGATGTAGTATGATAACCTGACGCTCACTTGCTGTCAGAACACACACAAAATATACACATTTGAATAGTAATTTCAGCATTTCATTAGTATAAACTAATGTATCAACTCCCGAATTTCATTCCAACAGCCTTACAGGATATTGTCATCTTTGAGTGTTTTCAACTGCGCATAGAGATTATGACCGAGGACCAGACCCTTATCTGCCCCTCTATGACCTGATAGCACCAATCCCCACAAAGATGTTGACAGGTTGCCATGGTGAGGTTTGGTGATGCAGCTGGTGAATGGCAGGCCTTTGAACCTTGAGCTAAACGGTGTAATTACCACCATTCGGTGGGCGTCCATCGGACAGAAGACGACAGGACTGTGAAGCAGAAGGGTTAAGAGTGTGACACTACAGCATGCTTTAGGGAATCTGAATAACAATAAGAGATAATTAACAACAACACAATTGCCGCCGCCTCACCTCCCTGTCTAAAGCATGTAGAGAACGTGTAAGGTGCGTGTGTGTGTACGTGTGTGTACTTATGGGGGTGTTATGTATTTATGTATTGTGCGTCTCTCAAGCATGTCCAGACTGCCTCTGAGAGCTGTTTATGTGAACACACGTGCATATCTCTTTGCACTGTCCTGGGTCTTTCCTCATATGAGGGTGAAATGCATTAAATCCAGAAGAGCAGACACACAAAACACTATTATGAGCTTTGATAACGTGCTCAGAGCACGCACAGAGGGCAGCAACGCTTAATGTAGTCGTTGATCTTTTTAATTGTTAATCTATTACGGCACTCCGGGAGTTGCACCGCTTTTTCCAGTGTCAGTATCACATGTATTTTTCATCTTTATTCTCCTTTAACGGGCTCTCAGTAGCAATGAAGTGTTGTGCAATTATTTACAACAATAGGAAGCCACATTGTAACACTGGCTTAATGCACACTTTACACCCACAAGGGCAAACACACCCAACTCTTATTATCAGAGTTGTTGAGATGTAGTGTAACTAACAATGGCGGTGTCATATTTAAACCTGACGGACTGCTGATAGTTCAGTCAAGTAGTTTTATTACTGACTTTATAGTCTGTGCAGTTTAAGACACCCTCAACCTAAATTCCATATTCTGACTACACACTGTTTTTGTCTGTAGAAATAATCACTGAACAGATTAGTCAGATTAAGTATTCAGCAGGTGTGTTTACATGTAGCCTAATATTCCACTAATAATCACAACAATAGCCCAGTCAAATTAAAAATGCCTCATGTAACCACATTGAGATTATAACCACAGATTGGAAAGAATTTTTGGGTTGGAAGGTGGGGTATAAACCTTTGATAAATTGTTCAGTTGGATAATATTAGTGCCTAATAGGGATGCACCACATATTCGGTAACCGAATATATTCGGCCGAATATTGCAAAAAAACACACATTTGGTATTCGGTGGAATAAGTTAAAAGCAAGGCCAAATAATAGTGGCGTGTTTTGATAACACAATCAAACAGCATGCCTTGACGGGCGGAGTAAAATGTCGGCAGTGTGGCGATCCGTCCATTAACGCACTCGCATTTGCGACTAAAAATAGTTTTGAGCGAGCAAAATAGGCTTAAATAATTCAGCACGCTGTGTGAGCAGCCTACAGATTTCAACCAGCAGCAGAAACAAAAGGCAAATCCCATTGGTTGTGGGTTGAACGGGGGGTCACAGACACAGACAGTAATGCATTCCTGTCAATTACGGCAGCCATTGGCTTACCCGGCGACTGAGAAGTCGGCTCCAATAATGTCCTCTTCTTGGCGTGTGAACTGCCCAGAAGTACCTGAACAGCTGAGCCAGCCGAACACAGGTATGTGACGTGTCAGAGGAGAAACGAGCCGTTAACGGCCCACAAACCTCACCGCACTTTAGGGACTGTTCTTTACTTATGAAGGGACTGTCAGGGGAGGAGGGTGGCTGGTTGATTCTTATTTTATTTATTTATTTTATTTTGATCCCCCCTATGTTCATCACTCATTGATGCTGTTTTTGAAGTATGAATAAGTCAATAAGTAATTTATTCCATTGAAATATCATTGATGTATTATAGAAAAGTGATTTATCTTTTCATAAATGACAAAAGGCACATCTGCCTCATTTTTGCTGTGGTATCGTGATACTACTCAGAACCACGATATTTTCATTGGTATCGTACAGTGGGTCCCAATTTTGGTACCGTGACACCACTAATCTGGAGGGGGTTCATCTGCAAAAACTAATAAAAAACTAAACAACGATATTCAGTATTCGGTACTCGGTATTCGGCCAAGCGCTTAATATTATTCGGCTTTGGCTTCGGCCACAAATTTTCATTTCGGTGCATCCCTAGTGTCTAATAACCATGTAAATGCTTAATCTGATTGTTTATCTCTGGTTGGAATAAATATAGTTTTTCTGTTTGCCTCGCATGGGGTTAACAGGAAGTTAAGTTGCTGGTGTGTGTGCCATATACAACTTGCCGCAATGGATGTTTCTACAAGACCCCCACTGCTGATTTTTTTGCTAGTACCTCATTCTCATGTGAGTGCTCTGATAAATAAATGTATTATTTTCTTTTGAAACGGTGGCCTTATTGGAAGCCGTACACAAGATGCGTCTTTAACGGCTTGGAAAAGCCAACTTTCGAGAGCGTGGCAGCAAGTTGCGTCTGAGGTTGCTAACCTTATGGGCCCGAATGACGCATTGTGCGTCCAAATTCACACCTGTTCTTCTCTATTGATTTTCTCTGCGACTGTGCGTCATAGCGAGAAGTCACGCATATCACGTGAAACAGCAAAATTGTAGCTTTCCGACAAGACCAAGCACTTGTCGGTAGTCCGATGTTTTCACAGCGAAAAAAAAGATAAATTTACACTAAAATGATGAATAACAGAGCTTTCATACAGCTTTGCACACACATTACTCTTGGATGGATTACTCGCGAATGCAGGGTGGCACAGAAATGCCACGCATATCACATGAAAGCGCAGGACTAGAGCTTTCATGTGATACCACACACATTGTGCTGTCATCCCATCATGCTATAAATACAGATTAATTGTCTACAAAATGAAAACCTGATGAATTTCTTTACAATCCATTATACGGATCTTGTTGTCAGTCACTTCATATAGTGAGGAATATCGTATCTTACCACGTCTTAGGCTTGCGTGTGTTTCTCCCTGTCTATCCACATTTGTAGTCCGGCTTTCAAGATGCAAATATCTCCATATTGTCCAGCTGACACTCCATCAAACTTTGTATGACAAGACCAGCGCACTTCACCTTTGCGCACCCAGACAGCTGCAGCCTAATTATACATGCTGACAGGGCCGTAGTCACCATATACATTTGTCTGTCTCTATGTGTCAGCCCTGCGATAGTCTGGTGACCTGTCCAGGGTGTACCCTGCCTCTCGCCCAATGTCAGCTGGGATAGGCTCCAGCCCCCCCGCGACCCTCAAGAGGATGAAGCGGTTAGAAGATGGATGAATGGATATCTATGGATGAAAGGAAAGACATCTGTTGGCTGTGATTAGTTGGTCCTCATCACATGACGTGTGTGACATGTGATGACCTGTGTTTCAGACTCAATTTATCTCACACCCTGAAAAGTAGGCTCTCAGGAACACGTGCACACAGCGACGACATTGCTCTGCCGATTGAATGCGCCTGCTGGGCGTTTACTTTGAAAGCAATGAATTTGAAGGCGCAAAAAAACATGGCATTTGTACGGCCCCTGATGTGACCTCTAGCTCACCAAGTAGAGTGTGCGCCCCCTATGGGCTAAGTGGTGTTGGTTTGAATCCGACAAGCAGCCCTACTCTGCAACTGCATTCTCCAGCTGTTCTACCATAAAGGAAATACAAAAACTAAATTAATTATTTAAAAAAAGAAACAGCAGCTTAATGTGACGTTGTTGCTGCAGGCTAAACCGTGGAATCACTGGACATAATTATTGTCTACTGCTACCATTAGCATTGGCCTACACATAAGACTTTAAGGAAACAACAGTAAATTGTAGCGTCTGCATGTGAGATGTTTAGGGGACATCTGTAATTTGTAGCTTCAGAAAATATCTAGGGTTACACTTACTTTACATACTACTAAAATGTATAAACAGATGGAACCGCTCCTCTTTTAACACTTTATGTATTGAATGAATTGAATTTTCTCAATCCAGCAGATTTGGTCCTTCACAGCAAGCAGAACCACTTTTCACAAGTCAAAAGGTTACATTCTAATTAAATGCTCTGGGGGCACGTAAACGCAAATTTTATTGGATCACTTTATTTAGTATATTTAAACAATTCAGTTTGAATCTCTCCTCAGAATGATTTCAATCGGATTGAAGAAATGCTGTCCATGTAGCTGCAGCTGTAGATTTATATTGTGGCCTGAACACATGGCAGACCACATGTTTGACCCTGACCAGTAATGAATTTGATTAATGACACATTGCAAACCTTTATTAATTGAAAACAAAAATCTCCTTAGAAACTACACATTGGTTCCCACCCTCAAAGTTGGGTTGTTTTAAGGTTTCTGATGCCAGCATGTAAGGACATTAGCTAACATCACTCTTCTCAAGGGCCCTTTCAGTGTCAACATCCAGTCTTTAACCACCCTTTCCATTCTGATCATCCTCATTGATTGTTGAGCCTCCCTGCTGGGTCCAAGCAGTTTAGTGTTCCCAGCTAACCTCAGAGTTTTTTATTCAGGCACATCTCAACATTTATGTCCTTGAAGTGGTTTCCTTTCATCATGCACTCTCCTTAGCAACACATCCCTGTCTTAATATTTTGTCCTCATGTCAAAGATCCCAGCTATGATGACCAGGTTAAAAAAAAAAAAGTTGTAACACCTATAACACCAATGTGCTTTTGTGTAATCAGATTACTGCCCACCCATTCCATGTAATCTGGTCCTGTATAGCAGTGACCACGCTTCCTCTTTAGACCAGCCCGGTGGCTGGGGAGGATCAATGCTGGCCGTGGCTCAGGGAGGAGATTTCTCCCCTCTGATGGAGCCAGTCGATAGGTAATTTCTCTGGAGACGTGTGGCGGCCGTTACAGTATTGAGCTGCTAAAACTCCCTGGGCTCGACCCCTCTGGATGGACTTGGTCGACAAGTATTGATAGACCTCACACATTAATGTAGACCCCTGCAATCACACACACTCACAATAAGACGCAAACGCACTCTAGACTTGTCCTTAAACAAGTCTTAGTATATGGGAAATCATGCTGGTATCATACATACAATTTTCATGTCTATATGAAATTCCCCAATATTAAATTCTGTTGTTCCACCTGCCCTTCTGATCAAATCCCTGCAGTGCTGAAGTGTTTTTGGTTATGATCTGTGGAAAGCCTTTGTACCCTTAGGAGACATTTACAGTGCAGACACACAGCTGATTACAGTGCTCTTAATAATTAAATTCCTAGGTGTAAAGCATGTTTTGAGCACAGTGGTTCTTCAGAGTGCTGTTAAATTCAATTTAGATGAATAAAGAATGAAGAATTTGTCACTGCTTTACTCACATTTATTGCACATAGCAAGAAAAACAGCAGAAACAGCAGTGACTCAAACCAAAGTCTGCCAAATAGCGGATTTAAAATAGGATTAAAAGAGTATTGCACTCCTGTAATATTGTTGGATTCATGATGAGGGGGGAATGAAAAAAATAAAAGTATCGTTATCAATGCAGCAGAGATATTGTTGGATTTTCTTAAAACCATTAAACAAAATTTACTTTAAGGAAAAACTGAATATTTATTCTTAAATGGTCCTTTAGTACAACCAAACACTGAACAATACATTTTTTAGGTGATCAAAATGTTACACTTAACTATTATGAACATAAAACACACTGAAATAGCAACAGCTACAACTATGCCTATACTCAGTGAATCTGGGTTATGCCCTGGTTACATTACCTTTTTGGAACTTCCACATTGGCTTTATTTTCCAGCCCTGTAGGTTGTCACTTGTTCAAAACTTGGTTTAGCCATTACCCACAATGCATCACAACTACCGATTGTTAAGTGGAAGATTCAGGCAGGTAATGCTTATAAATAGCCTTGATCCTCTAGCCTCAAGTCAGAGATGAGGAGCAGGTTACACAGGTCTGGTTACTCACTTCTTTGCAACTCCACACCCACAGACAGAAAAGGTTTTATAGAGCTACAAATATGTATGCTAGTAGTACTACCCAGTACCTGTGAACAGTGTATCAGTGTAGTTCCCTTTGGAATCACGCTAGGGATGGCATTGTTGGTTGGTTGGTCTGTTATGGCCAGTATACACTGTGCGATTTTGGGCTGTCCCAGACGAAAGATGACCATTGTGGGAGAAACATGGCGATATCTTTGGTCATGGCTCTAAAATGGTGGTCTTACGTCGCACTGTGAGACAGGTTCAAGGACTACCTCTTGAAGCTCATCGAGAGAATGCCAAGAGTGTGCAAAGCAGTAATCAGAGCAAAGGGTGGCTATTTTGAAGAAACTAGAATATAAAACATGTTTTCAGTTATTTCACCTTTTTTTGTTAAGTACATAACTCCACATGTGTTCATTCATAGTCATAGTACTTCAGTGAGAATCTACAATGTAAATAGTCATGAAAATAAAGAAAACGCATTGAATGAAAAGGTGTGTCCAAACTTTTGGCCTGTACTGTACGTTGTAACTTGCGATTCAGTAGTAAACGGCCATCGTACAGTCTGCACACATCAAACTTGATGTCGTACCAAAGTTTATTAGATCCACGTCTCATAGTATGTCATGCAGTAGTCTTATAAGATTGCTAAAATTGCACAATGTATAGAGGTCATTAGTTGTGGATGAATCCTACTCACTTTGGTGACGCTGTGACTTTTCCCCTAGCACCACCATAAATAGTTAATAGTTTTGGATCAGAGTGAAATGTCATGCCACTATTCGATGGACTGCCACTGTCATGTCTCCCTCAGGATGAACAGTGAGAAAGCTGGCGATTCCATAACATTTCTTCTATCATCAGGTCAAAATTTAACCTTCAAATCTAATACCATTCCTATCTGCCCCAGTTGTGCTTCGTGTTTAGTGCTAATTAGAAAATGTAAGCTTGCTAACACGCAACATATTGTAAACATGAGAAACATTAGCTGCTAAAATTTGGCTGTTAACATTGTCAGCATTAAACAGCTAAAATATCAACCACTACTCCTAATACATTTACTTCACCACAACTGCTAATCATCAAAAGTAAACTTTGTATCTCAGCTTTTATGTATCTTACAATTTGATCACAGAGCTCCTAGCATGGCTTGAGTCTTGCTTATTGATACAGAATTAGAGGGTTTTTTTTGTTGTTGTTGTTTTTTTTTTTTAATCTTCCAAGTTTGAACATAAAAATGGCCTCAGGTTGTGACCATTAGAGCAGGTTGTCTGTATGTATCAGGCTCACACACAAGTACGAAAGGAGTCAACAACACACCATTGTTGATTTCTGTAATGTGGTAGTAATTTGGTCTCAGACATTTCTATGTTTTACACTCAGTAAACAACCAGTGGCTGTAGCTCAAGAGACAGAGCAGGTCACCCACTAATTGGAAGATCAGCAGTTCAACCCCCAGCTCCTTCAGTCCCCATGTCGAAGAATCCTTGGCCAAGATAATGAACCCCAAATTATGAATGTAGCAGGTGACACCTTGTGCCACCAATATGTGAAGGGGTGAATGTGATTCGTAGTCATGCACTTTGAGTGGTTGGAAGACTAGATAGGTGCTATGCAAGTGCAAATCAATTTACTAAGTCCATTACCAGACAGTGTCAGGATCATGTCAAAAGCCACAGGTGTCTGGTTTCATAAAATCGGCCACTGTAATAAGAAATAATTGTAAATGTCATTTAGAGAATTCCAAAGTGCTTTTTGTGTTTGTGGAGAGGGAACCATAATCATCCTCTAGTTATTCTACAGTACGTAATATCATTGGCAGTGTGTTTCATCTGAATCCATGCAAACAAACTGTAAATGAAGTTTTCATCTTCATCGGTCTCCATCTAAGGCCAAACAAAAATGTCTCATTGACAGGAGAAACAGTTTAAGAGATGATTGAGTATCTGTGCTGCACGGTTCTTGATTTATTCATGAATCACAAATCTGCTACACCTTTCCAGTACTGTAAATGGTACTTGTGTCCAACCTTGACTGCTCTGGGGAAAGATCCATGGTTTGAAAATATTATATAGCAACTCTTTGTAATAAGAGTGAAACTGCTAGCGAATTTGGTACTGCTGCTTTTTTATTTTGTCTTTTTAAAAGTATTCTCTTGGTCTGAAGGGGAGAAAAAAAAAGCTTTCACGCACTGAAACTTGTGATGGAGTCGGGTGATTTATGACTGAAAGAATATGAATGGCAGCTGAGTATTAGATACGATTATGAGATAGATAGTACTACTTTTTCTGACCACCTTATCTTCCTGTCTCTTTATAGCTCCATCTAGACGTGGTGACCTTCAGATTTTGGGTTTTTGTCTTCTTCACTGGTTATGTGGGTCTCTGCCTTGGGACAGAGTTCTCAAGAACCCAACTCAGGTCCAGGAGGCCAAGGCCAGGTAGGTAATCACTTGTATTCTTACTACAGCAGAAACCTATAGGGATAGTTTGGATCTTTTGAAGTGGGGTTGTATGAGGTGCTTGTGCAAAGTCAGTGTATTACGTACAATTTCGGGTGGCACAGTACCAGTTTGGAAAAGCAGGCAGGAGTACCGCCACACAAGCAAAGCAGTGTACTGCTGTGGATGGGAACAGCAGCAAAATGTATTTTAGCCACTTAAAAAAAAATCTGTTCAATGGTACACTATGTTAAGAGTATTTTCACCACTTAACCTGACTGCAGACAGGCCTTTCTGACTGGTAAACTGTCAACAGCTTCACTTCCTCATCTGTGCTCTCATCAAAGCCACCAGACTCCCATTGACAAAAAAAGTATTCTAGCTTGCATAACTTGGAAGTTGCTGGTCTACAGCTGTCTCAGTCAAATAATTTGTTTGTGTTATTTTTTTTTTTTACTTTGGCGAATCCAAACCAAACATGTCAAATGATAAAGTCACACAATACCACAAACTAACTGACTGAAGCAGCAGTTGTTTTTTGGCAGTCCTCTGCTGTGTTCTATAGTGTAAGATAAAGGTTGACCAATTAATCGTTTTGCCCAATCTTAATTGGCGGATCTTGGCTCTGATAGTGGCCAACGGCTGGGCAGCCTCCACCAATCAGGCGGGGTCGCACATCACCAATTGGAGCAAAGAGAGGAGAGAGAAAGCAGGTCCCTTCTGCTTTGTAACTGTGTCTAGTGTATTGCAGCTGCAGCATCCTTGACTAAGTGAATGCTGCCACTCCCTGTTTCAGATTAAAAGCCCTCATTGCAATTTAAAAGCCCTCCAGGATTTCATACGTGGTCCAGCTATATACTGGGTTCTGACTTAAACTTATTTTGCTCTGTTTTCAAATCAAATAAATTGAAATTAAAAGCCCTCGTTTCAAATTAAAAGCACGCCAGCATTTAATACATGGTCCAGCCATATACAGTGTACTAGGCTCCGACTTACTGTGCATTCCAACACCCATACTACTACTACTACTACTACTACTACTATATACTAGTACTAGTATACTATACTGCTATATAGTATGCCAGAAAAAGATTTACTATGTCCCACTACATAGTGTGTCAAATGCAGTATACCAAAAATACCTGGATGTTCTGTTACATCCACTCAGATTTTGTAGTATGCAAGCCAGCATGCCTTTCCAGCCTTTCTGACCCACAATCCTCTGCGCAGTGAAAGATCTGTCAAATCTACGGTCAGGTGTCTCACTTATGGATGACAGTGCTTTCAAGTGACAGATGACCAGTTGATTAGTAATGATAGGAATAGTAATTGCTTATTTGAATAAAACAATCATAAATATAACCAACAACAAAAGGGTATAAGTATTAAATAACAATGACAGAGAAATGTACAGCTCATGTAATATAACTATTGTGAATATAATATGTTAGTACCTCTGAAATGGTTGACTATTGAGTTGAATTGGATTTCTGTTTACTGCAGTGACATTGATGAATTAAGAAATTTGAGTTATTTGATTCTGCTTGATCTAATTAGAATTAGGAATGAATATAACGACCTTTAATTAATCAACTTGATTTGTGGTGTTTTCTGTTCTTTTGTAGTGTAGAAGTAAGCAGTCGGGTTATTTTACTTTTACTTCACTTTAAATAAATTTGACAGGTGAGGATTTTTGTGTCCGCCTGTCTGGCGCCCAACAATTTCTTAGGTTTCTACGCTACAAGCTCAAAAAATAAATATGGGTCCCACCTAGATTTTTTACGGTTAGTTTGATGTTCAGTTCCAGATTCATATATTTATTTAGCTATTTATCCCTGACTGTGATATTCAGTGATCAGACTTATTTTTTCACTTAGATATCTATTACTTTGACTTAAATGTTTATTTTCAACAGTGATCTAGTTTCTAATGAAGTCCAAAGTTTTGAATGTAAAATATTTTTTTTGTTGTTAGTTGTGCTATAAAATACTTGGTGAAACTTAACATCAATTTTAGAGACTGTTGAGAGATGTTGATTTCATATAATTCTTCAAATCTGATTTGTAATGTTGTATTGAAATGAAAGTTGTTCATAGTAGTTTGCTCTCTACCACATTATAGGTACACTTGCGATGGTACAACGTACTAGAATTGCAATGCTCTAATACTAATAAATACAACATATAAATGTACTGGTTATCACTGTTTTTTATGGTTTGCTTTGACTTGGATTCATCTTGTTCTCCTGCTGTGTTCTTCCCACCTTACTATCTACCCCTGACTTGCATCTCTCATAATGTTTCTCTCCTCACTGTTTTATCTCCACTTACTCCTCCCTCAGACTGATGGATAATCTGCCAGGCTCAGTCCAGCAGCTGTCAGTAAGCGGAGCCAGCACAGGTAAGCCTGGGCCACAGGACATCATTTACACCTCTTACATTATACTGAAAATTTGGAAATAAGACGACAAGCCTGGGGAGCAGCAGAGACGAATCTCTGTGTCTAATCGTCTGCTTTTTTAAGGGAGATCCAGAGTAAAAATCAGAGCCAAGACTAATTCAGGTAGAGGGGCTGACATGCACAGGGCATATGGGTAGCAGCTGTTGTAACAACACTATTACTGTATGCATAGACAAAATGTTTAAAAGGTTTCCAGTCAAAAAAGGAATCTCATGTCTCATTTCTCATGTTTTCCATCAGCTAATTTGCAGCTGAAACTCAGACAAGAGACAAGCCACAATTCAGATCATATAGATCACACCGCAAAGGGTACAGAACTTTTAAAAGCAAAGTGAGTAATACTTTGTCGATGGTTATACTGTGCCCTCAACTTTCTCTACTGTTTGGATGGATGAAACTCAACCCTGACTAAAGTTATTTTCACAATTTAGGGGCACCACTACGTGCTTTAATGACAGGAAATTTATCTTCAACATATCAAATTACACATCAAACAAGAGCAGCAAGCCTTGGTGCAATTAGATAATTCTATCTTAGTTTAAAAATTTTCATCTGCCAAACACAAAAAGCAGTACACAAAGTCATACAACTGTAGTTACAGCAAGGTAAGGTTAGACCATATCTATGACAGTAGTTTGGTAGCATTAATGATGTTTGGAGAAGCTGTCAGTGTTTTTACATGTGAGAGTCACCACCTCTAGGTTTAAGGCCATGGTTCTCTGCCTCTGTCTCAGGGTCTTGTTCACGAGTGAGGGTAGAATGGAGCATAAGATAGATCAGTGGTTTGGCGTGGCGTCCTCAGTGATGCGGGCGCTGTGCCAGGCCGTCATGGTGAAGAGAGAGCTGAGCCAGAGAGCAAAGCTTTCAATTTTCTGTTCCATCTACAACCAGCCCTCACCTATGGTCATGAGCTCTGGGTAATGACCGAAATGAGTTTCCTATTAAGGGTGTCTGGGTTCAGCCTTAGAGATAAAATGAGGAGCTCGGACATCCGGAGAGAGCTCGGACTAGAACCGCTGCTCTTACGTGTTGAAAGGGGTCAGTTGAGGTGGTTCAGACATCTCATCTGGATGCCTCCTGGGCGCCCTCTGTTAGAGGTGTTCAGGGCACGTCAAACTGGTGGGAGGCCCCGGGGCAGACCCAGAACATGCTGGAGGGATTACATATCTCTTCTGGTCTGGGAACGCGTGAGCTTGAACTCTGGTTTGGCATAAACACACACAAGTGCTCAGGGCATGCTGCTCATAGATGGAGGCTGTTCATATATATAGGTTTTAGCAAAAATGCATGTGTTTTAGAAGTACTGAGCCTGTGACTGGATAAGTGTCATTTTTTATATTGCATGAGTTGATATAATTTTGCTGTTATTAAAGGTTGTCTACGACTTCAGTTCAAGAAAAATGTTTGTCTCTTTTAGATTCTCCGTTTAATTTGGAGTTATGCAAGAAAAAATGAGTTTGGATATATTAAACTGGCCAACACAGTGTGTTGCCAGATGACGTGTTCAGCTTTGCTGTGGTGGGAGAGAGGGAATGCCAATGCAGTGGGATTCTTTACTGAAATGAATGACAGGCTGCTTTTCTTCATGCTGGGCTAATGTTGGCTTTAACATGGCCTAAGCTTGCTTGATGTTAATAGGACATTTAAATGGGTTATCACCCAAGAACGTGAAGAAAGAATGCTTAACAACAGTCCAGACTGTAGATCAAATGCTCATTCTAACAAAGAATAAGACACTCCGTCTCTCCCTCAGTTACCTGAAGCTCCTGAGTAACTTTGTACCAATTAAACACCTGTCCCATTGACATGCCTTTCAAAGTTTGTCGTGTTTTATCTCACCTCTTTATAAGGAGAGGTCACACCTGTGTGAGAGCTTACTGTGTGATGTATGTTTGGGACCGGGTGCTCCTCTGCTGACGAGGCCCGGCTGCCCGCCACAGATAAGAGCCAGGGTATGCATCAACTACGTGTGTGTGTGTGTGTGTGTGTGTGTGTGAGAGAGAGAGAGAGAGATACAAGTTCTGCCGCAGTATGTGTCATACACGTTGTCTGGCCAGTGTGTGATGCATCGTGTATGACACTTCTACACACACACACACACAGACACACAGACACACACACACACACACACACACAATGCATATCCATAGCTGTGTGCATGCCTAATCTACTCTGTGAGGAGATGCATTGCCAGGCAGTGTATTATCTGGACTGTGAGACCTTCAGGTTCATCCCATCTTTGCTGCTGCATGACTCAAGTGTCCCTGAAATGGTTTCATACGGAGGACTTAGCACTACTGAATCGAAAAGTCTCAGTTGGTAAAATCAAACCAATGTCATTAAATGGTCTGAATGATCTGACTTGATCCATTGTTTTGTTCAAGGTTGAACCCACTGACGTAAATCTTGTTTGACATTCACTCTGTTCCTGTCTTCAGATGAGGTGGCCGCATTCCTCAGTTATGTAAAAACTCTAGACTACCAAGAAAAGCCAAACTACCAGCGTCTCAAACAGCTGTTGGCCACTGTTGTCACAGGAAGACTTGACCTCTCCATACCACAAGGACCTGCAGGGGAGTCAACCACAAAGGCACAAGATCCCCCCACCAGGGAAAAGGTGAGAACAACAAGGTCAGGGGCCTAGTATCAAAGACTGTCTATGTGAAGCTGTCTCAATTTTAAAATGGCCTTCTCATGTATACACAAATTGCATCCACATGAGCTTTTCTGTGTCATTTCACAGAGACCCCTCTGTCCACAGTGAAACACCTGAACAACATAAAAACAGCTTTATCTCTTCTTCATCGACCTCTTTTCAGCTGGCAAGCAACAAAACTGCACTGTAGAACATCTGATAAAGAGTGAGAAAGAGAGTCCAGCTGACTGAATCATTATTACTATGATCGACATTTCAAATGAGTGATCACAGAGAAAGTTAGAGGCTACTAAAGGTGGTTTTCTTAACTTAACTACCACTCAGGCCCAGAGCCTCATGTCATTGGTTTGAAAAAGTCGCGTTTACCCTGTACACACTGAAACACAAGCTGGCACTTCAAGATTCGTTTGCTCTGAAGATTGTTTTTATGTCATATTTTGTGTCAAAGTGACGAATGGGAACAACTTCCTAAAACTTTTGTTAGCTGTGAAACAGGCTGCGATGTAAACAGCGTCAGTTTAGTCCACTGAAAGTTCTTGATTTTGCCACCAACGTTAGTCTATGTGTCTGACAGCTAATAAGATAAGTTACACCTTGAGAAATAATGGTGTGGCAATGGCAAATTTGAGAGTGTCAGTGGCAAAAACAAGGTATTTTATTGGATGACATAAACTGACGGCGTACAAATGCCCTGAGTGTTTACACGTCAGCCCGTTTTACAGCTGCCAGAACACTAAATACTGGATTGATTTAAAAAATTGTTGTTCCCAGTAGTCACTTAGACAAAAATATGGGCAAATGGGGACCACTTTGAAAAATGTTGGACTTACCTTTTACCCGGCTGAATTTGGACGTACTTTAAACTTTGAACTGAATCAGTATATGTTGCAAGATCGCTTTCAAACAGTCTCCTTAGATTTATACATTGAAATATAAGATTGCACTGGTTACTACTCAAGCTAATTTCTTTCATTTCAAACAAAAGGGTGTCATTTACAGTTATGACTGGTTTAAGCTGCCTCCCAGATTAGCTCAAGTCAAAAAGTCACAAAACACATTTAGAATGGTCTCTTTACCACCCTGCTATGACAACGTCCCCACCCTTATCCTCACATCTTGAGTGAGTCCTCTCGAATCAAACAGGCTCACACAACACTGCTAATCATGTCATTCTTGGGCAGGCCACCCAACTATGGTATGGCTACCCATAAATATTTACCCCCTGTGACAGTAGCAGAGGTTCAAACATTGTTTGATGTCATCCTGTTTGCCCCTGTCATGTACTACTCGTCAGCATCAGCTCTTGTTAATTCAGCCATAATGGCAGCGAGGTATGAAAGTCAAATTAACAGTACAGCACTGTGTACATGCCAAGCCTTACAGCAGAATCTGAAGAGATGGCTGTATTATTAGCAGGACAAAAATGCTGGTATTAACCCATAACTTGTCCAACAATAAAGCCCTGTCTCCACCAAATACTTTCAGTATTGTACCTTTGGAACCAAATGTAACCACAGACATGAGGCCCGTTTCCACTGAAGAAGTTCCTGGTACTATTTGGGGGGCAGGAACTACCACAGGAACGTCCTCTCAACTGCTGTGTCTCCACTGAGAGTGGAGTCGGAGGAAGGTTCCTGTAAAGTTACCAGGCTCTTGATGTGATGTAATTGTTGCGCAACCATTTTTGACCAGGGCGACGTAGTGGCGTAGGGACGCTGTTAGCTATGTCTGTAATAACTCACTAAGCTCACAAAGTGGCCCGTGAAGAAAATATTTTTTCCAGCGGATGTCTTAGTTACAACATGATTGAGCTAACTGGAGTAGTTTCATGTCATATCTGACAACAGGAGGCTTTTAACAGATGACGTCCTGATGTTAGCTTTGCTGCTGCTGTTAGCTGTCCCTGTCAGCTGATGCTTTCTAGACATCGTGATTTCCCAAAACTGAATAAATACCACACATATCAACACAAAACTGCTTTGCTAGCTCAATCATGTTGTAACTGAGATATCCGCCGGGAAAAAATGTGTTTTTCACGGACCGGTTATTGAGTTTGTTTACATGGCAGCGGAAGCTATATGAACGAACTAACCCTCGTCTGCTGAGTTTTAAAAATGCCGGCTATTTTGTTGCTTTCTGTTCACGTCACATCCCTCCTTGAGTATATCCAGTCAGCACCAAGTAACCCCCAAGCCCCAGCCAGGACTCTCTCGGGGCCGTTCTGAGTACCTACTCTGATGCAGGGACTTTTTTATCCCCTGTAAAAGTTCCGGAACTCTGTCCTTCGGGGGTGGTTCCTGCGGTGGAGACACGCACCAACGGCCCCAGCCCCGTAAATTTACCCCGAAGTTCCTGCGGTGGAAACGGGCCTAATGTATCAAGACCCTAAGTCCGTTTAGCGTTTCCACTGCAAACCATACCCTTAAATGTGGGCAGGGTTGTTGTCACTCACTCCTCCATCCAGCACTTGCAGTATTTCCTCTTTACCAGTGGTACAGATGGAAGTCTACACCGCAATTATTGTCTACAGAATGAGGTTTCAAGCCGACATTTTCAGTACAAAACAGAACAGGCTGCAGTGAGAGTCTCTCTTGATGGGATTTTTAAAAATAGTGGGTTTGTGCATTTAGTCCTTCTCAGGCAAGCTCAGTGTAGCCAGAGGCCACAGGAACAGTGCTCTGTGACTTTTTTCCCAAGTGAGGATTAGAGTATATGCAGTTCACATAATATGGTTGACATTAATATATATTTTTAAATGCTTGAAGATCCACTCATCAGTAAAAGTGTATGTCATCCATGAGAGACAATAAAAAATGGAATGGTCAAGGTTTATACATTTAAATGTAAGGTGTGCTGATGGATTCATGTCATCAACTCATGTACTGAGTATCATTACAAGTAAATGTTCCACCTTAAAGTTGCTGGCAGTCGGCCCAGTTAATTAAATTATGTTGTGAGAGGGAGAAAAACATCATTTCATTTTGTAGATATAGTTTACTAATGTATGTTAAACTTAACATATAACCAGCCACAACTCAGCCCTGAGCAGAGTGACTGTCCACTATTGACCAATCAATGGACTGCAGTGTTTCTAGCTCCACCTTTTATAACCAGATCTGTGTGCTAGGTACCTCAACTGAAGGTTAACCAAAAACGGGGATGGTATGGTTCCATGGTAACATCCGCAACTTTTCACAGTGGAAACAGAAGAAATGCATACCAACCTGAACTAAACTGAACCGAACCGTACCGGACTGCTTGGTGGAAACAGGGCTGTATATTAGGATAAAATTATGCAGATATTATGATGCCACAGTGAAGCTGATCTTTGACCTTTTGGATATGAAAAATCATAATTTTATCCTGATATACATTTGTGTCAGATTCCATCACAGTTATTGTATGAATTCTTGAGTAATGGCCAAAAACATTATTTTGAAGGGTCACACTGACCTTTCACCACCAAAATCTAATCACTTCATTCTTGAGTCCAAGTGGATGTTTGTGCCAAATTTGAAGAAACTCCCTTTAAGTGCTCCTGAGATATCGCATTTGTGAGAATGAGATGGATGTGAGGTCATAGTTACCTTTGACCATCAATATTTAATCAGTTCATTGTTGAGTCCAGGTGAACGTTTGTGCCAAATTAGAAAAAAGAAAATTCCCTCATTTTCATATCCAAAAGGTCATCATAATGGCATCATAATGTTCTACAAAAACACTTTTCTGCCCATTATTCAGGGCCGTACCTCAGGAACAGAAGGGGAGACATTTGGTCAGATTATGAATTGGTGACACTAATCTTGGGTGCCCACCCTGAAACTGGCTGATTGTATAGATCTTCTCTGCTGCCAGGTTGAAGATGTGTGTGATGCACCCATGTTTTAGAATTAGTAGCTTCTTTGCAGCAGCATCCATATTTGAAGCATTGCCCGCTGCACATATATGGATGTAAACTGCAACTTGAGTGGCTGGTTGAGGCATACAACTGTGAGGCTGTAACTGAGTATGGAATATAAAGTGGTGTGTAATGTATATATGGTGTTGCCTAGTGACAATATGTTAATGTTACTGTGTGTGTGTGTGTGTGTGTGTGTGTGTGTGTGCTTGCTACATAAAGTGTTAACACTTATAAAGAGTTTGAAGCATTGGCTAATAGGTTTTTATTTAAAACATAAATGCAGTCAGTCAGTGGGGGATATTTTATTTGAAATATTTTTGCATTCAGTGAACATTCAGCAAATCCAGTGTTGGTCACAAAGAGTCCTGTTTCTTGAGGGAGAAACGTGACAGCAGTAGGGAGAGTGCTCCTGCCCTCCGATGAGTATGTCAACCAGGGGCTGGCAGGTCTAAAGCTGGAGGAGGACTGTGATTCCCCTCAAATTCACCAGAATCACTTCTTGACCCCTCGGGCCCAGCGAGTGCCCTCTCAATGGCCCAATTTGAAGAAGTTGATGACACACACTTTCCACAGCACAGGGTGTCTCCAATTATGCTCCTGATTTCCTCTCCTCTCCTTGTGTCATTTAATTTCCATGCTAAAGTGCTGGCCAGTTTGATCCCTAGTTAAACAGAAGTGGCCATTTACTGGCGGTTTAGTGCGGAGAGTAAATGTCAGCAGAGATAAAGGCCATTCAGCGGGCATGTTCACTGAATCATTTGCCACTAGTGTTGTATAAATATATTATTATTTTACTGATGATTATAGTGATGCAGTGAGACAAAGTTTCATTTAAGAGAAACTAGTCAAACAAAAACCCTGCTTTTAGTGTCATCTGATAAAAGTTGCCATACAAAAGCAGCTATCACTCGTTTATTTTATAGAGATATTTAAAACACATGGTAACACAGCAGCACCTGATACATGAATACAGCTTAATAATGCCCGTGAGAGATCGGTGGAGCAGGAAGGATATGAAAATATGCAGCTCTAATTATCCATCTTCATCTCAACAGACAGCAGGACGAGCCAGAGGGTGCTCCAAAGCCAAGGCTGTGGTCACAGAGGTGGATGATGATGATGATGATGATGATGATGATGATGATGATGATGAACAAGAAGAGAAGATGAAGTCTAAACCAGTGCCAGCTCGCTACATAAGAGGACCGCCCCTCAGTAAACCTCAGGCACAGGTGAGGTCTCAGACAACACAGGGTTCATAGACATTACTTAGCCACAAGGAAAAGATCCTCAATGAAGATGGCAGTGGTGCCTACTTGTAATCTTTGCCAGTTAAATTGGTTCCCTGTATATGGTTTGGGGATGGCCCTGTTTAATAGTTTTGGGAGCAGGTTTGTAAAATGAAAAGGTGGATCACTCTTCCTCACTAAAGAATGACTCTAAACTTGAACAAACCAAGGCTGCTAGCAACTAGGTGGAAACCCTCATGTTCAATTTGTAAATGGTGAAATACTGTATTATATATATAAACTGCTGTTTTATGTTTGCTTATAGAAAGAAGATGACAGGGTTTTGCCTGCTGCCAGATCACTGAGGCCAAGGCGTGAACCTGTGACTTATAACGAAGATAGCAGTGAAACTGAGGAGGAAGACGGAGAGGAAGAAATGGAGGTGGAAGGCAGATCCAGACCCATTCCTGCATGCTACCTGAGAGGCCCTCCAGTAGGCCCCAGAGCTCAGTCTAAACAGGTGTGAGGCCAAGACGCCATAGCAGCCAGGCTCCTCGTATGACTGCTTTTAATTTGCTGTGTGTATTAACACTTGTTTATATGGCTCCAAACCAAGCACTTTATTGCTAGAAAACCCTCTATAAAGATGTTTAAAAACATTCAGACTTTTTGTTGTGATTCAAGTATTCAGTTGCCAATCAATCGTTCACATACAGTAGAAAAAAAATTGTTAAGGTTCCTGCCAGTTGTAAAAGAGCAAACACTTGAATTACCTCTTCAACAGAAAACTAAATCCAAATGGAGCGGCAGAAAATCAGATGACCCCAGCGTGACCCCAGAGAGATGGGAACGACGACTCCACTCACAAAGGAGAAATCACATATTGACAAACTGTGATGTCAAGGAGCAAGAATACATGGGCTACAGAGAGAGATGGGATGAAAGGCTGCTACCTCCCTGTGAGTCTGCCAACCAGGGGTGGATGGGTCGAAGGCTGGAGGAAGACTGTGGCTCTCCTCCAATTCACCAGAATCACCTCTGGACTCGTCAGCCCCACAGAGTGCTTCACCACAGAACATGTCACAGCCATGGACACTGTTGCCACAGCGACCTCAGTTGCGAACACAGACACTGCTTTGGTGATTGGAAAGGGTCTGCTGCCAGGGGTCCGGAACAGGATTCTGCTCCCACACAGAGGAACGGACTCTTTTCCTGGTTTGTCTTTCTGGGCGTCTTCCTTTTCCTGGGTGCTGCTCTCGGTGTTTGCCAAAGTGCATATAAACCTTTATGAATGAGAGAAACTTTCAGGCTAATGATAGCAATGCACTGATAGTAAAACTCTGGGCCAACACCGATGTTTAACAATTAGGCCAATTGCTGATACTAGTGGGGGTTTTTTTGTTGTTGTTGTTGATATTACGTATTGAGTCCCCTCAAATTTTTGCAGGCTTCTTTTGGGATTGTTACAGCCTGAAATTGCAAAGTTGTGCAGAATTCAGGGGGACTGGCTGAATTTGTGTTCGCTATATCCTGGAGGGACTGTTTATCTCCTCCTCTTTGTGTCAGGGAAACAAAGCAATCTTCATTAAAAAAGGTCTTGAACTTATTCAGCCTTTTATTACACCTTTGAATGAGCACAAATTCATGAAATATCTTAAAACATAGTATCTTTATCTCTTTTATATTGTGAAAACATCAACGCATTTCTGCATCCAACAACTGTATTTATTCAAGTATCTTGCCAAAAACAAAATTTCACAAGACTGCATTTGAACACATTATAATAATGTTCATTTTTACTGAATAGAGCTTGAACACATCACAGTGTTAACTAGCTCTCATCCTGCTGATTTAAACATGGACTTATTGTACGCACTATAGCATTATTAGGGAAACAGGGTGCTTCAATGACACATCAGTAGTGAGTTTATTGCGTCCTTTGGTCCCAAAGGTGTCCCAGGGAAAGTCTCTGTTCATCTCAAACTCAGGACGATGTTAGTCTCAAGCCCCGCTTTTTAGCCTGCGCAAAATTCATGTGACGTAACAGTAAGACTTTGGCCACTGCCATCGGTTTAAGTCATTTTATTTGCTTGTAGGTCGGTGGCAGTCTGTGTGGCCAGTATCAGCCATTGCATTGACTGATAGAGGGGTGCATCCCTTGAGTTGCAGCACTATCTTCCAAGCTGTTTCACAAAGTTGAGACAGTGCTGACAGGAACACAATGTCCTTCTCAGGACTTCTGGGCCGCCATTTTCACAGTAATAGGCTGCAACAGAAAGAGAATCCTCAGTTTATGCAGCTTATTTAATGTTCATCATAGTTAAATGTGGTATGGAAGATCGCTTTGTTTAAAAAGTTGAAGTGGCTCTTATTTCTGACTGGACAGGACATGAAGGACTCCCAAACGCACTCCAAATCCTATGCACAAATAAAACTGTCTTTGAATCAATGGCATGCTGTATTCACAGATATCACATACTTTACTTACTCCTTTATCACACAAGGGGTAGTGTGAGTGCATGCAGCACATTGTCATGAACACACTCAGCCTCCTCTCAGCACAGAGAAGGTTACATGATGTATAGAGCCTTGCTAATTAAGAATGCTGAATGTCTATTGACTTTGCAGCGAAGGCCTTTATGAAGCACTGAAGGCAGCTGTCAGTCACACTGTGAGGTGCACACGTACCTTGCTGCAGTAAGGACACTCTCCAAAAACAATGTTGAAGCTCTGCCTGCTGGAAGGGAGCGCTCGCAGCCACTGAAGGAAGGGAAGGACGGAGAGGAAGAAAAGACCACTTCATCAAACCATTACCTTGGATCTGATGTGTCAGTGTCAAGTGACGAGAACGCTTGTTTCAATATACACTCATTAATGCACACTTTAAGGGTATATTCAAGATTATCTGACAAGTTGAAGCATTTTGAGGGCTTTTATGTGGAACTTTAGAATGTCCTCCTGCCACTTTTTCCAGGCTTTAAAAAGAGATGTCAATCCGCTTAGTCTCGTTGAATACAGACGGTGTATAAACAAAGTAATCCCTGCTCAGGCAGATGGAGCTCATTTCCTGTGTCGTGAAGCAGCACCAGTCCACCTTAACAATCCCTCTCTTTACCTCTGAGTGCCGAGCAGAAAGCCCTGTGTGTGCTGTGACTCTCACTCCACTGTCAGTATCAGAGCTAATAGTGCAGTCCACAGAACACTAAAAAAACGTTCATCCCCAACCTGAAAAGGACCGATGTCTTTTCTTTTCCCAACAACTCGGCTCTTAACGGCTGCATTCAAACATCAGTGACCTGGCTCACGTCAACATTACACCAGTGACATTGATTTCTTTATTTATCTGTGACAAGCAGATAAATGGGCTGGTAATGACATGGGATTCATGTGGTTGTCTCCAGGCGGAACTTAAAAGCTGTTCTTTGAACGTAACATGATAAAGCCACACTCAAATCGGTATTGAGCGCGAGTTGCACATGAAAAGACTCTTTTTTTATATAATTTATATATTTATATATATTTCTACTATTTAGAACAAACCAGTTCAGGTCATGTCCGCTCATTGAGTAAAAGATTATTCAAATTATCTTTGGGTTTTCTCAGACTACAACCACTTTCCCGCTGGACAAAAAAGCCACTAACACCTACAAACATCTGGCTTCGGTCTACAATGGGAAAGGTTACAATCAGCATTCAATCCAAGATCAAATGACTGCAGTAATCAGAGGCATTTATCGGCGCCACCATAATTTTCGCCTCCAAAAATGATGTCCGTCTCTGTCAAAGCAGTGCTTGTATATGGTTCCAAATTAGTCGGCACAGAGTTTGAAAGAGAGACTGAATATGTAGCATATAAAAAAGAAGTTTCCACCATTATCACTGGCCTCTATGCCGCTTTCTACTGTTTACTTACCTCGTCTATCGGCGCATTAATGATGTCGATGCGACACACCATATCTATTATTTTCAGTCTTAGTATGTCACATATTTTCAGCATTTTTAAAAACCTGTGTGTAGCCACTAATTTTTGTCGAAAACAGGGTAAAGAATAAAAAACAATAATAATAACAGCTATTCTAACGCTGCCATCTGTGAAGATACTTAGAATCTCCTCTGACCAGACAGCACCGCACAAGTCTCCACAGAAATGAGCTTTTCCAGAGGAGACTGGTGTCAAACAGTTACATCATTTGGAAAAGGGATGCACATAGGGTTGCAACGCTATGAGATTTTCATGGTACAATAACTGTCAGAAAATATCACAATATCACAGAATGATTGTTACCATCTGCCAGAATGATCCCGAAAGGAATTAAAAACAGAAGGGTTCTTTTTGGTTAAACAAAAGTTTTATTACTATATTTGAAATTTGAAACTATTTTTTTGATGGAAGTATGAATAAAAAGTCTTCCTTTTGAAAATAACTACTTGTAACTTGCTAAAAGAGTCTGAGAAGTCCGGGGCTGTTCATAAACATTCAGAACGCTACAGTTTATTCCACAATACTGAAGCTAACCCTTTAACTTATTCTTTAGCATCTCCATTATCTGTAAAGTTATTTTACCATGCTGAACTGAAGCCCTCAAAGTGACACCTCTGTGTATTTGGTTTCATGACTTCAGTTTTTCATAAATATGGAAGCCCACTGATGAGGAAAAGGAAATCTGTAAATGCTCCCCACAGAGCCCTGTGTATGTCTGTGATGTTTTTAATCACAGAGTGAGGACATTTTGGCAGTTTCTCATTTTTTTACAGGCCTCTTTGAGGGTTAAGTCTTGGTTTTAAAGGTCTAGTGTTTAAGACTTATGGAGATTTAGAATCTAACAGTAAGGACTAGTTGAGACTTCTCCTTGTTAGAACTCATTGTTCAGGAGGGTTTTACCGGGATCTGAATTAACCTCAGAGCTCTCTTCCTCTCCTAAACAAACAGACCAGATGATTTAAGCCGGTAAAAACACCAGATAAAGCAGTTTCACGTTACAAATCAGTGTTTCTTCTTTACTCTTTGGCACGTCGCAGACTGTCCATTTGCCCGGCAACTGCTAATGTGTGCTCACCTCATTTTTGATCCAGACACTTAGCAGACTTTCACCTTGAGCCAGATTATACACAGAATTATGGACCAGGTCACTTTCACATTATGAGAAACAGTGGTTTTCACACACTCTCGTCACGGAGGGGCAGCTAACTACAGTGGTCAATGCGAATGGCCATGAATGGAGCTGATGTTTAGCTGGTCTGTGCTGTGCTACTGTGGAGACACAGCAATGCAACATGGGAATCTCTGTAGATGAGGACACGCTCCCTATGGAGATGAACATCTCATTCTAAAGTAAGGAAAACACAAATTCTTATTTTCAGGCAATAATAAACTTAAGAAATGATGCATATTATATTATTTTATATTATATTGAGCAAAAAAATGTTGCAGTGTGGATGTCTTTCACAGTTCCAGAGGAAGACAAAAGGATTGCGCCGAGTCTGATCTCCAACCGCCCGACACAGGTTACACACAGAGCTGAAGGACCGTCTCCCGAGTGTTAGCACAAGCTAATTAGCAGCAGCAGCTAACATCCAACACCAAGCTTTTAAAAGGCTTGACTCTGTTGTTAAACTTACTAATAACCCAAGCTATGTGATGCTAGAGCTATCAATTATATGTGTCATTACCTCTGCGTGTGTGTGTGTGTGCGTGTGTGTGTGTGTGTGTGTGACACGGACGCTTGTTTGTCTGAGTTAAGTGTTAATGTGTGAGGTGAATCAGTAGCTCAGTGCTATTCCACTTGGTAGCTGTAAGCTAGTCTATCGTGGCTCAGTGAGATGGCGCCTAGGTGTGTTTATAAAAATGCACTGTGACGATATAAACATTTCATACACCAGATGTAATGAGAACCTGCCAATGTGCATTCAACCCGTTTATATGAGTCAGCTGTTACTGTTTGTCTTTGTTACTGATACACCAGAGAATTACACAGTAACATCATTTCTCTCTCTCTTACTGTTAACTACAATTTAATACTGATTAAAAAAAAAAAAACTCCCTCCCTCTTTTTCACAGCCTAATGTCAGCAGGTATGGAAGAGTCACAACTGATCTTTGTTTGTAGTGATGTCAGTTTGATTTGTTTGGTCAGAGCTATGGAATATTAAATCAGCCATATTTCCTCACTAAGTCTACGCCTTACTTACCCTCAGGTGTTCATAAACTACAGATTATGCATTTCTTTTTAAAATACAAAAATGTGAAATTATTGGTAATCAGTATTGCTTGAAAAAAATCCAGATCAGTGCATCCCTAGATATGGGTCCAAGGATGCGTGTGTGTGTGTGTGTGTATGTGTGTCCATACCTCATACAGACAGGCCTGGTGGAAGGGTTGGCCACAGCGAGGGTCATTACACACCTGATCAGGGATCGCAGCTTCAAGACGGTAGGAGTAACAGATCCCACACTCAACGCTGAAGCTCTACACACACAATGAAATAAATATTCAGCATGCTTTCTCACGTACTCCATGGCTACAGATGCTTAAGATTTGGACATGTCCGCTGTAACCACTTAGTGTAAAACAACTAGTCTAGTTAAAACTCCAGTGCTGACATCACCCTGTAACACCCCGAGCTTTGCCTCTCTCTCTGCAGTCCCACCGTCACACACTTTTCTCTCTGCTCTCGTTTGCATTTTGGCATAATGAGAAGCTCCTGTTTTTCTGGAGCTATCCATTAAGAGAGAGGATGGCAGGTAAAAAAAAAAAAAAAAAATCAACATCTGGTCAACTCAACTTTTTTGCACTCCTCTGAATGTTAATGAAGCCGAGGCATTAATCACCGCAGCGACAGCGGATAAACACGACGCCCTTTTAACCCATCCGCGGAGAGGGGAGGGGAAAGAACGAGTGTTAAAAAAAGAGAGATAAATGGTTTTGCGTGATTAAAGCGATTTGATAGTGCAGAGAATTCTGCCATCTTTGTTATTCTAATGATCTTTTCTGTAAACAACCCAATTAAAGGAGAATTTGTGCCCACCTCATGGAAAAAAACAAAACACAGAGAGAAAGAGAAATATGGAAATAAACAGAAAAATAGGCAGTAGCGTATGTCCGCCCCCTTATAACTTGAAGCTCAAACAGACGCACAAACAGGAGTATGCATGCATGGATGTAAACACACAGAGCTCCTTGAGGTAATCGTGATGGGAATGGACATGTTTGAAATGGAAAGGGGGCAACTGTGTCACATACAGATTTTTCGTGGGTGGCAGGTGACGGGAATTCGATCTCCAAAACATCCCGGAGGTTGTGCAAGACGCTGGAGTCCAGGTTCCTGCCAGCAGACCACAGACAGCTCCTTCACACACTAATTAACCACATGCAAATGAGCCTGCAAAGACACTGGGGGATGATTAGGAGACTTTCACCATTGGTTTAAAAAAAAAAAAAAAAAAAAGGAAAAAAGCACAAGCATTGCTTCAGACTGAACAGCGGTGGAGGGAGATTTTCCTCAGACATGTCATGCAGAGAGGCAAATGTTAAAACCTGTGGTGAAATTAAAAATATGGGCTTTACTTGAAAAATTAGTCTTTTTTTCTTTTTTTCATCAGAGTGATAATCAGTCGTAGAACTGGTATGCATGGTTTATAATGCTGAAAAAAATAAAAACAGGACTGGGCGATATGTTCAAAGTCAACAAATCCATAGAAAAGACAAAAAAGAACCAGGGATGTGTCTACTACCAAGTACAGTGTGTGTACTGAAGCCTGATGTATCTTATTCCTCTGTGCCATTGATGTGCATTGTTTCAAACTATTGAAAACACATCAGTGAGCCACACTGTTGCACTGGCTGACATGTTCCTTCATTACCATGAACACAAACTGTAGTTTTGTTTTTTTGGCTGAATCCTACCCTCAGGCAGACCCAAATACTACAGCACCAAATGTGGATTAATCCGCATCAGAAAATAGTCCCCAACAAATGTACTTTATCTTATGTCTAATTAAAAAACTACAGTGAGCAGAAATTACTGAACCTTTTTCAGAAATGAATCTACATATTTGTAACTCGTTTTTACAGCAGCATTTATCCATGTTTTGGCAACTTAGGGACATTCACTTTAAGTTGTGTTTTTGGCAACCTGATGCATGAAGGCCCAATGTTCACTCTCCTTTCACCTCTGTTTTGGTCTCCACCAACCCCTGAGGAAAAAATATCTGTCTCTGTAGCTGCCTAATGCTCTACCATCTGGTTGCTAACTTGTCTGCAGGTAGCATACACTGGGTTTATCAAAGCTATTAACTGAAAACAGCTGCCGCTGAAGGCCGGTTTATAGTTGTACACAGGCTCAACGCAGAGCCTACACATAGCCTATGCAGGTAGCCTACACCATTGTGAGCATTTATACTTGTTCGGTGGTGTGCCTGTGTTGCTCTTTAATTTCACCACCACAGTGTAAGTTGGCGATGGGGTTTCTATGCCACTGTGTTGAGTTTCCTTGATTCAACTAACACATCTACGACACACCTAAAACATGGCTTGAGAGCAACACTATTAAACCAAAGCGCAAAATTCATTTCCATTATCTCACAAGGATCACAGACAAAACAGTGAAGCATGCTAGCATTATTAGCACAAGTCTAAGGCATTTTACATACCTTAAATTAGCCTAGTGGCTGGCAGTTTTCCTCTTCTCACATGTTATGATATCAAAAAGCAGCATTTAACTAATGTAACGTCACAAAATTCAACTCAGAACAGTTGTCTTGTACTAGACTCATTTTCCTCACAAATACAACATGCTAATGTTAATAGCAAAAGCCTTTGACATTTTACATCGCATAAATTAGCCTAGCAGCTAGCGGTCTTTCCTCGACTCATATGAAGCCAGGATAAATCACACAAGACCTCAAATACTATTCTGAGGGGGCTTTACTGTCCTCACAATTTATTGTTTCTTATCTGTGAAATAAAAGAAAGGGAAATGGTTTTCAGTGTACAAAAATAAACGGGAGGTCTGTGCCATCATGACGTGTAGTTACACGTCTGGGAAGGTACATGACAGGCTACGGCGTAGGCTTCTACGTAGGGTACACGTCTTCACAGAGCCTACAATGTAGGTATGGCATTGAGTTGATGCAGATGTATACACCACGCCACAACGGAAAGGTTACTGTCTGAGAAACAAAAAGGAATGAGCTGAAAGGTGAAAACAAGGTGAAACACTCCGTAGAACTGAGGAAAGCAGTAGTCTGGTGAAAATTATCTGTGGGGTCATCGATACGAAGGACCCTTTCACATTACATGTAGCCATCTGGCACATTGTTAATATGAAAATATAGATTTGTGCAGCTTTAATGTTGTGTATCTCTAACAGGAACCAATGGTCTTGGGGCTGAGAGCCACACAGAGGGTAAGACATTTAGAAAGTATTCAGAAAAGAAATATATTGCTGGCTTTGATCTTTTCATGTGATTTGTTGACAGTAATGGAAAATCCCATGAAACAATGAAACTGATGTATAGTGATCCACATATATATAATCTATTAAACTATTCATATGTGTAAAACCTTAAATAAGTCATTTTTTTTTTTTTAAATTTACAGCTTAAAGACATTGAGACAACAGGAAACATTATCATTCACTAGAAATTAATAATATCAAAAATCATCAGGATATGATTGCTGAGAGTTCAAATTATTATATTGTTTTAACTTAAGATCCAAAACCCAAATAGGAGCTTGCTGATGCAGAGAACCTTACCACAAGTGCATATTGGCGTTCAGCTTATTCCTCAGCGGAGTCACCACTGCAACAACATAAGAAAGGGAATTATTTGGCTTGGATGTAAACTGTGCCGCTAATAAAAGCCTTCAATTTGATTTCAAGCACCTGCAGATACATTATTATTGTATATAAGCCCTGAGAAAATTAGACTGTCTTAAAAAAACATACTCTGCATACCCTCAAACGCCGTCTCTTATTTGACAACAGCCCTGTTCACCACAGACAGCGGCGTCACCACTGTCAGATATGAACCATCATTGCTTCCTCTGTTCCACAGGGGAGCTTTGTCTCCGTGCAGCACTCATCACTTTCACTATTTGTTATTCCTACATGCAAAAAGCAATATTTCTGCGCGACCCCTCGTATTTGAGGGTCGCCGCCTGCCTCCCGTCTTGGTGGCTGAAGTGTGTATGTGTTTAATATCTTTTGAGTTGCATTGCTAGGCAACAGGCTAGGAGTTGCATGACCTTGGGTTTACAGAAACAATGGCCGACAATTGACGGGGACTTAAATAGAAAGCTGAAGCCGAAGCTTGCAGGCTGGCTCCGGTGTCTGCGGAGAGAATGAAAACTTACCGCTCTGGAAGCAAGTCTTCTGACATGACAACAGACAACAGGCGACACAACCAGCCTGGCTGAAGTCCAGACATGTAGAGATCACTGAAAAAGCAGTGCTATTCCTTTTTTCATTCACGCCTGATGGCTTCTCACTGATCTGATCTGAATAATGGTGAGCACAGGCTGAATTTGTTCTTTATTGCCTGGGCTGATCCTCGGCTGGCAGATTATCCTGTGAAAACAGGCATCTGATTGCAGTGATATGGGCCTTATGAACACGCTCAGGACACTGTCATTCCCATTAGTGATGAAGCAATTAATCATTTTATTGATTGGTCCAACATTTTAATTAACTGTTTACCTAATCTAAGAAAACATTTCAAACATGCATGTTCTAGTTTCTCAAATGTGAGGATTTGCTGCTTCTTGCATTTCTCTTTGACCAATATAAATGGAATATTTTGGGAGGTTTATTTGGATAAATCAAGTATAAAGACGTCATTTTGTGCTCTGGGAAATATAGTGGGGCATTTTCAGTATGTTCTGACATTTTAAAGACTACAAAATGAATCAATGAAATGATCAAAGTAGGGATGTCAGTTTCACTTAATTTTGCTTTCAATAGCCCGACACCTGTTAACTGGTGAAATTTTTAGGAAAAGCAAAATGACATGAAATACAATCTTAGTCTGGCCTTCCACTGACTCAGTGAGCTTTAGCGTCACATTTCAAAGTGCTATCCATTTAGAGGTGGTGACATTTTAATTTTGTGGTGCCCTTTATTTTATTTTCTGTTGGCTTTGCTGACAAACAGCCAGCTAGCTGCGTTAAAATGCAGAAACATAGTTCCCACTACCCACCCTCCAGTCTCCACTGGTTCCTTGGTCGCGCTGCACTGTGCACTACCTGAGACAGGAGGAAGGATGCGCTGCTGAGTAAACATGGTGGCCACCCTCCGGTCTCCCCCCAGCTAGCCCTGGTGAGTAAGCAGCTTCATTTTGAGTCGCACCACTAGCCGTACTAACACTACCAACAGTGCTAACAGAACTAACAGTGCTAACAATGCTGAAGGGGGTTTGCAGCTCAAAATTGAGCCACTTACTCACCAGTTTAACCTGGGGGGAGAGCAGAGGGTGGGCACAATGTTTCCACACCAACATTGTTGTCAGGACAATATCACTAGGGGTAATCGCTGAATAAGCGGTGCAGCTAGGTAGCTCCCGCCAGACCCAGGTGATGCACAGTGCAGTAAACTGAAGAGTAGCAAATTCACCTATAGACCGACGTAACTGGTTAAAACTATTCTTGGCAGTTGACCAATTAATGGTTAACCTTTAATCCCTAAATAACATTATCAATTAATTAGGTTAAATAACCAGAGTTTCACAGTGCGACTACATGCTCAGTCACAGCAAAATTTCTGATCTAAAGCAATTATTTTTCAGTCATTGGAATTGCAGCAATCTGTACAGATCCACTGGCAATATTGCATCATGTTAAATTTCAGTGGACTTAAACATGTTCATTTGCTCAGTTTAGCAACAACAAACTGTCTTGATACCAAGGGCATCATTTCCACAGGGGAAGGGATGAATATACCCCCCATCACTTTTCAAATCCCAATTTTGTCCCCCCACTTTTACTGTTTCAGTTTGATTTTCTAACTAAAATCTCACTGTCTGTGAGGCTGATAAAAATCCAGATAAAGAAACGTTCATCTAAGTCGTCTTTGAGTGCTGCAAACGTTATTATGAAGCTTTATGAGAAGTGCTTGCTGGCTTTGACTCTCAGGCCACATAGATGCTGTCCTAACCTTGTTAAAGCTCTATATACATATATATATACGTATATATACAAACACACACACACACACACACACACACACACACACACACACACATACACACACACATCACAGCATACATTTTTTGATTTACATTTCTATTCATAATAAAAGAAATGCAGAACTGAAAATTTATCAAAGCTATGGTGGCAAAGGACAGTGGCCCTGAGACAAGAACAGATGGTTAGCTTGTTTATTTCACTCTTTTTTATTTTTGTGCTTAGAGATGTAAATACAGTGATAGCCTCCATCGATGAAATAAATCTAATTTTCGGTGTTGATAAGATGGAAATTTACGCCCCATATGTTTTTATTCTTTTGTTAGATTTCTGGAAAGCACAAAGACCAACATCATTTTAATGTGTCAAGTGCTCTGTGAAAATAAATGTTTCTGATTGAGAGACATCATGTCATATTAGGTGTGTTGCATGACCCACAAGTGCTAACTACTGTACAACACCGAGCTGCCATTTCATAACATGGTGGATGAATCACTTTCTGGTGTTACCAGTCACTTGCTTACTGTCAGTCTGTCAGTTAGGTTGAAGTTTCATTGGTGACTTTGGTGACTATCATGTCAGTGTGTCACCTCAACAACAACTGGTTGGAGGAAGAATAACAAACTGTCTTCTAATGAGGCGAGGAATTCCCATGCTATAATACAGTGTGTTAGTTTTGGGTGTGTAATAGTGCAGATACACTTCTGATGCGCTTGCACAGCCTGAAAACACACTTTCATGTGATGCCATGTCTCTGGGGTCCTACCCACCGTGCTCAGCTCCCAGCAGGCAGCACTCTGGCAGCATCTTAGGGTGTCTGGGATCCAGCTCCACTTTGATGGATACGTTGTTTCCTGCACACACAGATAGGGATATGAAATTTACTTTTTCAGTACATGGGTTGATTAGTGATTCTATATGTGTGATATCTAAATATATATGTATATGATGCATGATCAACATCAACCTGTAAAGTATATTATACTAGGTCATACAAATCAACTGTCCGACTTGTCTTTAACTGTGCTGAAATCAATGTTATACAGTACCGATAGCAATCCGCCTCATGGTGTCAGACCGGCTGGGTTTCTCTGGCTCCAGAATCCAGGTCTTACTGTCAATCTCATCCAGGACGTCCCAGAACTCGGTCAGGGACTCCAAAACCAGCAGAAACTGGCTGTGGAGCTGCTCCAGAGTACTCTAACAAACCAGACCACAACAAGCACAGGAGTCACTTATAAAACCACAGAATCAAGAGGTGCTCCAACCACAGTGAAGCTTCTGTTACTGAACAAAATGTGTCCAAACTGCAAATGTAATTTCCATTACTGTAAGCTAGTAGAAGTTCTGTTCCAAACTTTATATTCATTTTCAAATAGATTTAGAGATAAAGGTGTGTAGTAACATGTTCTTTCTTTCTAAAAGTTGATGAGAAAAAATATTTTAATTTCTTGTCAGTGACTGAGGTACGGAGCTGGAGCAAGAAGCTGATTAGCTTAGCTCAGCACTGGACTGAGAGCAGGGTGCAACATCGAGCCTGGCTCTGTCCAAAGTTGAAAACATTTCCTACCACTACATCTAACTTAATCTCATGTTTCTTGTTTGATTAATCTGAAACTAACGGATATAAATCTTCTCAACTCACTCTCTGAGAAAAAAATAAATAATGCTTGTGGCTCTGTAAGGCTGTGCTTTTAGTTAAATAAGAATGTTAGCAATGATACAATGATAACTTCTTGATTCTAAGCAGGCATTATGTTTACCATGCTGAAATTTAGGGGATACAGAAGTCAGTAGGATTGATCCTCTGGGAACCATTGATGTCCCTAACAAATTTCATGGCATCCCTCTTATATTTGTTGAAATATTTCAGCCTGGGCCAACATGGTGAACCAACCAACCACCACCTGTCATTGCCATCCCTAGAGTCTGCTAGCATGGCTACAAATGCCAAACAGTCTCTGGTTCAAGCTTCTCAAATGGGAGTTTTTGCTGCTTTTCCTTGTTTGACTGATAGTAAGATTAATGTCTTTAGCCTGCTGACCTTTATTTAGACAAAGTAAAGTTAAATACACCAATCAGCCACAATGTTAAAACCACATGTAACAGGTGAAGTGAAAATATACTGATCATCTCATTACAATGCAACATTCTGCTGGGAAACCTTGGGTCCTGGCATTCATGTGGAAGCCATTAGACACACACCACACACCCAAACACCGCTGCAGACCAAGTACCCCCTCTTGTGTCAATGACACTCCCAAATGGCAGTGCCCCAGCAGGACAATGTGCTAATTCACATTGCAAAAACTGCTCAGGTATAACCTGAGGTACATGACCAAAAGCTGGAGGCGTTTACCTGGCCTCAAATTTCACCGATCCCGGTTTGATCGAGCATTTGTAGGACCTGCTGGAACAATTCTGATCCATGGAGGCCCCCATCCACAATCCACAAAAACTAAAAAAAAATCTGCAGCCAAGGCCCTTGTGCCAGACACCACAGCACACTGCCAGTGGTACAGTGTCCATGTCTCGACAGGTAAGAGCCAAGTCTGATCATGGTGGGACCTCCTGGGGGTACCAGCATGTCCGGCAGATGCTCGATCAGATGGGGATCTGGGGAATTCGGAGGCCAGGTTGATGCCTTGAGGTTATTTCTGAACAGTTTTTACTACTATATTGTCCTGCCGGGGGGTCAGTTTCATCAGGGAGTGCCATTGCAATGGGGGTTTGTGTGTGTTTGTGTGTGTGTGTGTGTTGGGTCTACAGTGGTGTTTGGATGGGTGGTGGTGGGTCAAGTGGCACCAACTGAATGACAGGATACAAGGATTACCAGCAAATATTGCTGTGTACCAAGATGATCAATGTTATTCATGTCACCTGTCAGTGGTTTAAATGTCCCGCTGACTGGTGAACGTCTACAATATGCGCACTCTAGAAAACCATACATTTTTCTTTTTTTTTTATGTACCAAACTATTAATCGATTAACCACAAGACATAACCACCAAATTAATGATAATGAAAGTAATCATTTCCTGCAGAACTACAATGAAGGTTGAATTAAGCTAACTGAAGTACAGATTGCCTCCCAGCATGGAAACAGTAAACTGTGATGAATGACAGAAGGGCAAAGAATCCTTTTATTTCATTATTAGATTACGATGACAGTGAAATATCACAGTGTGAAGCAAAACATTTTTGTTTTTGATAAGGTAACTTGAGTGAAGAATAAGTACAGATAGCTATTGACCAGTTGGTAAAAACTGTGACAACTTAAGGCACACACACTCATACTCACACACACATACAGAAGAGAAAGGGACGCTGATAGAGGTGTCGAAGACCAATACAGATGGAATGAGAGGGAAAAAATTAGGGGGAAAAAATGAACCAAAAATTATGGGTCATTGTGCCAGCACAGTGCACACAATTAAGCATCGTCCAGGTGCTGAGAGCCTCAGCAATTACAGCCCAATTAATGCCAGTGGCATGATTACGGTTACGGCTCAGGATAACTACGCTAGGCCCAGTTCAGAAAGGGAAAAAAAAGGAAGAAGAGCTGGTAATTGAATTCTTGCTGTATCTGTGAGAAGAACATGAGTGAGAGCGGAAGGCTGTAAGGAAGTATGAAAGACACTGAATCTGAGCTGAGATTTGCTCCTTGGCCATCTCAATCAGTCCTCTTTATCTATTTATGCTATCTCTGAATGACCTCAATTTAGCTCTTAAAAGCAGGCAGGCTGGAAGAATTCACTCCTCTTACATGGATTCCTTTAAACTTTGTAAAGGAATTAAGAATTATTCATTCATTTTTGTAGAAAATATTGCTACTGCTCTCAGCCACTCTCACGTTTTTAAATCACAACACAGTCTGGAATTTCATAATGAAACACATGGTTGTCTTATATATATATTTTGTATTATAGTACGATATGTCGACATTGCTTTATTCTCCATACATGACATGAAGGCAGCTAAGAACAAACACAATCATGTAAAGTGATTATTAATTAGGTCTTAACAGTTTGTCAGTGAATGTTCCCTGAACTGTAGTAAAGCCTGTTGGTTTGCATTAATGAACAGATCACAGAATGGCTGCTGATCTGAAAATTATTAGTATCTGACATGGCTTATGGTATTATTTAAAGAATTCTTAATTGCATTAACTATATGCTGACAGTCTGATGAATTAATATTAGAAAAATTGTATATTTACAGTATATTACAGTATACTTACCGTTTTTATGAACCACCACTTGTGAACCACTGTCTCACTATCAAGTTAGATGTATAGACAGAAAAGGGGAACTTTAAAGGTTTGATCTCTAAATTTGTGTATCATTATATGTATTAGTAAATTTACCTATGACTTACATTATAGTATAGTAGTAGTATTTTTTATGAAGTGGCTAACAATTATAATATTAATTACATAGCATTTACAGCCCCCTACAATATGGGATATATTTAATATATCGTCTATGTGTTTGGAAAGGGAACTGGTTTGGTACTCAAGCTGCTCTTCGATTCTATTTCTTTTTCCTCTTGCTTTGCTGTTTGTTATGATCAAATTTGTGTCTTTTTCTACTGAGCCCTTAAAAAAGATGTCTGTTTAAGTATATTTATTTTTACTAAATGTCAAAAACCTACTTCCTCTACTCAAAACACTGTATACTCTTGACATAGTTTGGGACTAGATCCCAAACTATTTTGTTGTTACAGCTTCTGTTGTGTTTCATATTACTAATAATACTTTGAAAACCATTGGCTTCAGCTGAACTGATGGACAGTATATGAAGACAGACAACATGACAGCTCCCCACAAGTGAACCTGAAACATCTTGATGGCCCCCCGGTGATTAGCTGCAGTCAAGGTCATAAAGCCCGCCCTCTCCATGTTAACGGATGGGACTTGGGTCAAACTAAAAACTCAAACTTCACATCAAATTCATTTTTGCAAGGATGGTTTGTGTTATTTAAGGTCTTTTTTATCATGCTGTTGTAAGTTCAAGTGTTCGTTCTTCTGATAAGTTTGGTTTTAATTTGTGACATGATTGATGACTGTGTTAGCCAGTTGGTGGGCTCAGATTCAGTGGTGCTGCTCACAGTTGGTCAGATGGGTCTATGAGTGGGAAAGTTGATACCACGGAGATCACTACTGTGCAGACTCTGGCTCCGAATGATGATACCAGAACAAGATGGCAGCAGCAGCAGGTTTTTTTAGCTTCACTTCTGTACCGAAAGGGTAAGTGGAGATGGGTCGTCCAATTTAATACACAGTCTATGGTTGAACTACATTTACAAATTGCTACAAATGTCTGTAGCAATTTGTAGCAAAAGGTTTAGCATTTTAGACACACGAACAGAAGGACCTAGGTATACCCTCCTCTATCACCTGAGCCACAGCCTTCTGGCAAACCACCCAGAAAGATACCATTTCACAGCACCTCTTTGCTCGCTTGTAAGTTGATCAGTTTTTTATTTTTTATTGTTTTGTTTTTGTTTTGTTTTTCGGGACAGTGTAGAAATGGTGATATGAGAGAGGGGTATGACATGCAAAAAAGCTACCCAGGCTGACCTTAAACCTGGGGTTGCTGCGGTTGTATGACATGCTAACCACTCGGCTACACAGACGTTTCTGTTGTTACTTTTTTTTTTTTTTTTTTTACATTTATAGACAGAACAATTAATCATAAAATAAATCAGATTCACTGACTGATCAATAAAGACATACATTATAGGTGCACTGCTGGCAGTTTCACAGCTTCAGTATCAGCCAGCACTTTCAGGAACACTCAGTGGTCAAATATATGGAGTTTTATACACTCATCGGCCACTTTATTAAGTTATACCAGTTCAACTGCTCGTTAACGCAAACATAAAATCAGTCAATGACGTGACAGCAACTCAATGCATTGAGGCATGTAAACACGGTCAAAGCGAACTGCTGAAGTTCAATCTCAGCATCAGAATGGGGAAGGAAAGTGATTTAAATGACTTTGAACGTGGCATTGTTGGTGCAAGAAGAGCTGGTTTGAGTATTTCAGAAACTGCTGATCTACTGGGATTTTCATCACCATCTCTAGGGTTTACAGAGAATGGTCCACAAAAAGAAAAAATACCCAGTGAACAGCAGTTCCCTGGGTGAAAATGCCTAGTTGATGGCACCTAAGAACAGGAAACTGAGACTACAATTGGCTTGAGCTCTCCAAAATTGGACAGTAAGACAAGAAAAACATTGCCTGGTATCTCTCCCTCGACATTCAGGTCAAGTCAAGTCAGTTTTCTTTACATGGCTCCAGGTCACGACAAAAGTTATCTTATGACACTTTTCAGAGCAGCAGGTCAAGACAACACTCTCAGATTGTAGGGTCAGAACATGGCGTAAACAACATGAAAGCATGAATCCATCCTGCCTTTTATCAGTGGTTCAAGCTGCTGGTGATGTAATGGTTTGGGGGATATTTCCTTGGCACACTTTAGGCCCCTTAGTACCAACCGATCATCATTTAAATGCCATAGCCCACCTGAGTATTGTTGCTGACCGTGTCCATCCCTTTATGACCACAGTGTACCCTTCTACTAATGGCTGCTTCCAGTAGGATAATACTCCATGTCACAAGGCTCAAATCATCTCAAACTGGTTTCCTGAATACTACAATGAGTTTACTGTGCTCAAAATAGCCTCAACAGACACCAGAGGCCATAGGATGACATTTTGGATTTTGGGTATTAAAGAAAAATGTTTCCTAACTATATTTGGAAAAAGCAGAAAAGCATTTTATCTTAGGATAGAAATTGAGCTTTTACAGAACCATGCTAACTTATGGATTTCCATGTTAGGAACAGCATAGAACCTGTAATAAATTCAAAATACCTGCCAAATATGGCAGCAGCACTGTTGTTAGGTCTGTATGGTAATGGCAATGAAGATAAGGCACAACATAAGCACCGACTCAAAGGCTACTCAAAGCATATGATGATGCTTTAAATTTCCTGGACCATGTAGTAAAAGGCTTTACATAGAATGCATGGATTAATTTTGAATTCGTTCGACGTGCTGTGCCCAGCTTTGGAGAGGCCTACATGTCTGTACATTCTTAACATAGATACAGACATGACAGGACAAGTGCTGACTTAAGAATGGAATTTAGAGTTATAGTTAGCATTTCTTAAGTTAATGTGAGATAGGAAGTCTGAGATCAGACAGGACACAGCCATAAGTTAAGGAACTGCCTCTGTAATAGAACATAGGCTTCAGCGGTATTATGGTATTACAGTATACCGGGGTACTTGGAAATCCCACCGATATGATTTTTAATACTGTCAAAAATACAGGTGCTTCTCTCTAGATGAAGGGATTATTTTGACCAAACCAGAGCTGGTGATTGTTGGAACAGCTGACTTTTGTTTTGTCAAATTTAAATGAAGTTTGTTTTAAAATGACTTAATGGGGCAATCAATCTAACATTAGTCTTAGTTCAGTGAAAGAGAAACCTGAATTCAGAAGGTGTACGGTTGTATTTTTCTGTTTAATAAAAAAAATAAGTGTAAGACTATTTACTTTCTTACCAGTTTTTTGGTATATATTTGATTATATACTGTTCCTTTATTACACTGTTGTGCTGAACACTAACACCATCTTATACCATATACCCTGGTGAAATTTTAGGAAGGTATCAGGAAATAGATGTCCCCCTAAGCCTAATAGGAAGATAGCATTTTCCCTATCTTTGAAACTTAAGTTAAGATAGGACAAGTAGTTAAGATATTTTTCTGTAATGGGACCCCAGATTTCAATCCAACACGTGGTGGAAAGGGATATTCGCAGTATGGATGTGCAGACAACAAATCTGGAGCAACTGCGTGATGCTATCATGTCAATCTTGGCCAAAATCTCTGAGGAATGTTTCCAGCACCTTTCTGAATCTATGGCACCAAGAATTTAGGTAGTTCTGAGGGCACAAGGGGGTCCAACCCATTACTAGCAAGGTGTACCTAATAAATTGGCCGATAAGGTGTATATACGGTACTTGGATACAGCATAACTTACATTAACAGGCAGGACTATGAGTCACGCTGTGATGCGCGTTCGGTGGCTCTGGTGTCCGTACTCACCTTTTTATTCACACTGAAACCTCCTTCTGAATTCATGCAGTTTTTGGTTGTTAAAAATCACCTTTTTATAGTCTGCTAGCACAAAGGACACAAACCACACACAGACATAGACATAGACACAGACACAGACACACACACACACACACACACACACACAGGTTTATTTCTCTTCCCATTCTAGTTCCACACAAATGCACAGAGTGGCATGTCTTGGCCCTGCAACAGAGCAGGCAATAATTACTCATTCAAATGAACATGTCAGGACTCCCGACAGACAGGCCCTTCCCCCCGCCACACACACACACACACACACACACACACACACACACACACACACACACATCCTTCACACATCAGACAAAAACACACTTGGCACAGATGCAGGCACATACACACATGTATACACACACACACACACACACACACACACACACACACACACACACACACACACACACACACACACACACACTTCATGTTGCAGTGTGGGAGAGATCCATCAACGGCCCAGCAGGCAGACAGGCTCCATACGGTAGCGCTGTTCTAAGCTGGTCTTCACTGTACGCCTGCCATGTATCAGCTCAACGACACACACACACACACACACACACACACACACACACACACACACACACACACATCCACACACACGCACGTACGGATATGCCTGCACATTAGCATCTCTCTGCTCAAATTCTTTTTCTCACTGTTCTCTCCTCTGATTTTTGCCTACACCGTCACTCAACACACACACACACACACACACACACACACACACACACACACACACACACACACACAGACTGCAACCTTCCGTTATACATTTGAAACACGGGAGCACTGCACTGGACAACAGTCGGAGCAGTACTTTTTATGATGGACAAAGACACTGTTGGTGTGACTGTGGAGCCAAAAAAAAAAACAAAACAAAACAAAAAAACCCCCACAAAATCTGTGTGTGTGTGTGTGTGTGTGTGTGTATATGCGCACGAGTGAGTTAGTGACACACAGACTCAGAGGCAGTGACAGAGATGAAAAGCAGAGCCAGAGTGAAAGAAGCAAGACGGCAAACAACAATAACGAGGAAGCAAAGAGATACAAAGAGCCCACAGCTGGTTTTACATCAAAACACTTTTAAGCCAATTATAGTGGACTAAATTTGAGGGGCTGAAAGGAAATGTCTTAATACAGCAGGTGGAGAAGTGTTTTGTCACATTATGCAATAGGTAGCACAGGATGAGTCAAGTGTATGATTAATCACAGTTTGAGCCTCAAAACGTCACATTACAAAACATTAACTGGGAACATCAACCCGCTCTGTATTTAAGGCTCTGAGGCTAAGCAGAAAGAAATTTACAAAATATCAAATACATTTGACAATCTAATAATGTGACAGACTTGGTATAATATCATCATCTCCTGAAAGAACAGCTGAAAATGTGTGGCCTTGAAATGTTTATTAGATGTTGATGTACTATGATGTTTCATGGGATGTCATGAGAACTGATACTTTGGTTCCAAGTTAGTGCTACATTTTTGAAAGAGTGATGGTACTCAGTCTTCTCCAGTACAAAAGGTACTGGGGATGCAATTCTTCAGGAGCCGACAGGGCAGCATATATACCTACAAGTGTTCTAGACTGCTGTAAAAGGCCCAAGGAAGAAGAGGAGGGAACTCGTACCACCACAGAAGAACAAGAACAAGACGAAGCGGCAACCTCTGGGGCTGAAAAATGAAGCCAATGTGGAAGTGCCAAAAGCTGCAGTTCTTTGAATGGCCACTTGAGGCTAACTCCAAAAGTGAGTCAATCCCAATAGAGCCCCATGTTACTTCCCAACTTGACGGCAGAAATAAACATGTTAACAGCGTGGTACAAAAAAACATACTGGTCTTCATAGCTAATTTTCCCATTCATGACAACTGTATGGGGGGTGAATTTTCATATAACTCACCCTGCAAATGTCATTAAGGCTTAAAGTTAAGTATATTTTAGGGTACGGCTGCTTTGAGTGACAGGTGAGTGCTGTCTGTTAACAAGTCGCTACCACCATTGACTGGTTAGGTAAGGTAACCATGACATGACCCCATATTTACAGAGTTTAGGTGGTAGCTGGCGCTATTTCAGTGTGTTTTCAGTTCATGAAAATTAATTGTACCGTTTTGGCTGCCTTAAAAGTCTTGCTCAGCATTTGGTTGCAGTAAAAGTCTCAGTTTTTCTGGTTTGTACATTTTCTGTTTATGGTTTTAAGCCTGTTTTCCAACAGCAAAATTTAGCATTAGCATTATCACAGTTAACCATAGCTGTAAATGCACTGTGCTAATCAAGCTAGCAGTTAGCGTTAGAGTTATTGTCACCCTCTCATCCATATATGGTCACTTCTGGCTCCAAAAATCCTAGATGGAGACCTCCAAAATGCCAAAGCCGAGGCTTCAAAACTGGAGTCCACAAACCAATGGATGACATCACTAGGTTTGGGTCGGTATGAGAAAAACAAAAAGTTTTTTGTGAAAAACCGCATCAAGTCGGTAATACCGGATTTTCACCACTTGGGGGCGCAATTGTCTCATTTAAAATAAAAAACGACCATAGGACAACAGAGTGACAGTAACACATTGTTTCTTTTATTACTTACAAATAAATTTGCAGGTTTAGCTTACTCAATCAGTGCAAACAAGGGTTGCCTCCTTCGTCTGGCTCTTCTGCGTTGTAGTTTCCTGTAAAAATGTCTATGAAAAATCCCCGCGATGTGAAAAATACATGCCGAGCAGTCTTTTGTGTGACACTGGTGTGCGGAGCGGAGTCTGCGCGGTCGTAAAGTCTGAGCTTTGTGCACACAGGGCTTGCGGACGTCCGCTTTTAGTCTGGGTGGACCTCTGCGGAGTCCGCTCCACGTACGTTCCAGGCTGTCCGGTTGGTTAAAAAAAAAAAAAAAAAAAAAAAAAAGGTCTAAGACGGAGAACCGAACCGAATTGGTATTACCGAGAACCGACCCAACCCTAGACATCACAGTGGCTATGTTGATTATTTTATTATTTTATACAGTCTATGCTCTGGACTTATTGAAAAGAAAAGCTTTTTTCTTGTGTGGTTTGTTAATTCTTTGCAATGGTAGCACCTCATATTAACAATATGCTACAAATGGCAACAGTATGACAAAATGCTTAACATCTATTCTGTGCTGAGCACTGTACATTTGGCATTTTTTTTCTGGTCACCAAGAACCACTGTTTACCAAGCTGTCCAATCACAGTTGGGGAGGGGCAGAACAAAAAGCCTACGTACCACAAAGACCAGCTGTACAAGTGCCGGAGGAGAAATACGCTGATATACTGTGGGTTAGATAATAACATATGTTACCTCATTCACAAAATCTCATGAACACACATAGGCTAGTACTTTGCATTTGAGGTGGATCATCGGGAATCAATATACAATTTTTGTTTAATTTCAACGTTCTTAATAAAGGAGTGCATGTTTAAATACATGGTATTTATTTATTTATTTTTTTGTTTTGTTTTGTTTTGACCATGGTGTCAAATTAAGTATCGAAAACCATGGCATTTCACTGGTATTGGCACCAACTACTAAATTCCCAGTATCATGACATTTCTACCTCACACAAATGCAGTATGTGATGATGACTGAGTCTGCCATTGTTATTTACTGATGTGAATCATACAGTACATAATTCATCTCAAATATTAATCAAAAACTCTATTTAGGGATGGAAAAGTAGTTTTGGTACATGCAGTGTCCTTACACATGTACATACCTGTGGTGTCCAGGTTATGGTCAGAGGGACTGGCAGGTCGGCTGAACATTCAGGAGCCTCTGCAGGGTGCTGTGGGTGTAGAACACAGGACAGTTATGTAGAGCTCATTTAAATATAAAAGCTAAATGATCTGTCATGTCAGCCAACAAAATTATCACAGGCTAGAAATGAGAGGCTGCTTCTGTTTACTTCTGTCTGAAATCAAGGGCCATTATAACAGGTAATTTCACCTCACCTTATTGTTTCGTGTCTGACCTTTATTAACAACTTGACTTTATTTGTTTGTGCTTATTATGTGAACACTGTCTTTTATGTTAGAGTTTACAGTAAACCCTGGCATTACTGCTGGTCATTTTAATACGTTGCCAAAAAGTCTTTAAGCCCTTAATGAGAAGCTTTGGTCAGTAAACACGAGCCAGATTTCCTCTCCCTGTTCACCTTCAACATCAAGCTACTTTCCGTCCTTTCCCTATACTCTTCCTCCCTCACTCCGCCGCCATCCAAGCCCCTATGTGTCCATGCCAGTGCTGCCTCCTCCCTAGCTGTGCCTGGTGAGGGATGACCTGGCGCTGGATCTGGTGGAAGCAGCTGGAACATAGGGAGGACTCCAAGCTATTTTTTACCCGGTTGCCAGAGGGGTGAGGAGGGCCAGGTGGGCAGGTGGACACAGAGTGGGGTCCCACCACCCTCCCTTGTTCCCAGTGGATGTCATCTGGGCTTAGGTAAGCACCACCTCACCATGGCTAGAATACGCAGCCCCAACTGTGAGATACTTACACTCCTGCCAGCTACTGGAAGCTCTGTTCTGACAGAGATTTTAAGAAAAGAGTTTCAGAGACAGAGAGAAATGTAGCTTTACCTCCACAAATTAAATATAAAATATACTTTCTTGAGGTATTTTTTCTTACAACTTTTACTTTTACCACAGTTCCTTTCATTTCAAATGTTCTTACACAATCATAACATTTCTAGTTTCCAGTCACAATAGAAAACACGACCATGCAAGTTCTGGAAAGTTCATCCTGACTTTTAAATCAGCCTTACACAGACAGAAAATATCTATCATTAGACCATCTTAAAATAAGTGACATTTTGATTTCATACAACTTTTTTTTTAGCTTTGGTTGTCATTTATAAAAGTGTACTCTCCAATTTAATTGCGGAGATGTGGAAATGTGATGTCACTGAAAAGAAGTCAGAAGAAGCAAGAAACCAGAGCAGTGAGACAATGGGACGGGTTTTAAACAAACACCCGAATAATCAATTTCCCTAAACTGTCTGTTGTGATCATCCACCAGTTTAACTATAGACGTATTTAGAGGATGCAGCTGATGGTCATTTTCATTATTAATTAATCTAGCAATTTTACTAAAGAGCCAATTGATAATTTATTCCACGAAATGTCAAAAAATAGCGACCAAAAACAAAAAATGCTAAGCACAAGTCCCCATAGTCAAAAGTTGCATCTTAATGAACAGCGGCTTTTCTTGGTGCTACAACAAAAATATCCAAAAAACCACTTCCACGTCGGATGTCTGTAAAACTGAGGGGTGGGAGGGGTCTGTGTGTCCCTTGCCTGTGTGTCCTTGTGTAGTATCAGTCTGTGTCCCCTCTCTAAATTCTGAGAACTTTGCTGTCTGTAAATGCAGCGCAGGTGGAACTCTTCTTTTTTCTTCAGCAGCAGTTTGTGGAGTTCGAAGTTGCAGGGTGGGTAACTGATCAGTCGATCCGATCAGAGCTGATCTGATCAGATCAGATCAGATCAAATCAATGGATAAAAGGAGCAGCTGTTTGTGAGTGAAAGCAAATTTCACTTTCACTGTGCCTGACTTTCTGCTAGGGTTATCAGGAGAACCGATACTTCGGCACCAAGTTGATGCCAACATGCAAAAAAATACATTGGTACATGTCTTTTTTTCGGTACCGTAAGTACCGGATACAACTTTGCCCTCAGCGGGCCTTGTCGATTCCTGTCGGAACTGACGGAGGTAGTATACACGTGTCAGCCTGTGCCGAGGACGAGCGCTGAAGCAGAACGCCTGTTCTCCATCGGATAAGTTCAAAGTCCAATCGCAAGAGGGTGAGTGTCCATGCACCGTCCAATAACGGCGCGCACTGGCCACCTGGCATTCAACATGCTGCTGCAGCGGTTTGTTCCGCAGCGCAAGATAACGGCTTACCGGTGACGGAGAAGCCCGGCTCCAGGTCCAAGCGTTTAATTTTATTCGGCTTTGGCCACAAATTTTCATTTCAGTGCATCCCTAGTTTACACCATTTCTGTAAGTCCAACTCATAGAAACAGAAAGAGCAAGAGACACTGACTGAACTGCTCACCCTGGTCATTTGACTAGTACAAAAGAAAATGGTGATTGGTGTTAGTTTTTGTGGTGGCAACAAATGTCAGTGGGCTCATAAAGTGTGTCACACTCTGTAATTGAGACCTTTGTTTCAGCCTACTGTTATGTAGTTACATTTTTAAATAAGCAAAAGTACTTTAGTTACCTTGAGTTACTTTTCTCAGTAGGTAACGCTGCAAAGTAAATCTCGTGATCCTTAATTCTTCTCTCTATTCTTCTTTTCTCTGTTTCAACAATGTTCGACTGGAAAAACATTTATGTTATGCAAGCTGAAATTCAACCGTCTTGTTCTGTCAGAAGATGCAGTGACTTAACTTAAGGTTAGTAAGAAAAACTAAAAGTAATACATATAATTTGTTAAGCTATAAGAACAAGGAATGTACAGTCCACTAACTGCTAGGCTAATTTATGCAATGTAAACTTGCTTAAGCTAATAATGGGCAACTAGCAAAAAACAACGGACATGTCTGTGAACCTTGACAGGTATTATTGAGCCAGATTTTATACTTTCGTTAATATTGTATAGTTGTCCAAAGAATCAATCTATTATTGTACCATGATAAAAGTAGTGATTTACACCCCTACTTCATAGTAATACTCCACTGCTTGTTTGGGCGTTAGTTCAAAGCATCACCTCAGTGACTTTGCAACTAGCCGCAAGTTGGTTTGTTTATGCCGATGTTGCAGTGGCAATAGTACACATAACGACAACGATACACAGAAAAATGGCTGCGGCTTCCGTTCTAATCTCATTCTATTTCTATGATCTGACTGATCATGTTTCCTGCCCCCACTTTGTTGTAGAAGTGTTGCTGTGTTTTCAGATCTCTGCAATGACTCTGGTGAGTACAATACTGTCTTAACCGATAGAACTGATGGCCAGAACTGTGAAAATGAGAGCCAAGTTGTAATATACTGGAATTATCCTTTAAAGTTAACATGAGGCAATAATGTCTGACTTTACTGAAATTTTTATTAATACTCTTTTATTAGAGGTGGTTCTTATAATGGAGCCCGAGGACTCATAGGGCTCGCAAGTCTATTAAAGGGAGTTACCAACTACCTGAGGAGCACTTTTATGTCCCAATAATTGAATTCACACAAAATTATCAGATTTGGAGAATGTAGAAGTCTTTTCTAGTACACTGTGACCACTATAGAGTCCAGTCTAAAGGCATCTACAATTCAAAACTAAATCGCCTAAAACCATTATGTGTTCCTGTGAAAAAATATCAAACACATTTTGTCACCTCTTCTTTGACAATTTGGAGATCTGTGGCATGCAAACATTACAAACGCTCTGTATTACACTGTTATTTCCCCAGCCTACATTTATTTTTACCTACAGTAGTAAAGGTTTTGTGTAGTTTTCTCAACAGCAGCGAGCAGAGACAGCAGCTATGCAGATGAGTGTGGGTGTATTGGTTTTCTCTATGCACAGAGGAAGGTTTTCCATCACGCTGAGGTCTATGTGGAGATGTTTTATCTGTGCTACATCTCAGTCACAGCGGGTTATCATGTCTCTCCACACCCTCTCCAGTTTGACCTAGATTTAGGGGCGCAGATGTAAATCACTGATTTGCTATCAGCAAATTGAACATCCCATATGCGTTTGGTGAAGTCGGCCTGTTTGGATTTGGATTGGTTGTAGGTCAACATCAAGCTGTAGAGTATTCCATTTGATGATGAATAATTTTCAGTGTGAAAATTATCCAGTCCTTACAGTAAACTGTGTGTGTGTGTGTGTGTGTGTGTGTGTGTGTGTGTGTGTGTGCGTGCGCAGTAGAGTGTGTGTCTTACCTTCGACTTGAGTTTAACAGTGAGAGTGTGCTGCCTTCCAGAGGAGTCCTCTGCCTTCAGTCTCAACGTTCGGAACTCTGTGTCTATGAAGAGCAGCCTAGAGATACATACACAGTAAATCAACATCCATTCACAGAGAAGGGTACACAACACTGTAAACTGACAGCAGCCATCATCCATCATTACTCACAGCTGCAGAGAGCAATATTGAGACATCAACTCTGCCTTTAGATTTATCACTCCCAGTACCAACATAGTGACATTACATCAGGCTACAGCTCCTCATTCACGCCCCGAAACAGAGGCGACATAACTACAGGATTTTCTTCTCTAAATTCTAATTTGCATTCTTCTCGAGCAAGTGCCTTTTTAATGCTCTGATGGAGGAATACAACAAATCCAATCATACTGATGCTGGGGGCATTATTTTCATCCTGAGTCACAACAGAACACCATGGATTTTATGCTTTCTAATAAAACTGTACACAAATATACTGCTGTATACACTGTTAACTGCACAGCAGTAACTAATCTGAGGGTTCTTCAGCCAGCACATCACAAGAACTGGAGTGAGTACATCTTTCATGATGCAATACAATAAGCTGCATTTGGTAAAATGAATTACAACTATTCAAAACTAACACAAAAAATTTAAAAAAAAATCAAATAAATGAATAATAATTTCTTGTATAACTCACAACTATTGAACAGCTAGTGGTTATCCTACCCTCAGAAAGCTGCTTACCCTAAAATATTTTCAGTATTTTGGGTTTTAAAGTGCCCGTGTGTAGTATTTAGTGCCATCTAGCAGTGCAGATTACAACCAGATGAAACTTCTCCCGTTTGCCAAGCCTGAAGGAGAACTATGTGGCGGATGCAAAAACGTGAATGGCCCTATCTACAGCCAGCGTTTGATTTGACCCTTCTGGGTTACTGTATGAGTGTGAATTAACATGGCAGACTGCTTGGAAAGATGACCTTCTCCGTATGTAGATATAAACAGCACACTTTAGGGTAACGAAGACACAACGATTCTTAGTTTCAGATGATTTTACACCACAGGAAATTGTTATGAATATTCTATTCAATTTCTGCCAATATATTAGTGATGCACGATACTGGATTTTTTGCCAATATCCCATATACTGATATTAAAAACTCATTTGACCAATAGCCGATACCTTTATCAATTAACCACTTTTTTCTTTTTTCCACTGTTAATGATCATCAAGTCTCTTTTGTAGTGGTATTATCATTATATTATACAAGTATACTCTTATCATGATGGCCTACCAGCAGGTGGAGACATGAAATACAATGATTTTCAATTTAATGTAATATTCATTCATTGTGCAAATTAAGAAAAACTATTTTGGCCGATTCCGATATTTCATTTTAAAGCCAACATTGGCCGATACTGATGATGTGCCGACATTATCGTGCATCCCTACAATATAACCCCCAAAGCCTACACACTGGACCTTGAAACAAAAGTTTTCATATTTCCTGATTGCCAAAATGCTGATAGAGAAACTTAAAGAGTACAATTCTAAAGGAAAATGCTGGATTTTTTAGTTTTTTGTAAAATAAATTAGAAAATCAAATTACAAAATCAAACTTGGAAAAATGTGACAAATTCCAATGAGCATAAACCTCATTCCATTAGGCCAAATTTACAGCTAGTATCAATGTGCAATGTCTTTGAATATCACTTCAAGATAAGACAAAAACACATGTTAATGCAAGGTGTAAATGCATGCAGAATTCATTATAAGCGTAATGCAATCAAACCTGCCAGACCATATTGTTGTAAACAATGGTGGGTGAATAATGGACTTACATTTGTCAGGTCTAAGGATGTAAACAGTTAACCGCCAAGAATATATTTTTGACCTTTTATGCATGTCAGTCTATAGGATCATTTTGGTTTAGTAGTAGAGCTAGCACTTTGCTGTACTACATTAAAAACAAAGCTAATAAAGTATTCATGCTACACTGGCTAGCCTTAGCTGCTCTGTGCTGTGGACTATCTGGGTTGGGTGGGAGCTAGCTACTGTTTATTTGGCGATTACTGCTGTCAACATTGTGCCAACCCAAGTGGCAGGATGGCGATGCTGCAGAAACATTTTGCCCGACCACTGGTCTCCCCCTACCTGGTGAGTAAACAGTAATTTTAATCTGTAAAACCCCTTAAGCTTTGTTAACTATCACTGTTAGCTCTGTTAGCACTGTTAGCAGCGTCAGCATGGCTAATGGTGCTAACATACGTTAGTTAACAACAATAAAGGGGTTTTGGAGCTCAAAATGAAGCAGCTTCAGTTCTCATTTAAACTTCCTTTACGTATGAAAATAAATCCCCTAATTTCAAACGTTCCAACAGTCATTGCCCTCATACTTACATGCATCCTTTATGATGGCATAAATACAGCCAATAGATGGCACAAGAGGGCAGAGTCAAGTTTCACACAACAAAAAAGGTGCAGTCATCATATACATCCTGACATGCAGACACAGAATTATTTTCACTATATTGCCAATTCGTTCAGTTTTGCCATTTTTAAAATGTCTTCATTGTCTCCTACAGTTGTATCTTACTTTCAGTAGTCTACTCTGCCCCTACAATCTCCAGTGGTAATGCTCCATTGCATTCGTATCTGTAAACTTTAAGAAAACTTATACAAATATGGACAAAATAAATGCAGAGTATGGACAGGAAGCTCAGTCTATCTCCTTATCAAGCGTTGAGCAAAAATGAGCCCTTACGCAATGGGGCAACCTGGGGTTCACCAGAGGGTGGCCACTATGTTGTGCCCACATCACAGGTTGGGATGGCATTACTTACATGACTTGTGTAGTCTTTTTAACTACTTATTTTTACAGTCTACTTCAGCAGTTTTATTGCTACTTCTATGACTTAATTGATTTGCAAATTACCTTTGAAACTGACAAACACCGTGGGACGTTCAAACAAGATCACTGCCTAGAAATCTCACCATTGACTACCATACATAGTTTTCAGAAAGAAGGTCCCTTGGTGGTCAACCAGAGGGGGAGGGACTTCACCTCGCTTTCTGTTTCTTGACAAAGGAGATGAGAGTCGCATGAAAACAGACTCAGTATACAAAGTATTTAGTTGGTGAACTAAAAAGTAGCCTGGTTTTCTGTGACTGTCATGTATCCTACACTGCAGATGCACAGTTTATAAACAGTCTGCCAGCGCTGTCAACATCATTTGCGCATTGATATCCAATCAGAAGTGAAATAAGAAGAACACTTCTTAATATCAGTTGAAAATATTCATGTTTCAGTCATTTTGTCAAGGCTGGGTGATGAGCAGATTTCGAGTTTGCTTAAAGACACTCTGACAGGACACATGACTGAAAAACTGACTGCTGACAGGAACAAACCTCAGCCAGCATCACTCTGCCACTATTTGAGTAAAAACTGCAACACTAACACGACTTTAGCAGTCGCAGGGAGCTGATTAAAGCTCTCGTAAAATGATGTATCTCTCGGTGACCTTAAGATGGGTTCACATTTTCAAGCTCGAGTCAATCTGTAAATCAGCCCCTTTCCTTCCTGAGCTAATTATAACCTATTGGGGCTGAGGACAAAACACTGATCTGCACCAACACTGCTGTCAGATTTACTGCTGCTCCAGCATGCTATGAGGGGGTCAGTTCCTCCCCCTCTCAAGTCCTTCTCCAGTCTACTGAGACCCAAAGACAAAAGACTGATCTGAGACAAAGGATTTGGACAGTCCTTCTCCAGATTTACAGTACATTACGATGGACGCTCTGTGCCGAGGCTGACATGGCTGTATATCTGCGGAGGATTTATGGAGTGTGTTAGAGAGGAGTGATGTGAGCAGTGTGCTCAGGAATGACACACACACTTAGGGAAGTGATGGAATGATGGGAGACTGTTTCCAATGTGCCCGATTCATAAAAGTGTCTGGCTCGCTCTCGCACTTGCAATCAAACGCTGGCGAAGGGCAACGGTGCTCAAGTGTCATATGCACAGTAACATCTACACATACAAGCACACAATATCATGATCACGCCAATTCGACTCTCTTTCTTACACGCTGACCTGATACTTCTCTGCTCTCACGCTTACTCCATTTAACCACCCCCATCTCTCTATCTCTAAAATCATCTGCATATTAAGATCTTCCAAACACATTGCCCTATCTTCTCACACACACTCACGCATCAATGCTGATATCAGTGTCGCCTATCAGGCCGAAATAATCTAGCTGCAGCTTAGAACTTCTTAAATCGACAAGACCCAGGTTACTTATATCCGCAGGTACACATTTACAAAGAGTACAGGCCCATAAAATACCCATTACTGCTAACAACAATAAATACACAAATCTGTCAAGCATGACCGGTTAATAGACCTATGCAAGTGAAGGAAGTGACAAGCATCCAAATGAACAAATCAATAAATAAGAAGTTGAATCGTTGAAATAAATTGCCGGCAATTTGCAGAACACATGAATAAAAGAGTGCCAGTTCTCTCAAAAGAAAAAATCTGTTTCTCTTTAATCCTATTTCAGTCATGACACCTGAGTAAATCACTGCATGTTCCTTTGTGTTACTGCAGTCTGTTAAGTCTAATGGGCAAACACACGGTACAATGATTCTGCAGGTTTTAAAAAGCCAGATATTAGACATTATAACACCTTTTAAAAGCCACCTGGAGTTAAATGTTTTAACACCCACTGTTCTACCTGCAGGAGACTGTGCAGACTGCTGTTACTATGAAAAGTTTCATGAATATGACCATGTATATACTGTATGTATTGAACTGGGTTTTATAGCTCTTTCTCCAATCCAAATCAAGTACAGATCTGCGTCTTGGATCCAAATATTTTTTACTCTATTGTACTGAATTAGGGCCTGGGTCCAAATGGTATTCTTTTCCTGTTTTTTTTAGCATCAGCATTTTTATTCACAACACTTCAGCTTTTACGTGAGGCCGCTCAAAGCGCTTCTAGTCAAAAACCTCTGAACTTTTCAGAAAGGCACTGGTTCTGTCACTGCCACTCCTTCTGCTACTATCACCTTCTACCACCCCAAGCTGTATGAAACTATCACAACAGAGACAGAAAAGCCCCTTCGTGGGAGCAGATCAGCGGGACACTGAATGTTGCTGCTAAGTGTTTTTGCTTTTATCACTGTATGTGTTGTAAGCGTGTTGTTAACTGTGTAGTCAGCCCTGTGTTTACGCAGAGTTACGTTAGTTGCCCAGCTTACATTAATGTCAAGATATTGTTGTCATAGAAACAAGTCCAAAACAAGAAGTAGTCCATCGAGCACTGAGATCACGTCTCGCGTGATTCTTCTTCTTTGGCGTTTTACAGCAGTTGGTCTCGCGAGATTTGAGTTGTTGCAGGAAGTTACCGCTCGAGTGACCTTACAGTTAGTCAAAATAGGGTAAAAATTCAGCCATGACTACTCCAAACAGAGTAACTCCTCGCATTTGACAGATTCATTCATTAGACAGATACAAACAAATACAAATTATATTTTTTTGTTTATTGTTTACAAGAAAAACTAACAAAACTAAATTCTTGACAGTTTCAATATGTCAGTTCTCAACATTGTCGGTATCAAAGTCAACAAATAACAGAGAATGTGTTCAAAACTGAACAAAAAATAAATGAACCATCACATCATCAAATTAATATTTAGTAGTCCTGCCATTGGCACGTAGTAGAGCTCTAATCCTGGCTGGCATGTTCCCCACGAGCCTTTCACACTGTTGAGGGGTAATCTTGTCCCATTCTTCTTGAATTACTGCTTTTAATTCTTCTAAATTCTTTGGTTTATGCTTTGAAACAGACCTTTTGATAATCCACCACAGATTTTCAATGGGGCTCATGTCCGGGGATTGAGCTGGCCACTCTAAGACCTGGATACTGTGCTCCTGCAGCCAAGTTCTACTGGCCTTGGATGCGTGGCAAGGGCATTATCTTGTTGAAACATCCAGTTCTTACCTCGACGGAACAGTGCACGCGCAGAAGGGAGCATGTGGGTTTTGAGAATGGTACAATACTTGGTAGAGTTCAATGTGCCATCACAGACAGTGAGATGACCAACACCAGCAGCACTCATGCATCCCCAAACCATGATACTGCCTCCACCATGCTTGACAGTAGGTACTGTACATGCTGGAGATAATGCTCGCCTGGCCTTCTGCGCACTTCACATTAGTAGGAGGAAGATAAAGCTGGAAACTGGACTCATCTGACCACAAAATCTTCTTCCAATTCCTGGCTGTCCAGTTCTTGTGTGCCTGGGCCCAACGACGCCGGCTAACCTCTGTCTCTCATTGATCAGGGGCTTCTTGATAGCCTTGTAGGACCTTAAGCCATGATCTAAAAGTCGGCCACGTACAGTGCGGGTGGAACACTGGACACCAGTTTGGTTTGACCACTGCTGCTGAAGCTCCTGTGATGTCATTCGGCAGTTTTGCCTGCACATGCGGATCAGGATGCGGTCATTTCTTGCTGAAGAAACCCTTGGATGCCCAGATCTTGGTTTGTCTTCCAAGCTGTTGGTTCGTCTGTATTTCTGCAGAGTGTATCCAACTGCTGAAGGACTGCATCTGCACTTCCTGGCTATCTGGCGGCAGCTGTACCCTTCCTGGCTGAGAATCTTTATCTTCAGGAGTGTTTCCTGCGTTAGGTTCCTTGTTTTAGCCATTTTTGTGTCTGAAGAACTTTCAAATGTGCTGGCTTTATGTAGACACGAAGCTTGGCAACAAAAATTGTGTCTTTTAATAAAAAGAACGACCTTCATCACTGGTACCAAAATGACCCAATACTCAAAATTTCTTATGTATTTTTATGGAACCAATCAATTTTAAGTTTTTAATGGCTTTTTTAGGATTTATTTAGTATTTTGGCTGTGACTGTACTAAAAGAAATTGCACTTGAAGACCTAAGAGTGATTCTTAATGCAATATTTCACAAATGCATGGGGTGTCCGACGTTGTTTGACGCTGTCCCAGTGCCCTATTATTTAATATAGCGGCACTCACGGGCTGCAGGCAGGTCAGCCCTAGCTTCGTACTGGAGAAATGTCAAATATCCTATCACTCATTTAGACAAAAGTAGATCGGAAAATAAGGCCCAGATTGAAAAAAAAACCCAAAACATTAGTTCCCTCTTAAACGTGCTGCATTACCAAATTATTATGCATAACTCATTGGTCATATGTGTAGGTGGTGGGGTGTGGGGGGCATTGCACGTTGCGGTGCTGGTTTGGGAACATGTAGGACTGAATTGGAACCTTCTGGAGCCCAACCCTATGTTTCAATACTGTAGACTGGACTTTCAACATCTCATTTATTGTGGTCACTTTCAAAAAGAAAGTCTATTGCAAAAAAATGCAACAACGCACAACAGAGTATACACATAAAATCTTAAAAGTACGGTATCCAAGTGAGATGTAAGGAAAAAGTAAGGCTGACATAACAGCAGATGTCTAAGTTGTAAACAATGGGCAGAATGCAAAAGAAAGAAAAATGACTAACAATAAGAGACTAAATATTCAATTGTATTCGGTATAATGAGTATAGGTCAGAGCAGTACTCAGTATCGACCAACTTTAACAAACACCATTGGCAGTGAAAAAGTCTCTTCGGTGTACATTTCCATCTCCTCTCCTCCGAGGTCTCACACCCAGGAAGCAGGGACTAGCTGCCGCCCCTACTTGGCCATGATGGAAACAGCGTGACAGTCAGACGTCCTGCTGGGAAGACTGATGAGAGCATCCCATTTGCAACTCCACAGCCAAGTGAGCTGCTTCCAGACAGCACACAACACACACAACTGTGCTCGTGTACGTGCACGTCTCTGATTTTTTTTCTTCTTGTGTCGACAAAGTGATTAATGAACAGTGAGATCAACACATATGTACTGTTGTGTGTGTTGCATGAGGAATCCACATGCAAAACGATGGTACACCAAAGGTACGGTAGAGGGAATAGAGGACAACGTAAGTCACACGCACAATGTATGTGCAAATCAAGTGCACAAACAAAACACACACTAATCCTATAAAGCACAGATCCACCTATGTATTAATTAGCCTGGTTTGCAGTCTAACTGTGCTAACCAGGACATTCTCATTACTTACTGGACGTAACTGCATAAATCTAAATACTATCTGTGATTGCACTTACATCCCATGATTATAGGAGTCATTTATTAGCTGGCCTAATAATGTAACAATATATGAAAAAAAAATCCATGTTTGCATCTAATCCCTCAGCACTGAGCCTGGTTGGCCCAACAGAGCCCTGCTGTCAGAGAGCTGCTATAACTGGCCTCAGAAGAGCAGCAACACAGTGTGACAGAGTGATAACACTGTGATAAGAAGAGACTTGGTACGTACACCAAGAGGCTGCGAACATGGAGTGCCAGCTGTGCCCGTAATGAGCCCCGGAGCTTCCAGGGCCACGTTTTCGGGCCACCGAGTGATGGCGGCTGACCTACTTGACCTCATTTTTCATTAATTAACACATGGTATGCCATCTCCAGCCAATTAAGATGACCACACTCTCAAATGCAGGAATGGAGACACACTGGGAGAGAGGAGAGAGAGAGAGAGAAAGACTCACTTACCTGGCCCAATCAGCAGACAGAATTACAGCTGAAAACCCCTGGTGGCTATTAGCACGGCCCATACCAATTAAGACGCTAAGCGAATCTCGAGTGCTTTGGAGATTGAGGCCCACTGTGTATAATGCCTCCTAACCGTAACACGACACCGAAAATGATGTTGGTCCCATTTCCAGCATAAAGCATACCTTCACCCCCCCTCCTCCTATTAAAACCTGAGAGTCTTCAATTAGAGCCATTTGCATTTTGCTAATATCATAATTGTAGCCGTGGTCATTAATAGGAAAGTGGAAAATGAGTGTAGTAGTCAAGGCTTAATCCGAGCTGGGGGAGAATAGAGATCTTCCGACTAGCCACCGCTGCCGCCGCCCCCTCCTCCTCCTTCTTCTCTCCTGACGGGTAGAGACGACAGTATTAGCTGGGCCTGTCACCGCACGTGGGCTCAGAGTTATTAAATGTGACCTGGATTTAACTATAACTCAATAACTAAAAATAAGGAAGTCATTAAGAGCCATTTGTTAATGTGGAGCTGTGTTGTTGCAGGCTCTCCAATCAGTTTAGACTGCTGGGGGGAAAAAAAACAAGGAGTGCTCCATATAGCTGTTTAAAGCACCAGAGGTTTTTTAGCCATATATACACCACAGCATGTTAAGCTTACCTCTGGGGAAAATACAAAACAAATAAAAGAAAAACTATATTAATAACGTGTAGTTTCAATAATAACTTTCCTTGCCTTGGCTGGTGAGTTGCTCACAATTGCCTATTTTTGGCCCACAAACTGATGTTTACAGTAGGTCCCCTACATACTGTAGCTTCTGTAGAGAAAAGGAAATGTTGATAACTAGATCATGAAGAAGCAAACTCCATCAGTGAGCAACTCTGTAGTCAAATTACACTATCCTGGGAGTATCCTGGGACCATGTAGGTAAGAATGGGAAGATTATCATGTTGTTCATGAAGCATAATTAATTATTTGCTCTTCACTTGCAGTCAGTTTAAAGGACTAATTTAGTGATGATTGATTCTGTAGCACTGCAGCACTAGAGATGGTTATCGTTAAGACATTATCGATATTACAACTCTTATTAATACTCCTTATCGGTTCAGTACTTTATTGATACTCTTATTGCTTCTTTTTCATTACAAAATAATTGCTTTTAGAAATATATTAACTCAAAAAAGAATAAGTTCAGAGCAGGACTAGGAAGATATGCAAGTGTTATTTCTAGAGCAGCAACAGTAATGTTTACAACAGCGAAGTCATTCTATATTATATTCCTGATATCACAATAGTGAGTGTTTAGTTTTCATAAGTCATTCATCCTCTCTCTGCTGATTGGATTCACAATCTGCAGGTACTGCTGGTAGAAGGAGGAGGGGCTGTTTGTCTCAGCCTGCAGCTGAGTTTGAAAGACTTCGCCCAATTTTAAGATATGTGGCAAACTTAGCTAAACAGTTTGACTAAATACAGACAGCCTGCATTTGAACTTGTTTGTAACAATTAGCCGAGGTAGCGCGCTGTGCTTGTGTAAAATGTGACATCAGTAGCAGTGGATGCGGACAGAGCAGACTGAAATATCACTTTTCTACATATTTACATCTATGCTTGTTAAACAGGTGTATTACTGTAATAAAGTATTCGCCTTTTACTCGTGACGGTTTGATTGCACCTATTTACAATAACACCTTCAGGATTTTTCAAGTTATTTTCACTTCCTCTCCACCGTGGCCTCAGTGCTCTGCCGTTCTTTGACTCCACTTAGTGTTGTGTGTTTGTTTGTGTATGCATGTGAAGGAGTTCAGCGCCGACACACAGAGCAGGTGAGAGGCTGCAGAATAATAAATTACACTAAAACATGAAAAAGTAGCAATAAAGGAACTTATAATGTCAGAGCTTATCAGTGCTACGGTGTTTGATAATTCAGCCTTGGTGCCTGTTGAATACAGGCTTTCCGTGCCCAAGCCCCTAGTCTGCTAACTGTTAATCAGTTAACTGCTGAAAATTTTTATCCCCTGTTACGCATGCCTGTCTGTAGGTTCATTTGCATATACACACACTCCGGTAACATTCACCCATTTAGGTGGCCGAGGCTACCATATAAAGTGCTACTCAGTTTTTAACACACTCACACATCAATGGACAGCCATCAGCAATTTGGGGCAATTTGGGGTTCAGTATCTTGCCCAAGGTTGCTTCAACGTGCGGAGCCACAGACGCCCTCAGTTTTATCTTCACGGATATCGTTCCAGATATATTTCATATAAGTAACATTATGACGTGAATGACATCGTCGATCTCCATGTTAACTTGTTATCTTCTATAGTGTCCAGTATGTCAGATTTTTCTCATCATTCCTGTTCCACGCTTGGTGGTGAGACAGACATGCACCACCGCTTCAGCAATAAAGTCCACAGTTTCTTTTCAGATAACAACACATTAGACATCACATTTATCTTTCACTTGCCCAAACACAGAGTTTACTTGCCCTGGGCAAGTATTAATGTCAACGCCTTTTGCCTCTCTTTTTTTCCTTTAAAAATTAAGCAGTCAGTTACCAGTGATCACAATTACATCTCATCTCTAGGGATGTTCTCGATAACCAGATGGCACACTTTGTGTACATGTGTGTACAAATTTGGTGAAACTAAATTAAAAAAACAAGCCACAAACTTTGTTTCCTGCTAGCCCTGCAATGAGGGCAGGTAAACATTTGCGCTTGCTCTCAGGCCAATTAATGTTCAGCAGTGTAAAGAACGTGAAATCTGAGAACCGCTCAGAGTTCTAGCATCCAGGAACCACATAACACTACGATTCAGTTTCTGATTAGTTTCACTTCAATCACTCTCTCATGCTCTCGGTTTCCTTTCTCTCTTTTCCCATCCCTTGCTTTAGCTTTAGAGGGTTGGGGGAGAAAGAGAGAGAGATCACGTCTGAACCAAACTCTACATACATTATTTATAAACATGCATGTGGACCATTTAGGTAACTAAAGACTGAAACAACTGCAGATTCACAGTAGTAATAGTACTGAACTTTGTCACAATCTAAACATGTCGAGAGACACAGACACAGTTACTGGTGCTTACTGCTTAATAGAATAAAATTAAACTTTCACAAAGTCCTATTGTTATTGTGTTTGATGGCCGATATGCAGTGTGGTGGGGAGCCAGCACAGCATGCACTGTTTACACAAGCACACAAATGGACAAGCCAAAGCAAAAGCCATGAAGACTGACAACAATGCAGCCTGCAGGTGACAGAGCAATCTCAGCTGGATTAAAGTGATGTAGATTCTAATCCAATTTTCAAATTGTAAGAAACAGGAGATGTAACTGGTGTTCATGGCTGGTTAGGCTCGGGGTGGTAACAAGCCAATATAACCAACAGCTAAGCGTTATCTACAGTTAACTCACAGTTCACAGCACGATGCTTCAGTTGGCAGCAAGAATGGAGAGTTTGTATCACATCACACGTAGCATGTTTATTCGCCACAGACTGTATAGGGTAATGGATGTAGCTACCGTGATGTCACCCATTGGCGGATTCCCGTTTTGACTCTCAGGAAGTGACCATATTTGAAAGTGAGGGTGGAGCTGTGGATGAGCAAGGGGTGGATCTGACTCGTACTGTGGTTACTCCTCACAGACAGCCTGTCACTCAAGTGGCCCGCCCTCAATTATGCGTAGCTTTAAGCCTTAATAACATGTTGACGGGTGAGTTGTATACAAAATTACCCCTCGTAAAGTTGTCATGAACAAAAACAATTCGTTATAGAGACCAAAACAGTTTTTTTGTACCAGGCTGTAAACATGTTTATCTCTGCTGTAAAGTTAGGCATTTTACTTTGGGGGTCTGTGGGGACTGACTCACTTTTGGAGCCAGCCTCAAGTGGCCATTAGAGGAACTGCAGTTTTTGGCATTTCTACGTTGACTTCATTTTTCAGCCCCAGACGTTGCAGCTTGGTATCCACTGATTACATATACTAAACTAAATCAGAAAGCGTAGCATGACCATCACATTCATCATGTTTTCCAGATCAGGTAGACATCACTGTCCCAAACTTTGACTTCAGAGCAGTTTGTAAGAGTAGCAAGCAGACAGAGCTGAGTGACAGCCTGTGCTGGAGGAACCCTTTGTCGGACATGTAAAGCAGAGATAAAATGATGAGTCCATTAAACAAATTAGTCGATCTAAAGAAAATTAATCTTCAGTAATTTGTTGACTGATGAATCAGTTAATCGTTTGAATCACTTTTCAAGCAAAAATGCCATCAGCATTTAGATCTGTTCCCAAAAAGCCTTGCTTTCCCATGCAGCTCTGTCTGCCACAGTGTACAATCTCCTGGGAAAATGAAGGCGCAATTTATGGCACAAAAGAAGTGCGTCAACCATTGTGCAGCCAAAAGTGGAAGAGGATACTGCTTTCATTTTCTACCAGTAGCTAACTGTAGCTCTCTCCAGTTACCAAAGAGTATTAATGAAAGTTCTTTGCAGTTACGATCCCCAGTGGCAGAAATGGCGGACAGTTCAACATCTGAGGTAACCACTGAAACTGTGCTAGTAGCTAGGCTCTGAAGAAAACAATAAGTGAACAGGTTGTCTTTGCAACATCGGTGCCAAAATATTACCTCTTGGTAACATCTGGGATTGAAAATTTGTCTGTTTTCACTTTAATTATGTCACATTGAGCTCTGTAAAACTGTGAAGTATCATTTGATTCACTGTTTCCTGATTTTTACACCAAATGATTTTTTTTGCTTATCTAGAGAATAGTCTGCATTCTGATTGATTAAAACAATAATTTGTTGCACCCCTAATGGTAAGGTACTGGAAGGCTGCTTTAGACGGCTTACTGTTTACAACTGCCAACAAACACACCCCTAAGTCACAAACAATACTGACTACCTGTCAAAGTCACTTGTAGTACTGGAACGTGGTAGTAACACCCAACTTTTGCGAACTGAAAATTGCATTCTATTAACTCATGATGTCAGTTTGAATGTGATTAGATCGATCGTTCAGCCCTACTTAGTGGCTTATGCTGCTTTGAAACCTGGTTTCACATACAGTGTTAGTGCTCCCAGGTGTCACTTACTTGCCCCACCCAAGGGTCTCCATCTCAGAGATGAGCTGAGAGTAATACTGTGGAGGCGGGATGGAGCGGCATTCAGGGCGGCTCTTCAGACCCACTTCCTGTAAACAACAGAGAGAATGCTTCTTATTTTAAGCCCAGATTTCAATGCTTATCATATCTCAACTGCACCCTTATCCTTCTACCAAAAGCAAACTACATAAATAAAACAAAACTAAATGAGGGCCAAATAGTCTCATACCTTTGTTTGTTGACAAGCACATAGGTTGTTACACTCTTCATTAATCAAACAAAATATACATGTACATGTGTGCCTCACAATCAAGGCTATTGATAGTGCCTGGAGGTTCCCATTTACTTTCTATTCATAAAGCAACAATGTCAGAGTGACCGTGCCAACCACTGTGTCATTCTCCTCCTTACCAAGACGGTCTTCAGCTCCAGAATGAAACTGACAAGATCAGCCGACTGCTGCAGCCTCTGAGAAGTCAAACAAGAGAGAAAAGACATCCTTGAATGGGAGGATAATGAAGTGACAGTGTCTATTTTTTTCCTCTAGCCAGCCATTCAAATCAAACACAGTGTTTGTGATTAATGGGGGCTGCCACCAGCTTTAATAATTAATGATAGCTTAAAGGCTGTGAAAATAATGAACTTTGCAGCCCGGGGTGAAATATCAATCTCATCCAAATAACCCTGAGGGGCAGCATAACAAATAGGGACATTTTCCAGGCGATGTTAATTAAACAGTGAAAAATATTTTTCTCTGCTTCTGAGTGAGGCGAGCCTGATGGGTGACAGGGCGTACAAGTACGATGCCAGGCGCAATGCAGGGAACACAAAGGAGCCAAAATGACATGACAAAAAATATAAAACACAGAGCAATCAACCTGATCTCAATAAGAGGTGGCAGAAATAACACAACAAAAAATATTATGATGCAATTTTCAGCAAAATTAAACAGTGCTGAATTTATTTGGGGCAGTATGTAGAGTTTACCTGCTTCACTATGTGCTCATACCCATGCAACAGGTGTTTTAACTGCCAACAGCAGTGCAGCCTGTAAGAACAAAGTTATAAATATTAAATAAAACACATACAGTGGCTTATACTCCTTAATGTCATTCTTGCTTGAAAGTTGGACTATGGATTTGTAAAAGGAGCATGATCTCAGACAAATACAATGACTCTGGGTATCTTAAGTATCTTTTAAAGAGACGTGAGGTGATCATTTTTACCTGGCCCGTTTAAGTTGGCGATCTGGTGGGAGAAGTATCCTCAATCTGAAGTCTCGTTCCTGTGAGAATCACAGCATGACAGGCACAAAACAATATTACTGACCAGTGGAACTATTACAAGTGAAAACACCAACCGACTTAATTATTTAATAACCTCTAGAACTTACTCGGAAGAAAAGGAACACGTGGCCTGCAAAACTGCTTTTAGAAATGTCGCAATATTGAGTTCCTATGCTTAATAGCAAAGGTGCGTATTGCTTACAACATAACATTGCACCACACTTGAATTAACAGTATCAACTCTTCAATTCGGCATGCACCACACATAGAGAGTAACAAATGTTATCTTTAAATATTGCTTTTTAAAGACACTGCGCATAGCACATAAAGGTAATGCGAAGTGGCATAACTTAGCGGGGCGTAGAAACGTAATCGTGTATACAAATCAATTATAAAAGTTAACAAAAACATATTTCCACAGTGTCCGAGTATTTTACATATGCCGAATTAACCAGAAGTTAGTTGACATTTATAGCATGTCTGTAGTTATATTCTACCAAGCATGAAAATGTGTCCATAGCTAGGAAACTTTAAATTGACAAATGGTTGAATGTAGTCTGGAGAAAGTTAGCAAGAGAAAAAGAAGAACACCCCATAGACACAGTAACTTACCTGGACTGTGATGAATCCGTCATATACAGTTTTCTCCTTGTTGAGAGGTAAAAGCAGTGGGTTGTCTTTTACCAACGAACTCTCCATCGCATTAATCTTACCGTGAAGTTAGTCAAACTCTGATGTAGCTGTCAAAACAGAAGGGCTGCTTCCTTAAGCTAGCGTTAGCAAACTCGACAAGACAGACACGGGGTACTTTGAAAACTTTTAAATAACTCGGCAGCCTGAACCAAACATTTGAACTTAGACGCTTCAATGAAGGCTGTTAAATCTCAAGAAGTTGCTCGCTTTTCGCCAGGAAACAGTCAGGACAAAATCCAGGGTGAAACACCCACATCCCGCCATGAAAACAAAACAGGCAACGTCACGCAGCTGCCTTCAATGACTGATAAAAATATCGGAGTTTAGATATACACACTTGTTGGCTTGACGTGTAAATAATTTTACTGTCACATCATTTTGATCTTGTATATTCATTGTTTAACTGTAAGTGGTTGCAGGGTATATTTAATCATTGCTTGCAATAAAAAACACTTTTTGCATCCTCTAATTTAGAAATTCTAAAGAATACTTTGATACTGACATTGAGCATTTGAACGTTACATAACACAGACTGGCTGTAAAAAGTTTTAGAGCAGGTAACAGTCACAAGGAACTGAATAAAGCTCCCCTAACTCTTCCTACTGCTCTTTCACTGTCCCCTGCTCAGGTTATTATTGCATGGGTTAATGCACAGGTTGTTCCCGAACAGAGGAGTTGTGACTGTGACTGAAAGCTGACTGGAAGATGAATAACCACAGCACAGCCAAATTATCCTACTAAAATATGCCATAAAATGTGATATCAGGTAAAAGCAGAGTGAGCTAACTGGTGGCCTAAAGCTATGGATTTGCAATAGAATTAAGATATTAATAGGATAACGACCATTTTCCTCATAACAAAGGGATATAGATTCATGCAAATTCCAAATCCTCATGCTGAGGTGTTTCAGGTGTCATCTTCATTTTATAAATGTCTCTCATTAAATTTCTTTCTCACTTCTGTCTCACTTTCACTTTTCTTTTTGGAATAATGTTGTAATAAATTAGACAACACACTTCTTTAGTATGTGCTATAAAGGCAGACACGGAGGATGATTCACATCCGTATGAATTATTTGAAGGGTGTTTTCAATTTAATTAATGAACATAAAAGATGACTTCAAAATATTTGGTTGAACAGATAACTATAGGAGTTACTTTACTATACGTTTCAATGGAAAGCATCCAGGATTGTCTCCTATTGTCTGCTAGAGACCCAGGGTGTAGCAGGGTTTAGGTGTTTAATGGCACATCATCCCTCTTAAGGCTGCCCTGACTGGGACTGGCCTGCATCATCACACGACCTGGCCATGACACCCACTCAGAACAGAGATTTACTTTGCTTTGATATCTGTGTCTTTAAATGTAATCAAATGAAATACTTAAAAGGAGACTTGATGCGTCAGTGTTGGGCAAGAGACCGTGCTGGTGGAGGATAGTCTGATGTAGTATGTTGATTTGAATGAAAAAAAAAATTAAAAAGATGTCCAGAAATGTGCAAGGATTAATACTTTTACATGAAACACTTAGTGCCTATGGCTTAAATTAAATAAGTTGTGTAAATATTAGATCATTAATATCATAAACATTATTTAATGGCACAGGCAGATAATTGAACTTAAAGCAGGACTGTTCTGTTCATTAATATGTTTGTTCACCCTTTTAGCTAAAAGAACACACAATTTTATCCTAGGCTGTCTTTGATCGCAAGACCATGACAACAGCCATCCCTGAATCTCTCTCACTGTGCCGTTTTAGAGCCACGACCAAAGGTATCGCCATGTTTCTTTCACATTGGGCATCTTTTGTCTGAGACAGCCCAAAATTTCTCTGTGTATACCAGGCTGTACACATCCAGCAAACACAGGGAGCAACATTAATTATCATTTGCAGTTGTTTCTGGCAACCTAGTGAATTCAGGTCCAACTGTTTGTTTTGCTCTGTCTTTGGTCTCCACCAACTCCTTTAGCTAATCTGTGCTCCACTGTGTTCATCAGCAAGTTGCTAACAAGGCTGACAGGAGTGGTGAGCTTGAACTAAAAGAGTAAGGTTTTGAGACCTAAAGCTTAAACTTTAACTTAAAAGTTAGCAAAGGGTTTAACCAAAACTTTTAATTTCCTCATGTGCTAGCCCTACAGGTCCGACAATGAGTCAGGAAATTTTATACCTGGTAGTCAGATTTTTTGGCGCCATGCATCACAGAGCAACTTTCATGGGAATGAAGAGGGCCCTGCAACCAATGCTGTATCCAGTTTTCTTTATACACCCATGGCACAGCTCTGTAACATGTATAATTCATTACTGCTAATGTTTCTCTTGTTGATATCAGTCATGATAGGAGGAGGAGGAAACATCAAAGAGGCATGTTTGCTGTTGCCGCAGCTTGATCAAACTGGCCTCCATATTTTCTGTCCATAGGATGCATTTTCTCATCATGGCACTTTCAGACCCTCCGTTTGCCACTTTAAGCAGGTGCAGTAAAGGCATGTATCCACAGAATCTGCATATAAGCAGTTGTGTAATACATTCTGGTAGCACTGAATTGTGTTTCGAGAAACTGAGTGTCCATCATTTGCATAAAGTTAAACTAGGCTCATTCATTTATTCATTTTCTGTTACCGCTTATCCTGTTGGGGGTCGCGGGGGGGCTGGAGCCTATCCCAGCTGACATTGGGCGAGAGGCGGGGTACACCCTGGACAGGTCGCTAGACTATCACAGGGCTGACACATAGACAACCATTCACACTCACATTCATGCCTACAGACAATTTAGTCACCAGTTAATCTGACGTGCATGTCTTTGGACTGTGGGAGGAAGCCGGAGTACCCAGAGAATACACATGCTGACGCGGGGAGAACATGTAAACTCTGTTTAGAGGGACTCCTTTACCCCAGTTTGAACCAGGAACCCTCTTGCTGTGAATGTTAACCACTGCACCACCATGCTGCCATTAAAGTAGACTACTTTTTGCACAACAGGGGCATCCACCACAACTTGACACCTCTGAAAACTCCTGAAAAACGTTTAAAGTAGTGGCTGACGATCTAAACAGGAGACAGATTTGGCAACTGCATGGATTATTCCTTGCCTCAAATGTTTCCAGAAACACATTTTGGCAACTATTTTTGTAAAATAAGAGAAAGTTTACAAACTTGCCGCCATGTTTGTCGTGTATAAAATCTGGGAGCAGACAGCCCACATACCTAATGGCACGCCCATCAAGCGTCCAGTGCTGGGAAACGGTGTGACCCCTTATGTCCAAAAATGCCCCTGTGGACACGTATCATAAGTATAAAGGTACTGATATTGGGGAATCGATTCCTGGCTCTATTTCCTGACAATGCCAAACAATTTTTCTGACTGATCAGGCTCAAATCATTAAGTCTACGCCCATCTTATAACAATGAGCTAGAACGCATATTGGAGAGCTGAGAAAAACTGCAGAATTGATGGTAATTCCCTTTGGGTTCATCAGGAGTCATTTTCCCATTGTTGATAAAAAAAATACAGTAGATGCCGGTGTGAACAATGCTGAATGCATGCCCTTTACTTTTTGTTCTTGAGCCATTTTCGATTCTGTCTTGACTCAGATTTAACCCCCATTTGGACTCAGTCTGAACTTGATTTTGAAACTGCTCACTCCCACAGCATGACTACAGCCTGGATATTTATCAGTAACCAGTGGCATCTTGTTTGGGCCACAGATAACCTCTGTATGCACAGAAACATAATGAATACTATGAGGTGATTTAAACAGGGAAAACAATCAAATGGACACCTTATGATTCTGACTCATGCTTATTGTCTGTCACTAACTTGTATCCATCAGCCAATGCCCCCCCTCTTAACCAGTGAGCATAAAATTGCCTCAACATATGGCAAATGGAACTCTGGAGATATAGCAAATTCCCATTCTAATCCAATCAAAACATGATTACAACAAAAGCACACTCCAACAATGCACACTTGTCCTTCAGTTTCCTTTTGAGCCCGTATTCACTCGTGGAGCTGTGAGGAGAGAATAGGAATGTGTGATTATACTGTATAGAGCTGGTGAGGGGAGTGTGTCAAAGCGTGCATGCCACACAATGTGCCTGGAGAGATTGATGTTTTTGTCATCCACCTGCTTCAAAGCTGTAAAAAGCCGGCTGATGCAAATAGAGAAACCTAGCCAGGCAGGCTCACAAACAAAAGAGGGGGAACCTCACTGCTCCTCTTTGCACATCTGTTTTGGAGGAATATCTGAGGTTTCTGTTGTGACGCACACGGGGCTCAAATGAACACTGAATCTGAGTCTTGTGTCTGGGAGTGGGTAAGTGTTGAATGCCTTTTTGTTCTCTTAGGGAAATGGGAACAATTTAAGGCTTTTTTTGTGTGTTATTGAATACGATGCATCGGAACAGTGGCAGTGGAAGAAGGAAGCAGCAGCAGCAGCAGCAGCACTCTTCCCTCCCTCTTTCTCTCTCTTTCTCTTCGGCTTTCTCATCATGGAGAGCAAATCTGCAGGCGTGCAGCACAGCCGGCTTTAATGGCATTCCGCTTGCAAAAAGGGCGTCAAAATGTAGCATCAGAGGATAGCAGAGGGGCAGATGCATATAGGTGGTGAGCTCTCTGTCGTCTTCTGTCTCTGTCTGCTTCTCCTTCTCTGTGTCTGACCGCTCTCCCTTCCGCTGCCTCCAGCGCCGGGCTCCGTCTGGGAGAGGAATGATCTATGGTGCTTTGTTTATCACTGGCCATGGTCACTTCTCTGGAATGCAATTGGCTGGAACTACACCGTGTGGGTCCTGCACCCTGCGTCTCTCTCTCTCTCTCTCGCTCTCACTCTCTCTCCCTCTCCTTTCCTCTCTCTCTCTCTCTCTCTTTGAAGCAAGACATGAGCAGGGGTGCCTTGTCCGACGTGCCTTTTTATCTCTCTCTCTCGTTCCTTTTTTTTCTCTCTTTGTGGCGTTTTGCATGTATCTGAATGATAATGGGACATATTGTTCCCTGGACCGGTGATTGATTGAATGGCTTGACAGCAAAAATGTGTTGAAGACATTCAGGAATTTGTGCATGCCTCGAAGATTATCTTAGGTTTTGTCTTTTTTGAACACCATTTTGAATATGTCTTTTTTTTGTGTCTGTTTTTTTATGTTTAATCTGAATAATGTATTGCATGATTTCTGACCACAGTGGGAGGGTTTGCAGCTTTTATTCTCATTTCTATCTCAAGAAATGTATTGCCACAAGTTGGAATTTTTGTGCTCCTGATAGACAAAGCATCTTCTGTTTAAATTTGGATGGGGGAAACATCTGTTATGTGTCAGCACATTTGTCAAAAAACGCTCACGAGCAGACACGCATTTACAAAAACTCACTCTCTGTCCTCTAAAGTCTTGGATCTTGTACATGAAATACCAGCATTTCTTTCTTTTCATACCTGTTACCTTACATATAAAATTTACTGATATATTAAAACAGTAAAAATTAATCAACTTTCTTTTTTGGCCTTTACTGTACATATCGACATTACCAGTGTTTAGGGTCTTTAGGGTCCATGTCAGCTCCTTTTTTAATATCCAGTGCATGCATAAGTGTGTATGATTGGCTCAAGCTGAATCCATGACACGTGCTTATTACCTGGCACACACACTGATGTGACAACATGCTGATTCTGCCTTTACATGCACTACAGTAGAATATCACGTCTTTCCGCAAAGACAAATTGCAGCCACCAACTATCACTTTTTTCTCCAAGTATGTTTACGAGTGCGTGTGTGTGTTTGTGTCTGAGTGTGTATTGCCAGATAAGTGGGAGCGCGGTGTGTGAAGTCTTAGCCGTGGATTACAGGCCTCACAGATAGGCTTGTATCCAGACTGCTGTCTGACATGAGTTGATGGGATTACAGGAGGCGGGTGTCTGTCCTGCTGCCACCCACCACCCCACCCCATCCCTCCATGGATAGAGGAGAAACAAGGTGGAACTGAGGGTCACCGTGTGTGTGTGTGTGTGTGTGTGTGTGTGTGTGTGTGTGTTTGTGTTTATAATAACATTAGACCACTATGCTGATACTTATATATACTTTTATTTTAAATTTAGGCTGCGAACAACTCATTTTATGCAACGTTAGGTGCAAAATTAAGTACGTTGGACTGCATTTATGGTAAAGGAAAAAAACAGTGAAAAGAAAATACATAACTGGGTATGTTTTCTTTTGAAGGTTAGTCTGTGCAATTTGTGAATCTGATTTTTTGACACAGGTCAAAAAAAGAATCTCTATTTAAGTACTACTAACTGCAGGTTTTACAAACTGTTGAGCAGAATTCAAAGGTTGGTCGATTTATCGACGAGTTTATCAACAGAAAATTGGTTGATTAATCGGTCAGTTGTTGAGTCAACCAAAAAATTGCAAATATTTGCTGGTTCCAGCCTCTTAAATACAGAAATTTGCTGATTCAGTGTATTTTATTTTAAATTGAATACTTTAGGGTACAGCTGGGCAATATATTGATATTATATCGATATTGTGATATGAGACCAGATATCGTCTTAGATTTTGGATATGGTAATATCATAAGTGTTGTCTTTTCCTGGTTTTACAGACTTGGTTTTACAGTAAAGTGTTGTAATTTTCAGAATTTAGGGACTGTAAGTTATTTATGAGGGGGGAGGGGTGGTGCAAAAAAAGTGAGGCATGTCAAATAGTTTTTTAAGCACTTGGGAGGGATTTATGTTTTTTATTTTGGCGTAGTGGAGGGGCATACAAATTTAGGATTGTATTTTATATTTATTTTACTGCAGAATTTTAAAGAAGAAAATGTCTTCTGAACCCACATCTGGGTGCCAAAATTGAGAAAAAAAAAAATTGGGTGAGAAAAAAAAAAGAAGTCACACTCCAGCTACCCCCCTCCTCTGATGAATAAAGAACAGTCCCTTACCAGACTATTCTAGCTGTTCTAATAATGGCCTTTACTCACATAGTCATTATATCTACACTACTGATTATGATTGTAATAAGCCTACTATATTGACGCAATATTGAAAATATTGTGGTATTCAATTTTCTTCATATCGCCCAGCCCTACTTTGGAGGATGAGACTATTTGTCAGGACAAAATATTTTAGGATATGACTTTGGACTCTCAGAACTTGTGATAGACATTTTTCAGTTTTTGACATTTCATTGATTAAATGATAAATTAATTTGGCCGCCACCTTACTCTTGAGTGTGATTATGTAAAGCCTCCTGTATCAGTCTCAGCCTAATCTGTGTGTATTATTGTGTTTAATAATGTGTTGATTTGGCAGCCCTGTTAGGGAACGCAAAGCATTTACATGTAGAGGCCAATAAAAGGATCGATACAGACAGCAGGGAAGTTTTCTGAGAAAAAGCACATTGTGTGTGCTTCCTCACTGACCCCCTTTTTCGATTCAGCACTTTATTTTGTCACCAAACACCACAGGATCCATCCCTCCCCACTATACCTCGACGTCCTCGTTACTTTGGGCAAATCACAGACATCTTTATCTATTGATACCATCCAGATAATTTCATAATCTAAGCCAGGGCTCGTCTCTGTGCCGGAACCAAGGATGTGGATGCAATGCAAGTCCACTTGAGCTGATTAGTGTGTGAAGTGTGCTTGTTAGGCATACTGTGAAGTGTGCTTGTTATATATCCAGCCCTCACGCTTGATTACTGCTGGCGCTTTACTACCGACGGCTGTGTACAGAGACACTGCTGGGATGTGATGTGTCCGGTGACTAATGGAAAATAGAGAAATATTAGAAGCTCCTGTTTTGAAAACACAAACAGGAAATTGGATGAAATTTAAATGACACGTGGCACACATATCTACGCTCTGAATCTGGCTAATAAACTACATATTAGTAAATTATAACGTCTTCCAGTGATCTAATGTATTCTCTAAAAAAAAATCTACCACCTTATTTAACTTTATTCTCCTCCCTACATGTGCTTCTACTCTCTTTTTCTCACCCTCTTTTGTACTTGGCAAAGCTTAAGTAGTGCCAATTGAATATGTTATTCCATATGCTGTATTATTGGGCATGCTCTTCCATAATGCATGCATTTCAACACCAATCCCTCAGTAATTGTGCGACTGAATCGAATACGGGTTTGAAATACAATGTGAATATTTCGGGGGAGGGTGAAATAGCCTGCTGTGATTCTCCATCTGGCCTGTGCAGTATTGGAATGGACCATCCTCCTTTACCATGCCGGCCCAGAGTAAGCTTCACTTTAAAGGATCAATTCTTTTATTATTGAAGTCGGTCTCGGTAGTGCAGGCTAATACATTCTGCATTGATCTCACCACCACCCCACTCCCCAAAACCTTTATTGCCATTCCTTCCAGCGAGGCTCGCATTTAAAAAGATATCTTCGGCAGAATAAAGATTTTACAAAGTGACTGGAGGACAAATAAGCCTATAAACTGGGGTATTCACATCTTAGTGGGAAGGAAAGACAGGGGGAGAACGAGGAGTCGGAGTTGCCAGCAGGCATTTTGAATATCATTACCAGCTTTGCGGGGAGAAATTGAAATCATGAGCATAAGGAAAGTACCTGGTAATTAAAAGTGTCTCGCTGCGCCAAGGCTTTGATACCTGCTCAAGAAAGTATATGGCAGTGTGTTCCTGACTGGGTGTAGATACTGTGGCTGCACAAATTTTCGGTGAGGTTTGACATAAAGCAGAGGATGTGAGAGTGTGTTTTGCTCCTTTTTTCCCCCCTCTGTCTGGAGGATGTCTGTTGATGACAAGCTGTACAGTGTGTGTGTGCGTGTGTGTGTGTGTGTGTGTGTGTGTGTGTGTGTGTGAAAGCAGCCATGGATTGCTGTGGGTTGTGGCTCTATCTCTTATTACTATGCACATTCCTCTGACTAGACCTGCTTAGTCTCCAGGTGATGTTTGCCATGAGCGCTCAGGCTGAGTAGGAGTAATGTGTGCTTAAATTCATTAATCATTTGCCACTTTCCCAAATCATATGCATCAGCACGGTTTATCAATTAGAATTTACTCTAAGGAAGAAAAACACATGCTACCACCATGTTTTAACCGAGCGTGTCTCAGGGTTTGTGGCCTGTGGAGCGGCCACAAACAGTTCGACGTGGCTGTATCAAAATCAAACCCTGAAGCATGCGTGCCAGACCCTTATTGAACAAATTTGTGCCAGTGAAGCCAGCAGTTGAGGACATTAATGATCTGGACCCACTGGGGTCTGGTGCTCCGCGCCCACAGGCTAGCCGCTCGATCCCCAATCAATAGCTTTTTATTAAAATTGTTTGCGAGGCAACACAAATCCATATTGTTTTGCCTCGGACAGGGGCGCCCATGTGAAATATGTCGGACATATTTATATATTTTTTTCCAGATGAATGCGGAAAATGATTGGTTGATATGCATGAGAAAAAAACAGAGGGGCAGTGGTTTGGCATTATTGGAATATCCATTTCAACATTGATTTTCATAAGAGATGCATTTGTGATTATCTTATTTTCTCTTCCCTCAATGGGGTTGAATTACATATCATATTATCCCTGGTATTAAGGCAAAATTAATAACACAAGTAATTATAATACTTATGTCTAATGATATGCTACGAAGGCCCTATTGATTCAGTCGAGATGCATCTAGGGGAAATGGCTTGGAGCTTTGCCTGACGACAGGCGCTGCCAGTGTGCTCGGCTCGCTGTGTGGAGTGGCAAAATAAGATCAACAGCAGAACACAAGCCTCAATCCGCGATCCACCTTCAGTGTCATTTCATACTTAAAATCCAATCTGCAGCCGATGATTAAGCTTTGTTATCTTATCTGCTTTCACCTGCTTCCTCATAACGTGCCACAAATGTAACCCTGTGACGCTAGTTAGTCCAGGCACTGATTGTATCTGAAGTTTGGATTTATTCAACAGTACGTCCCTCTGCGTTGCACTGCTATATTTCTTTCTGCTTTTTGAATCATATGAGGATAAACAAGACAAGACAGCCATGGATTTCTTTTTTTTTTGTTACTAAATTGCAGAGTGACAGAAAATACACAAAACAAAGAATCACAATAAATTCTGGAAGACCTTTTTTGCACCTTTATTAGATTACCGTGATGTGCTCTTCATGAATACTCCTGCCCAGTGTCTAAAACGTTTATTTTCTGTACTATTGTTATTGCTGAGTGGCCATCTCATGTGCCAAGTGGTTGATTTTTTTTTTTTTTTATAAATCAATCCTCGGCCAGGGTCCTGCTTGTACATGCAACTATAGAAATGTATCAGATGTAAAGATGGGGATTTCTGGGGGGGAAACAGGGGACACTTCCCCTCCAATATTTGAAACATTCATTTATCCCCCACGAACAACATCATCAGAGTACCACGGGACTTTAATTTTGACAGAATTAAAGACATCTCCGCATTAAAATGATGCAGGAAAGGCACAAATTTGTACGTAAAAACCAGTATGCAGGAAGTTAGGCATTCGACGCTCTATATTTCCTGAGGGAGGACCCCCAACCTCCCCTGTGTGCCCCCCCGCCCTACGCCTTTGTCAAGGGCATAGATTTCGGTCGTAAGGGACATGTCCCCCTCAATAAAAACATTAAAGTATCAGATAACTTTTATTTTGATTAATTCTAAGACATTTCCACCTGAAATTGATGCAGAGGCATAATTTTGGTGCAAATCATGCATACAAATTCACCAGAAGCTTAGGAAATTAAGTGTTTGACACTCAGTATTTCCCACCAATGTTGAAAAGAAATCTATGCCATGGAGTTTACAAATGTTGGTTTCCTCAGTTAGGACAGAGCTTTTGAATATAATGCTCCTCCCACTTGGAACAAAGCAGAGAAGGACATGAACTTGTATTTGGTCTCTTTTATTCTTCCAATTTATTGTTTTTACTTAATTAGACAGTTTCAGAAAGTATAGTGCTTGTGTATGCACCCTAACTGGAGGTCATTTGACTCTTTTGTAGTACGTGGCGGTTTATGTTGTCTGTGTTGTTTGTGCTGTTCTTAAGCTGCCGTCTTGGCCATGTCTCTCTTGAAAGAGTCTTTTGCCTGTTAAATAGGTGAAATGAAAAGCCGGAGGAAAAAAAGTCTGAGATGTGTGAAAGAGTTTGATGAAAAGGTGAAAATTTGGCTTTGTTGGTTTCCACATCAGGCTGAAGGCAACTCACCAGCAAAAAACACCATCACAAAACGTTGCACTATCTTGTAGATGTATGTCAAGCTGAGGCAGGCAATGGAAAACATGGAGTTGTTAGATGTGCGTGTCTGTCAGATTGTAATGTTGAGAGGAAATGCATCACAGAGTTTGTTGTACTTACCTGTGTGGCTTGTATTTCATTCATGTTAAATATGTCTTGCCTCAAGAAATTCTTCAGCTTTTGTGCAGATCTGATCCACCTTGACCTAACGTGGGTACTCGTACATTTAATGTAAAGACAGAATAATTAGTCAACATATTGTCTGTTGCTCCAACATTCGCCCTTTTTGTTCACCAAAAGGGAAGACAGGTGAGAGGACAGTGAGGTGCAGTTGCAAAGACCCACCAAAAGAGGGCAACATGATGTCAGAATTGTCCCCCCCACCACCTCCACCACTACCTCCTTCCATAGCAGAGTGCAAGCCAGTGAACAGGGAAGAGGGTGGGGTGGGGTGGGATGGTGTGTGTGTGTGTGTGTGGGGGGGGGGGGGGTGGATTGTAGGTGCTGGGTTAAACGTGTAAGTAATAATAATTTACATTTACGCCTGGAACGGCTTCCCCTGCGCTGTCAGTCTGCAGTTCAAAGCTCTCTTCCACTCTCCTGGCAACAAAGCCAGCCGTCTTGTCACGCAGGCGCCAGATAGTGCGGCGGAGTGGATGAAGTTCTTCACAGTCAAGGTGTCATTATGGAAGACCTTGCCTCAGTGCGGCGGCCCGCTTCAAAAAACAAAAGGGATGGTGGTGCTGTGGGGTAGAGAAGGGGGGAAATTAAATATGCCACTCTCCCTTCTTTCACTCGTCGTCCTCGCTCGGAAGCGGGAGTTCCAGACCCCTAAACGTGGCTTTGGGCCTGAGCCAAGGACGCTCAGATGCAGAACAGCTTCATGATGCTGAGTTGATTTTGAATTTTTATTTTGATTTGACAGATATGCATTGGCTCTCTCACTTGGTAACCATTTCTCTTCCCCTCACCCTTTGATGAGGTGAGGCACAGTGGCCGACACTTATTGAAAAAGGCACCAAAGAGCAGTTAATAGATCACACCTTTTGCCATCCCTTGTTTTTGGGCTGTAAAAATCCCACAGCCCATTTGTTCTATGATGTGACAGCATTGATGATAGGATGACAGATGTCTTACCAGCCCACCCCTCAGTGCCAACAACCACCCCGCTCCCTCCCTCCTTCCCCCGACACACGCACGCTGAAACAGTTTGCCCCCGTTCGGCTGGGGAGTCGACCGCAGAGCACAGCTGCATTGCTCCAGCATGGCGGAGCCCCCTTAACCCGACCCCCCTCTGGAAACCTTCCCTCCTCTTCCTCCCTCTGCTCCCCTCCGGAGGAGAGAGTGATAGGCCTCTTTGGCACAGCGCTGGCTCTTTGTTCCCTGCCAGGTCGGCTGCAGGAGGCAGGGTCAGCTGTAATTCACGCTCTGGCCAGTAGAGGACGACGTGCCCTGCGTGGCAGCAGGGGCACGGGGCCTGCTGGAGGAGAAGCAGGGAAGCTTTAGTGGTGACATATATTGTTCTTATTAAAACCAGCTGCTTATATCTTACACTAGTATTTGTTAGCAGTTATTAATGGGCACAAGGCCTAATTACATGTACTGTAATTGGTTTCACATGCAACAGCGTGGTGGTAACAACTGTAATGCATGATACTGTAACACTGCGTGTAGAACAATTCAATTAGGTTGGACATGCTGTACAATTAGACTTATGGAATTCAGCAGGAAGTGACCTGCAAGCGCAGAGATGCAGGGATCTAGAGCTGGGTTCAATCATCAGTTAGTTATGTGATACTTACCTTACAGCTCACGGGCCAAATCTGGCCCTAAAAAGGGTGCCGACCATTTTCTAAATCACAATTAAAATAAATTAAATTACAATGAGATTTTTTTTTGTTGCACTTTGAATGTAAATAAGGTGCTAGAGTGCATAAAAAAATCATCAAAATAGAGCTTGTTTGACCCCCACAGAGGTCCAGGCTGAGCCCCAAATGTCCTCAAATCCCAGAAACGCCCCTGCATGCACCTGACCTATCCGGACAAAGCGAGCAGTGTGTCTCCAGATTAGCTGATCGGCAGAAAATTATTAAAAAGCTATTATGATAATCAACGAATCATCGAGTCATTTTTTAAAGCAGAAAAGCTGAACTTTCTTTGTGTTTTGCTTCATGTATTTGAAAATCAGCCGCTCTTCTGCTTTTAGATCAGTACAAATTTAATATCCTTGGCTTTTGGACTCTTAATCAGACAAAACAAGTACTAATACTTGTACTTGTTTGGGCTGTTGGAAATTGTGAAAGGCATTTTCACCTTTTTTCTGACAGGTACAAACCAAACAATAAATCAATGACTTGAGAAAATAGTTGTTAGATTAATTAGTAATGAAAGTAATTGTTAGTTGCAGCCTTACATCATTTTCATTCTGTGTGTCTGCTCGCGTGTCAAGTACGTGGAGTGCAGGTTTCAGACATTTAGCATTATGAATTGCTTGGGTTTTGGACTCTTTGTAAAAGTCACTTTCAGCTTTTAGGAATTGTGATGGCCATTTTTCATAATTTTCTGGTGTTTCATGAAGCAAACATTTTATCACTAAATTAAGAAAATAATCAGGTTAATTGATAGTGAAAAGAATCTCGAGCTGCAGCCCTACAGGGAGCATTTTCATTCTGTGTCTTACTGTCAGCAAAGGCCAACGAGTGCAGGGCTGAAACATTCAGCATCTAACCATCACTGTGATTTGCTGCTATTTGTTGCCTGAAAAAAATAACAACAAAATGGACTTGTAAAACCGTGCCAGGTCTCGTCCTGACACTCGGCTGACCTCCCTGACTGTCACACACACACATACACACACACACACACACACACACACACACACACACACACACACACTGTTGTTTCTGCAGCTCTCTACTCCATCTGCACTATCTGCATCTTCTCCTGTAATATTCCTAATCCCACGCACACTACACAGGCAACAGCAGGTGCGTTTAGGCACACTGTGTGTAAAACAAACTCTTTCTTATCGTACGAACATTCGAAACAAACAAACTCATTAGAAATACACATCCTCCTCCTCTTTTTGTTCTTTGTGATATTTTATCTAGGCTAATGTGGTATGGATATTCAGCGCAGACTTCTGCTGAAGTCGTCATTTCGCTTCACCAACATACACTGTGTGAGCGCACATTTATTATTATTGCCTTTTTTTTCCTCTTCTTGGCCAGGTTTTTGTAGAACATTTAGCTAATTGATTATCACATGCCTTGGCCTTATCAGCAAACCGTTATTTTGTAAATGAATATTCAAGAGAGATTTCTCCTCTCTTTGCCTTTGTAGTACATTATTTGTGGACAAAATATGCAAACATAGAGAAAGGCAGCTTGCTTTTCTGCCTCACTGCCTAATTACATTTTGCGCTTGCACCTATACAGAGACACGGCGTGTATTTATAGCGGAGGAGAATGAATTCACACACTCCCCCGGCTGCAATCGTATGCCAGGCATCTGCTTATGAAGTGGCTCTTTCTCCGGGATGGTTCTGCAACTGCTCCCCCCCACGGCCCCCCCCTACACACACACCTTCTACAAGAGGAAAAGAGAGATTGAGCTTGGGAGAAAGAGAGAAAGAAGAGACAGAAAGGAGCTTAATCGCTCCTGTCTGTTTCATGCACCTCCCCACCCCACCCCCCCGCCACATTTACAAACCCCTCAAAAATCCACCGCCTGGCTCATCTTCTGTGTGATCAATTTGACTTGTTTATGTTTATGCGCCGTCGTTCTTGTCGCCGTCGCCATCTTTGTGAGGAGCCCTGTCGGGGAGAGGAAATGGATGGCAGCGGCAGAGGGGATGAGAGGAAAAAGAAAAAGAGGAGAAGGAAGGGAAGGATGGACTGACAGGTGGAGAAGGCGGGATGGGTTGGTGGTGGGGGGCGGGGGGTTGGGGATCAGAGAGTGAGGGATGGAGTGACACGGAGGGGATTTGACAGACAGAAAGCAAGAGAAAGGATGGAGAGGGAGTGTGGTTTATCTGCGACATCCCTTGTCATCATATATGTAGATGCCTTTTGAAGTTTGCAGTGTGTTCCTGCGCCTGCTAATGTTCCGTGCACCCGCGCGCTAGATTGACTAAAAAACCCCGAGCACCTTACTGCGCCCAGTTAGGCTGCGGCGGCTAATCGTTCTTGGCAGAACATACTCTGCTTTAATTTTAGCCATAATGACGACGAGAGGGGCGAAATGATACTTTAAAGAGCAGAGGAGAGTGGAGGCAAAAAAAAAAAAAAAAGAAGAGGGGAATGAAAAGAGTGAAAAAAGGACAGAGAGAAGAGAAGAGAGGGAGAGCGAGTGAGAGAAGCTGTGAAGGTGATTAGTTGTACTGGCGGATCTTGGCGGTGGAGGAGGTTGGAACACTAATCCTTGCTTTGGTTGGAGACATTTTCGCGCAGTAGGTCCCTTCTTCCCGCCCCCCTCTCAATTTTAAGCCCCGTGTCAAGCTCAAGCCCTTCTTTTCCAGCGCTCACTTGCTCTCATTTCCTCTGCCTTCTGGCAAGCCCTGCTATTTATAAGAAAAATCATTTTTCTTTCTCTCTCCCTCTCTCCCTCTCTTTCTCCTTTAATTCTTTCCTGGCGTATTTGATTTTCTGCCCTGCTTAGAGAAGGTGCCCAGATGAGTGGCAGCCAGCCAGGCCTCGTCTCTTCTCCCGCTCTTCCTCGCTCTCCTCCTCTTCCTCATCCTCCCTCACATGTGGCTTTTAACAGGGTCTGCCGTCAGCACACAAACACATATCAAATTTACATTGAATAACAGTAGCGGGCTGCTGCTGTTGTATATTGATGACTAGCTCACGTTCGAAAGCATTCCTTCCGTTTTGCATAACCAGTGTAGCAATGTGAATTGGCCCTCTGCCCAGACAATAAGCCATAGATTTTACAGTATGACATCATTTATCCAGTGCATTATTTGATTGTTTTGGCTGGTTTCTAATTTGATGGATCTTGCTGTTGTCTCTTAAAATCATCAGCATCACTTTTTCTGCTTAATCCGTTCGGCTGAAAAAAGGGAGGAAAATATATGTATTTAGCACACGGCAGCTGCTGGAAGCCTCACTAAAACTACGACTGCTTTAAATGCACGTATCGAGCTACGTTAATCAGGACAAAATAGCATATATTGTAGCTTTGGCCTGCCTCACTGCATATAAAGAAAACTGCACTTTTCACATTTACATTCATGCCAAACACTCCAGGGCCTGTCAATGCTTGGGGCCAGATATCATCCAAACTGCCATTGATTTGTTTGTCCTTTGGCCCTTTTCCATGGTTTGGGAAATGAATCATGGCTTCTTTTTTTGTTGTTGTTCGTCTTGGCATCATCTGTTTAATCCATACACTCCTCGTTTTCCATAAATAACAGGGCAGAACTCGGCTTGGACCGGCTTGTAACGCTGAGTGCTTTTGTTCTCAAAAGGATGACAGCAGTGCTCGAGGTGCTTCACACACAGACACAGACACACACACAAAAACACATCCTTAACAGCGCTTTTAGAGGTAAATTCAATTTAGAGAGCACCGAAAAGATACACTTCCATATCTGCAAGGCTACGAGTTCAAATTTCACAATGTATGCAAGGCAGTAACTGAGGAACACATGGACGTTTGAATCATGGAACGAACTCATCAACTGTTGAATAAAGCAGTTTAAAAGGTTTAAGTTACACAGGTCTTACTGTATTCATAACCTTTCTGCTCCTCTCTTAGTTCTTGCTCAGTTTCTCCTTTCCCCTGAAATAGTGGGCAAAATTAATTTCCCTGACCTTTACATGGCCCGAACAGCATGGGGTCAAATTCCAACGTTCATTATGAAGCTGTTTTATTTCACTATAAAATATGTGCAACTGGATAACGAGAGCTTGGGGAATCCAAGTATAGATTTTTATTTCATGATCCTGGGAAAAAAAGAAGAAAATAATTAAAAGAAAATAAACAGCCACCTGATCAGATGGGGGGGTTGAAACAGTAACTTTAAAAAATGACTTGAAGTGGTGGGGCTTTTCTAATGAGTGTGTGGGGGGGGGGGAGATGAGAGATGCAACATATGGAGTTCATGTGATGCTAGAGGTTGACATGAAACGAGCTGTATGTCTCTTTTGTGTGTGCTTGAATGTAAATGCAGATCTGCAGACAGTTTAGACGCACTCAAGATTTTTTTTTTTTTTGTTGAAAATCTCATTACCTGCAGGCTTTGAGGCTGTTTCAGCAGTGGGATTTTAATGTTTCTCTCTGTAATCTCTTTTTAATTTGGAGCTAGCTGCTATATATCAACCTCAAACTTAAATTGTTCCCCTTATTTTTCACTGAGGGGGGTGGCTGGGGCCTTGAATGCGTTTTCTAGAGGTTGGTTTATACAGGAATGCACACCAAGGCAATTGTGCCAGGTGTGTGCCATGGACGTAAATACTGTGTAAGCATGATAATTGTGCCACTTAGCAAGCCCAAGCTGTGTGGGTTTACCTCCAAATAACCTTCCCCAGCCATGGAACCTGTGGCCAACAGCTGCCATGTAGCAGTGTCAGAGCTCTGTATTTAATATGCTGTAGGTGGGGAGACTTAGATCTTTCAATGTTTAAACTTACAGACAAAAGCAGCAGACTTTGGATAACCCTGTACACATGTTTCTATGAGGCAGAGCTGCTCCTAAAGTATGGATGTACTTTGGAGCTGGAGCTGGAAAGTTAGCTAACGTCTACACTTGAAAAGCAGATTAAGGGGTCAGCAAGCTAACTGGATATTTTTCTTTGATACTAGATTTGCTAGTTTAACTCTGGGAAGATGTCTAGGCTCTCTTTTCATAGCAAGTTTGTCTTGCTTTTCTTCTAAATTAGTGGTGGAACTGTGTGCCAAAGCTAGACAGTTAGCTAATGCTAACTTCAGCTAATCTTGAATGGGGGAGAACTGTAATGGCATTAACTTATTTTTTTAACTCTGTTTTGGATTGGTCTGCACTTTTTTCTTTGAGAGCTACAGGCTATTGTTAGTTTGCAGTGTTGGGAAGATAACTTTTTAAATGTGATAGGTTACAGATCACTAGTTACCCTGTCCTTAGAATGGTTTGTATGATAGCCTATGACGTTACCTCCTTAATCTAAAGTTATGAACATAACATATTCTGTTGTCAGGTTTAAGTAAAAGAAACATGATGAGGACTTACCGTAAAATGACTCAAAGTTCAATAAAAGGTCACATGGTTCCGAACATACCTGTCTCCTTGTAAAAGTCCTGTGTTTTGCGTCCCATCCACCACCCTTACCTGCTTCCTTACAAACTGCTCGGAAACACTTCCTGGTTTACTACCATTAGCACATTGGGCACATGATTGCTGCAATCTGAAATACGTGGATTGCATGAATTACTGGTCAATGACCATGTGGGATATGAACAAATCTTACATTTAGTAGGAACACATGAGAACAATCTGATCTTGTTAAAAATGTAACAGATAATGTAACTATTTAAATTACATCAACATAATGCTCCTTTTTATATTTGATTACTTTTCTAACACGTTTTAAACTAAAACATACCAAAAGAACATACTGATTATACACTGAAACGAATGTATTCAAATATTACCCCTTTGTGATCATCAGAATTTTGATCAGTTACTATAGTTTTTTTTTCTCAGTAACTCTGTTTACTTCTGTATTTATTTTGTGATTTAATTATATGTAACTAGTCACTCCCCAACACTAGATACTTTTGGGAGCTGAGCGGCTCACTCCCAGTCCTAGCCCTGTGCTAACTTGGGGATAAAAGAAATAAAATAAATTATGTGGCTCCTCTAGACTTTCATCATACAAAATGGACCAAATCCAGACAGTGAGGGGGTTGTGATGCTCAAAGAAATTTTCACCACTGATTTACAAGCATCTCTTTTACAATGCAGCTCTATGGTGAGCCCAGTGGCATCACATGACACCCCAATCGTAACTCTGGGTAATTCCAGGTGCTATGGATAAACTATAATGCCAAAAACTTTGTTCTTTTTTTTTTCTTCTTCACTTTTTCTGTAATGGTCAGCAGGTTTGCTTTTTTCTTTGACAGTTACAGTGTATCATTGCTAATTTGAGCTTGGAGAGTCAGCTAACCTACACAGCTAACGTGACTATTGTCTATTGTTTTTTCATTTAGCAGCAAAAAACTGAGACTTACTCAACAAAAAAGATGGGAATCTGGTGACATCGGCAGGGAGAAAATCTAATGGTGTGAAAAACATGACAATTTAGACTACCAGACATGTTGCAAACAAACATTTCTGTCATGTTAATCCCTTTTATTTTGAGGTAAAATGAACCTGCGCATGTAATGCCAGTATAACTCCTATTGCACTTGAAGACTTTGGCAAGTGTGCCTGTGTAGTGTGTAGTGTGTGTGTGTGTGTGTGTGTGTGTGTGTGTGTGCGATTTGGAATATTAGAAAAGAGTATGACAATGAATATGTGCACACACGCTGTATGTTGTTTGGTGATTTTGGCAGCTGAATATCCATACCACATTAGCCTAGATAAAATATCACAAAGAACTAAAAGGAGAGCAGGATGTGTATTTCTAATGAGTTTGTTTGTTCCAAATATTCTACGATAAGAAAGAGTTTGTTTTACACACAGTGTGCCTAAACACACCTGCTGTTGCCTGTGTGGGTGGGATTAGGAATATTACAGGAGAAGATGCAGATAGTGCAGATGGAACAGAGAGCAGCAGGAACAACTGTGTGTGTGTGTGTGTGTGTGTGTGTGTGTGTGTGTGATTTTACTACCTTGGTTTTTTCTAAAAACATTTGGCTAACGTGGGATTTTATTTAAAACCTTTCTGATTTTGCCCAACTTTTGAGGTCATCCGTCCACTGTTTTTCTTGCTTTTAGCTTTTGTTTTTAATGATCTATTGTTCCTTTAATGTTTTATCTTAATGTATTTCTCTTGTAAAGCACATTGAATTGCCTTGTGTATGAATGGCGCTATATAAATAAAATTGCCTTGCCTTGCCTCGCTCCTTGAATAATGTTAGCGTCAAAAAAGTCTCCTACAATATGAAGGCTAAAAATAGGTGTTATGACTTGTATGTGATTGACTAGGGGAGAATGTGTTGTATAGAGTGTGAAAACATGCAGTGACTTTATTCACCGATCTCTAGTTGATTATATTCTGTATTCTATATTCTATATTATAGGCCTACTTCTAATGCCAAGATCCACGTTATCTGTCATATACAGCTAATTACACTAATGATGACATAGGCTCCACTTTGAGGTACACAGGAACAGACACACACACACAGATACGCCCTACACATTATCATTGCCTAAAGACCTGAACAAGAACATCCCTTCAAATTTGTCCAAATGTCAGTCTTGCTAGTCAGTAATGGACTCCATAGGTGTCAGATATACTGCCTGATTGATATCCCTCACTTCACCTTCCCGGGACAGAAACTGCAAACTGTCCGTTTCCTCCAGTAACTTTAACTTTACACATCAAAAAAAAAAAAAAGCAAATCTCTCTTAATCCTCTCACCTTTGCACGCCCGGTAATGGAGCGAAGTGAATAATGTGCTCAGGCTGCCTGAAAAGAAGTCATCCAATCCAGGAGTTTTTCCTTTTTTTTTTTTTTTTTTTTCTGGAATGACCACTGGGCTTTTAAAGTCACCGTCTGGACGTGTCCTTGCCAGCCGCCAAACTCCATCAAGTCGGTCCGACAGCATCGGGCCGGAAGAGCACCGGACGATAAATGGAGTGAAACTTTTAGAGGTGTGTGTCAAAGGAGGTGAAGGGAGACAGAGGCACGGAGAGGAGAAGGAAGGGGAGGAGGAGGAGGAGAGGCTAAGGGGGGAGTCAGTCTTCATCTTTTAATGGCAGCGAGTGTGCGAGGAGAGGACGTGGAAGGAAAGAAGGTGGAGAGAGAAAGAGGCAGCATTTAGTTCTGATAGATATTGATAGAGATTATAATGAATGTGGTGAGGGCATGGCACCCTAAAGCGCTGCAGTGGTAATGCAGGGTGACAGTGTATTTGTACTAATAACCCTTAAAAGTGGTGATAAAATACTCCACTCCCCTACTGGAGCCCCTGATGGATGTGCTGGGAGTGATTAAACTACATTAGGCTGCGGGTCCACTTACCCTGCGTCTGTGTGTGTGTGTGTGTGTGTGTGTGAGTGTGTGTTTGAATGTCTTAAAACACCACTCCCCTCAGGGATCAGGCTATTCCAGGTAGAGGGGCAAATGTACGGCCATTGTCTGTGTGTCTGTGTGTGTGTGTGTGTGTGTGTGTGTGTGGGAGCTCTGTAGCAAAGCATATGTTGCTTTAGAAAAGCCTGCAGAATGACACATACTGTACATCATTTGGATCTGTGACGCTAAGTATACACCGGCTCTTCACTCCAGTGAATTCCCAAAGGTTGGGAGTGCAGTGTCAGTGTCATTGTCATCCAACACGTTGCTGTGTTTTGCTGTTGACAGGAAAGCGCACTCCGCTGCTGTTTTTTTTTTTTTTTTTTTTTTACCACAGGAGATGTTTTGACTCAACATTGAGCCAGGGGAGAAGCCTGCGGCAAGACCACTGTACGAGGCTCACTGGGAATAGCACCGGTCCTGCATCTACTATAGTGTTTTTACTCAGCACTCAACCACACACATACACACACACACACACAGTCACAAATGCATGTACACAGATGTGCACACACACACACAGCAAATGCATGCACGCAGAGGTACGGCAATGTAGCAGTAAACAAAGTGGTTGGTAATCTACCTACGACCTCCAGTTTGTGATCATGCAGCGTCAAGCAATAACGACTATAAATTTGAACAAAAATGAGAAAACAAAATGGTGCAATATGACTGACAAACTGCACACACACCTTCCCTAAGAGTACAAAAACACAGCCGTCTTTACTACGTCTGATTCTCGGGGCCTCGCATCATGGCTGGCACCCAGGCAGGTCCGATCTGCTTTTAATGACCCTCCTGGGAACCCTTACCTGATGGGCCAGCTTAGCCAACGTGGTCCAGGTGCAGCAACATAAGCATTTCATTAAAAATTGAAGCCAACGTTTTGTAGAAAAAGCTCTCAGTCGGCACACGGGGTAAAAAGGAGGAAGAGAAAGGACGGGGAATAAAAAAAAAAAAATTAAAAAAAGGAGACATTCTGGCACGCATCCAAAACTAGATGTATGTGAGCTTCTTCTTCTTCTTCTTCTTCTCCTTCTTCTCGTCTGTCTCATTTCCTCCCTCCCTCCCTCCCCCCTTTCTCTCCCCTCCTCTCTCTAATCACACTCTGACTTTACTTGACCTTTCTGCGGCTAATTAGTCGGCTTGTGGAAAAGGATTGTGGGTAGTATATCTCCGGTGAAGATGATGATGATGATGATGGCGATGCTCTGGTCTTTCTACGACTTGCAAATGTGCTGGTGATTAAATCAGGGAGGCCTTTTTTTTTTCTTCCCAAAACACACAAACTATAAAACATGGTGGGCTGTGGTGACCTCACTACTGGCGGCACAATGGTGCATTTAGGAGAATTTTGTTTCTAAACCTATTTTTGCTTAATCTCTTTACAGAAACCTTCCTCTATGATCACACTCTATTAAATAATTCCAGTAATTTTGTATCACTTCAGTAGCTATGAACACATGCTTTATTAAAACTGAATGTATGATGGTGCTGTTTAGACTTAGAAATAATTAAACTAATGCCAGTTATTTGTCTCACGGGGGAAATCACGGTTGATTGTGTTAGTTGTAATGAGTGGGTGGAATAGCGCTGGAAAATACAATTTTTTTATTCCTTTATTTATGTCAAATGTGTTTTTGTATTTGCATGCAGTCGAAAATACTTCATGTGTTTGTGTGTGTTTGTGTGTGAACAGCTGGATATGACTCAAGTCCTGAGCTGATGGCTGTTCTTGGCGTGTTGACGTGTGCCTTCAGGTGCATAGTGTTCTCCATTTCACGCATAAAAGAGTTAGCCCGCGCACACATACACACATATGGTACATACGCACACACAGTGACAAGGTAAATGCATGCAAAACATCCGCCCACATGTGCAGACACACCGGAGAGAGGAGAGGTGTGGGTATGTGTGTCAGATGCTCAAAGTGAATCCTGTGTGATTGACTGTGTGTCTGATGTTTCGGTGTCTGCTGCCTCGTTATTACAACTTACATATGCTGTTTTTGAGATTAATAATTGATCTTCCGTTAGCTGAGAAAAGAAACGTTTGGGAACACTTCAATCAGGATGCGGTGGATCAGGATTCATATAGTTCATAATAATTGTCTGTTGGATAGAAGCTCATACAGCAGGTTCATCATTAGGGTGGTTATTAATGCTACCATTATACAGTATGTATTTGTTAGTAGCCACACATATAATGCATCTTAATACATTACCACTATTCGTATTGTTTGTATCCACATCCTGTGCAATCCAGTATAAAACACTGGCCATAGCAGTGGGGGAGTTGACCTGTTACAGTGACAAATGTACAACTTATTACCAGTATTCTTTGACCCAATATCAATCAATCAATCAATCAATCACTTTGTCACATTAAATATTAAAATATGATTTTAGTGGCAAGTGTTTGTCAGTTAGGGTTAGGCTACCATAACCCTACCCTTAACCCAAGCCCATTTGTAGGCTATTACAATAACAAACAGAACAGTAAATAATATAAACAATTTGTGTCAAGGCTTTGAAATACAATAAAGACCTTTATGTTGGGAAATACATTTAATAGAAATTACAGAAAATTTAAATAAAGAAATTAAAACAGATAACAGATTGAATAACATATTAAAAAATACAAGTCATTTGAAAACAGTCCAAATTTGTGGTGAGGGGGCCATTGGGAGGTCTTGTGACCTAAGGATTCCTAAAATTCTGGCTACAGCCCTGAATGTGATGATGGTATTTTTAATCAAATAAAACATTTCTGTTGTATTTCCATAATATTCCTATTGGGCCATATATTTGCTTGCAAAATAATTAATAACCAGTATAAAAGTGACCTTCATAATTGTTAGCATTATTATATCATTATTCCTATGATGGTATCACACTTGGCACTTGAATCATATCATTCTAAAATGTATTACAGGATTACTCTAGCTATGTTGCATGGGAATTACTTTCACATTGGCATCCTTTTTGGCATTTTGTAAAAAAAAAAAAAAAAAAAAGAAAAAAAAAAGCAAGTTTTCTTGTGGTTCTTTTTGTCCCAATATTGACTTATCTTTTGCACTACATGGATACACACTGAAATATTATTGCATGATGATAAATATATGCATTACCTACAACATTGTTTCCCAACTATGCCCCATTAAAATGTAGAAACCTCTCTGTTCATCACAAGTTTAATATGTTTTTGAGTTGTGGGCAGCTGAAACAAAGTGATCTTTTTCTTAAATTGGTTTGCTCAAACATTTTCTATCAGTATCAGTATCTCACAGGAAAAAATGAATTCCTACAGGGAAGTCAGACAAAAATATACATAATTTTGTATAGTAGAATTATGTTTTTGATTGTCCTTGACCTCTCAGATTTATCTCATGGAAGTCCTGACCCCTGGGTTTGGAGCCACTGACTTACAGTATAGTGTGTGTTTTGTCATGTTTGTAGTGCAGCATCGGATCTTATTGCCATTGTTGATTTAATTTACTTGCACTCCTTCTCTGTGTGCATTGATCATTCACCACGCAACCGGCGACGCATACTGCACCTCTCATTCCATAACTGGTGCACTCTGTTCCATCAAATCCCTATTCATCTTTTCACAGCCTCAGACGCCTCAAACAACAAAATGCATTTTCAGTTTCTCATCCCACCACTCAAGGAAATACCTGCTACTCTCCATCAAACATGCATCAATTAAGTGTTGATGTGAGGAGAAAGGACAATCTATAGTTTGGAGGATTTATTCAATTTGCATCCGTAATTGCGTGCAATTTACAAACTCATTATTTTACAATTTAGTGCATTTAACAGCAGCTGGAGGGCAGATAATGGTGGGGCTATAGGGGGCTAACACGGGCCCCAGATGGACCCCAAACATGATGCAAAGCACTCGAATGATGATATTCATCTGTCTGACTTTAAAGTCAGATTTCAGAGAAGAAAAGTGCGAATAATAATAAACTTGATACCAGGAATAAACCAGCCTCTAATGCAGATGATGGTGTTTTTACAACCTGATGGGGATAATGTGCAAGATATCAGCTCTAAATAATTCATAATACATGTGCAATCATACAGTATCGATTGTTTTTAATTGAGTTTTGATCGCAATATTTGTTTTAATGTTTAATGATGAGCTTGCACTGATTCCTATCTCAGTGTACAATGAAAATCTGAGCTGCTGCTAGTGAGTACTAGCTGCGGCAAGACGAGAAGAAATTTATGGCAACTTTCCGGCTTGGTCCAACATTTCTGTGAAACCACTTTAGTCACTGATACTTTGAAGGTGACATAGCCATGCAGCCTAACAGCCTTTGTGTTTTTATTACATTTGGCATGTCCGCAAGAACCCATGAAAGAGTTTTTCTTATTTTATTTTTTGCAGCAAAGGTGGGCGTCTCGCAGCTTTTCAGGCCCTTTTGGATACGGGCTTGATCTGCGGGCAAGATGGCCTTGTTAAGCTCTAATAAAGTCCACGGATTTTCACTGTATGATGCCGTACTTAAAATTGGATTGTGTGTGCTTCAGTGTTTCACACCTTGCGAGTGTGTGTGTGTGTGTGTGTGTATGTGTTTGTCTGTGTGTGTGTGTGATGGCCTCTCCCTTCTTCTCCTCTCATAACTGATTGTTTACTGAGTGCTTTCCACCTTTTTTCCCTGAGCCTGTAAGTATAAAATTTTAATTAGGAACACTGACAGGTCTGGCGCATGATCCACAGCCTTGCATTCATCACAGGAAGAAAAAAAAGGGGAGAGAGAAAGACAGAAAGAGAGAGGGAGACTTTCTTTCTCACCTCTCTCTACTTCCTCGTCTCTACCTCCCCCCCTACCCCCCACCCCCTACTCGATCTCCCCTCTCCTGACGCGAGCGCCGGACTTGAGCAGCAGGTGCCATATTACTGTGTACAGAAAAGCAATTAGGCAGCATATTGGATGAATGAGGAGTGCATTAATATTAGCAAGTGCATTTGTCAGTGGCGTTTGATGCGAGTCCTTTTCTTTTCTTTCTGCAACATTAAGATTGTGGCGCTCATAAATTCACTGCTTAAACCACCATCTGCTGCGCTGTCAGCCCACACCGAGGAGAGAGGAGAGGAGAGGGGAGCCATTTATTCCCTTCTGTCTCTCTCACTGGGGAAAGAGAGTGAAAGACAGATAGATAAGAAGAAAATGCATTCGTTCCCTCCCTTTCTTTGCCTTTCTTTTTTTTTGTGTGTGTGTGTGTTCCACGGGGAATGACTGTGTATTAGGATTTATGGAGATGCTTGGCGCACACCGAGCGACAATGCTCTTAAATCTGGCTCTTTTCCTATTGTCTGGAGTGCTACCTTCTGCTTACTGACACATGCGTAGACACATCGCTCCTCATTGTGCTCAATAAGGAGATAAATTCTTACGGGTGCGCCAATTCAAACAAGCAGAGAGAATAACTTACAATAAACAGGTGGTTTTGCGATCATAAGTCAGCGCTGTGTGTGGCCAGAGGTTGTGCTCCTCTGTGACCTCTGACGTTTGTTTTTCTCTCTTTTGCTGCATGAATTCTCATTTTCACACAGCAGTTGTGCTTCTATGTGAAGGACAAAGTTGGCGATATTCTGTGTTTTTCTTATCGTCAGCAAATTCCATAAAAAGACCAACAGCAACAATGAACTGATCTGACTAACACGTATTGTCTGTGTGGCTTATTCCTCTCAGAGATCCATCAGTGAGCCACATTGTCACATGTTGCTTCATCACACACACACACACACACACACACACACACACACACACACACACACACACTCTAGAATATTTTGGGTCAGTCGCTTATAAACATCTTGCTACTGTAATTACCAGGGCCAGACAGAATCAGAATTCCAACAACACCTCCGCAGATTTTCCACAGATATAACCGCCAACGTCCCTCCATCCTCAAATGAGTACATTACATTCTGAGTTTGCTGCACCATATACTTAATCTTGCTGAACTTAGACCTGCTGTCCTTGTTTGTGGACACTTTTATGTGCCATCTAGTGGCAGCAAAAGCACAATGCAGTAATCCATGTAAAAACAACAGTTTGTAGTTTGATATGGCAACAAATTTGACCAATTTTAGCAATAGCAACAAGCTAAGAAACTGTTAATCAGAAAGTACTCATTTGAGGACATTGGGACTTCATTATTGTATTATTTCAGCTTTTCACACAGGCCAACTAGGTGTGACGACTGCTCCAGAAGACAAAAAGGACAAAAAGATCTAGTTTGAAATACAGAGCAAAGAGAATTCACATATCGTTACAAAACAAACACATCACAAGCCTGCATTATTTGCAATTTTTGTATTGCAGAGCCATGTTCAGGCATCAACATGAACAGTTCAGAGCAGTTCAATATTTAAACAGTGACCTCTAACCCATAGAGTTCATAATCATTGAACAAATGTTGCACTGTTTGCACAACAATGCTCAGGCATTGAAATAAACTCTGTTATAACATTTTCTCCAGAACTACTTACTATTGAAAGACTAAGCTTAATTTTGTCATACTTGTCAGGTCCTACTGATCCCAAATAGCCAGCAGAAATTTAAAATGCATACCAAGTAAAAGCCTGGGTCTTCCAGGTCAAAGAAACAAACAAAAAAAAAAGACGAGTGTTATTGCAAAGATACAAATGGACTTATCTAGAGACAGTGCTTACTTTGTCTGTTCTAGGCCACAACAACATGGCTGAGTCTGTGGAAGAGGACCATGTCTCATTCCAAGGTAACAAAAACATGATTCTTATTTTCAGGTAATTATACATTAATGGAAACATAATTGTTAATATTCTATAGTATTATTACCAATAAATACACCTAAATCCTACACACAGTACCTTTGAAATAAAATTTAATAATATTCAATATTGCACTTGTCCCTCTTATTGTGTAATGTTTGTCAGAAGCTACAGTGCCTAGCTGTTGATGAAAATTACTGAGCCTTTTTCAGTAAACAGAGCCATATCTCCATAACCCTTCTTTAAGATCTAAGTATAAATATTTCAGCTTTAAACTTAGTGCCAATCAGACAGAATTGAAAGACTGACTAACAGGATTTTTGTTGACAGTAAGAAAAATATTCCATAGCATATCCTTTAAACCCTAACCTGACACCTTTATTTTAGATATTACTGATATTTACTTTTGACGTTTTGTGTTTTTGTGCTACAACTAAACCCCCGGTTTCACATTTGTAATTTTCTCCATCAGCTAAGGAGGTGGTGAGCGATGAAACAGGGTTCTTTCAGCAGAATTCAGCTGAATCAGGTTTGAGGGCAGCAAACTTCCAAGAGGGAAAAAAGGGGGACTGGAGCTCGCTGATTGATTTGCAGTCTTTAATTGTGCAAACAGACTAACGTTCCGACACTAAAGCATCTTCATCACAATCAATCATCAGTGTTTGCCTTATGTCTTTGTCCATTTTGACGCAGTAGTGTCAGAACGGCGGTCTGTTTGCACTATTAAAGGCTGCAAATAAACCAGTGTGCTCCAGTCCCCTGTTTTTTCCCTCGGTAGTGGTGGTGGGTGATGTTGGGGTGGATACATTACCAGGCGCCGGTGCATCATTGCATAAACCTATTATCAGATGCATTGTGTGGAAGTATTTTTAGAGGCGAGGGAGGGAAGGCATCTCTGTGCTCCTGGCTGGCTGTGCCGGTGCCGGCAATGCTCGGCATTGTGCCGCCGTGTTGTTGCCTTCTCCGGGGGCAATCGTCTAAGTGTCACGGTACCTCTGGGTAGGGTGGGAGGGATGTTGGGTGTTGTGTGTGTGAAGGGGGGGGGGGGCTGACAATGCCTCCCCCCCATTCCCCCTTTCAACTCCCCCAATTAAAAAAAATAGAAAAAGAAAGAAAAAACAGAAAAGTGTCACTGGAAGATTACTGTCACACCGCTGTCACCGTGACGGTGCCCCGCGGGCAGTACGGGGGCGAGATTGGCGGGGGTCGGATGGTTGGATGGGGAGGTGGGGGGCAGTTGAGCACCACTCCCCTTCCTTTTCTCTCTCTCTCTCTCTCTCTTGCCCCCCTCCTCCCCTACCCCCTTGCTTTCCTTGGTGATTAGCTCGCCCCGTGGTGAGCGCTAAGCGGCCTAATCTGCAACTGTGAGGTGGTGGGTGTAGAGAGGCAGAGACACAGAAAGAGAGTAACAATACACAATCTAGGGGGAGAACAAACACACATGTATAGACACACATAAGGTACACAAAATATAATTATTAGAGTGGTCTGACTTTGCTGTTGAAGGATCTGCAGAGCTACATTTCAGTGTTGTTTTACATTATCATAGAAATTGCTCCTGTGTTTTATTGTATAATAAATGCTTTCAAACCAAATTATCTTGACTTACACGTTGCATATTGCTTTGGCAATACTGTTCTTGATAAACAGTCACTGCAGTGGAGTTCAAGTGTAATTTCACTTTATTACACCTTCGGTCAGTAGACAAAATTTCTTCTCAAGGGCCACTTACTAGCTTCTTTCCCCCTCTTCTTTCAAGCACATCTCTTGGTCTGCATAAGCAGGAGGAGTTTGCTCAGATGTCATCAGATACTGTGAGACTGGGTCAAAAACTGACTGATAAGTGGGTCAGAAAACTATTTCCAAGGTCAAGAATGATCTTTTCAGTTCTCAACTTGGGTCTTATTCACTTAGTTGTGGCCATCTTTGCTATCAGTAATAGTAACATAATATTCTCTATGTTCATTTTTGAGATATGGGAACAGGATAATATGCTGAGTGGCAAACACAATCCAGTTTTAAACAAGAGGCAACCTTTGGGGCTGAAACATGAAGTCAACGCCAAAGTGCCAAAAACTGCAGTTTCTCCTATGGCCACTTGAGGCTGGCTCCAAAAGCGAGTCAGTCCTATAGATTGTATAATGAAGATGGACGACATGACAGCTCCCCAAAATTGGAGCCAAAACACCTCAGTCGCCCCCTGGTGGCTGGCTTTAAGATTGGTCGTGAAACCCTGCCCTTCCATGTTCTCGCATGGAATGTGGGCCATACTAAAAAACATTGAAGTGCTTGTCAGATAATTTTTTTTCCAAAACTGGTTTCTGTAACTAATTTTTATGATGAATTTTAATTAGTTTTTTGATGCTATAAAAAGGGGGTCTGACGCCATGATAGCTGTGTTTTACTAATTGGTGTCCTTGAAACAATGGCGCAACTTGTGACTGGTCAGATGGTGGGAAGTCCATTAAAGTAACACATGATTAAGGACGGGGTCACTTTGAGTCAAATCCACCCCTCGCTCCTCCACAGCTCCACCTGCTTGTCCAAATGTGTTCACTTCTGGCTCCACAAAACCAAGATGGTAACGGGCAAATGCTGAACTCAAGGTTTCAAAACTAAACCAATGATGTCACAATGGCTATTACCATTATTTTCATGTGGCCTATGGTTTTAAACAAGCCGAAAGGTTAGTCAAACTGACCTTCCTGGTTCAACTTTGAGCCACCATACTTGCATTAGTTGTGCACATATCCTTTTTTCTGTGCAATTTCTGGCCGAGCTAAATTAGAGGTCTGGGCCCCTTATGCAATGTCCATGTGCACTGTGGCCTTCAAATTTCTGTTGTAACCCCACTTTCTTGTTCAGTAATGTGAGTTTTAAATTTATCTTGTTTTGTCTTCTATGATTCACACCAAAACATGGCAAAACAGCATACATCCAGCTTCCCTCTTAACTCAACTGTAGCGCATGTTGACCTGAGTCTATCACTCCATCACCTGTACCCCACAAAACCCTATTACACAGGTACTATAGATATTCTTACTCTCACTTGAGGGTAAAAGAACATAAAATAGCAAGTTAAAGGTACTCATGCAAATATACCGGTATACACAAAATAATAGTTCATATGCAATGAATGATAAAGGAATAATTACTGTATCCAGTAATACAAATTCAATGTCCAAAGTAACAATGTAGAATTATTCCAGTTAGTTGATTTATTGGGGCAAATTCCAACAGATCTGCAATTATCAAACCAATGGACACACAGTAATGCTAGGGCTTTTGGGGCCCCTTGATGCTTGGGCCCTTGGGCAGTTCCTCACTTAACCAGATGGTAATCTAATTTTGCCAACCAACAGTTAAGTGCAACACACACCGCCGCCATATGCTGCGCGTCATAATGCCCGTTTCCATTATATTCTATGAACAAACCCACACCGGTGTCAGCCGATACGCCACGCCACTCTGCTTCAGCCCACTGCTCTATTTCCAGCACGGCCGGCACTGCGAGAAAAGCCTTTTATGTACGTCTCGGCTGTGGATTTCATTTGCAGCTTTCAAAGGGGTATCTGGATGCTTAACGTTATTAAGTTTTTCAAATTTTTAATAAGACGATTTTGAAAAGAAACTCACCCGTGAAATCCATGTTGGTGTTGCCTTAAAGTTTTTTTCCTCTTCTTCTTCCGTTACTAGCAGTTGGCAACCGTTGACTACTAGTGTAACTAGTGTACAGCCACCTAGCGGGCTGGGGTGGGAAATACACTTCAGTGTCGATGGTGCGCCGCTGTGGCCGTCAAGTGCCGCCCCCCAACACACATTGGCAGCGACGCGCCAGCAGCAGTGTGTGTTGCACTTTAAGCTGTGTAATCTGGCTAAACTTTGGCATGTTTACAACCTGTCTGATCTCCTAAGTCAGTGGTTTCCAAACTTTTTCAGTCAGGGAACTTTTTCATGACAGAGTAAACTGACGGCTCCTGACATATTTTATGGGTATTTCATATATATTCAGTGCATAACAACAACAGTACAGAGCAATGGCCAAGCTTTAAGGAAGAAGAAGACACTGACTTTATCAATAAAGAGCTATTGAGTATGTATGACTGTTAACTGCTTACTTTTCAAATGGAGGGCAAGGCTGTTTAGCAGAGATTGAAGGCTCTGTGAATATAGCTTGTGTTCAGGTTGTTACCGTGCCTCTATCCTGTGAGATTATTTTTAAGTGAATAACTTAATTAATTGTCATACATTTTAGAAAATAGCAAGTTCACTTAGGGCCAATTTTCTTCACAGAAATAAATGGAACACTGACATTTAAGCCTACTGTTACTAAAGTTATTTTTTTACACCCCTTAGAAATAAGGCGTCATGACCTCTGTGAAGCTTTGGTGACCCCTAGTGGGGGTCAGGTCCCCCAGGATAATAACTAATGGTCTAAGTGATTGTTGCTGACAATGAGTTCCTTGTTGTCAGCAGCTGTCAGTACAGAGTTTTCATAACTGATAAAAACCATGACAGCTCCAAATGTAAGTGCCAAATCATACAGTGATAAACTGGAATATGAAGTTGTGAGTTTAACTGAGAGATTCAAAGGCAAGTGAGGGTGTACAGGAGAGGCAGGCTGACCTTTTTTTATTGTCTGAAAGAAGAAGTTTGTTGTTTAGAACCTCCCTGGATGTCCAGTGGGTAGGAAACCAGCCTGATGAACCAGAGTGAGTCGTACCCAAGTGGTTTAATCAGACCCAACATGGCTCCCTGCCATGTAGTTCCCTCTATTCGACTCATCTGGATGCCATCACGGGGCATATGGGCACCATATTGTGTCTGACAGTGGCGACTGGTGGCGTGTGGTTTTGCCATGGTAAAGTGGTAGCTCTTGAAGTGTTGTGAATTCAGCATTTTGCAAGTGTAGAGTGTTTGTCTGCGAGAGTCCCTATGGGCTGTGTACCACTGACACCCTCTTATGTACACAGATTGTGTAGTCAGCCTTAAACAGCCACACATGCAGATGTACTTGCTGCACGTATACACACACACACACACACACACACACACAGGCACACACACTCACACACTCTCTTTTATAAACCTAAATCAGCCGTGCGAGAGCCCTACATCTGCCTTAAATCATAACTGATCAGTCTCCCCAATCAACCATTTTGGCCCAGTCCAAAATGCTCCATTTCCTGACCCAGCTCCTCGTCTCTCTCCTTGCTATTAGTCAAAGCCCCTCCGTTTCTTTTTTAACAATCCTTCCCCAAACACTGCTACTGCCAGGTTTTTCAGCCGCCGTAGATTTAGCTGCCTTGTCAGTAGCGCTGCTGTCCTAATCTCTATCACAGCCTCAACTCTGGCCTCGAGGAATGATCAGACAGAGAATGAGAGAGGGAGAGAAAAGGGAGAGAAGCAGATTTTGTGCCAGAATTGCTTTTTTTTTTTTTCAAATAAGCAAATGTGTAACGTGGCAAAGGCCCAGTGCAGACCTACCCGCGAGATGTTTATGACTAGAAAGCTGCAGCCTCCCCTTGGTCCTTTGAAAGAGAAAGGGTTGGGGGGTGGGTGGGTGTAGGGGGTTAGAGAGGGGAGGCAGACTTGGCACAACACTCCGTCTAGTGTTCTGAATTAGCGAGGGTCCCTTTCACCCCCACTCCCTCCCCTCTGTACCTTCCCTCCTTTATTTTCTTTGTCTTTTCATCTTTGATATACTTTTTTTTACTTCCTCCTAATGGCTAGCGGCTTGTCATAAAGTGGGCTAATTTATGAAAGCTCTACTGTGCTGGCCTGTGATTTTAAGGATCACATTAGGAGCATGTGCTTGTTTTTGGGTAGTCGAAAAGTGTGTGTGATTATGTGTGTGTGATTATTCCCACAGCTTCGGGTCAGTATTGTGCTGCCTTGTTTTCTGTACATGGCACCCTTGTTTTTGAGATGCTGAAAACAATTAGACCACTTAAACATCACTTCTACATGCAACAGGTGAACTTCCCCTGTCATTTACACATCACCGCCTGTTTTGCTTTCATTTTGAACCTTGCAAACACTCAGCTAGTTGCAGGTTTAGCTATAATGATGTGGGTTGATGGGCTGTGCTGTCTACGTACAGAGGCAGCAAGGTTTGCAAATCCAAGACTATTTATTCTACCTACGTTATAAACTCTGTAAGATATTTAGTTTTATAGGTGTTGACGTTATTGGCTTTTGAACATTCAAAAAACTCAGTTAAACATACCTTTAAACACATTTCTATGGGATTTTGAATGGGTTTTTTTTAGCAAAACTGTAAGAATTCCTTAAAGCAACACAATGGAGGATTGCGCTTTTTTTTTTTTTTTCTACAGACGGAAAGACGGTATTGTCTGTTACAACTGTCGCAAAAATCTTTCTGTGCGTGCATTTGTGGACTAGCCAATGATACCAGTGAACTTCTTGAAGCTGGCCATGTAATGTGTGACCATCATGTCTTCAGAACAGGTAAAGTAGCCTTATAGCATTTTCTACATGATTAGGCCGATTGCTTTATTTATTTATTTATTCATTTTCGAAACTCAGAAATCAGTTGCTCTCTGATGCACAACCTCAACAGACTGAAGTCAGACATCAGCAGAGAGGCCGCGGTGCAGGTGAAGGAAATATAACTTCAAGATTACTCTAGTTGACAACAACTACGCTTGTTACTGTAAGTAAGTGCGATAAAACCTCTGCCAGCCAAGCCAATACTTTATCAATGCATGTGATCAGCATGTAGAAAGCCATACTTCAATCTGCTCTGTCCACAGTCTCTCATTCATCGCTATCATGATTTACGATCACGGTCGACACAAGCACATCACGCTTGCGGTGCTAACAGCAAAGTGTTAAAGGCAAACTAAAATGAAAGCTGTCTGTATGTAGGCTAAGACTTTATCTTAAAATGTACCTGAGGCAGCCGACCTGCAGACAGTGAGTCTCCTAAGTAGAGGGTGACAGCAGTAACAGCGCCAGGTCACCATCGGTCGGGCGTCCCTCCTCCTCTTTCAGCTCTTGCCAGCATTTGAAAATCGGGCCAATATTAATCCTTGTTCCAGCTTGTTTTATCGCTTTCCCGTTTTCTTTTCTTTGTCTCCTCGGACAACACTTTCACCTTCTTCCTTTTCTTTGTCACTTCAGCCATGACACCCATGTCTGACTTCGTTCACCTCGGTCTGGCTACGCTACTCTAAAGAGCGGAAGGGGGATATGACGAGGAGGGGAATATGATTTATGCCGTAATGCAGCCAAATTTTGTCGTCTTTCTTGTGTCTGGGTTCCTACCCAAACCCCGAAACTGCATAGTGCCAGTGCAAGTGAAACTAATGCTCTCAAGCAATGACGGAGGTGTCATCCAACATATTGTGAGTTGATGTACCATCACAAGGATCTTGGATATATATTTTGAGGGTTCAAAAACTCCATTGTGTTTCTTTAATATGGGGTCTGCCAATTTTTAACCCATGTCCTTGGAATTCTGAAATTGGTAACAGTATTGCTAGCTCCCAAGAATGAGAGGATGCAGCTTAGCCAGGCTCTGGTAATTACATTTACAAAACTCGGCACCTATTACATTACGTTCACAGTAAAAGCCAAGCAAATTTTCCCCTTGCTTCCCTTATTTGTGGGAATTTGTCCGCTGGAGTGTTTTTTAGAGTATTTCACAGGTGGTGAATATTTAGTAGTTGTGTCAGCACTTGTGCTAATTTACCTTTTTCCACCGAAATTAGCATGTGTACGTCATAGGTGATATGCCTTTTCTATTGCTAATAGACCATGAATTTTTTTTTTTTACTTCTGTGTCATGTCCAATGTGGACAGGCCGGGAAACAGGTTAGTAAACAGCAGAAAGCAGCATGGAGGCCTGGTAGTTTTTTTACATTCAGTCTGTCTTTCAAATTTGATGCAGACTAATTTGGAACAATGTTTGAGCCTGGCTTGAATGGAAATGCCTTGTTGCTGTCAATCAGCTGCATCTTTAGCTCTGGAATGTTTTGACTAATGTTCTCTGTATATTTTGTTAGTCTGCTGCATGATACAGTTGTAAGATCAGGCAGAAGCTGCTGAGTATCTACATGGCCAGCTCGGGCACCTAATATTATTCTTACTCTTACCTGCCTACATACATTTATTTTTTACCTGTTACACAACTCCTTTTGCTGGTTACTTGGTGGGTATCCACAGATACCCGACCCTTGACAGGTACCCACGGATACCCGACCCAGTGCAGGACTCTGGTGTAGACACTAAACTCCCAGTAACAGAGATAGCAGTGGAATCTGCTGGAGAGAATATGGGTTATATTATAATAATAGGTCCAGGGAGCAGTGAGTAGTATGTGGGTTAAATTATCCAGTAAGCAGGGACCACTGGACTGTATGTGGGTCATATTATACACTTTAAATGGAGACTGGTGCACATTATGTGGGTTATCTCACAGTTAAATCCAGTCAGATGAGTTCAGATTTTCACCTACTATACACATTTGAGGCTATTGTGCACCTCAGAGAATCTGCCTTTGTTGATGAAGCCTGTTGTGTGAATTCATATAGTACCACCATACACATATACTTGAGCAAAATTCTCATAGTCCACTACACAGCAAGGTCATTGCTAAAACGTGTGTTACATATCTCTAATCTCACTCAGACATACATACACTCACACACAGTAGCAGCTCATCCACACCCTGGCGGCCTGTAAGCCCTCAGATATATAATTTTCTTCAAATGCACCTTTTCAGGCTAGTTTGTCTGTATCCTCAGTGCCCTTTTTCAATCTGAGCTGCCGACTCATCCTGTCGTGTCCCGTCTTTCACAAATCACACAGCGGCGGGGCCGTGCTCGGAGAGGGACAATTTGTCAGCTGTATGCATGAGTAAGCAACAGATTCACCATCCATTACACTGACCGGACAGAGGAGGGAGGAAAGAGAGGGGATGGAGGGATTGCATGTGTGTATGTGTCTGCGCGTCCATGCACTCTTATCCTTGTGAGAACGATTGAAAATTTTAGACCTTCACGGGAAGGGCATTTTTGCGAAGTGAGGACATTTTGGTTGTTTGTCATTTACACAAGTAGTTTGGTGGCTGAGTTGTGGTTTCAGGGTTTAGGAAATTCACCAAGGTTTTGGGCCAACGGTCAACTGAGGTGTTTAGCCAAATAAAGAAAACATAAATATCAAAATCATCTTCATCAGAACACAGGCCATAGTGCTACTGTATGTATTGACCTTTGTTTTTAGCACAAACTGTGTTGAAAGATTCTGATATTGATATGATATTCTAAAGATCAAGCACTGAGCCTATGCTATAATAACATTCCTTTTTATTCTGCCCTGCAGGATTGCTGATTGTCACTGCTACTTGAAAATACCAGCTGTCCACCTGTGAACCACTTCAAGACTTTTATTGTGAAGCAGCTACAAGATGTCTGGAGTTAGTCATGAGGTGTAGCAACGGATCACCACTTCTGGTATGTTTAAAAAATAGTCTACATCCAAATTTAAACATCTTTCAGCACTCTTTAAATATTGCAATAGAGGAATGAAAAAAACAGACCCATACTGTAGGTGATTTAGAGAGTTGCAGACAACAGGTTACTCAAATTTCAGATCAAACTTCTATAACAGGCTCTATGCTAACTCTTAAGCATTCACAGATAGGGGGCTTTATGCTAATTCTTTGGCAATCGATAGCTTTTTAGCCAGCTTTGGAGCAGCTTCATTAGCGATCACATATGCATCTGCTGCAGTGATTTTTTCCAGTTTTCACTACTGCCTGTTCAAAGCAGTAGCTTGTGTTGGTTTTGTATCATATGTTGTGTAAATGTTACCCATCTTTGTGCTTGTCCAGACTGCTGGTCTTGGCTGCATTTGATAACATAGTGTCATATTTTGTGTAAATTCTAACAGTCCTACCCATGACTGCCCAGCCCTGTCCCCTAGAAATTACATCTATACTTAACTAATTTGAAATCCCAAATCCCCAAATTGTTGATACTGAAGGTATCAGCAAAATGACAACATATATTTGTTTTTCTGCCGAAACAGGAAACTTTGCAATTCCGAACCTAAACCAACATGCTTTTGTTGCCTAAACTTAAGAGTCAGGATGTGAACCCAGGGTTCTGGTGTCACAGTCCAGCATTTGAATGTTGACCATTCACCCCAACCAACAGTCCAGTAGCCAGAAGAACGCTGGCATTGTATGTTTAGTAGCGTACATCATACGGCAACCCTGACCTTAACCCATAGACTGTATAAAATAATGGACGTAGTCACCGTGACGTTATCCGTCCATTTCTGAAGAGTGGATTTGAATCTCAAAATACTCCGCTCTGGATGTCGCCATCTTGGCAGTGCCTGACTCCGCCCAACTCCCGGACAATCAAAAATGGGCAAAAAGGTGGGCCAAAGGAAGCCTGGCTGCCTAAACACGCCCACCTCGCTCGGCACTGCTAAGTTAGCTAAGGCTAAGAAGCTAGGCTAAGAAGCTACGAGGCTAAGAAGCTACGCTACTTTGGCTAGCCCTGTGGTGTTGGCTGCTCCCTTGGTGCCAACTCCCTCATGAAACTTGAGGTAAGTTGAGTTTAGCTGAAACTAACGTTATTCAACAAACTTTGAAACAATGATTCAGCTGTTATCTTAAAAAAAAAACGCTTCAACTTTTTTAAAAATATATAACGCTAATAATTTATTACACTCATTTTACTTTCATATACACAGTGTGGATCATTGGTGACAGCTATGTCTGGCGTGGTGTCCAGAGAGCTGCAGAGACCTTGGGAAGCACTCTCAGCATGCTGGGCGTTCGTGTCTGCTGGTTTGGCTGACTGCAGTGGGGAGGCCTTCTCTCCTTCTTTTCGCACTCCCTGCGAGGAAGAGCAGCACCAGATGTCCTCATCATCCACTGTGGCGGCAATAGCATGGTGAAGGTCAGCAGTGTCAAGCTGGTCAGCATGATGAAGGAGGACCTGCACCAGCTTCACCTCCAGCATCCTGGCATTAAGATAATATTTTCTTCATTGGCCCAAAGGTGCAGGTGGGAGGCTGGTGGCAATCCAGCAAAGATTGATAAGGCCAGGAAATGTGTTTACAGTGTTATGGCTACATTTGTTCATAGTTTAAATGGTGCCATAATTGAGCACCCTCACATCAGACACATTCATCTCACACCTAGGGGAAATTATATGTTTTTAAGTAAATTAGTTAATTGTCTTAAAGACCACCTCCAAACGCAGTGAACTGCTTACAGTTGGTAGTGTTACTGCTTTTGAATTTGGCCTTCAGGACACATTTTGTTAGGCCTGATCATAGCCCAGGCTGTCATGGCTAATGTTGAGTTTTTGATATTCATCTATAACTTGTTTAAAATTTCAATAAATTCTATTTACATTTGCACTCCTTTTGTCTTTGTTACTGACTGAATGTTGTATTTCACAATCAAATCTGACTGTCAGTTGAAAGGACAAACAAATCATATACTACAGACAAAACATAAAGCATTAATGTTTAACATTGTCACTGACAAAAAATTAAGCAGTCCATTTCTGTGTGGGCCTGATTATTTTAACTTTGTACTTGAAGATAACTAAGCACCTTACACCCAGCAGCAGAGCCTGAGAAGATTTTGGAGAATAACCTTTGTTTGCTGCTCTGTTAGAAGTCTTGTTTTAACACAGAAGAATGTGACTGGATAAAAGGGCTCAAAGTGAAAAACAAAGAATTAGCTGGACACAATAGTTTTGAAGCCCCCAAGGAGGTATCACTTGTTCGCTATGTTGCCAACTCTGAGAGGGTCTTCCTCAGGCAAAGGTACTGTGACGTTTTTATAGTGAGGCAAGCAGAAAGATAATCAGCCAATTATGTGTTGCTGGTTTTTTTTAGCCTCACTATATAAGTCTCAATACCGAGCAATACCCACAGAACCTTCTCATATGTCACAACGTCACAAATAAATAATACCTCCTATGGGACTTAAAACTATTCAGTGTGCACATATTTCCTTGCTTTTCACAAAAGGAGGAGACTTTCTCAGTGAATTTTCTTCATTTGTCTTAAAGAAATGTCCAAACAAAACCAGCACATAACATCAGCTTTTCATTTTTTTTTTTTTACATTCTGCTAAAATAAATGCAAACTTGGGTAAATGTTAAGACATAAATGAAAACATTAAGATGCCATTAATAACTATTACATTTTGTTAAAGGTTTAAATCACCACTATATTTCCAATCATCACAGGAAACTGATGAAAGACAGCTTTCAAAAAAATTGCTTTTACTCTAAAGTAAATTTTGTCTGATCCACTTTATATCACAAAAATTCGAACCATTTCACAAACAGTTTAACAAAATTAAGTCAAAGCTTGCATTCATGAAAACATCCATTTTAAAATGTTACAAAAAGTACACATGAAATAAATGAAAACTTTTATAACAGTAATTATAAAACCTATGGATTAGGACCCAGTTGCAAAATCTTAATTTCTTGTTAAACAACCTCTTTACTGTGGAGTAAATATCACATTGGTCGAGGTGTTGTAACTTTCCACAAGTGTCCTACATGAGAGAAAGATAATAGGTGAAAAACACAGGTAGAAAACATTGACTACAGCCTGTCTTGGTTAAAAGCCCACTCACCACCAAAATGATCTTATTGCTGAGTAAGTGGCTGTCATTCATAAAATAGTTTTGTGTTTAAGTTCTGTAGATATTCAACTTTATATTTGAATGTGATTTTAAATTTAACTGTACTATCAAGACAACTGGAGTATGAATGTACAGTATGCAATTCATCCACATTAAAATAATTGTTGCTGTCAAAAGGAAACTGAACTGTTACCAAAGCTCACTGCCACTGTGGAATCATGCTATGTTCGGCTGTCTCATTATGAGAATATTTTTTCCATTGGTTCTTCACAGACTGTGTGTGGGGAAAAGGTAGTAATTCTCACTTTGATAAAGGGTCTTTGCATAAAAGGCACTAAAATGTTAAAGTTGGTAAATACATGTCATGTTCCTTGATTAATAAAATCTTCATTTGGCCTTTTGCATCAGGGGAACACTAAACTGCACTGGTGTGTCAGTAATTTCACCTTATCAGGAATAGTACAGAGCAAGCTGTGCCCTAATCGAGTACTTAGTAATGTTTGACAATTAGTAATTCATGTAATGCATTTAAATGTATTATGGACAATAATTCATCATTTCAAACTAATAAGTTTCTTGACTCTTTGTGAGGTACTGTATGAAAAAAAGGTGTCTTTATCCTGGAGTCAGTGCTGAAGTGATGACTCTCAAAGTGTTCACTGCACAGATGGGAAGTCTTGTTTGGAGTCCAGTTCTGTCTCCTCGTGTTGAGTGTCCACTGGTCCAGTCTGTCTGGGTCACCTAGAGGAAAACTTTACACAGACAAATAGATATTAAAAGTAATATATGTGTTAGGTTACCTACTTAACAGACTCCATTACATGCAAACAATACAACTTAACTTACTTCAATGTTTAACAGATCATAATCAATTTATTTTAGCAAAACAAAAAGGTGGTGGCCATCACAGTCCTGATATTCTGTCTGTGCATTGTCTATTGTTGTATAAGCACAGGCCTATATCATACAGTAATCTTCTTAATATTTTATATGTGACCGTCAAATGTCACATTAGTTTTTTTTCAATTACGTTACATACCTTATTGTAATTTCACACAGTTCGCCACTTTTTAATTCACATACACAAGTATAGCCTTAATGTTATGTTAATGTTACACTGCTCATATGACAACGTTAACATTGCATCACGTTAGCTAACTAACGTGGTGGACCTTTATTTTCAAACCTCACACAGCCTCAGCCTTTTGTTCAAAATATTCTCTCCCTAAATGCCTAAATCCTAACACTTCTCTGTCAGGCTCTGACTTCGATGCATCCCCAGACTGGTGTCTTGCTCGAAGGCTAACCGTTAGCTGGCTAGTTAGCTAGTTAACGAGCTAAGCTTGTGTTGTATCGTATTGTCTGTGGCTCTGTAACTTGATGTGGATGTTGCTGCTGTGATACAGGTCGCATTTGAAAATGAGACCTCCGGTATCAACGTGATTTTACATGTATTAAATAAAGACTTAATAATATAATAATAAGCTGACAAGCTAGGCCGTAGTGACCGCAGACACCGATACCCGCTAATTAGTGCTAACATATAAAAATAAATAAAATAATACTAGAATTTCAGAATTTCACTTACCGAAAAACCTGGAGCACAGACTTCTTGGACGGTCTGTTGGTATAATTAGTCGAACAGCAAGCCATATTACTCCAATATTTGCCTGAAAAATTATCCGAAAGGCGCAAACACGGCTGAGAGTACAGGTTCAATGCCTTGAACATGGGCACGAATTGGCTGAGATGACGCCGAGCAGATGGCCGAGTCGAGGCTCAGCTCTGCAGCAGAGCCAGCGGCTAGTTAGCATGCTAGTTAGCCACCTGTGATGGTACAACCTGTCAGTCAAAGTGACCACGCCCTTAATTATGCACAATTTCAAACCTTAATAACATTTAAACGGAAGAGTTAGAAAAAAATTCACCCCCCCCCCAGAGTTGTCATGAAAGGGGAACTTAACTATAGAGACCAAAACCATTTTTTGTACCAGGCTGTAAACATGTTTATTTCTGCTCTAAAGTTAGGCATTTTAACATGGGGGTCTATGGGAATTGACTCACTTCCGGAGCCAGCCTCAAGTGGACAGTCAGTGAACTGCAGTTTTTGGCACTTCCGCATTGGTCTCACTCGTCTCCCCCGGAGGTTGGGGCTTGCCTTAACCATGGGTAAGGTGCATTTGTACGTTCATGCATATTATATCAACGTCTCTGAGGTCAAATTCTGATTACGTGTATATGAGCTGAAAAGTGGGTATTTTTTGGTCAAACATTGCGGCCTTTCCAGATGCAAATGTGGCATAAAAATTTTAGGCAAAAACATGATCTTTTTCTAACCACAACCAACAGGTTTTTGTGCCTAAACATAACCACACATTAGCCACAGTGTTGTCGAATATAAGGAAATGTAAACAACATATTTTCTACACAATAACATAAAATACATATCCATGGTTTGCAGAAATGTACAATGCCAACATTTATTCTGGCAATTGGGTTGCAACCACCTCCTTGGGAATACAGCGCAGTACATAAATGTAGAGTTTCATTAACTCAAACGTCTCTGAATATAATCCAGGCAGTGATTACGTTGTCACCACAACATAATTAGGAATGCAATTTAGTAATATACACACGTCATTTCTCGGAGACAGGGTTGAACTGCCACACATGGTTGCATATCATTCAGCTGCCTCGTTCTCTTTTCCTCCCCTCTGAGAGACGTGCAATGTCAAGTAAGGTATATTAACTCAGTCAAGTCATGCTACAACTTTTTTTGCTGCTTGATACAAGAGCTAAACTTGCACGGTTCTCATTTTTCATGACTAATGCTGCTGGACAAGCCTTCCCCTTAAGTTAACTGCATTGTCTGGTGGCATTTTTTTTATGGGAAGTGAGACTCTCCTGCGTACATGTGTGTAGAAAAGTACGGCAACCGGGCTGCAAATGTAGCAGGTGCAGTGAAGTACGTACTTTTCTGAAGCCACAGTAGTCAGCATAAAGTGTCCAGATAAGCTCAGATTCCAGTATAACAAATGTAAAAAGGGCCGTGTTTTGTGTTCGTTTCACCAAAGAAAAATAAGCAGTGTTAACACAACGTCTTCCTACCATTCTTCACCAAGGAATCCACCAAGGGAGACCAAAACAAACCAAGTTATTAGGTTGTTTGGGTGATGGTAACACTAATGTTAATCTACTGTACAAGAGAAGTCTGTCTGATAAACAACCAAAGCACGGAACGCTGGTACTGTATTGGACCACAACCTGAAAATGAGTGAGGAACAGGAGGGACACAACATAAGGGAGCCCCTTTATTTTAGTATAAGCAACATGCGTTATTAATATGACATGTTGGATCACTGACTTTAGTCTGGATTGATAGAGGAGTATTGTATGAATACAATGGTGTCATGGCGAGTTGTTCAAAGAGTTGTTCAAAAAGAACAACTCATTTGAAAATCTAACATCACTGCCTTACTACAGTGCCTTTCCATAACCTAACATGAAGGATGACCAGCTGGACAATTTGCAAAACTAAGAGTATTACATTTATGTTGAGATCGGGATTTAACTTATCATCATTCAGTACACCTCAACAGTTTTCCCATCAGGTCCTCTACAGAGGAACTTTGGATCAATCCGACAGGTACACCTGAAAAATGCAGGCAGCTATGTGAACAGTGCTGCTTGCATCACAGTCACTTGCCGCCCCTTTAGAATGTATCTATGCAGTTAGAAAGAAGATACAGCTGATCTGGGTTTACAATTTTTTTTCTGAAATAAAGTATATAGATGGGCAACAGGGTCTCAGAAAGACAGCAAATTAGAGAAAAGATGAGGTTAAAAAGAGGTCACAACTCTTGGCTGCTTTGAAATCCCTGCCATTTTATGATGAAAAAAGCTGGCTGTGTACATATGTGCCTTCCTGTGAATGCAATGCATATATGTATGAGGTTGTGTGTGTCAGTAGACTTAAAGAGAACTTCTCCTATGTGTGTGTGGTAAACTTTTACCATATTATGACTGTGTGTGTGAGATCGTGCTGAAACCACCCCCCCTGTTTCACACACTTGTATATGAATGTGTGTATAGATGTGAGTGGGTGTTTGTGTTGAATCTTCATATGAAGGTCGTTTGATGCCAGGCCTCAAAGGCCCTGAATAGAGTAACAGACACATTTCATACATCTGCTTTTGTTAGGGCTGGAGAAACGTCGACACGTGTGTGTGTGTGTGTGTGTGTGTGTGTTTCTCTAGGTGTCAGAGAGATTAGCAGAGTAGCAGCCAAGTTTTGTAGTTCTACAGAACATGAAAAACCACGAGCAGTCCCACACCGCCAGTGAAGGAGAACCTCTCTCTGCTTGTAAAGCTCACATCTGAACTCTGGAGTCGACTAACAGCACCACAAAGAATTCACTGAGACTTGTTATAACACTGTGAGCCCGTGATTGGATGTCCATTCAAAATGGAATCATTTGTTATCTTGGATTCATTGATCTTTTCTACCGTGTTAGGGCCAAGTAGGTTTTGTGCTTTGTGATATATAAAACGCTGTAGTAGCAACTTACTGGTAGGTGTACAGTTATCATCATGAGGCAAACAACAAAATACTGAAGATTACAAAGAATTCTGAGCTACATGTTTTTTCCTTTTAAAGATTCCTTTGTATTATGGCCTTCAGTTCAATGCCATGCAAATTAGGCTTATTTTAGGAATACACTGCTCAAAACAAATCATAATCAGATCTAGATGAACAAATTATGCAATTTGAAAATCTTTACTGATGTACATTGTGTAATCTGTGGAGAACAACATCAGTGAAAGCCAAAATCATCAACCCACTGAGGGCTGGATTCAAAATCACATCGAAAATCAAAGTGAAAAATTGAATTCACAGGCTGATCCAACTTGCAGGAATTTTATCACAGCAACTCATATGTGACTCAGTAGTGTGTATGGCCCCTGTGTGCCTGTATGCATCCCCCACAATATCTGGGCATGCTGCTGAAGAGTCAACAGATAGTGTCCCAGGGGATCCCCTCCCAGATCTAGATTAGGGCATTACCGAGCTCCTGGACAGTCTGCAGCGGTACTTGATGGCTCAGTTGGATTTAGGTCAGGGGAAGGAGAGGGCCAGTCAATGGCATCAATGCCTTCATCATCCAGGAGCTGCCCACACTCTCTGGCCACATGAGGCCGGGAACCCAAGGTCCACTGCACCAGTGTAAGGTCTGACAATCACTCTGAGGATTTCATCCCGGTACCCAACAGCGGTCAGGGTACCGTTAGCTATAACATGGAGGTCTGTGCGACCCTCCAAAGATACGCCTCCCCGGACCATCACTGACTCACGCCAAAGCGGTCATGCTGGATGATGTTACAGGCTGCATAACGTCTCCAGACTCTTTCACACCTGTCACACGTGCTCAATGTGAACCTGCTCTCATCTCTGAAGAGAATGGGGCCCCAATGTTGAACCTGCCAATTGTGGTGTTGTCTGATGAATGCCAATCGAGCTGCACAGTGCTGGGCTGTGAGCACAGGTCCCACTGGGGGACATCTGGCCCTCATGCCACCCTCATGGAGTCTGTTTCTGACAGTTAGGTCAGAAACGTGCACATCAGTGGCCTGCTGGAGGGCTCTGGCAGTGCTCCTCCTGTTCCTCCTCACACAAAGGAGCAAGATAAGATGCCCATTTTGGGCCTATACACACTTGGTACCCAGGTAGCCCTCGCATAACCCATGAGGGGCCCATTTAAGTAGACCCACCCAAGCCATTGCACTCCGGTAGTGCTGACCCTGGTAGCTGGAGAGGTACCGCTTTACCTCCTGGGCACTGCTGAGGTGCCCTTGAGCAAGGTACCAAACCCTCAACTGCTTGGGGCACCTGTCCATGGACTCTGACATCTCTCCATTTAATGCATGTATAGGTCCTGTTTGTGCATATGTGTATTTCAGGCCTGTGTGTATAGACAACAGAGTGAAAAAATCTGTCATATACTGTTACATTACATAAGTAACAACTGTACTTATTTTAAGCCAAAACGTGATTTTTGTAAACCCAACCATGTGCTTTTGTGTCCTAAATCTAACTAGGGACTTTTGTTGCCAAACATAAGGAATTAAACCTAAAAACAAGTGCATTTTTAATAGACAATGCATGTAACAAGCATAAATTGACATGCCGTCCACGAACATCCAAAACACACAGGAGGGTACCTAGCGTATCATATTTTGACGTGTTGGGATGAGAATGTGTTGTTTACAGTCACACATACAAGTGGACAGAGACACTTGAATAGATAGAGTTACTTGAAGTAATACCTGGGATGAAGAAACTGCACGAGCTCAGCTGTGAGGAAAAGGTAACACGCTTCTGTATGAAAACAGTTCTGTTAACTGATAAAAACACAGCTGCACTGAAGCACATTACATGCAACACAGCAACACTGTTGTCTATTCATAAACTTTCAATATGTGCAAAAATACACTCATACACACGCATACACCTACACACTTTCTCACACTGACATCTGCACTCCTGTGTCCATACACAAAGATTCTCTCTCCACACACACACACACTCACACACCTCTGGTGTGAATGGCCCTTGGCCACAGGCAGAGTTTTCACAGTAAACTAACCTTGATCAATAACCTGCTATGGACCTCAGCAAAACCCACTGTTCTCCCTACTGCTGGATTTCAATATCACGCCTGTTTGAACACTCTAGCCACGGGCCAACTGTATGTGTGTGTGTGCACGTGTGTGTGTGTGTGTGTGTGTATGCATGTACAACTGCTGCCGCTGCATGAATTTACAAGAGCCTCTGAGCATGTGTGAATGTGTTTGTGGCCTCATGTATGCTGCATGTGTGTGTGTGTGCTCAAAGAAATCTTTGTGCATGAATTTGTGTGTGTGTGTGTGTGTGTGTGTGTGTGTGTATATGTGTGTGTTTGAGTGAAGCCCCGGGGTCTGCTGTGAACGGTGCTAACTGGCCCTCTGAACTCCTCCCTGTGAAGAGAAAGAGAAAGCCACCGGGCATGTGCAGAGGACAGCATGCCATTTACCTGGGCTACGGATGGTTTTTAAAACTGGCAAGAGGGACTTCCACGCACACACACACACACACACACACACACACACACACACACACGCACTCACACACACGCACTCACACACACACATACTGAAGATACTCCTGCCTTTTGCCTCAAACGCAAAAGCACACCTTTGCTCCCTCGCCTCAAACACAAACACACTTCAAAAGTTTTTTTTTTTCATTTTTCCTTTTTTATTTTTGGAAGCGATACAGGCAGTACTACCCCTGCGTTTAAAGAGCCTAACCGCTCTCTTCATGTGCCCTTTTCTCGCTTCCTGCCTCGGCAAAAAGGCCCCTCCGCGCCAAAAAAACTTGCTCGTTTACATCCAGCGCTACAACTAGCGAGACAACCTCTTGGCTCTCCAAGGTGTTCGTCTCACAGTGCTCTTTATATACGGTGAAGTGTGAAGTGTATACGGCCCCTGCTCCAGCTCGAGCGGGGCCTTTACAAGAGCCTGATGGTATTTCAACCGGGGTAAACGCTCAGCTGGTGAACTCTGCATGTCGTGATGTGGATGTCAAACAATGTTGCTGTTTATCACAAAACAGCACGTCACAGATGCACTGTTTTTCCAGCGATGAGCAGTGAAACAGCCATTATTTTTACATTTTCATCATACCTCGCATATAAAAAACACTCCAGCCCATCTGCCTCATATGAACCTGTATGTGTGTTCATTTGTCTTAATGTACCTGGCTAAGCGTGTGTGTGAGTTGGTGGTTGAATACAGCTGACCCAGATGTGTTAAGTGGGTCATGGGAACACCACCGCCCACACACTGGGGGTTATGGGTAGACAGAGGCATTCTGGTGTGTGTGTGTATGTGTGTGTAGATGGGGTTAGGACACTGGGGCAGTGCCCTGATTATACTCAGATTAGTTTTGGGAATTCATTGCTCCTCCTCCTGAGCTTTACCCTCCCTAACTCTGTCCCCTCTACGTTTCCTCCTTTCTCTCTCTCTCTCTCTATCCCTCTCATTTTAGCTTGAACACAATAACATTTATGTTATGTTTTTGGGATTGTGGTTGTATATTTTCACATTTTGCAGGACTATAATGATTTGATTAGAATAAAAATGAATGTAGGGATGATCTGAACCCCCTTAAGGTGATGATTTTCATGTTTGTTTCCCCTTTAGTGGCTTTAAAGTTGTTTACAGTAAAGTTTACAGTGTATTGTCCCAGCTATTCATTGAACCTTCATCATGTTTTCACCAGAGGTTGCATTAATCGTATTGAGTGATTTTTATTTTTTAAATTTTTTTTAACAATGATGGAGTGTGCTTATCAATTAGTTAATTTCGCGTCTTGCCTTTGATCTGACATGAGTGACCTCATTGTCTAGCTCCTGGGTCTTCAACAGGGGGTCTGTGACCCTTATGGGGTCCTCAGAGTTACGGCAGGGGGGCCAACAAATTATTATTTGAAAATTTAAGTAATTTTTTTTTTTTGATATTTCTGAAAATACATTACACATTAACATGAATCCAACAATTTGCTTTAGCGAAGATAAATCAGTCTATTTTATTTGAAAAAAGAAAACTTTTACTTCATGGTGCACATCACTAATGGTAGGCTAACTGTTATGCATAAAGCCTTGTGCAATTATGTGCACTTGCTAATGCTAAATCATCTATCCAAAATGAGATTGAGAAAGTGAAATGAAATTATTTTTTTATTTTTTTCTAATAGCAGGGCAGGAATTATACCACGGCCAAACAGCCAGCGCCGTGGATGCCCCGGAGTGTGACTGTAATGCCCCTCCTACCCATACGGCCAGTGTAGCATGCCCTGTTTTTTTAACATTAACATGACAAACAGCAAGGCTACGGCTAACAAGTTAACGTACTGACACTCCTCAGACAGACACACACACACACACATACAAGACAGCCTCTCAGTCCTTAGCTGCTAACGTTAGCTCATGTACAACACAGGTACCACACAGAAACTTTTACAAAGGGTCATAATGTGCTTCTAGTGACTGTCAAATCGCCAGCAAAAGTTGTTTACACTGCCTGCTCTCATGGGACAAAGATCCTCTGAGAAGGAAGATGGAAGTTAAATAAAATATTGGGGATTTATGAAAAAATATACATAGAGACATATAAATAATTATATAATTAAAGATATGTAGGCTATGTTAGGTGAATACACCTGTCAGTGACCCTGACCACTGGCATTGGCAGAAGAACTGGAGTTGGTCCCCGGACGCTGCACTGTGGCTGCCCACTGCTCCCAGTGTATACAGTAGGATGGGTCAAATGCAGAGGTCAAATGTATGTAATGTGCTGAGAAAGGACAATAAAGAATCTTCTTCTAATAATGTCTTAATAACTAGGAGATAACAAAAGAATAAGGAGATAACAAAAGAATAAAGAGATTTCAAAGACTTAAAAAATAAGGGACATGAATCAAAACAACAAGAAACGAGATATATCCCCAGTCATGCACACCCAGTTTTAATAAACTCAGTGCTGTTTTTCAACACATATATTGTTTTGTCTTCATTCAATGTAGTTAGCACATATTGTTATTGCGCCATTGGTTTTGGCCTTGGTGCCCCACAGTTTGGCCATGATGCCCCAATAAATTTGTATTTATCAAAGGCCAAAGTGGCCTTGCCCTAAAAATGACTTAATTCCAGGCCTGTAATCGTGTATTTCCTCTCCTGTTTCTGTCCTCGGAGGGGCCAGTTGCAGTGTGCTGCTTTTTTATGTGCTGCTGCCTCCATTGGCTGACTGTCTCTGCTGACGTAAGATATAAGTCATGAGCGAAAATATGCACCACACAGCCAGAAAAAGAACCTCTTAGGCAGGGCAAGTAAGAATTTAGATGGGGCAAGCAGATTTGAGAAGTACTTGCCCAGCAGGGCAAGTAGGAAAAAACCTTAACGTCGGACTCTGAGATGAACTAGTTAACAGTTAAGTACTATTGAAACATATTGGCTTCTTAGCTGTAATATTGCTCCAAGTGTAGAGACATTCTTGTGAGCTAGTGGATCATTTTTTTTAAGTCTGACACACCATCCACTTCAGAAATCACCGGCAAAAGTACAGAGGGTGAAGCTAAGGGCACCTAGCCATGCTATAACTGCTACTGACTTAGCAGCTACAGGCAAACGCAAATGAGAGAAGACCTGAAAATATTTAGAGAATTATCTCAAGTGCAACTCAGATTTATACAGTATTTAGCTGGGGGTCCCTGCTCCATCTCACTTTCAGCTAAGGGGTCCTTGGCCTGAATAATACTGAAGAACCCTGGTGTAGCTGGCTTTAGCCATCACACTGGCAGACTATATCCCTACATACAGTAGCGGCTCGTGGTGAAATTGGGTGGGAGGGCTAACGCATTGGGCCTATGGCGTATACTGATCAATAGTTCAGCTGCAGTAACAGAAACATCACACCGAGATACAGTACCAGGATACAGCAACAATGCACTACAGCAAAACTAGAGAATTAGGCTAACTCGTGTACGCGCACACACACACACACACACACACACACACAGACTATTTTCTGCTGTACAAACAGACAGGAAAGGTAAAGAAAGGAAAGGAGTAATGCTCCTTTAATAAGAGGTTAGGGCTTGGGCCTAGGGCTGGGCGGTATGGCCTATAATCAATATCACGTATTATTTTGGGGGGATGCGGTGACGGTATGATATAGCAGTATCGTCTTCTCTCTTTTTTTAACACCTTAAATAAAACAATTTAAAAAGCCATACATGTCTAGGATGGAAACTATTTATCGTCAGAAGTAAAGCGGTTGCTAATCCATCTATTATTGTTATATAGTATGTATAAAGTTAGAGGGAAGAGGGAGAGCCGGCGGCTCCCGGGCCCCCTTCTCCCGCGGGCCTGGGTTTGGTGCGGTTGGCCAGGCCACCTCCATCACATAGCGAGGGAGGTGCGTGAGGCCGGCCGGCCGCCGGGCCCCGTTCTGCCGCCGTAGTCGGAGTACTGCCGTATGACAGTAACCACAAAAGCAGTACTGCGGCTCATGTTTACTGCGGTAAGTTACCGTCACCGCGAATACCGCCCAGCCCTACTTGGGCCTACCTTATTTGAAGAGAAGCTCACATGGATGCAAACAGGTTAATCACCAAGTCACCAAGTGATTTTTGGATGAGGTCCCGCTCGATAGACAGCATTTAAAATAATCCACCTTGTTCAGCATGATGCTAACACTCAATGCTCACTGTCCCACTACAGTAACAGCGGGCAGGCCCTCACTGTACTTCCATGCACTGTCATTGGCCTGGGCTGAATGAATTTAGCCCAGCTGGACAGTAAATCAAGGGGGCTGGTCGCGACACCTGTCACTCACGATGTGACAACAATGATTGGAAGCTGATTCTAGGAGTATGGGCCGTACAAAATCAGCTCATTTAGATAAATCCTGCGTTTTTGTGACTGTTTTAGTGCTGTTGCTGCTATAAGTTCCACCAAATACAATCAGTTCTAAGGTTCAATAACTATTTTCTTTAATTTAATAATTTTCTCATCTTTATTGTAAAAGATAGGCAGGGCTTAGCCCTGCTAGCCCATGTATGCCAGCCGTCTCTGCCTACATACCATTTATTAAGGTGTGTTGATTGATTTGCAACATCAACTCATGCATTGAACAGACAGTTCTCATAAACTGTTCATACATTCTCCTACAGAAAGAAATGCACCTAAATTCGCACATATCCCACATAATGATGAGCCAGTAATTTGTGCATAATCCATGTATCTTGAAAAGCTATGATCACGTGACCAGTGCACTGACGGAAGTGAACACAGAAGCAGTCCCAAGTGGACTTGTAAGGAGGCAGGTTGGGGTGGTGGGTGGGTCAGAAAACCAAAGACTTTCCTCCTGGGCTTTCACCAGGAAACACCTTTTGTTGGAAAGGTGTGAACTTGGAGTGAATTTTGACTCATTTTAAGGTATGTCCCCACCATGTTACTTTTCCTAAACCTTACCAGAAGAACTTTACTTGCCTGAACCTAACTTCCATAACACAGCGTTAATTACGTAACTTTACAGCAAGGGAGTAACTTCATTCACAGTGTGCTAGTTCGTAGGTGGATACAAACTGTTCTTTGAAGATAAGTTGCAGAATTTAGTAACATGCATGAAACATTTCATCTCAGAAGTTGGCAGTAGCAGTGGTAGGGTTTGAGCGGCACAGTAAATTAAATTATTGTTTCCTAGTCTAGGCTTATAGTTAGCTAACTGTTAACTAGTAAAGATGAAAAGACAGCAAATCATCCTTTATAACTGACTAATGTATGTAAACTTGCTAAAGTAGGAACAGTGGTTACAAAACCTGCAAAACAAGCCACAGTGCACCTAAGCAAAAAGTACTTTACCCTAATCAATTCATAAACTATAGGCTTGTTCTGTTATTGATTTATTAAAAATATAAACCAATAAATGAAAATTAAATGCTATTAATTATGTCAGATTATCTTTACAAATGGAACTTTGTACTGGGTAACAATAGATTATGGCTGAATTTTTATGACCCTGTCTGTCAAAATGACCATCAACCACTTTACCAAGTGAAGTATTTAAACCTGAGAATTGAAATCTCTATGGCAAAATAATTCCATCCAGTGGAAATGTTCGTAATTATTTTGTAAAATTCAGCACAATTTTGGAAACATTGGGTTCTTTTAAAGATTTTAAAAGAAAATTCTGTGTAAACAACGTTAGGCTGCACAACAGGACTGGCTTAAAGGCTGACTACTGCATTTTTACAGAAACCGTTTTGATAAATAGGCTGTGTCTTGTAGCTTTTTTTTTCTCCTTTAAATATATTTTTGTAGCTTTTTTAAATGCAACGTGGCATGTTATTTACAGTTCATGGAGTGTAGTGCATGCACTGCTCACCTGTCCTTCATCCGCTGCTTTCTTTCTGTCTTTCTCCTTCTCTATTATCAGGGGCGGAAATCCCGGGGGGGACAGGGGGGACATGACTCCCCCTTCAATAAAGCTGTACCCCCCTAGAATCATTTGAGACACAATTAATAATTTTTAAACAATGCAGTAGTATTTATTAAAAGCACAATGTAAGCGGTGCTTATTATAAAAGCGCAATAATGTGCTATTTAAATCTTAAAAGATTTAGTCCCCCCCTCCCATTCCTAGTGGTGGTATATCCCACTCTCTTTCCAACGGGCGGGGCTAGCAGCCATTAGTACTTGGCAGCAGTTGCAGCGTGTGGCTGGACCCGGCTGCCCACATCGCGCGGGGTAAGATGTACACTCACACAGATACAGTTTAACTTACACAAGTTACAACACATCCCATTTACTGTTACAACAAGCCCCAGGCCCAGGCTGATAATATAAACTGTCTGCAACATTTCTCCTGCATTGTTCAAAAGCCAGTGTTTAGTGATAGTCAGAGAGGACAGGAGTGAAAGAAGAGGGAGAGGACAGGACAAGAGCAGTCAGTGACGGAGCGGCTCGTAGTTAATATCTGTAGGCTCCCCACCTGTCAGTGAGACACACATGACAGACGTGCAGTTTAACTGACGAGGAGCGGCCATTACGCGTGATTATTACGCACGGTTCTAAGGTGCGCAGCGGCAGATCTCACAGCACACTGTTTATAAACCAGTTCACCAGTTTAATTGCAGGAAATGTTTATCTCACTGCCGGTAAAAAAAACGAAAAAAACAAACAAAACGGTTTGCTCCTGCAGCCAGCAAGAGACGAATTCCATTCCACACACCTGAGCCAGATGAAAAAGAGGGAGAGAAGGAGAGAGATCGAGTTTCGGTCTTTGATGAATGAAGCCTTATTGTTTTGCTGCTATTAAACAATGAGAGACATGTTTTCTCCGTTTATTTAATAGCATAAATATTCACACTACTGCGCACGGGGAGACAGAGACCTGCTCTGTTCCAGACACACTCAGCACCTTGGACAGCACGGCGCACCTGACTGTTGTTGTTGTGTACATGTTAATTTGATTTCAATCATTTTGTTTTAAATCTGGACATGTGCAGGTGGACTCAGCCAGTGCTAAGAAAGGTCCTATGCCTGCCTGTTGGAGAGATAGAGAGAAGATTAAAGCATCAAATTGCGGTAAAAGATGCTGTTTCAAAGACAGGCTACAACTTTTTTCCTTGTCCCCCCTGGAATTATTCTCTAAAATTTTACTGTTTATTGTCCCCCCCAACTATGAAATGGGATTTTCACCCCTGTCTATTATCTATCAATGAATGAGTCTTTGTTTTCAATTTTGGAGCTGCACTGCGGCTTGTAAAATATTTAGAGGCTTTTTTTGTAAATGGAAATTTGATTTATTTACAAGTATGCTGTGTGATGAGAGAGTATCTCCCGATAGCTAAATACCCTTAATCAAGAGAAATGTATTCTATATTACAAATCAACAGGCAATCACAACCATTACTGAAAAGTTACTACATCAGCTAAAATCTTACCCTTAATGAAGGGAGGGTGAGGGTGAAGATGTGTGTTGTCAGAGTAAGGGGTTGAAAGAAGGGGGGTAGGAAACAGGGGAGGGGCCATTGTCCATCTGTTTTAAGTTGTGGATCACTGTATCGCCCCCGGAGTGATTCCATCACAAGACTGTCTCCAGTTTCACATGGACCTGTATGCTCAGCCATTTTTCCTCTGCTCTACCTGCTGTAACTTGAGTCATTCAGTGCTAAGGGTGGGCGATATGGCCAAAATCTTATGATTATACATAATTTTATATCATTGAAGCTGTAAATATCACAAAGTATTAATTGGTCTGTAAATCTAATTAAAAATGGTTTAAAATGTAACTACACTGTACTCCACTACATTTGATAATTTTCTTCATTTATTTAGAACGTTCATGCAAATTTTCACGAGACAACACTTGATTCAAAAACAAAAGACTCAAAATATTATAACTAAAATTCTTTAAATGGAAGCTTTAGGGTTCCCGAGGACAGTAATTGTAAGTGTTAAAGGTTTCCGTGGTGCTAGGCAGTATACGGGTTCTTCCGGTATACAACCCAGCACCAGGTTTTTGTACTTTCAGCTTCACTCTCTTACTCCATGTCTGTCCATGACGTTACCTTGTAAGGCAGCTGGATCTGCGAGATCACACGAGTATCACTAGAAACCAGCACAGCCTGCCCTGAATATTGTCCGCAGTAGAAACAGTATTGCCACAACTTTACCATTGGACACAATTGTACCGTGGCACCATCATATTGCCCAAACCCTACTCACTGCTGTCCCTAAAGTCCCCTTGTTGTGTGCCACTTCACCCCTTTTCAGTGTAGTTGCTGGTTAAAACACTACAGGGTACACATGGATCAAGAGACAAACTCACAAAACAAAAGAAGCAATGAAGTATCAGAGTTATTGTCCTTTCGAACATATTCACATAAATGTAGCCGAGGGAAACATGCAAATTAGAAAGAAATAAAAGTCTCCCACAACAATTTAATGGAAAGAAAATTCTAGTCAGTGTTCTTGTTCTTTCACTTCCAACTTACTGTATATTCACTGATGCTGAGGTGTAATGTGTAACTATTTATTGCAGGAATAAGGATATTGCCTCCTGACACAGGCTTGGAGCATTAAATGGCCTTCCTCTCCTTTGTTTGATCTGGTGACTACCTGATTAGTGACTGGTCCTCCTCTTGTCTCTTTCTGGTGCTTTTCCGGTTGTGTCCCCAGTGTGAGTGGAAATGGGGCATGGAGCCTGGGCGGGACGGCTGGGAGGAGAGATGGCAGCCAGGGTGGCACGCTGACTGGAGGAGTGCCAACTGCTCTCAACCAGGTAGGGATCTGTGCCAGCTCTGCCTCCATCTCTCTCTGACTGTCTCTCTCTGAAGCAGTGGCCGTCATGCTCGCTGACATTCAAAGTTTGTTGGGTGCGGAAAAGATTCACTACTTTTTTTTTTTTTTCACCCCTCCAGTGGTGAATATGACTCAGTACCATTTTTGTCAGTCGACAGGGTCCTTACTGCCTCTGTGTGTGCATGCGTGTTTCAGTCTGTTTTAGCTCGCTTACTAAACTTTTATTTTGGCATATCATCATAATAACAAGTATTTTGGTATAAATAAGCCAAAGGGCTGCTTCAAAGAAATCCTCTGAGAGTTGGTTGAATGCAGGTTGGAGCAACAATAGCAACTGTGTGTGTGTGTGTGTGTGTGTGTGTGTGTGTGTGTGTGTGTGTGTGTGTGTGTGTGTGTGTGTGTGTGTGTGTGTGTGTGTGCGTGCATGTGAGCGTGCGCATGTGTGCATTCCAAGATCAAGTTAATTCCTAACAATTGAAAATTTCTTCATACCTCAGAAATGTCATATTTCACCAGGTCTAATAACTTGGAACAAATTCTTATTGCAAATGGCTAATACGATTTGTACTTAATGGTTAGGGTTCCATTTTTCCAATGAAAATACTGTACACAAACTGTCTTTGTTGTCTTACTTTTGTATGAAACATGAAGTTTCTTTTATTTATTTTTTTATTTTTTTGTGTATGAATTTGCCACGATGTTAACATCAGCTATTACTGTAACTGTACTATTTCTGCCTGGAAATGGTTAATTTTCTGTAGGGAGATCGTGCATTCGCTGTGGCTGCACCCAAACTTTGGAACAGCCTACCTCTCTCCATTAAGGATTCCCCATCTGTGGACACTTTTAAGACTAGACTTAAAGGGATAGTGCACCCAAAAATGAAAATTCAGCCATTATCTACTCACCCGTATGCCGATGGAGGCCCTGGTGAAGTTTTAGAGTCCTCACATCCCTTGCGAGATCGGTGGGTGGGTGGAGCGGCTAGCATACCTAATGGCAGACGGTGCCCCAGACTAACGTCCAAGAACACAAAATTGAATCCACAAAGTATCTCCATACTGTTGATCCGTAGTGATCAAAGTGTGCTGCAGTCGCGACATAAAAAGTTGTTTCGAAAACGTCATATGAACTCTGTTTTTAGTCTCACTGCAGCCTGTAGCTCTGACTGCTTCTCTGTGCTCCTCGTTCACGTGTGCGCGCTCAGGGTGATCAGTGATCTCTGAAGAGCAGCAGTCTCGTCAGTACTGATGTCCAGATTCTCAAGTGCAGGCATCACCAATTCCCAGTCTGAGCAGCAAAGACTTTCCTCATCCGTTGGCATTGCTTTGCATTTGAAACAAATACACCACCAGGTTTCCAGTGTTCGACTCCGCTATTCTACGGCTGGCTGAGGGTTAGGCTCATGAGCTGCGGCGGCTGCTTCGTCCAGTAGCCTGAGTTCCGTGCGTATACTCGGGCTCAAACAAATACGGCTCCACAAAGAAATGCTGTTCCTCCTCAGTTTCAAAGTCTTCAGACGTGTTGGGCTGTCCTTTGCTAAAAGACCGTAGTGCAAATCATCTTTTAGCTCTGTGGTACCATTGTCTCTCCCTGCGGTGCACATGTCACGTGATGTAAACACAGGTGAGCAAAGCTCATGCTTTCACTGGTCTCGCACAGGCGCGCACACATGAACGTGGAGCACAGAGAAGCAGTCAGAGCTACAGGCTACAGTGAGGCTAAAAACAGGGTTCATATGACGTTTTTCCAAACAACTTTTTATGTTGGGGCTGCAGGACACTTGGATCACTACAGATGAGCATGTTGGAGATACTTTGTGGATTCAGTTTTGTGTTCTTGGACGTTAGTCTGGGGCGCCGTCTGCCATTAGGTATGCTAGCTGCTCCCCCTGCTGATCTCCGCAAGGGATGTGAGGACTCTAAAACTTCACCAGGGCCTCCATCGACATATGGGTGAGTAGATAATGGCTGAATTTTCATTTTTGGGTGCACTATCCCTTTAAGACCCACTTTTACTCCAACGCTATTGGGCGCTCTTAAACTCTTATCCCCCATTTTTAGTCTTTTGTATTTCCACTCTCCAATTTGTTCCTTTACTTTTGGACTTGTGTACATGGGATTGCATTGCTACGTATTTTGATCTCTGCACTTTGTTATTCTGTGACTTTACCTTTATTGTACAGCACTTTGGTCAACCTAGGTTGTTTTTAAATGTGCTTTATAAATAAATTTGATTTGATTTGATTTGATTTTCCCAATGAATATCAAAAAGGAATTTTTATGCAAGGACTTAATGGGTGTCCATATGCTATTAAAACCATGAGAGCCTATCAAAAAAAGTAACTGAGGGCTGAAAAAAGAAGCCAGTGAGAAAGTGACAAACACTGCAGTTCCTTGAATAGCCACTTGAGGGTGACTCCAAGAGTGAGTCAATCCCCATCGAACCCCATGTTCAAATACCCAACTTAACAGCAGGAATTAACATGTTTACAGCCTGGTACAAAGAACTGATTTTTTCTCTATAGCTAATTTCGCCATTCATAACTTTACTTTACTTTACTTTACTTAAGGTAATGTAACCATGGCATAAACCCAGATCGACATAGGAGTATAGGTTTAGCAATTGCTGGCACTATTTCAGTGTGTTTTTGGTTAATGACAAGTCATTGTAATGATTTATTCACCAAAAGATGTTTTGTTCAGCATTTTGTTTGTACTAAAAGACCCTCTACGGACTCAGATTTCCACTTTTTCTGGTAAGTATATTTGGTTTCAATGATTTTAACTCTGTTTTTCACAAGTGAAAATTAGCATTAGCATTATGGCAGTTAACCATAGCAGTAAATGCACCATGCTAACCAAGCTTGTTAGGCTTTTCTCCATCCTCTAGTTCATATATGGTCACTGCTGGCTCCAAGAATCCAACTGGGCAAACATCCAAAATACCAAACTTAAGGCTTCAAAACGGGAATCTACAAACCCTCAGGTGAAATTAGTGTGGCTATATCCATTATTTTATATGGTTTATAGTCATTGCACCTTGAGGTTAAGGGACAGGTTGCACAAAACACCTTAAGTTTTATGAGACTTGAGGCATAATTTTCATACACAGTTGCACGGAATCCCTTAAAAGGTTTATTTAGTAAAGGAAAAACATGAACTCATTTACCGGTTGGACTCACGCTTGTGATGCCTGTTATCATCATGTTATCAAGTTGGCTTATAGGTAGCAAAAAAAAAATATGGCAGAAGAAAAGAGGGCAAGAAAACCATATTGGTCAAAAGAGAAAAAAAAGGACTGAAATCACACTACAAAGTAAATTTGATCCCTAAATACCAGAAAAAGGGAAACAACTGTAGGAAGGAATTGCAAAGAAAATGAATTCAGTCAAATCTATAGTGTAAAATCAAAAGTGTATCCACTGGGTTCTTCTGGTTGCCAAACACTCTTCTCAGTGTGTGTTAGTTTTTATTCCATTTATCACCATACACTTAGTCATGTTGTAGTTTAAATTTAATATGTTGGTTTTTTGTTTTTTTTTTACCTTGCTTGGTTTGTAAGGTCTTTTGTGCAATGGTCTGGGGATTCCTTAAGTATAACACCAAGACAAGGAGAAACCTTGAAAACTTAAGTAAACATTTCAAGTAAACATTAAGGAGAAGACTTAAGGGTGTATAACCAATTTCATTTTGGAGAAACCTTACCTGGGACTCTAAGGAAAATCTTCACTTAAGGTGTTTTGTGCAGCCGGCCCCTGAACTTTGCCTACATGATGACATTAGATGAATAACCTGCTTTAGTGTTGATCATACACAGAAGCATATCTATATCAACATCTGTTGGGACCATCTTAAGAGTGGATATAACTATATCAATGATGTACTTAGACAGCCTGGATTTCATGCTTTTGAAAGCTTGTCGTGGATGGAAATAGAACTACAGTGGAACCAAAGGTTACGTAGACAGAGGACTTGTATATGTTGCTTATGGGACAAGCAACAAAGACAAAGTGGTTGACATCCTGGGTTTAGTTTTCACATTGCATATCACAACTTTTCTGATTTCACAGTACAACATAGTTATTAGGTATAAGGTGTAGTAGTTGGTTAATTGATTTTATTGTTGGCTTATCCCCCAATAGTTTGGGCTATTAGAATTCTCTGAATGAATTCAGTTTGCAGTTTTTTGCTTGGAGGAATTAGCTTCAGTGACTGATTGCACTGTTAATGTGTGACAACATGTGTCAACAATAGCATTTTCAGGTTGGTTTGTGAAGATCTCCACACTGAAATGGCTGAACAATATTCAAATAAATCTCTATCTAAATCTTATTCCTCCTTTTGTTGGTCGGGAGACAATAAAACTGTGCAACACAGCCAACATCTGGTAAAGAGTGCGACAGATACAGCCTGTATGACAAAATCTGCATTGTGTGATCATCTATATTGACATTTAAAAAGATTGATCACAGAGATTAAGAGGCAACAGGAAGTTCTTTTCTGCAGGCGCATTGTTTTCCTAGAGCTCACTTTTTCTTGCCTTCACTAAAACACAAGACATTTTCAAATGTATTCATCATGAAGAGAGGTTTTAAAGCTTTGTTGTTGGGTGTAAAAAATGCCTTGTTAGTGTGGTGGGAGGGCAAAAACCAACAGAAAAAGATGTGTTTTCAGTTTAAGACAGCTTAATGTTGACATACCCTCAGCTGAGTGAGGGTTTTCCCAATTATGAAGTTAATTATGAAGCACTTTGAGCGGCATTTGCTTGTTTTCATAAATGCACTCAGTGTATAGTGTACTGTATCACTTGATGTTACTATCCACATGCTGTCTACCATGGGCCAAGAGTGCCGAAGGACAGTGGCTGTAACTGGCTCTGAGACAGATTGAGAACATCAGGTGTTTTAATTCAACCGTTGTCAGCCTGTTAAACACTGCTGCTCGGGCCAAACTGGCCCTCGGCAACACACTCTAATGTTTATATGTCTAAGTATGAGCCAAACACATCCCCTCAACACTCAGGTCAAAAGCTATGAACTCAGAGTGGGCATGTGCCAGAGACATGGCGGGCCTGCCAATTGCTACAAGCCTGTGGCCAGACGGCGAGTATGCATGGGTCAGGAGCAGCCAAGTGGTGTCCAGTGAGGGATACCCTGGTTCAGTGTTGGCCAAACAACGCCCCCAGGCTGGCTGGACTGACTCAACATGACTGGTGTGTGTGTGTAGACAGAGTGAGAGAGAGAATGCTAAGCCTGTCCTCTGTGGGTTTGCTCTGCTGTTTACTGGCCAGAGTGGGTGATGAGAGGTCTGAGCTGGATTATATCCCTTCCATAAATATACCAGTTGCTAACACTTGGTGTTTTGTGTATGTTCCATCTCCACTGGTGTTATAAAAGTTTAGATTGTTGATGCTTTGTTACTGATGTTTTTGTTTATTAGTATTAATTTGTACTTTTAAGTAATTTAATTTTAATTTATATCTCATATATTTATCATAATTATTATTTTTTTAATTTTATTTCCAATTTTATTGCAATAATTTGTTATTTATATATATTATCATTATCATTGCTGTTGTTGTTCATTTTGGCATTCTCTCGATGAGCTTCAAGAGGTAGTCACCTGAAATGGTTTCCACTTCACAGGAAAGTGAGTTCTTTAGTTAGCTGATTGGTTCTTGCCATAATATGAATTTTAACAGTTGTCCAATAGGGCTGTCGGCTGTGTATTAACCTGACTTCTGCACAACACAACTGATGGTCCCAACCCCATTGATAAAGCAAGAAATTCCACTAATTAACCCTGATAAGGCACACCTGTGAAGTGGAAACCATTTCAGGTGACTACCTCTTGAAGCTCATGGAGAGAATGCCAAGAGTGTGCAAAGCAGTAATCAGAGCAAAGGGTGGCTATTTTGAAGAAACTAGAATATAAAACATGTTTTCAGTTATTTCACCTTTTTTGTTAAGTACATAACTCCACATGTGTTCATTCATAGTTTTGATGCCTTCAGTGAGAATCTACAATGTAAATAGTCATGAAAATAAAGAAAACGCATTGAATGAGAAGGTGTGTCCAAACTTTTGGCCTGTACTGTATACTATATATATATATATATATATATAGAGAGAGAGAGAGAGAGAGAGAGAGAGAGAGAGAGAGAGAGAGATCCTAGTCTGTTTCACTGGACTGTGGCAGTAAGCCTGCTGTTGGTCAGCTATTTACGTCACTTTATTTAGCTTACCTTAGCTCACCTTATGAGCTAGCATTATCACTTCACAGCACGAGGGTTGAATCGTCGCCGACCGCAGCTCTTATTTGTGGAGTTTGCATGCTCTCCCCATGTCAGCATGGGTTTTCTCCCGGTTCGGCTTCCTCCAGTCCTAGTGCAGGCCCGTGGCATAGGCAGTATAGGCGAATGCCAAGAACGCTCTCACCTATAGGGGGTGCCACAGATGGGGGAAGAACTATTTTCCAATCATACTGTTGATACTTTTATTTTGAAATATTACATAAGGCCACAACGACATAACTACAAAGCAAAGCAAATTTTTTAAAAATGTTTTCACAGCACTATACAATAGACATTGGAAAGGTGATGTATCATATATAGTAAAAAGGCTTTTTGCACATTTTTCAAAGCTGTTTTCATGTGAAAGAAGGTTATGATAAAAGGCACCAAATGTTCTAGGGCTGCCACTGCACAGTCCAAAGACAGGCAGCTGAGTTGAAATATCTTGTGATCCTCGCCCAGTGTTGGTTGAGACAGGCTGCGACCCTGTACCAGGAGAAGCGGTTACGGATAATGAATGAAGGAATATTTAATACAAATAAAAGCGATTCAGCGTGACTGAAATTTATGTGATGCAGTCTGCTAGAAAGAAGATGTATCACTCTGTTGGAGTTGTTACACATACACTACAGTCTATTAGTGAATGTGCAGTGCTGGTGGAGTGAAGGTTTGTGTCTGTCATCAGCTTCCTAACTGAATAAACATAATAGTGACAGCTGATATGACCTTCCTGTTTTTCTCTTAAATTTTCTTGTTAAACATTTGTCTGTATTTTTATTTAAGGTTTTTTAGTTTATTTATTTTATTCCATGTTTCATGCTAGCCTTTGCACACAGTACAGGTGCCACTAGTCCAAACACACATACTCACACACACACAGGCTCAGGATAGCCAAAGCTGAATCTTCCGCCAAGTCCACTTGCAGGTCACGGGAGGATAAACACACACTTTGGCCAAATACACACATGCATGCAGCCAAAACCAACCTCGACCACTCTGTGGCCAAAGGCATTTGCAGCCCAGTCCCACTCAGCGGGGAATCCCAGCGCTTGGCTCTCTGTCTCTCTGGGAAATCCATCTAAGAGGGAAGAAAGGGAGGGGGAAGGGGAGTTGTGGTAAGAAAAGCTGGACAATCAAATATTACACAGTGTTTAACACTTCATTTTCAATCCCCGCCGATCCCATTCCGCGCCAGTGTTAATTGCTGCTGTGCTACCTGCCACCAGTGGTCCTTTATGAAATGACTTCTGAATTGAAGCATATGGACGAGGAGCCGCGACGGGAGCCGGGAACGACTTGAGGAAGGGTCCCATTAAATAAGAGCTGGCTAATTACTTTGTCCTCCCTTTTGTCCTGCGCTATCCAGGCTCTCGCCGGCGTTCATATATCTTACTGTAATGAGTAAAGCCAGGGCCCGGCACCTGCGCTCGGTAATTAAACATATAAATTCTCCCCACACGGAAATATGTGTACTCACCAGGATTGATTTATAAGGCTCTCTAAATTGCACTGTTGAGCTTATTTTCATTGGCTGTTTTTTTCAGAGGGACTGGGAAGGAGAGAGTCGTTCATCAGCTCAGTAGTGGAAAGTTCGATCTTTTAAAACACTTGTCAAGTTCCCTTCTTTCCATTGTTACTGTTTGTGTTGTGGGTGAAGGTGGTGATGAGGGACTCCCAGGCAGGCCTTCTGGGTGCCGAAACGAGTTGTTACACCTTCACAGTCGGCCAAGAACCACAATGAAAAATGTATTCATAAAAGCATACCATGATCGAATAGGTCTATGACTCATTTATAGTTCCTTCTGCTCATAACTTACTCATACAGTAGGAAACAATGAAAGTAGTGGAGGGATCAGTTTTGGTGTCAAGAATGCTGCTGCAGTTTTCAGCCCATGTCTCCTTGCTGTCAGTGTGAATATGCATGGCAGCTCTCACTTAATTCAGCATCTAACCAAATGTCTCCCCCTCTGTTCCTGAGATATACTGTTGAATAATAGCCAGAAAAGGCTTTTTTTGCAAACCTTAAGATGTCACAGTGAAGTTCACCTTTGACCATTTGGATATAAAATGTCATCACTTCATCATTATATCCTGTTGGACATTTGTATGATTTATGTGTTTCATAATTAGCTTATGAATTCTTGAGTTATGGCCAAAAACATGTTTTGTTAGGTCACAGTAGCTTCACAGTGATCTTGACCTTTGCCCACCAAATTCCAATTAGTTCATCTTTGAGTCCAAGTGGACATTTGTGCAAATATTTTACAAAGTCCCTCAAGGTGTTAATGAGATATTGCATTCACAAGATTGAGACAAACAGTCACAGTGAACTTGACCTTTCACCGTCAGAATCTAATCAGTTCATCCTTAATTCCAAATGGATGTTTGCACCTAATTTAAAGAAATCCCCTCAAGGTGTTCATGAGTTATCGTGTTGATGAGAATAGGATGAATGGACAAATGGACTGATAACTGATAAATATAATGCCCCCAGTTCCGACTGTTGCTGGCATGAACGTATCAAATTTTTTGAAGGAGTCCAGAAGCAGATTGAGAAATTCTTGATGTAGCCTCCACCCTGCCCGCCACTGCTACTTGCGGTAGGTATCACTTTCCACTTTCTCCAGAACTGGCACAGCACTACTATGGCTAAACCGGTGTCTGGTGACCACCTGATCACAAGCGGACAGCACTAAATGCAAGTGTAAAAGATCACCAAGACACATTTTGATCCGATCACTCAAACCACTCCCTGAGGTATTGAGGTATATATGCATTTGACGACATATATTTTGCAGTGTAAACACTGATGTGTCCTGATGTGTCTCCCAGAAAGACCTTTTTTTAATCTGACAGTGCGCTAATGTTATATAACATGCATATTTTATGCTAAATTGAACAAAGTGTTGCTTGACAGTGCATCATTTTGCCCTATGGAAGGAGACGTGGAGAATTCTGCTGACAGCGATATTGCCAGCTAAATGCTAACTTCACTAGTGAGCAGCTAGCAAAAGTAATTGGAGGCAGACATTAACAGGCTGTGGCGTGCAGAAAAAGAGCTAAATAATGTTCCAAAGTTAGGCTAAAGGTTGGCGAGGGAATATCTGGCATTGTCATTTTCAAAGGGGTCCTTTAAACTCCCACCTCAAGATATCTGAATGAAAATGGGTTCTATGGACACCCATGTGTCTCCCCTGTACCTCAGAGGACTTGTTCCCCGTAAATGTTTTGTTCCTTACAATCAATATACTTAAAATTAAGGCTGTATATTTCTCTCTAGCTTGTTTGAGAAACAATGTATATACAGATGCATAATACATAATACATAAAAACATGATTGTTGTGGAACTGAAAATGGTAACTGTACCAGTATTAGTCTATGCACATCAGATATTTAGTAATGTTAACTGTAAAATGAGGAAACAAATATATACAAATATCAGAATGTGATTGCTTACCTCTCATATTGACATAGTTATTACCAACTTGTACTACTACCCGCATAATAGGATTCCTTAAAATTCTGTTATGGCTTTTGCTTTTGGTGTGTCACCTCAAGATTTTCAACAGCCCCATCTGGCCACCCCTATAAAAAATGTCTGGGTGCACCACTGGCTGTGGGCGGGTCCCTTTGACCTTGTAGTGACATAGGCATTGCTCACAGTCTCACCACTCAAACAGAAGATGCATTTGTGGAGTTCTCTCTCCTGATTGATGCAAGTGGGCACGAGATGCCAGAAATGTTGAAAAAGCATGTATTAAGTCAATTTAAATAACACATTCACATTTTTAAGAAACTTAATCTTAAGTTTAAATTTGCTAATTGTGAATTAATTTAGCTAAATGTGTTATATTTATAATATTTTGCCAGGTTTAACCTATGGGTTTCAAAGGCATCTGTGTGTTGTGAACATAACAGTGCACAATATAAATTAAACTGTAATTTCAAATAATGACGAGCAATAATAGTAGTCAGAAGCAGGTGTGGTTTTTGTTCGTACCTACAAAAAGATCGGAGACCAACTTATTGATGAATGCCAAAATACGCGTAAATTTCCTCCTGCGAACAGTTAACACACAATTTTGTTCTGCTCATGTTTCATGAATGCGACTCAATAATTATAAGAGCAGCAGCACTGGTGGACATAGCTGTAATTTATTCTGTCCTAAAGGGCACTGTAGCCTATAGAGCAGAGGGTCAGTGGCTATTCTCTACTACAGGTGGTCTTCTTTTAATTTCATATATGCAGTCTCTGTGAAGCAGCATATAAAACCATATGAGCCTCATTCTCCTCCATGGCTGATGGAATTCCCTATTAGCCGACTGGAGAATGTTTCCCAGCTGGGAGTCTCAGTCTGAATGTGCTGTGTTAAAACCTAATGAATGTCATAATTAACTGGATATACTTTACATTTAGAATGGGATCCGCTGTTATAAAACCGTCTACCTTTTAACCCTGTGTTCACCCCACGTCCTCTCTCTCTTAGTCTCTCTTTTGCTCTCTCTTTATTCATTTCCTAAGATGACATTTCTTTATCTGGTTTGCATTATTTTTTCTCTGTTTCTTGTTCAATTTCTTTTCTTTTTCGGGGGGTTTTGGCCGAGGCCTGCAGCTTTCACAGCATTCCTGACACTTTTGTTAATAAATCATTGGGAAGTTAATGAAAACGGCATTCAGGCATATCCAAAATGATTGTGTTCTTTGTCATGCTAATAAAGTGAAAGATGTTCGTCCAATGGGTGAATGCCTGCACATTACCAGCAACTTCTGATTATGTGTGTGCCTGTTGCACCTCCTTCTTTCTCCCTCACCCTCTCCTTGTTTCCTCTCACCCTCTCCTCCTCACAGACGAATGTTTTAGCATATTTATCTCATAGGTTATCAACATGAATCCAATAGGTTCCCGAAGCAGACATTTGTGTCGCTCTAAATTGCTCAGAGGGAAATAAAAGGAGATGGTCGCTTTGACTTGTTGTTGACCTCTACTTTTTTCTCCTTCACACCCCCCCACCCCCTTCTCCTTCCCGTCTCCATTTACCACCTTTGTGTCGGGGCTTTACATACAGCAGAACAGAACTTAATTTACCTCAAAACTTAGAAATGAATCAAACAGTTGGCAGAAGCTGCCAACTGTTTGATGGGCTGTGACATGCAGGAGGTGGCCAAGTTCACCGTCAACCGAGTCAAGCGAGACATTCTCAGGATATATTAGGCCACGATGAAGGAATCATATTAAAACAACAGAAAAGTTTTTAAGCTCCTGATTAAAAAATGAGATCATCTTGGGATTCAATTTGTTTTCTACACTTCCACAATCATTTTGATGTTTTTGCAGGCTGCTTTATTCCTTCTTACCACACACAGAACATGCTTTGTTAGAGCCTTAAATCCAGTTTATATTACAGCTTGCCTTTGTTCACTTACGTAACAAATCCTTTAAATTATTGATGAGTCCTAACAATTATATTTGTCTTTTTTAAAAAAAAGAAGCAAAAAACACATTTAATTGTGAAATCTGTGGTGTGGATATTTTTCTTATTTTGCTTCGATTGAAAATATTACTGTAACATTTCCTATAACAGATCCCATTTGGGAACAAGTATAATATATTTAATTTGAGATTAAACGAGTTTCAAAAATAGGCTGATGTGTAGAATGCCACACATAACCTGCCTTTCTCTCTTCACTGACACATGTCCTTTTACTTACATGCTGAAATGTTATGACTTCTGTTGGAGTGTAAAGTGTGGCATACTGTTTGATGCTGCTTCAGCATTACTTGGCTTCATTTGCAGTGCAAACTTACAGTGATGGAAGTTAATTACTTAAACTTAAACAATGTACAAAATGTCAAGCACTGCAATAAAATACAATTACCATAAATTTGCCTTGTAGGGATGTACACTATTACTTTACTTTACTGTGGGCTGGATTGTCTACATTTAACCAAATACAATAAAGTATTTTATGCAGTGAAAATGTCTGTATTAAATTGTGTATATTCATACTTCAACTCTGCAGTTGATGACAAAATGATGATTGTGACTGTCATTGCATAAGTTTACAACAAAGATTTTGTTTATATCCACAACATAAAGCTTTAGATACTTTAAGTGCTTGTATATTTAATGAGCAAAAATACAGCTATGGTTATACTGTAATGATTGTGTGGATAAACCAGTGGTGTAAGGTAGTTACTACAGGCCCCAGTGCATGCTAGTTACTAGTTATGAGGCGCACACACACCACTGGCAACTGTTTATAAAAATGCTGTTTATAAAATCTAATTTAGAGAGCTTTGCTACTTTTTCCTCCTGTTCCTTTCTCACTGCCACGTTTCTGTCAAAAAAGCATGACACAATGTACACTGTGACAGAAAGCTAATTCATTTCAAATGCTGACAGAAAACAAAAAGAAATACATGCAGACTGTGCTGTGGTGATATTAAAAGCACTTAGCTTGGCAATTCTGTGTGTTTTATTATTATTATTATTATTATTATTTATTCATTTTTTTTAAAGATGGGACAATGTACATTAATCCACATGTAAACACACCCTAGAGAGCTAGTTTTAATCGGTGGTCCCTTTGCCAGATGTCCTAGGATAATACAAAGAATACAATATGAAGAATACATGGAGACAAGTTTGTAACCACATGTTGCATTCAAGTAAAAAAGAAGTTGTAAGTACAACACTTGCGCGTGCTAATATGAGTTTTCTGTAATCTGAGGACTGGGAACATTTACTGTTTTACACTATTTTATGAAAAGAGACTTTTGTGTGTAACATACAAATTTAGCTTGATACATTCATTTACTTTAAAAAATAAAAGTTTTCAAAAGGAATAATTAATGCACACAAACATAACTTACTTTATCTTTCATATTTTTTGTACTTTTCTTTTTTAAATCCTGAAAATAAATAATTTGATAGCTTTTTAAATTATGACCATTTTCTTCAAAAATTGGCAAATAACTAAAAATTAATAATGAACATAAACAATGTTGTGGTACTGCGGTAAATGTGTTGCAGAATGCACATCCTAATTTGATAGAGTTGCTTTCATTTAATAGCTATGACAGTGATCCCCAACCTTTTTGCCTTGTGTCTCCTATAAATGAAACAACATGCCCCTTTGTCATGTTGCATAAACAGTATTGTGACCATTTCCACCAGTTTTTGAATGCCAAAACAGGTGACAATATCTAGTAGTTCAGTAGTTCAGTGGAAAAAAAAAAGATCAGAGGAAAGTCTAAAAAACACTGGTTGTCATTTTGTGTAGCAGACAGATGTTTTTTCTGGTTGCTCTCCTGTTATTCATCTCAAAAATACTCTATTTATTTTGCAACCCCCAGGTTCTGACCTCCAGGCTGAGAACCCCTGTTATATGAGCTACATAAAGCAGAATTAAATGATTTTGCACATTAAAGCTCTGTTTGGAGTCAAAGCAATCATAAAATATCATAAAAGAAGTTGCGATTTCCTTTAAAATTAAGATTCAAAGGCTGAACTTGAGACTAAATGAGTTTTTCCTCTGGCATATTGAAAACTACAGAGCCTCACTTCATCTCTACAGATATTTTCCCTTTTTTGTCTCTCCACCTACATGTACACCCTGTCTCTTTCCTCTTTTCTACCTCTTCCATAGATTGCTTGAATGTCTGCAGCTCCAGGTACATTGGTCTGACTTTTTTCTGCCTCTTTTTTCATAAAGCCCAAACGTGAAAAAAGGAATGGAATATTTGATGGGGATGGGCTCCCATAATCAAGCTGAAATCTCCATCATTATCCTGTATCAGCCGATCCCTTTTTAAAAAGCACCGGGAGTTACCGGTGTTTTACATGAATTTCGGGGCTCGGCGGTGCTACTGGGAGCCGAATATATTTGTCAGGTCGAGCCTCTCTTACAAATGCACTGCATGCAGTCTCTTTTTCACACACATACACACACACACACACACATAAAACCTTCAGTAATGGCAAAACCACAAATGAATGGGGGTGAGCTGAGTAAGTGACTCTGTGTGTGTGTGTGTGCGAGAGAGATAGAAAGACAGGAAAAAGGTGTATGTAAATATAGATGCATACAATTTCTGATGGCAGGTAGATTTTTTTGGCACTGTTTTCAAGCAAAAGCATGTTTTGTAGTATTTGTTTCTTACAGGAATCCTAAAAAGAGGCGCTCATGTCTATTCTGGGATGTAACCTCTGTCTCATATCACTGCGAACTGACAGCGATGTTGAAAGACACGTGCATGGAGTGGAAAAAAACCCAGCATGCTTTCAACTTTTGTCTGGTGTATCTGCAGAAATCATTCAAATATTTCTTTCTTTTTTACAGTTTTTTGTTGTCTTTTACATGCTAATACTGGCCCCCATGTTGTCATGCACACTGTATGTCAGATTTAGTTATTGTGGCGGCAAATGTGACAAACTCAGACTGTCGTGTTGTGATTCTGTATCCGTGCAGTCCAAAAGAAAAAAAAAACAGTCCCAGATCTGTGTGACATGTGAGGAATAAATCTCAAGTGGGACAGATTGAGCTGCAGTGTGAACAGAGCCAGATGGAAGACTTCATTTCACAGTCTTTTGTGAACATCCATGTTGCCTCGGACGTGTATGTTTGTGTGTAAACGTGGACATGCTAGCTAAAGGGGACATCTGTTTGCCTGGAGGTGGGGGCTGACTCTCAGAGTGTGTTTGTGTGTGTGTGTGTGTGTGTGTGTGTGTGTGCGGGGGGGCCACATGGGAGTGTGGAGGCAGACACAAACACTCCGGAGCACAAATGGCAGCGCTGGCAGTTTTCTCCATGTTGGAGCAGGTAACTGCAGGTGAGGGCAGGGGGCTCGAAGACAACAACAGCACTTCACTTAGGCCTAATTAGGAAGGCGGCGGGGTCAGAGTCTGAGCAATATGTTGCACATACGCCTCTGTGGTTACACCGAGAGGATTATGGGATACTTGACTCTACAAAAGGCACAGATGCAAACTGGAGGGAAAATCATGCATGTCGGATAGATTTAATAATCTACACTACAAGCAAAATATTGTGCATTCCAATTAAAATTGCTTGTATTGAACAAAAAAACAAAAATCTTCCAGCAAGTGTTGCAGTTTCCTCTCACCGTAACAGATGTTGGGGATATGTGTGTAACAACACTGCAGCTCACTTTTCAGGCTTGTTTTCCTGTCAGCTCTATGTGCAAGAAGGATTACATTTAGATGTTAAAATAAGGCAAAAACAGTTGGTGTAAAACATATTTTATTGTCTATGGTGCTGTACTGTCTAACTTGGTTAAAAAAAAAAAAAAAGAAAGAAATAATCGTCCTATAATAATCTATAGTCCACCTACATATAGCTTATAGCAGTGGTTCCCGAGTGGTGGGTCGCGATCCAAAAGTAGGTCCATTCTGAATGAACCACAAATGACTCATGAATGTGTCCAGTTAGTAAAAAACACACTTTATTTTAAGTACATTGAATTTCCGTCACAGAGCTTTCATGTTGAAGTATCGTGTCCTGAGGCAGAGTGAGTGACTGACGGACAGCTACCTAACAGAGACAGCAAACCAGCTCAACGACATGGCCAAACACAAGTATGATGCTGAATCGACTAAACTGTGTGAACCTTGAAATAATGACTAAGGAGAAGTTTGGACGCCATGACAGAGCCAGTTGGGAACCACTGATTTAGTATTCTCAACCTGTGTAGCACAGATTGAGTGAATAGTTCAGGTTCACTTAAACTGTTCTGAAAATATGTGGGCATTCTCATGATTTGTCGCATATAAAGACACAATCTGTTAAACATCTACAGAATCAAGCAAAACAGTAGAAATGTTGAATCCCAACTGACACTCTCAACACTGTTGAGATGTTACAAATACTTTCTATATATACTCTATATACTCTATTTATACTATAAATTATATGTGGGTGGACTATCTACATGAAGTGTTACCCAACTTTCTTAAATCGCCCTTTTTACAATGCATTAAAGTGTAGAAATCTTCCAGTCCTACCAAATAATTTTGGTCTATTACAAATACCTTGGAGTGTTTAAAAAAAAAGAATAAGTGTCAAAAACACTTGTCAGTGTGTTAAGATTATTGAAAATTGTTTCCAAAACAAAACAAAAATAAATTAATACATTTCAAAAATCAATAATTTCTCACAATCAAGTGTCATTTTACAAATTCTATTGCAATAGCCTGGTATATTCTGGTTTATTTTATGATTCTACCACAAAAGGTTTGAAAATGATAAATGTGATCTCACAGTAATACATGAAATGACCACAACCTTTGAACACGGCATTACATGGTGGCGGCATGGCTGGGTTTATGCAGCAAAACATCTTGGTTAGAGGAAGAGAATGTTTTCAGTTAAATTAGCTATGCTTGTTACTTACAGAATGTTAGTATGTCATAAAGTGACATATATATGTCATGTAGCATAATAGAACTATACATAACATGTAAGTGCATTAACTTAAAATAAGTCCATCTTGACTTTTAGTTTCACATGGGACACATACAGCAGTCTCCTGAAAGTCCTGTGTTTGTTTAACCCATCCACCACCTAGACCTTCTCCCTACACCGACTGCCTGCTCTTCATACTATCTATGTGGTCATAACATTAATCATAATAAAAAAATACATATGGACAAAAGCCAAAAATGACGTGTGCCAAAAAATATTTGTCAGTTTCTACAATCAGGCCTCTACCTCACCATCTTCATCGCCAGTTTCCTGTTTCTAAAATGTTTGTAAGCATGGGTCAAAGTCTCTCCCATCAGGTCTATTTTTATACATCACAACTTTACCTTTAATGTTTATAAATTAGAGCCCAGGTGATAATGCTTGAATTAAATTGTTTTGTATTGAAAACATTAGGGATGAGACGGTACACCATTATCTGTATCTGTATCCGTTCAACCAACTAAATTATCTGTATCCCTATCTGAACTCAGAATGGGTGGAGTTTTAAATTATATGGGTGTAGCTTAAACTACAGATGGGTGGAGCCTAACAAGAAGTTGTTATTTTAAACCAGATATTGATATGGGTTGATCATAAGTTGCTATATTTATTATTTTGAAAACTACTTATAGAACAATGTCATGATTTAGCTTCAGATCATTTTTGATTGAACGAGTAAGACAGTGAACACACCTACCCACATGAGGATTTTCCTTCATCTCAAGAGATACAGATATTGAAACATTTGACATGGCTGATACTCATAAAAAGTACATTATCTGTAGCAGATACTATACTATAATAATATAATTAATAATACTATAATAAAAAATTAAGTAAAACTATGAGAAAAAAAATCACTTGTCAATAAATTGACCATATAACATGTAGATGTGAAATATTTCTTTGGACTAAAGTGGTTCCAACATTTTTTCAGTATTTTCTAATATTAATTAGAGGGCAAATTAATACATGAAAAATGTACTGGTACAAAAATGTTATTAGAGTACACAGGTGTTCACAATATTATGTCCATCTCCTGTTTCAGACAAATTATGTTAGATGACATGATTTTGTTGTACCTTAAGAGAGAAGACACTATTTAATGCACTGATTTCAGAGGCTGCACACGTGCCCTTTCTTGTAAAAGAAGAAAAATCTAACAAAAAAAAAAAAAGACACAAACAAAATGAAATAAAAAAGGAGCACAGGCATCAAACAGAAGTCATGTGAACAGAGTGTAGTGCTCCTGTCCTGGGGCATGATTTCCTGTGAGCACCTTGGACCACAATCTCAAAGATGCATGCCAAGTTCCCCCCACCTCCCTCCCCCACCCCCTCTGCTTCTCCACAGCCCGACTCGACGACCGCCTCGACCACCTCGCTCCCCAGGAGGTGAGGTCAGGGTGCTGAGATGGAGGTTGGGGCTGCCCTTGAGCGCTGAGATTCAGGCCAGTTTTCTTCAACTTCCTCTCCCTGTGCTGCTTTAAGGTCTGAGCCGGGGCTGGTGCGGGGGAAAAGCTGCTGAGAGCTGCTGGTGAGGGCACCGCACACCTCCCAGGGCATTTAAAAAGGCATTCTCCCTCCGCGAGACACCTCCATAGTCAGACGCCAGGGCAGGAAACGCAGTAGCCGGCCAACATTTAGCATCCTGCCACTGAGCAGGAAGTGGGAAAAGGTCCTCGAAAGTTCCACCAACTGACTACAAAAGAGGTAGACATCGCCCCGAACCACTCATGAGAGGTCAGCTATTTATTTTTTTTTCCCCTTCCTCCCTCCCTTCCTCCTCGCGGGTGAGGTTACAGCATGGAAAGGTGAGCCTGAGCTGATCCTGTGCTGGGAAGGGCAGCCGTCACCTCGAGCGTCAGGCTAACACTAACATCCACAAGCTCCAGTGTGGCCAGGATGAAAGGCAGTTGGAGGGGAGCGAACTGTACCGGGCTCCGCAGTATTGATGTCGGAGAAAATGAACCGACTCCTCCATCGATCCGCAGAGGGAAAATGTAGAAATAGAAACGGTAAATCTGGCTCTCTTGACTAACAGCTTAACGGCGGCCATCCCCCCCCCCCCAACTCTCTTCTTTTGCTCTTTTTGCCTTCTATGTAAACCGGGCCAATATTCCTGCATTGATGTTTTCTAGAGGGCAGTAAAGCATTTGAAAGCTCTATTGGCTTGTTTTGTTCTCCTCTACATGACGAATGCTGTGTTTTCATGATCAATAGAGCAGGCCTGAGTTACTGTTCAAGAGACTGATATTAGGGACAGTAGAGCAGTCACACAGGTCTGGCATGTGTAGCTGTCATCTCATCAGACATCCTGAGAAAGGATTCTGACGCGGTCCAGCAGCAGTGCCTATGGAAACATATGGTGAGATGGAATATTTCAAACATGCTTGATGCCTCCATATGCTAATTGTCGTGAATCAGTGATGTGGTGGTAAATAAAAAAGACAGGAAAACTGTGACCTCAGTTTGATGATCATCATGAGGGAAACAATCTCCACAAATAAAAGTTAATTATGTTTTCGGATGAGCTTTGTACTGTCATTTTTTTTCCTCAAGTGATCTGCCAGTCATATTACTATAAAGCAGACTGGATTCACCACATAAACATTTCTGTCAGCCAAAAAAAATCAGACTATAAAGGAGTTTAAGGGGTTTTAACCTCCACCACTTCCCTTCTTTGACACAAAGATTAGAAGGTTAAAAAGCTTCAGTTTTAAAGTTCAGACCTAATGGAGCTGAAAAAGCCAGAACGGTTAATGGTCCATTGAGTAAGATTTCCCTGTCCCATATAGTGCAAAACAACCATAACATATCTGCACAGGTTCTATCTGTGCAAGAGCATTCTTGATCAATACCAATTACTTGGTCAGTTGCTAAGATTTCTGGCTTTCAGGAGTCCTTTTCTAGCCTGTATATTGTTTTTGAATTCCCCCAAATACACACACAGAGGTCACACCTTTGCATCTGTACTGCATCTGTACTCAGCGGTCCTACACATGGACTTAACAATATATTTATAAATACAATAACAATAAACAATAAATACAAACGACAAAGATATGTAATTGTTCCAGTGCACACTATCTATCACCGGAATTGCAGCTTGAATTAACCACGAACAACGAGTTTTAGGCGTATATATTTATTTCCAACAGCGTGTCTTACTGCCGTTATATGATTTAACAAAGATTTGATATTGGACACACATACATACATTCATATACATATACTTACATATTACCCAGCAATTATTATTACATATCTGTATATGAAAAAACTATAAATGTAAATAGGAAATTATTAGTTTAACTAAATAGTTTTTTACTAGTCCATACCCATTGGTAGCTTTGTCACCTTCTACCTACCTCAATACCTATGTGCAGTTTCACATAGATTGACCACGTCAGTGAGTAGAAAAACGTGGGACAGACAGAATGACTGACTGACAGAATGACACACTGACAGTTTCCGTGATTATGTACAGCATACCATACCATGACTTAGTCCTAACAAAAATTAGAAAAAAAACAATACCCCAAAACATTGGGCCACAGGGGGAGCCACAGCGATTGGTCACATTTTAGCCATTTTTAAGCATTTTTCTGTTGTTATAGCGCCACCCAGTTGCCAATTAGAGTTAAATTTCTCCAGTCACCTTGAGGCGCCCTGTTCTACATATCTACCAAGTTTAGTAAAAATCAATATGGCAGTTAGGCCTAGATAAGAAATTAGCTCTCTAGCGCCCCCATTTTGTTTGATCAAGTCAATAATGGAGGGGTCCCATGGGGATTATGTGTGGTCATATGCCTACAAAGTTGCGTGGTGATCGGTGAAACCCTCGAGATGTTATACACCTTTATGTGATGAGCCACGCCCTCTGCAATATTCATTGCCTTATAGAAGCTCAGTTTTAGTAAGTTTTCCAACTTTTGCCAAGAGGGAACTTTAGATATTGGTCCCTAGATTATGTTCACTGAGTTTCATGCAGATCGGTCAAACTTCCTAGGAAGTGATTGATTTTAAGTGTTTTTCAAAAAATTCAAAATGGTGGAAAATCTATATAACTGGAAGTTATGGGTTCTTGTTCCTCATGAGGAGAGGCATCTCTGTGCAAAGTTTCATGTCTCTACGACATACGGAGCATGAGATATGTCCATTCAAAGTTTGCAATTTCAATCAGTTGCTATAGAGCCCTCCTTTGGTCAATTGATGTAATATTGCTTCACTCACATCCTCCCATGACCCTCTACCACTGTGCCAAATTTCACATGGATTGACCAAGTCAGTGAGGAGAAAAACGTGGAACAGACACACACAGACAGAGTTTTCGTCATTATATAGTAAGATAGTTAAATCACAGTTTTTTAATAGTTTATATAGACTACACATATAATTTGTTATAGATTGATACTATTTTACAAAAAAAAACAGAAAGCCATGATGGAGACGGGTTCGCCTTTTTTGAGAGCATATATGGGAAGTCGCACCATTTTTGATTTAGCGCCAGTTCTTCTTTGAAAACAGGCGTATTTCCAGGTGGCAATCAGGCCCCTCCACCCCACAGGCCAAAGCAAACCTCTATATTTACACCCTGGGCATGAAAAAGCACTGGTTTTTGACAGCCTGGGAATAAGAACAGGTTTGTCTGCTTAATGTGGCAGTTACACTACAAAGTCACCTTCATTTGTTCATGTAAAATACATACCAGAAGCTTGGTGACAGTGACTGCTTGAAGGGCCAGTGGTGAAGCTGCTGTGGCTGGCGGGCTAAAAGCTTACCTCCTGTTCAGTTTACTTCCCTCTGGCATTTTGTTCACAATGGCACACCATTTTGTTTAATAAAAAGTTACTGAAGGGAAAAATAGAGTGCTCTGCCAATGACCTTGTAAGCTAACACTGCAAACCACTGAGTAACATCTTTTAGAATAGGTTAAATGAAAATGCCACCCAGCTAATAAGCTATAATAGCTTCCTCTATTTTCAAGGATTTTTGATGATAGTTTTAAAAGTTGTTGCTCTGAATATCTGACTTGATGACTTGTTGATCTACAGTTAGTCTGTTACACTCTGTGCTGGATTGTCCATGAGCTCTTAACATGTCTGAATACTGACGCATGTGCCCGCAGTATCATTTGGATCCACTCTTGTACATCACTGACCCATGTTCAAAAACAATGCAGATGTGCATGTCATGACCTCCCCGATGAAGAATGAGAAACACACAGAGGGTAGAGTCTGTGTAAGGATACAGAGAGCTGCCCTCTCCACAAAAGTTAGGCAAAGGATCATGAGGAAGACAGGGGAAAAAAGCAACAACATGACAGCTAAACAAAAACAATCAACACAGATTTGATTGACAGGACCCCTGGGTGCCTGGCGCCCATGGGACCAGACCTAATTGTTGAAGCATCACAGGGTGCAAAGTCACCACTGACTATGATCAACACGCATAATAATAATCAAACTTAATCTGATAGGATTAGTTATGCATAATATTTAAATAGTAATATCATATGAGTTCATTTTATCTGAGCTGACACTGTGGTTACTGCTGGGCCATAGTATGGCTTATATGTAAATGAATACATATTTATCTCTGCTAGCTATACAACTTGTATATCTTGTGGTATTTTATTGTAATGCTTTTATAATTTTACTTCATCGTATTACCGGGCATCAGCATTGCACTGCTTGTTAAATTCAAATGTATTCCAGATAATGTGTGGTTGATTATCACAATAGAAGCCAACAGTTTGTAAGTATTACCATAAGTAGGAATCTACATAGCAGGCACCATTATGTAATGCCATTTTTAATTTAAGAAGGTTTGTTTTTTAAAAGTATTTAGTCATTTAAGTTTGCCACTAATGTCACTGTTATCATCAACACATTCTCAATCAGACCTTGTCACATATTGGCATTTGGTCCTGGACTTTCCATGTCCAGTTCTGACGTGCAAGGTTCCCTGTGTGCGTTGGTTGTTGGCATTCCGGGACGCCGTGTCACCCTCTGCCTGTTACATGTTTTCTCTGTTTTTAAAATACACTTCTGTTTTCACAGGAAATTAACCATTTACGTACAGTCTCTTTACATTAGTCTCAGTACAACACCGCAAATTGACGTTCTTCTTCCTTCAACAACTAACACACTTGGTTGGGTTTAGGCAACAAAAACACGTGGCTTGGTTTAGGAAAAAATAACACAGTTTGGCTTTATAATCTTACGGGATGCGAACACTACTCTACACTACTCTCCCCTTCCATTATTTTGTACGCATTGTACCTGTATTTTTTATGTTTTTGTGAATAAATTGTGTGAATACAGTTTCCCTCCAAAAACTCCAGGAGCCCAGGTGGGAGTGGGGGTTGCACTGAGCAGGTGATAGATGACATGATGACGATAGACGCCTGAGGAAATTCTGGGTATCCCCTGAAAATACAGAGGAATTTCTACTCCTGAACCATCGAGAGCGTCCTGACAGGAACATCACTGCCTGGTATGAAACAGCACTGAACAGGACCGCAAGGCTCTGCAAAGAGTCGTTCGTTCGGCTGTACACACTATAGGTGCTTATCTATACTGCATAAAGGACGTTTACACCAGGTGCTGCAAAACTGAGGCCAAGAGGATCATTAAAGATCCCAGCCACCCAGATAACTGCCTTTTTACCCTGCTAAGGTCGAGAAGAAAGTGGCGCATACACAAGGCCAGCCCTGAGAGGCTCAGGAAAAGCTGCTACCCTCGAGCCACAAGGATCCTAAATGAAGACCCTGGCTAATCTGAAACCTAATCCTAGTCCCCATAGACATTCATTATAATTTTTACACCATTTTGAATATACAAATTGATGGAATTAACAGACATGTGACAGACAGACAGACAGATAGATAGATAGATAGATAGATAGATAGATAGATAGATCTAGGGGCTCAGTAGAGAAGCAGTATTAAAATAAAAAAGAATTCCTTTTATGGTCCAAAATTGTTTCGGGTTTCAGCAGGCAAAAAGTAATTTAACGACTTAAATCAGTATGTACATATGAATGTAGTTTAACTACCAGCAAGCTACTGCAAGATGCAGTCAAACTACTAGTTTAATAACATGTAGTTCACTAGTTTCCAACACTGCACAACACATCTCTCCACGCATCTGTCTCCTCGAGTGACTGACACAGAAATTAATTGTTTCAAACAGGAGGATGAGGAGGTTTTGCTGTTGTGCAGTGAGTTAAAAACAGGAGTTTGTACACAGATTAAGCTCTTCTGTTCCACTCCACTGTGTTGTTTTTGGGTGAAAAAAAAAAGAAGCTGAATTTCTTTTTTTCCCCCCCTGCTACAGCGAGCTCTGAACAGAGTCTGAGCGCCCTTAGTATTTTCATCTCGCACATCATGCTTTTAATTATGGGACATATTGAGCAGCGTGTCCAATGCACAATGGCTCCGCTGGAATATTCATGTCCAAAGTTGGAGGAAAGTGGAAAGGGGAGGGAAGTGAGATGTAATTGTAATTAGTGAAGAACCTGGTGCTGCCAATTCTCAAAGGAGCATCTGAGTCACCTGCTGTGTGTACGCGTGTGTGTGTGTGTGTGTGTGTGTGCATCTGTCCTCCTGGCTTAGTGTACCTGGACACACCAGGGAGTGTGAGGAGCTCTCTTGGCTTAACTAGGAGACGTACCTGTCTGCCTCCTCGCTGCGGGCTGAAGTGGCTAGTTAGCATATGCGCCGCCATGCGTGCGTGTTTACCCTATATGGGTGTGTGTGGGCATGCGTGTGCGTGTGTGAGCGCACATGCATAGGCCTCATCTCAAGTCTCACCGGAGACTTGTTGTCTAAGATTAATGAAGGTCACCGGAATCCTCCAAAGTATTCCGATAATTAAGGCTTTGTTTATCAAAAACAAGTTATATTAAGAGCAAAAAGATTCATGGTAATTATTCATAATCTTAACAATTCAAGTGTAGCCACCTCATTTGTGCCTTTAATTCTTCTTGTTAATGTTTTGCATAAATCTGCATAATTACTTGAGATGCCTGTTGTATTTTTGACAGCTACTCAGTTCGTGTGCACTAAAGGGTATCGAATGTGCCTCGCGCTGCATACTTAAAAAGCGCCTGTATGGCTGGAGCCGCAGAGCATATTTCAGCCATCAAGCCGGCTGTGCGGGGCAGCAATGCACACACAGAATGGGGTGTTTTCTATCAGACGAAGTAAATGAATGCTTCTGCTTCTAGTGGTTAGAATGAGGGCTTTTATGAGCAAGGCGTCCCACAAGTCATGCCGCTAAATGGGGGCATGAACGAATAAATCCTTGGTGTAAACAACTGGCCCGCAAACAGGAGTTGTGAGTTTGCTCTTCTTTGAAGATCAAGTCCCCTCTATAATATACACTCATGACATAATTCAATGTGTGCGTGCCCTGAGTCTGTGTGTATAGCTTGACATGTCTGAGGCGCCCCTCTTGTATAATCACTGCATAACTCTGATGCAATAATCACATGTAAATGACCACTGAATGGAAATGCTCTCTCTTGGTTTACATAATCTTGTAATGACCTCTTGGAACACTCTGTCTGTGATATTGGTCCTAATAGATTGTTCTTTTTTTTTTTAACCTTACTTATTTTTTTGCAGTGCTGGCCTCTGGAATTACATGGTGAGTGAGGCTGGCCTATTAGCACCGTGACATGAGTGATTTAATTTACGCTCAGTCTCTCTCTCTGTTACTCTGTCTCTCCTCTTATTTAGCATGCGACAGGCGTGGACAGTAATGGCTGTGTGATTGGGCTGCGCCGGATGATGATTTTAATAAACACACACGCAGAGGGGGCCACAGGTCAACGGTGTTTGGATTCATCAGCCGCACAGGTAGGATCGAGCCGTGAATGATGACACATGCACGCACACTTTCAGCAGATGCACTCTGCAACATGTCCTGTGAGGGAAAACTTTGACTTTACCTCCTTATTTTTTCAGTTCCGCTCTTTTTCTCCACTTGTTCGCTGATGTTTGGGATATTTGTGCACAAACTCTGCATATTTGCATGTTAAGTGTCGGCTAAAGCATCTGTGCATCCTGTGTGTTCAATTGCTGTCCACTGCGTCACACTTCTCTGCGTACGCAGCCCTCCATGCAGGCCTTGTGCTCCTGCTCAGAGAAACATGTGGCTCTGATGTTAATTGAAATTTGTCTAATGAAGGAAAGTTAAGAAAGAGAGAGACTCACAGGAGGAGAGGTAGGTAGACAAAGAGAGGGCAAGGGAGAGGAGAAGTAAGGGAAAAAAAAAGAAAGCTTCAACTTTCTTTAATTATGTTTACCCAACAGGCTTTGCTTCCTCATTTAAATAGCATAAACATCTGGCCATGGCGCGCCACTAGCATGGCGGCAGTAGTCAAGCAAATCTTGTGGAAAATAATGAAATTAGATCCCTGGTGCTGTGACAGTGGAAGGGCAGAAGACATCCGCTCCATGTTAATAAAATTGCCATGAATGAGTGAATACAATTAGGAAATTGTCAGTGGCGGCAGTGAACTTTTGTAACTCACCGATGTTTGCATCATTCGATTAAGGCAGCAATTTGGACTTGTTTATTTGCGGCTGCTGTGGCTTTTATTAATTGTGACCCGGCAGTGATTGGCCTGCGATTAAACCAGTCACATATGATGTGGCTGAGGGTGAGGGATGGATTGGTGGGCAGGCTGATGGAGGACATTTTTTTTTATTGTTGTTTATCTCTGTGAGTGCATGTCGAGGAGGATGGAACTGTCGAGGAGGTGTGTGTGTGTGTGTGTGTGTGTGTGTGTGTGTGTGTGTGTGTGTGTGTGGGCATAGTGTGGATGTGTGATTGAGTATGTATGATGCTCAACCTTTGAATTGAGGCAGTGAGGATGTCTGTTTTTACAAAACAGATTCAGTTGATGTTTGGGGATCAACCTTTAATCTTAAAATTATTAAAACGAATGTTTTTTTTATACTTTTTTTTTTTTTTACTGGAAGCCAAAATTTTACAAATATAGGCCTTTTCTACTCACGTTATGTCACATCACCTAATGTATAGCCCACTTGAGGGATGAAACTAAATTTAGGCTCTACTAAGGACATAATAAGGTAGACAGGTTCCTGGTATTTTCAGTGTTTGCTTACAGTGCTGTCAATCAGGAATTGTCAAGCAGATGTGTCGTCACATCAAAACAGGGACAACTACAACAAAAATAGCTGCAGACGTCTGGCAAAGTTTTAGCAAACTGAAACCAAAGAGTTAGAAATTAATTAGAAAGAAATCCAATTTGGACCACGAGCTGGCTGAGCTCTAGATTTTGTTGGAAAATTATAAACAAAAACTTGCTATTACATGTTCATGCAAATGTAAAAACATATATAACTGTCAGCACCCCTTCTCTTATTGTTATCTGTCCCACCAGCTGATCTGACTGTTATCAGGCCATTAAATGGCCGTTATCAATGGTAATAATCGTCAAAGATGTTGGTAAGTAGGGGGACTGTCACACCTACCAGTGTTTCCCACAGGATTTTTGGAGACTATGGCGGGGGGTCCGAACCTTCTAAGGGGGTGGGGGGCGTGCTTTGTTTTTGTATTTTGTATATATTTGATTTAAAGGCATCAATCTGGTTAATTCTGAGAGCCAAGTTATGATGGCAGAATATGCCAACTGTGTTTACAACGGAGGCTGCGCATTGACCCTTTTGCCCATGTCTGCAGGATGATGATGAGGATGATGGAGTCAAACGGATCATGTGCATAATAAACCACAAAACAAGCAAATACTTCATCTTAATGGCATATAACACTCATTATGCTTCAGCTGAATCCTCTAAGCAAATGACCATGTTGAATTGAAATTAGTTTATCACGTTAAATGTCCAAAATTGTATGAAATTGCTCCAATGCGTTAAACCAAACTTTGCGCATAATCACACAGCCTGATATGCCCTGCAAACACAGTGGGACTGCTGTACAGACCGTTGGTCTTTCTTCCCCTAACCCTGGTTATTTTCTGAAAGCACAGAGCAAAGAAATGTCTGTTTTTTTTCTCCCCCGGTCTGCTGTCAGCAGGAGCGGCGGCTGCAGCGGGGATTTCAGCACCAGGCAGTGCACGTATAAAAGACTTGACAAGCGTCTCCTTTAAATGTGTTTGCTACTAGCGAAATTATACATCATAAATGAAGACAGTGACATATTTTAAATAAAAAACAACATTCAACATTCATTTCAAACTTTTGTAGTAGCCTACAGCGAGTTTCAGAATTGTGCGAGTGCGGCTGGAGAGCGGGCGGCAGTGTTTGATGCAGGAAACTCCATATTGACTTGAAATCAATTTCGGAGTGGGGGGGTTTTGGAACGGCGGGGTTTCGGAATGGAGGGCTGTCGCCTGTTGGGACATGGTGCACGCACAGCCCTTCACCACCTGGATCCTAAAATAAACACCTGTTTTATTACATAATCATGCTTCCGTGTTGCGCCATTCATTAAGATACGATATTTCTGTCATTAAAATAACAAGAATTGTGGTTTAATACTCTTAATTATAATTGCCAACTTATTGAAAAATGTCGGGTTTAAATCCCCGCACCCCTAGTTCCGACGTCTATGTGCGTAGCCTACTAACGTACACTGATGGATAAACCACTGATGGATATATGAGAAGTGAATGAGCACATTGATTTTCTAGCCTTGGTACTCTCTTCCAGGGCACGTAGGGTACAACTGAGATTTATTTTAATTTTGGTAACAGCGTAGTGTGTACGTATGACATATCACCAATCATAGCGGGCCGCCATGGCCAAAAATGCCAGTCCAGCCCTGATTTTTACTGATAAAAACACTAGTGGTATGTTATGGTGAAGGGTTACACTTAAAATATGGCTAAGAATTAGTGGTTTAACATTTCAGTAATCAAAAGAAAAATGACTAACGCACTGATCTGCCTCTGCAGGACTATTTTATGATTTTAAATCATGTGCAGACAAAATATTCTTTTAAAACTCTCTCTCACTCACAAACACAGTTACAGATACGCAAAACAATACAAATTACGCAATACGAAAAGAAAACAAAAGGTAAGACTCAAATTAATTACACACAAACAGGCACAAATTACTGCTTCCCTCCCTCACGATTTGCAAGTACGGCACCCTGAATCAGAGCATTTTACACAGCTTCAAAAAGAAGAATTCAAAAGCCCTCTGGTAGTTGAATGCCTCTGGGACAGGCCCATTTATGGCAACCCACTGGATCTGTTGCGTGCGCGAGCTGGCCGAGGCACGGGTGCTGGAGCTAATCGCAGCCGTTCAAGTCAATATAAGCTGCAACACCAGAAGCACCGCAGCGCTCCTAGCCGCAGCCTAGAAGCCGCTTGGCGCTCCACTCCGCTAAAAATACGGGCCGGGTCTATTTTTGACGGCGTGAGTGTTGTTCATTTACCAGAGGCATTTTATATCTGGCCGATTTTTGGAGACTATGGCGGGGGAAATTAAACTATGGCGGGCCACCATAGTCTCGTCAATGTATGGGAAACACTGCCTACTCTTAGATTGAGATAGCCACTATCAGGCTGAGGAATGAAACATTCTCCCAGAAAGGGCTTTCTGCCCAGGAGACTGCAGTTCAAGTCCCATGTGATGTCAATATTTCTAATAATTTAAATGATAATAATAATGTTTATTTTATGGCACTTATTTAAACAAGGTTAGAAAGTGCTTCACAAAGTGCATAAAAATAAGACAACGACAACAATATTAAACTAGAGCACTCAGAGAGCGCAGACCTCTGCCAAGCAGCTCGGATTTCCCGCCATTTTATCCACTTCGCTTCAACCGATCACCACCAAAATTTTATCATCTGTTCCTTGTCCCATTATCAACCTTTCCCGAAAATTTCATTAAAATCCGTTCAAAACTTTTCGAGTTGTTTTGCAGACAAACAGACAAACAGACCAGCGCTGGTGAAAACATAACCTCCTTGGCGGAGGTAAAAAAAAAAAAAATGTTCAGGGCTAAGAAAAATAGTGTGTACAGAGGCAGGACAGAACAAAAGGAAATAAAACACAAAAGTTACAAATCACAAAAGCACACATCAGGCATTAAAAGGAAAATCCTTTTTTATAAAAATGTTTTATGCCAGCCTCATCTCCTCAGGCAGAGAATTCCAGAGCCTCGGATCCTTGATGGCAAAAGCCCGGTCACCTTTAGTTACCAGCCTTGATCTAGGGATGACTAGCGAGGGTATGCTTGAGGATCTCAGGTCACTACTTGGAGCATAGGTAGTCAGAAGCTCAGCTATATAACTGGGGGCTTAACCATGTTGACCTTTAAAAGTTATTAAAATAATCTTAAAATTATTTCTGAAGTCAACTGGCAACCAATGGAGGGAGGTGAGAATTGGGAAGATATGAGACCTACGATTTGTCCCAGTTAAAATATGAACTGCAGCATTCTGTGCTAGTTGAGGCCGAGCTACTGAAGATTTACTGAGGCATGTAAACATTACAGTAGTCAAGGCACGAGAATACAAAAGCATGAATAAGCATTTCTTGGTCAGGAAAAGACACAGCAGATTTCATTTTGATATTTCATAGGCTGAAGTAGTGTGTATATATATATATATATAAAAAACCACAGATAACAGCCATTCAGTGGGCTGATTACATCCCGATTGGTTGTTCCCTCAACTGCTACAATCACTCACCTACCAAACAGCAAATCAAAATTAAAATACTGTGAAAATACAAGGAAGAGTCAAAGCCTTACATAGGCAGAAGCCTGTACTGACCACAGTATACTGTACTTACATTACGTGCTTCCCTTGTGTGCATCAAATTTCATTTCATCTGGTATATTTGTAATACTGAATAATTGTTTATGTCACATATAGAGCAAAAACACCAAACACTGTCTGCTGATCAGATAAAACATGTCATTTGAAGTCATCACCTTGGGTTCTAGGAAATCACGATGGGCAGTTTGTACTGGTTTCTGGCAATTTGTAGACTAAGAAATGTATGAATTAATTGAAAAAAAAACCCAAACAAAAACAGACAGATTCATTGCTAATAACAAAATAATAATACGTAAATACAGCCTCCAAGCTGAATGTCATAGCACCTCCCTTGATGGTGGATGCCTGCTTGAATGGTGATCTTTTAGATTATATCTACAAAAATCATTACAGCATTATTTTAAAACAAGGCAGGATAACATTACTGACCACAGAATTTACATTTGGTTAAAAACAGAATGGTTGCAACCAGTTGATGTGCCTTGCCAATAAGTGGAATTAGCTTGTTTCACCTTGTTTTATTGTAATTATTTAGAAATATACAATTTTGAGACTTCATTGATTGACATTCCTTGAGGTAGACAGTGGAAAAACCTTTGCACATCATCACATCCGAAACTGCCTCCTCTTCCCATAATGTATTTGCTGTATATATCTATACAGACTGTGGTGCTTTGGAATAAATCCGCTCAAATGCTCTCAGTCTTTATCATCTTCACTCCTCGGGTCTGGCGTTCGCCATTCCGAGCTCCCTTTGCAAATTTGAAGTAGTGCTTCCCTACCCTCCTTGCTCTGTGCTTTCTAGAGAGAGGACTGTGTTTACTTTACAGCCTCACGCAGGCAAGGGAAGGGATTACATTTGTGGAAATGAGTTGTCATTTCAGGAGGTAATAATGGATTTGGGCCTGAGAGCTCGACAAACACAACACAGGGAGAGCGGAGAGGATGAAACATGGGAGCCGAGGTAGAGAATGTGTGTGTACATTGTACACACAGGAAGGATGGGACCCACACGCGCACACAAAAGCGCACACGCGCACACACACTATTTGGCTGGACATCTGTACAAATGACAGAGTACTGGTGGATTCTGCTGGGGTGCCTGGTTGGGGGGTGGATATCCCACCACAAGATTCCCCCAATCTTCAAAGCTCCAGTCCAGTTGGAAGTAATGGTTTCCATCCCTGTTGCCAGATTGGGTTCGTCCTGTCATCACCGCTGTATTTACTGACAACCATGTTTTATCTTTTGTCTTGGCCGCCCTCAGAATTGCCTCCGTAGTATTTTACGCTGACTTGAAATGTCTCTTTTGTCTTTGGCTGGAGTTTTGGAAGTTCCATTCTCGCCTGCCAAGGGAAACAGGCCCTCTTGGTTTTACCCTCCTGTCTGTAACGGTGACCTTTGGACTGCACAGTAGTATGCCAGTCACATTCAGTCCATCATCACAAAGGCCCTCTTATTCCACATCCCATATGCAGCCATGCATAATCTGTCCATCTGTCCGGCTGCAATATCTTGACTACTGAGTGTGTGCCAAACACAAAAAAATGGATCCATTAATTTTTCTGTATATTGACCTACAATGATTTAGGATTGCATCAACATCAACAAGTGTCTCAAGAACTGAAGTCGAGGTCATCAACCAGACCACGATCTGAGATGAGCTACGTCCAATTTATATTCACTCTAATAGTGTACAGTCTTTGTGTCAGTATGTCTGAAACCCAAGTGGATCACTATCAACATGATTATGTGTTTACATCACAGTAGAAAAATATTTTTAAAGGCAAGATAAAGAGTGTTAAGTGTGAAGTGCATGGACGAACCACATACTGTAGACTGCTGCTCTATTTGCAAGCGGTAGCTTATTAATTGGTAGTGGATTATGCGGCTAGCAGTGTGTCTTTGTATTTGGGTCTGTCAATCACACTTTGGACCAGGTCTAATTATCCTCAGGTGTATTTGGATCGGTACTCTTCTTGGGTCCCATTGAAAAGGGTGACTTCAAAAAAATTCAATTCATGCATGCGTGCACAATGTGGACGAGAGTTTTATTTGTAGCTCAGAACACTTCTTAGCAAATAAATGCTGTCATCTAAGTGTTTGTGTGCTCATGATAGCCACATGCATTCTCAGAAATAATCACTGGGAAGATGCAATAACACATGAATGGTGGGGGCAGTGATCGGAGGTTGGCAGCAGACTATTAAGAAATAACAACAATGGAGAAAAGTTTTGAAGAGCCACTTGTCACTTTTACTGCCTCTTAACATTATTGATAAAGTAACCATCCCAAGTTGTTAGGTTAGGTTCACATTGGACCATTTTTGAGGTTCTCATGGAAAAATCTTTGGACAGGGATGATGTAGCTTTGGTCTGCCTTCTAGTGGTTATACTTTTTAGTAGCGTTGGGTCAATTTCCAGTTTTGCTGGTCTGGTCCAATGTGTGAGCTTAAACCAGTTTGAGTTTATGTTCTGGCAAATTAAAAAGTAGCCTACATCAACAACCTCTGCTGAGGTCACAGTGCTAAATCCAACTTGTGTTGCGCCAGTATAAGCAATATGACAATATGATTACCATGTTATGTTTCTTTTATAAACAGACAAAATGGAGTCACTAGTGTCTGACAGGCAGACATGAATGAGATCAAATTTCAGTCGTGGTGGGAAGGTGGCAAGTGGTGCACGGTGTATATTGTGTTTGTTTACTAAAGAGTTCATGTGTTTTTTGGGGTGACAAGATAAGACATAACAGAGTAAGTCTCTAAAGAAAACTTTAACTGCACCATGGCAACATTTTTGAAGACAACAAAAGAGGTGTCCTAACTGGCCGCGGACAACACGGTGCACCAGTTTCAGCTGAAGTTTTGTCAGATGCCCTGTTTCTTTTTCTTCCTGTCTCTTGCTTTGAAAGTGCCACCATGGACAAGGTACAACTGATTCTTAAAGTTAAAATGAGGAATTATCTACAGTACTTTCTTATTTCACAGGAAAAATAAATAAATAAGGTGGCAGCTGGCTGGAGGGAGAAAAGCACAAGTGTAGGAAGATAGCAAGTAGGCTACTTACCCGTCATTGAAGTGGTTGCGTCTCCAGTCTGATCTCAAGAGCGCACAGCTGATAGGTACCTAGTTTGTTTACATGACGTAACAGAATAGCATATGCAATGCATGTTTAACAGATTTAACATGGGCAGACAGCACTGATTTTACACAATACAATGTGATAGTCATAAACTCTTTTGCTGTTGGGACACAGTGTCATTATATTCCACTCGGGAGTGGCTGCTGAGTCAAGTGTGGTGACATTCAGTATACCGATCAGGTCCGGTGTTTGGTTCAATATTAAACCAGTTTGAACATTTTTACACCAGCCCAACCCTATTTTTAAGTCCTCCAGATACAGACAAAAGTATGCAGGCAAGTCAGTGAACAATGCCATTTGTGTCACAGTTCCTTGTCTGCATAAATGCATTGTTAAAAAGCAAGAATTTAAGCATTTTTAATGAACTGAAGTGGGTCATATGCCTCCAGCAGAGCGAGGCCAACTTACACTGTGAGACATCAAAAACTATGCTTAAAGTTGTAATACAGCTATCATCAAGCCCAAGTCTCATGATGGCATTAAAAGAAAAAAGAAACATTATATAAAAAGACTGTGGGTCATACCTACCATTAGGGGTCCCAGGCAGATTTTTTTTCCACAGGCTTTGCATGTACTTCATACGTAATGATGGAACCATATGCTTGAGCTATTGAGAATGTATGTGCCTTGATGTGTGCAAAATGATCATCCCAGGGTATGCAGAGGTGAGGGGCAAAGGGGTTTGGTTATAGTATGACTGGCTTTGTTAAATAAGACATTTTGTCACATACAGCTGTGAAATCACCTGGCTTTTTTATGATACATAATGTAAGCCACAGGACTTATAGTTACTGCACATTTCATAGAAAATATCATTAACCTGAGTCCCGTATATGATTTTCTATAGGTTAGGTGATGGGGTAGCTGTGCATGCATTTGTGTACATGTGTAGGAATGTGTGCATGTTTGTGTGTGTGTATTTGCATCTGTGTGGAGAATGAATTAATGTACAAGTATCTACTTGTGCATTTTTGTGTGTTTGCATGCTTGCACGAATACACATGTGTATCTGTATGTGTGTGTGTGTGTGTGTGTGTGTGTGTCGTGAGACAGATGGGTAATAGCCCCTGTGCTGAAAGCGGGGCCCTGTGTAACGTGCAGCCCTGATTGCAGACCTGATTACCTGCCATATGCTAGCTGAAGGGTTGAGGGCCGGACCAAATGAGAACAGTATGCAAACGTTAAAGCAGCGTTTTTATAGCGCAGTCATTATGCCCCCGCTCTGGCAAATGAAAACGAGCGTGGCAGGGAGGGAAAATAATGAAGTCGTAAAAAAACGGACGGGTCACGGTGCGTGGTCGCTGCCGCCGCCACCTCCCAGCTGTAATCCCATTGGCTAGAGGGGAAGGGGAAGGGTCCCCTGCTAAGATGATGGTAAAGCGTCGGTTGGACCGCAGGGTGGCCCTGTTCAATCGAAAAGCCTTCCAGAGGGGGAAGACGGCAGTTAAAGATCAAACTGTATCTTTTTTCCTGTGCAGATCACTTTTATTTGGCGAATGAGTATGAAACACAAGCTTGTATGTGTGTGTGTGTGTGTGTGTGTGTGTGTGTGTGTGTGAGTGTGTGTGTGTGTGCCTGTGTGTGATGTGATTATGATCCTATTAGCCTTTGCATTCTCCATTATGCATGCAGCGTACGGGGCTAAACTGACCTTGTAAGACGATCATTGACTCTCCTTGGAAAACACTTGTTATCCTAGGATTAACACACACACCAATTACTACCTGCTCGCCACATGAGCTCAGGAAATAAAACATTTCCTATCTTACAAAAGGGGGGGACTCCCAGCCCTCTGTGTACACACAAGAATGTGGGGGCACGTAAATACATATACTTCTTTGGAGTATGTACACTTATTTGTTTTTGGACGAATGAATGAATATATAATTTAAAGGCAGAATATATTATCTCAATCGCAGGGATTTGAATGGGCTGGATTACTAACCAGGCAGTTTATGCATTTGATAAAACCCATAATTGAGATTGTACAGCATGTTTTAAAAATCATGTACATTCATGTTTTGTGGGTGGGTTGAATTCCCAGAGGTTTTGCATGAACGATGTTCTATGTTGCCACTTACAGTAATTGGTGGGTCTCCTTCAAAAACATGATACATCCATTTTAGAGAAAAAGGCCCTGATAACTGTTAATGGAGGGAATGGAGCGTATCAGTTTTTCAACCGATTGATTTTAGAGTCTGCTCTCTGAATGTACACACTAGGATTTTAAAGTTTTTTGTAGATAATATACACCGTGGCAAATCTGACAGGTACAATGATTTTTAATAAAACAGTCTTTAAAGTGTGAACATTATTTGCCTTAAGACTCAGAATAAGATATTTGGTGCCATTGACATAAATGACTTTCAGAACAATACCTGTAGTCAAAGTAATTCTTACCCTATGGAAGCCCATTTCTGCCTGTGTGATTATTTTTTTTTCCCTGTTCAGCCGTTACAATCAGAAACTTTCTCACAATAATGACTATTCTCGAAACACTGGCTGACTGTAGTATCTTAAAATAATGGATTAGTAACTCAACATTATGACTTAGCATCTCAAAGTCATGACAACCTGACGTCCTGTTGTATCTCAAAATAATGGTGCTCAGTGTCACCTAAAAATGAGAAACTTTCTCAAAATTATGAGTTGGTACTTTAAAATAATGATGATCCTTGTCGAAATAATGACTTGTCGAAATAATGATAGAGCCTAGTATCTCAGAATAATGAGAAACTTTCTTAAAAAAAAAGGCTATTTACTGTAGAATTTCAAAATGATGACTTAGTATGTCAACATCAGTGTTGGGCTGTAACGTGTTACTAGAACCTCATTAATGGTAACAATTTGCAGTAATAGTAGTTACCCCAAAAACCAAACAACTCGTTACGTTACTTTTGTTATCACATCACTATTGACTTGAAATACAACATCACATCAGCAGACTCATCTTAGTAACCCTCATTAAGCAGCAATCTTGTACGAAATGCTTACCTTAGCAGCTGAAAATATTCTCATCACTTCGGTTTTGTTGGGAGGAAAGATGTCAAGAACACCGTTGCTGCAGGTGGTCATACTTAAATTCTTTCAACTGCAAAAAACATGTCCTTAAACCTCTGGTCTGAAACACCTCAGCTACTATGACCAACAGCACAACAGTGTGAAGCTCCAGGAAATACACCCCACCAAAGGTGAGCCTTCCTTGGCTGCAGACGTAGACTGTAGCCCTGCACCGGCTAAACAACTAAAGGTGGATTTTAATCGTGGACACGTGCAGCTACAAAGAAGTGATGAAGCTTGTGGCTGGATGTGTGATGGATGAAATGGTGGATGTTGTTATCTTTTGAGTGGAGCCCTGGGAAATACCGGTCACAGGCAACAGAAAACCCCCTGGTAAAAAAGAAATGATCTAGCCTTACCCCCAATTTCCACCAGATGCGTGTTGGTTGCGTCTCCGCTCTGGCACGGCAGCGGAGCCGATAGGATTCAATTCTAGTCAATGTGTGTGTTTCCACCGGCTGCGGCTGTACTGCGTTCCGGCTTCGTCTCAGCTGTGGCACTCCGGAGCCCTCCGCAACAGATACGCAGGACTTCTATTTTTGCCAGACGCCGGAGCACAGCGCAGCAATTCAGCACAGTGCAGATCGTGCGGGGCAGGAAGTCGTGCACAGAAACACAATAAAACATCTGGTTAATTTTCAAAATAAAATACACAGTGTTCACGGCGGATCATATTTCCCTGCACTACACCTTGAAAACTACATAATGGGCAGAGGCAGGCCTGAAGTCAACAGGTCAGAGGTTTTCAGACGTCATTTCACCCCGTGAACACCATGGACGAGGAGATATTAATCATGGCGGTGCACCAAGATGTCTTCCGGCAGAGCTGCACCGCTACGCACAGCAAATGCAGCCGGTGGGTGTTGCCGGATGGCGGAGCACGCAGCGGATATCCAGCGCTGCCGTTCCACAAGGGACACGCATCCAGTGGAATTCCGGCGTTAGCTACACACTTTCACACGCAGAGGCACAGAGGAATTGTGGGGAGATACACAATTATCAATTGTATGGGGTGTAACGGAAAAGTAATATAACAAGTAGTATAATAAACTGCAGTTGACAGGGCGTAATATGTAAAGTAATAGTATTACTTTTGAAAAGTGTAACGAGTAATGAGTAATATATTACAGTTTAAAAGAGTGACAAGCCCAACACTGCTCAATAATGATAAACCCTCTCAAAATAATGACTTTCTAAATAATAGCTCAGTATCTTAACATTATAACTTAATATCTCAAAATAATGACAAACTTTCTCAAAATAACATCATATCTTGAAATAATGACTAATGTTTCAAATTATTTTGGGTAACTTACTCTTTTTGATAAAGTTATTTTTATTATTTTGAGATTCAAACTCATTATTTTGACAACTATGATTTCTCACTACTTTTTGATATTAGGTAAACATATTTTCATATTTTTTTTTCATCACAGTGGCGTAAATGGGCTTCCATGTTACCCAGCTTGTATTAAGAGTATGAAAACTTTTGGAAGCCAGAAATCTAAATAAACATTTTAATATCAATAGTCTGATTTGATCTTTTTTTTTTTTTTAGAATTTAATCATGACCACAATCTTTCTCTGTCTGAAAACAAGCACTTACAGTCTCCAAAATATACCAATCAAAACATTATTTGCCAGTACGAGGATTTTGTAAGGAAACAACAACCACTGGCAAAGAGGTTGGGCATTTTGTGTTGGTAGTGAACAGTCTGTAGATGAGCTCTATACAAATGATATCACACATCCTTCCTTTAAAAACAAAAATGAAAACACACCGTCTAAGTTTGTCTATTCCTATAAATCTTAATGCTATTCCCAAAAAGCAAAAAGAATATTATACATTTAAAAAAATATATAAAGTGGCCAGTGTTCAGAAGTAGTTCATCATTTTGAAATAGTTCCACATTTTGCCTTCTTAGTTAAAATGACGTGAAGAATGATATCTCATGTCTGTGTTTGAAGAGCAGAAGGTGGCTGGCTTATGCCCCTTTTCCACCAAAATTAGCATGTAGGCTACACAGGTTTTCAAACACGGGAAAAAGCGCCAATAATAGGCCATAGTCTCCATTCCCATTGCCAGTAGACTAGTCTCTATATAAAGATTCTACATTCAGTGAATGTAGAGTCTGTAGGCAAACCCCGGAGATCTTGCCTCCGGAAGAAGAGCGGAAGAGCCCTGGTTTCCGGTTGTAGGCTGTTTGTAGTCCGTGTTATATTGACCAATCACGTTTGAGCCGGCTGCAGTTGTTGCCAGGTTAAACGGTCCGTGCGGTGAACTAATGAGGCGGAACATAATTGGCGTCACTGCAAACTCTGAATCCATCGCAATGGTTCAGCATATTTACTTATATACAAACGGAAGTCGGAAACAGAAATTCGCCTCCTCCGCCCAAATCAAACTGGAATGCCTCAGGGGTCTGCCCCCAGAGGCTGTATCACCGTCTGATGGAAGTCAGACGCCGAATACAGCCGATGGGTTCCGAGGATGCCAGTAGACTAAAGCTGTGTACACGTCTTTGCAGCAGATGAGCATGCTTTTTTGTTGTTGTTTTTTAGATTTAGATCACAACCTTGTGTTGGGTGCTCATAGAGAACTTGAAACAATGGGATACACATGAAGGCAATCCAAGCATTCCAAAGGTAAATAAAACATTTTCTTTATTTTTGTCTGAATTGCCTTTCCGTGATTTCTGTACAAACTAATTTTGGAAAATGTTTGCTTGGGTGGACACGAATGATATTTTGTGGTAGCGCAAAATTGCATCTCATTGGTAATGGGACTACAATTAGCGCATTCCTCTGAGTGCTGTATTGCATGATCAGAGCTGAAGTCAGTAAATACCCATGACTACTACAGAGTCATTTAACCCAGGTGTGAATGTCTCTCCTATTGCATACAAAAGCCAGACATGAGTGGGTGATGGCAGAATTTTTGTTCGGTGTAAAAAAGGCTTTAGTTGAGCCTTAGGGCTGGCAGCAAAAGGACAAGGCTATTCTGGCCCTGTTCAACATTCAGCGGCTATAGGTTCCTACATTTCTCACTTCGGACAGATTCATGCTAGCTGTTTCGTCCTGCTGTCAGTCTTCATGCTAAGCTTAGCTAAGCTACCCCAGCCCCAGCACTTACATGAGATTGATATTGATCTTCTCATCTCACTCTTGGAAAGGTAGAAAGCTTAATTGTACCAGGTCTCTCTCAAGAATGAGACCCCGTGTCTCGGTGAGATTACCTGTTTAAATAAAGGTTAAAAAAATTGAACTATTTCTTCAAGATAAGATTTAAAACATCTCCCTATTTAATTACTCTAAAATGTGAATACCTTTTCCATGCCATTGGAAATCACATTGGGATTTGTCTATTCTGTTTGATATGGTTACAAGAGGATATTTCTATTCTGGTGATGCTCTATTCATGTTGTTAATGGAATATTGGGCTCCATTTAAAGCCAACATTACGAGAGTCTGTGTTGCCCATGTACCATGTATGTCAGTTTTGTGCTGAATTTGGTGAAGAAAACCGATTCCCATTTAACAAGCTGAGACCTCCACCTTACTACAAACCTGTTAGCTGCGTGTAAGGAATGACTCTTGTTGCCAGGGGCTCCCCATCACTTTTCCCATTTCCATCCATCAGGAGAAAAGGGGAACTTGTGCATAATCCTGAAGCCCATTGTGGCCTACTTAGTGGGAAGGGAACATGTCTCTCCGACTGGTCGTGCCTTTGTATGTGGGTCAGCTTCATTCAAATTCTCTTTCATTCCAGCTCTTCTTCCGAAACTGTGGCCCATCATTAGCTGTAATATAGGTCACCCCAGGCTTTGTGAGGCTCCAGCCCCATTTGCATTCTTGATTCAGATGTAGCAGTCGTAGAGTGACTCTAGGTAGGGAGGTGGGAAGCTAGGGGGGGAAGGTGGCATCAGAAGTAAAGGCGAAGCTTTTATCACTTTTGATGAAAGGATGGGGTCAGTCTGGATACATGCTTAAAAGGATCAGGGTGTTTTCCCAGGGGTGGGAAGATGAAACTCCTATGGATGCAGGTTGAAATGTACAGTGGGTACCCCATCTCTCCTTTTCATGGTGGAATAAAGAGAAAATATGAGGAACGGATTTATTCCTGCAGAAACTGACTTAGACTTACTGTTGCACGTTATATTCCAAGAAGCAACGAGAAGGTAAATATGAGATTATTTAATGAAATCTAAAATACTAAACAGGAAAAGCTTGTAGTTGAGCAGCCCTTGGGCTTGATATCCATTAAGTTTTGTATAGGTAATGGGCACTCTGCTCCTGCATTCAATTCAGGTCAGCAACCTTTATTTGAGTTTTAATTGAGGAATGTGAGGCTTTACTTACAAACCCCGACATGCAAACACAGCTGTATTCACAGAAGGTTTCCAGTGAAAACTAACCAGAGGGTTATGACAATGACCTGAGAACAAATAAAGCCTCTCTGGTGTTTGGTGTTCTGCTACATTGTAGGACTGCAGTGTGAGTGGTTATTATTTGCAAGATCTGAACATTGTATTCTGATCTACAATCAGAAAAATGTTTTTTTCTTAATCATAATATGTCACGGACATCACAAAGAAAACTGACCTTAGTTTACCTGTTATTCCCCCTGTTACCCACCAACTGTCTGTAACTGTTGTATCATCATTCTGCCTTTTTTGTCCAGTTTTCTTCAGCCATCTTCTAACTAGGGTTAACAGTAAAGCCCTTAACACATGATCAGCTGTTCCAGCTGTGCACACCTCAAGGTACATAATGCAGAGGTGTAGCACAGGTCATCAATGAGCACCAAGGTAGAAGACATTACCCTGTTTACTATCTGCCTATTTATGCACCTATTAGCCCTGTCTGACTGCTGACATGCCACCGTGGTAATGTCTCCATGGCAAGACGGTCCGTCTTGCCATGGAGACATTACCATGGCAGGTTGGAAAGTTAGGAAAATAATTTCATAGTTATCAAAAGGGGAATGCTATTTGACAAGAATCAAAAGCTCATCCTCAGAACTGTACAACACAAACTTAAAATCATATATGGTTCAGTGCCACAAATGCTGCTGGGAAACACTGCAATGTCTTGGTTTAAAACATCCAGGTTCAGTGGCCCAAAAACTGATAGCAAACGCCACAGTGCGTTAATGTAAAACACTTAGGTTTGGTAAAAATTACAAACAGATTCGGTGCCACAAACAGTGCTGGGAAACACTGCAGTGTGTCGGTAAAAAAAAACACCCAGGTTCAATAAAAAAACACCCAAATTTGGTGCTGCATACACTGGGAAATGCTGCAATGTGTTGGTTGGGGTGGCGGTAGCTCAGTCCATAGGGACTTGGGTTGGGAACCAGAGGGTCGTCTGTTCAAGTCCCCGTCCGGACCAAAATATGGAGTGTGGACTGGTAGCTGGAGAGGTGCCAGTTATAAAAAAAAATAACTGTATATAAAAAAAAGTATATAAAAAAAATATATATAAATAAAATAAATAAAAAAGAGTAGGGTGAAAAGGCCGTGATGGGTTGCCAAAAAACAGCCAGTGGTATAGTTTGTTGGTCTTGAATAGTGCTCTGCAGCTTGGCGGGCGCCATCCACAATCCCCTCCCCACATGACAAAGGTTATAAATTGTATCACTTTAGAACCACTGATATGGTACATATGAAATTTGCGAGTTTGCAAGTATCATATTCTTGGTTTGCATAAACATACAAGGCCAACTTTTTCCTCTGGTGACTGGATTGATCTTTACGTAACTATGACAGCACTGTAGTTGCCATGTGTGGATATTGTAGAAAGAATTCTAAAGCATTGGCATTGGTTGTAATCTAAGGTTTTGCAGAATGGTCCAATATCCATGTTCTTGTCTGGTTTTAGGTTTGCACAGCGACCAGTCAGAGAGCACAGAACTGAAATTTCAATCAGTATTGACCCAAGTCAAAGGAGCTACCCGTCTAACTTTCATTTTTTTGCAGTGTAGTGTGGTGTCATGCTTGGGGGGTAAAAAGGCATTAATCACAGGCCTGGAGTCTTCAGCCGCTCCAGCCTCTGTGTTTAGTATGCAAAGGCAACAGAGCCTATTGACAGGTTTTTTTTTCTCCTTAGCAAATTACATGTTTCCACCTTAATTGTTATTGGAGATGTTATCATGAAGCGGATGCAGCCCTCGCTTCTGAACCTGCTAAAGCCTGACAGTGGTGTGAAGGGGGCAGAGGAGGGGAGTTATGCAAAATACAGCCTATGTATAATTAATGACCCCCCTCCTCCATCCCTCTCCCCCCCTCACACACAACCCCTCTATCCTCTTTAGGATGGACAGCTGGCGCCAGGGTGTCTTTTTGACCTCTAAGGGCTGCACTGTTAAATTGAGATACTGAGGGCGAGGAGGGAATGGGAATTGGTAAAGGGCGGATGCAGACATGGACACACAGACACAGACACAGACACACACACACACACACACACACACACACACACACACACACACACACACACATACACAGAACTAAAGAGGCACTAATATAACAGGAAAGAAAAAAAAGGCACTTGCAATTTGGGAAGCTTTACATTTTTAGTTTGAGAAAAAATAATTTGGTGTACACCCATACACATTTGTATTTCTAAGGATCTTCCATTTAGTACAATACTTTAATCCTCCAGTCTCTAACTCCAGCCTGAAGGAGTACTGGGAACCAGAAACACAGCAGGACTGCGCTGCCTTTTAGTGAAATTGGCAATTTTAAATGAAAACTATGAATCATGTTGGACTGAGAAGTTTTCTTTGATGGGGGTGGATGCCTCTTTACTGCTGCTTTTGCTGTATGGTGGGTTTGGTGTGTGCTAAAGGTATCATTATATGACACTGTGCTGCAGAGACGCAGTGGCTAATCTGAACAAATGGGAAGGCCGCAAGGGCCAATGACCAACATGTTTTCACTCCCAACTCATGACATGTTGCTGCTTGGTCAGTGGACTTTCACGTCTGCATATGACATGCTAGGTGTCCTGGGTTCATTTGTTGTTCAAGTTCTGGAACACTGTGTCAATTTATGGACATCACATGCATTGTGTTTTTTCAAAATACACTTATGTTTTCACAGGAAATATACACTTTCTGCTTGTTAGATGCATACAGTCTTTTCAAAATAAACACAATACATCTGCAAAACACCTCATATTTCCATGTATTTCCTTGTGCAATAAACACTTGTGGGTTGGCTCAACATTCATACAGGAAGCGAACAGCAGGCTCCCAGGTAAAAGTCTGGTGTTGGACCCATCCACCACCCCTCCTGCCTGCCCCATAGGGACTTTCCAGCTCCTTTAATTACATTTTGTCCAGTGGCATTTCATACGAACGCCATAAGGCGATGTTATAAACTGACGCCACCTGGTGGTGGATCATACCACCACAAAAAGATTCCTTTTTTCTTTGATGTCTGACGCCAAAGTCGCTGACCAAGCGGCAGTATTTGACAACTTCAAAATGAGAACGGGTTGCGGTGACAGGGTCCAGCCCGGTTGCAGCAGAAAAAGTTGGCATTGTGCACTCCTATATATATATATATATATATATATATATATATATATCTCAGTGTTTCTAAAGTGACAAACTTCTAATTACATGTGAATGAGCTGATTTTGTCATCAGGAGATGGAGGGGATGGTGTATGGTGGGATACCTGGGCAAGACAGCTGCCAAGCTGCAGACCACTGCAGATCACTTTTCGAGAGTTTCTTTAAGCGACATATCGCTCCGTTTCCAGTGGGAATGGTGGCACCAGAAACATTAAATGCCAGATTTATTGCTTAATAGTTAGGGCTTTATTGTATTTTATTGATGTCTATTTATGGTATTAGTATTGAATAATTTAGTATAACGCCCCCCCGCCAACACTGTTTCATTTTACCTGCATTACTCTTGTATGTTTGTTGAGATGACAATTAAAGCCTGATTTAATTTGATTTGATGTACTTTCAGCCAAAGTCTCTTTTCCATACCATAATAACCAAGTGGTTTTTGTGTCCAAACATAACCACACATCAATCACAGCATTGTGATCAATGTTTGAACATATCTGCTACAGAGTCATGTACAAATGTAACATATCTGTAGTTTGCAAAAATGTACAATACCAACATGTATTCTGGTGACGCGCAAAACACAATCATTTTATAGGCCATTGTGTTAGGTTCTTAAAAAAAAATTCTGACGACTACTGCAACCATCAGGAGGCAGGAGGCTTACTTAACCAGACTAACTCTGCTTTGACTGTTGAACTCTTTGATGCATGATGACATAGGAGGTCATGCATAACTTAAGATATAAGATAAGACATAAGATTACACCACAGCCTACACACACATAAGTCCAGACAGAAGACACAAGAGATGTGAGAAATAAAAAAAAAGAAAAAGAAGTAGGTTACAGGAGCAGAGATTCCCCCCCTCGCTTATAGACACCTTTGCTCTGTTTTTGACTGTCCCCAGACTCCAGGATGCTTCTCACTGAAATGCTGAAGGAAGTGATTGTGTGGAGGTGGTGAATTAAACATTTTTGTGGTGGACAATAAGCTCAGAATAATGAGACTCATGCCTGATCAGACATGTTTTCTGTTGGTTTTAATTTTCCACTTCTGATGAAGAGCAGTGCACAGTTGCTTCAATAAACTTCGTCTCATCCAGAGAGTCCCTAACAGGGTTCTGTGTCTGTCAGACAGTCTGGAGGGGACACTAGACTATGAATGCACAGGAGAATATAGGCATGATGGATTTCTTTTAATATTATGACTTCTTTCTTAACAATGTATGTCTTGAGCTTATAATTTTATGACTTTTTTTCCTGAAAATATAATGACTTCATCCTCAAAATCTTAGTGAACACAAATATGTGGGATCTGTTTTGAATGTGCACAAAGTTTTACACATGAGCAGAAATCTTTCTGAAACACATGAGTTATTAAAGGCCAGGAGTTAGTAAACAACATCTACATTCATACAGGAAGTAAAACACTTGCCTTGAAAATCCCAGCTTGTTGGACCCATCCACTGTCACTGTCCCTATGGTGACTTTCCAGCTCTTACATATTAATGTCATTAGTGTCTCAAACTGAAACCATCCAGCAGTGTATCATATCACCAGGAATGGGGGCTTTTGGCATTGATGAAGTCAATGACAAAGCGGCGGTATTAAATGACTTCAGAACAAGAGCGGACTGGCACTTTGCATAGTCACGTAAGGTACTTTGCATTTTTACATAAAGTTACGTTACTACGATAACTTTTTTTCACTGGCCTTCTGGTTGAAACTTGCTTTGTGTACTTTCTGGCTCTTTATACATTATTCATGTGTCCACCACAGAAAAAAGATCCTCATTGTTGTTGCCAGCACATAATTTGTTGTATTGTTGTGCCCACCACTACGTAATGCCTTAAGATTTCATGCCCATATCATGTATTTCTGTGAGAGCAGGCTGTTTAACACCAGGGTAGATGGGATGACATGGATGGTGTTGTGTATGACCTTTTGCAGGGTATCCACAGTGCCTTTAATTAAAAAAAAAAAAAAAAAAAAAAAAAAAAAATCAAATAGTGAACCTAAACAACATGTGTATGTGCTTCATCTATTTTCACTGACATCCAGCAATCTCACCAGAGTATGGCAAAATCATCTTATCAAAGAACCCTGTGGTGATTATGTGATGTGGGTTATTGTTGTTTTAACTCATTTTACATATTTAACATTCACTCTCAGCATTAAACTCCTGACCTGAAATTGCCACTTGTATTAGGAAAGATCGACAAAATGACATCACCATGGCAGATTCTACTCATTTTCCCATCCTTGTGAGGACCTTTCTTGGTATATAAGTACCAGAACACACACCACACACTCCCATGCACACTAGTGACTTTTGCACGCTCTCGTCAGTTTACTGTACTCCCTATCTCCTCCATTAATTGATCTAAACAGGCTCAGATTATCTCAGCTCTTATGCAAAAAAGCCAGAGTCACTGCCAACTCTTTCAAGATAGCAGAAGGCGAGACAGACAGAACTTTGGCTGAAACTCCTCCTGCGCCTTAATTCCTGACGGGAAACACGTTAATATCCCACCACCCCCCTTTCCCCACACCCCCCCTCCTTCTTATCTCCACCCAGAGCCTCTTTTGATGTCCCAACTCTAATCAACTCGTCCGGGCCGACGGATGTGCGGCTGACACGGGACAATCGGCGGAATCTAAATCGTTACATCTCCCCTGACATTACCGTGGCATTTTTGTCGTGGCAGAGGTAAGGAGAGTGAGGATCGGTTCACGGGGACCATAATTCTTTCCATTGGGGGAGGGGGGGTGGGTGGGGTGGGTGGCATATTCATATTAGTGTTGAATTAGGCCCTTTTTAGATGCAGAAAATCCAGTGTTGGCGAGGAGAGTGCTGGAGTCCATACACGTCCCTTATCAGGGACGGCGTAGGCCCTATTCATACCGACTGCTATCAGCATAATTCTTTTTGACATTTCAGATAAGCATCTTAACGGAAAGCTCCCAACTAGGCAGACGGGGGAGTTGTCAAATAATGAAGGAATCCTACATGTTTACTACTAAAATATCAACCTTTTAAATAGGTGTCTGGATTTGACTGTTATCTGTGAACCCTCGTCCTACCGCTTCCTGTATCTCTGTGAGGGACAGGGGTTAGAGTGTGAGCATGTGTGTGTTTCTGCTAGTGATTTACATCAACATGTGCAGACTCCACAGTGTCTGTGTGTCTCCACTGTATCAGAACATGCCATAACACCATACATTAATCCTATCCGCCTCTAATCTGCTAATATTTCCTGGAGAATTATCTGAGGACACTGTTTCATATGCAAATACGCCAGCGAAACGGGGTAAACATGCCGCTCACTGCTCGGTGGTAAAACATCTACTGTACCCAGTGTTGGTCAGACAGATTAGGCATCGGATGCACTGACTGTTTGTGTTAGGTTGTGGCTGGGAGTAAACACAAACAAATTATCCTTGGATTACTGATCAACCTCTAATCACCGGTCAGCAAGGACAAAGGCCTCATACTTTACATTAGCTGTCTATAAGAACTTCAGTTACATCATTATAGAAGTCCACTTTAATTATGCAGAATATAAACAATAACATTCCACACTAAAATGCCTTTCAAGTTAATAAAGCATTTAAACAAAGAAGAACAAGAAAGGAAAGTAAGTGTATACAGAGGGCTTCAGGGGTCCACGTGATTTCTGCTCACACCTGACCCTGGACCCAAAAAAGGCCAGGTCCTGGGTGCAGACTAAATATTGTCCAGTCTTATCAATTAGGGCACTATTGTGTTGCAGGATGTCTTGGATCTGTGTGCCAATAATTCCCGATTGGAAATGAGTGGACACACTATCAGCTCTGGTCAAATGGAATATTGTTATCATGGTAGACACAAAAGGAGAGTTTGAGCTGTAAAGAGCAGGAAAGATGACATGTATTGCTACCAGTATTATATCAGTTGAATCAGATTTGGCCGTTCAATATAAATATTTGTCTGTTTGTTCCTTTTTGTCCAGAGTTTGAGGGTTTGAATGGGGCTTAAAGGTGACAGTGACGTTCACCTGTCCGGGCCAATACACGCTAACTACGCTAGCGAAAGATTGAAAATGTGCAACCACATTTTTTTCTTGACATTAGTTATCAAAAATAAAACCTGTACTGTAAAGTATTCAGTTGCTTTAAGCTGTATGTTTACCACCTCTGAGCAGAAGGCAAAAGACGACATTATTTCAAAGCCTGGGCGGTGTGATTGACGCAATGGACGTGACGCGAATAACGCAAAATACGCAAATTAAGTGGCGTGAATGAAGCAAGTAGCGTGATTTCACGTCATATGCTTGTTCACGAGAGTTGTATCAACCTAAATATCAACCTGTGAACCTAAATATCAACCTGTGAACAAGAGTACCCTTCAGGAAAACCACATAACACAGAGTGGCCATTACTAACAATATTATTACAAATATTATTACAAATTTATCATGGACATCTTCTTGGTAATGTTTATCACTCATAACTTCCAGGGTGTGTTGTTTTTAAATATTTGTAGAGGTTACTCATGTTGCTGCTGTGTGGCTCTTTCTTGTCACTAATTGCACGACTTGCTGTATTTTTATGTACAGGTCAAAAGAGCATCATACCACGCTTCCTTTCTGCCACTTTTCCAAGTGTTTAATGCAGGAGTGTATGACTGTGTGTGGCTTATCTGAAGTATGTGACACAGGCCAACTGAATATGTCAGGGCTGTTTTGACACACACATTATACAAAATAAGTTAAAATGATTGGACATGATGCAGCTATCCATGTTTTATATTCATATAATTTAATTATTGATAAATGAGCAGCTTGTGGGTATCACAGCATTGATCTCATAGGACTGCGCCACCCATCTATAATACATAAACCTATACTAAACATATATCATTATACTTCCAGTTGAAAATTCCATAAAATGATTTCACTCTTTTTAATAAATTACAACAAACAAATGATCAAAAAATCAGATTGCACTACTTGTACAGCAACACACCAACCACACCACAACCTTGTAGTCAGGCTCTGTGTAATTATAATGGGAGCTAAGAGTTAATTCCTTGTGGCAATGACTTACTTAGAAAGGTGATTCTGATTTGGAGCAATACTGTTCCAGGTAATCCTGAAATCCTGAACAAAGGGCATAGAAAGAGATGTGTTTGACATGTCCATTTTTCTTCCGAATGCAAAACTTAAATAGCACAAGCAGACAAAACAAGCACAACATGTCACAATACCAACCACAGACCCCAAAATGATGACAAAATTAATGATAATAAAATGAAATGAAAAGCAGTCCGAGTGACACATTGAAGAGGCATCAAATGTGAATTTTATTCCCCAAGAAACACAAACAGGTTTTTGTATGTTTGAAAGACAAACAGTAGTGTGCCAAGGTAAAGTGTATTTATTCTGTTCAAGCACAGAGAGAAAGAGAAAGAAGAGTGACTGAAGGAGAATGTCACTAATAGGACAGAAATAATCAACAGCGGCGCTTGAAGAAAGCCGCCACACATGCACGTTAATATGTTAGAGGGCTGTGGCCAGTCAGCCACATAATAGAACAATCACTCTGTCACTCATCCTCTGCTATTCCTGTGGCTGCTACTCCGTTTAAAAATTACAAAAAAATCCCGTGTTTTATCCTCTTTTGTCCTTTTTCTCCTCCTGTCATTTTCGTCTTCCTCCTCTGTCCTGCTCTTTGTTTCCTCTGTTCTTTTCTCAGATCTGTCCTTGGTCACCGTCTTCTATTATTCCTTCATCATGATGCATTGTATGTCAATGGCAACCAACTATTTAATGCGTCTTGCTCACTCCCAAGCACACTACGGCAAGAATCTGCTTTGATATGTCAGGATAAATCGCATGGCAGTGATGAGACAGATCAACTCATGTGTCTTTGTGGAATTATTTTGGTACATATGAACACGTTTTTGGGTATGAGGGCGTGCAATTTCTCAGGCATGTAAAACAGAAGTCAATTTTCAGTTCATAATAAAATCTGTGCAATTAGACAGCAGGGATGAGTAAACTTTGCTCTGAGAAGCAGGCCGGGGCTTTGTGGACAGAAACAGCTGTGGCCTGGCTGATACTAAAATACGCAAAGAGACTATCAGTTCTCGTACCTCCATGTGAAGGAGACAAAAAGGAAGATAGTGAACAAACCAGTTCCATTTTTAATTAAGCCTCATTTTTAAGATCAAAAGTTCCTTTGATTTTTTAATAAGTCAACTTCAAGTCAACTTTATTTATATAACACATTTCATAGAAGTGTAAACTCAATGCGCTTATGATACATCATACATTACAAACATAAAACATCACATAAGATGATAAAGTATTACACATAAATACAAGCAGGACATGATAAAAACAAAATAATAAGGTATTATTATTATAATTGTTCATATTGTTCAAAAGCAGAGATAATAATACTAATTTAAAAAAACACTCATAAACCTAACTAAAAGCTTGCAATTTTGTTTTAATTTGCTTTCAAAAGAGAACACTATTGTAGCAGATCGTAGTTCATGTGGAAGAGAATTACAGAGAGTAGGACCATGATGACTAAAAGCACCATGAGCTGATTGAGAATTGATATTAGGTACAATGAGTAGACCTTTATTTGATGATCCAAGGGGGTCTCTCTGGTGTGTACCAGAGCTGTGAGCATGTCAGCAACACAGGAAGGAGCGAAACCATTTAAACATTTAAAAACAATAAGTATTTTAAAATCAGTTCTTTGTTTGGTGGAAGCCAGTGAGGAGAAGGTAAAATAGGAGTTACGTGGTCAGCCCTTTAAGTTTTTTGTTAAAACTCGGGCAGCTGCGTTCTGAATAAGCTGGAGTTTATTCAATGTCTGCTTTGTCAGTCCAGCAAAAAGTGCGTAGCAGTAATCCAGCCTAATGGAAATAAAAGCGTGAACCAACTTTTCAGAGTCTGACTGAGACAAGAAGCATCTAACTTTTGATATAATTCTGAGGTGATAAAAGGCAGTCTTAAAAATATTAGAGATGTGCTTCTGGAAGTTAAAATCAGCGTCTAAAATCACACCCAAGTTTCTGGACATGTTCACATGGTTTTACAGACAGGGGAGTTAACTAAGATTGAATTTCATTCCTCAAAACCTTAAGTCCTGCTAACAGAATCTCTGTTTTACTTGACTTGACTCTTACTGCTCTTGTTGACATCTGTTCCAGCAGCAGACAGCTGTTTTCATTGGAAAAAAAGAGGTATATATATAGTAATTTTTCTCTTTTTTTTCAGAAGTAAATTAGAAATTAATGGTAGTCAATTAAAGTTTTTTTTCCAAATAAAAATTGTGCATTTAGTTAAAAGTTGTGTATTTTCAGTAGGAACAAATTCAGGTAAGAAAATACTGATGAATCCCAGGTTTCTACTAAAAAGTTGGTAAGCACGGTTAAAGGAAAGATTTGTGCGTATGCACTGTTTGTGAATGAGGGCCAATGTTCTTCGGACTATGTAAAAGTTCCTCGGGTTCAAAAATGCCTACAGTTAGATAAGCAGTCAATCTGCCCTCAGATGGATTGAACAATACAATGTCAAGACCCACTGTAAAGAAAAAAATGTTTTAAAAAATCCAAAAACCACATATAATTACCATATATTACAGTGTTTTTTTCCCTGGATAAACTGTATATTCTTAAAAAAATATTGTATTTAGCCTCACTAAATAAAAGTACAGCTCATTTTCAATCCAGTTTCATTTACAGAGTTTCTCATGCTTCAGGGCTTCTCAGAAGAAACTACTACACACTGACTCACTCTCTCTGTTTTTCTGCATTCAGTTTTGGCCTAAATATCAACCTGTGGTTTCTTTTTCATTCTGCCTGGTCCACTTTTGCTATCACTGATTTTTGCTATCAAGCCAAGCTCCTGAAGATTTGGGACGCAGAGATGTTCAGGCTCCAGCATTGTTAAAAGTAAAAGTTTTATTGTCAAATTTCACTGAAGTTAACTGTTTTGTAATGTTATAAGAAAATTAAGTCACATTTTTCCTTTAATAAAGTGTGTTTTGTCTCACCTTCATCTGGAAAAAAAAAGTCATTGACAAATAAACGTACACTCAGCGTCACCCAACCAGGTGAAAAAAAAAATAAAAAAATCCAGCCTCCCCTTTTGTTTTATGCATTCCTGTATTTTTTCATAAGTATACCACCTCACTCTGGTGGCATATTTTCAATCATTATTAGAATGCCGGCAGCTCAAGGCTCGCAGGCTTTAACCTCTGGTATGTTTGGTGTGTGATAAAAGGTGAAAGCACTATCAATCTTTATTGTCTGGCCCGCACACTGTAATTGCATTCAATAGTCCACTGATTCTCTTGTCTGCGCTAATGTCGGGGAGCAGAGAGGAGCCAGATGCTCTGACTGCATCACACACACAACACATGCAGATAGACACAGGTGCGCAAACACACAGTTCAAGCTTTTAAAAAATAAAAATACCCACACAAGGGTGCTCATACTGGAAAATGCAAGAGGAATATGCACTGAAACACACACACACACGACACACGGGCGGTGTGACTGGCCCCAGGTTGATAAATTGTTGACAGTATAGATTGTGAGCAGCTGTGCTTCCACGGTGTATATAGAAGAAGATTCATTCTGTAGTTTCCCGGTCAGATTGTTTATGAGTTTGTATGTACAGTGTATGTGTGCTGGTGATGTCACCGCTAGGCCAGGTCATGTATTATTCAAATTTAAGCAAGCCAAGGAGGGAGGGAGGGAGGAGGAGGTGGAAGAGCTGGAGGAGTGCCAAACACTCGATTGGATCTCAATGAATAGTAAAGAGGCAGACAGAGGGAAGGGGAGAGAGAGAGAGAGAGAGAGGGGTGGAGGAATCTGGAAGGAGAGGGGAGAGTGACAATCAGCATGAGTAAGGTGGCACAAGAGAGAAAGAGTGGAGGGATGAGGAAGAAAGACATATATGACAGTAGACGGAGTTATTTGGATAGCCTCTTGTAATACTTCATCCACCCTCTAATGAAATCCAACTGCTGCCTTTTCTTTTGTTATACTACGTAAGCCGGTGGAGTTTACCGGAGTATGAAGTGTGTTTGGGAGCTTTGTTTGTGCATATGTCTGAGTGTGGTGCACGTGCGCGAGCGCTTTGATTCCATATTACCAATCCTCTGCGAGCGCCTTCCCGTCAGGTGGTGGTGCATATTGCAGAGCCTCACACTGTGGCCAGCCTTGATAAGACAGACACACCGAGCTCCAGGTAATAGATTTGGGGTTGTTGTCGTATCCACACAAAGCCTCCAACCCCGAGGATCAAGCCAGATGAAAAGCTGGCCTTTGATATTGGTTATGCCAAGACCACTTGTACGTTATTTTGTTGGATGCTGGATGACACACACACACACACACACACACACACACACATAGATATAGATATGTATATGTATAGAAACTAAGCACAAAAAGTAAGGAAATTTGTGTTTGGTGGATTATTTCTTTCTTAACAATACGTCTTGGCAATAGATCTCATACCGTTGGAAAGTCTGTTTATTACCCTTTTAAATGGTGCCACATTTGTAAGGCACAAGCATATGTGGGATGAGCAGCAGAGCTGAGTAAGTGGGTTGCACCCATGAAATATTTGCCAGATCTTCTCTGCCAATGCCCAACAGCTTTTTTTGCTGTTGCTATTTACTCTTGTTTTGAGCTTCTGGTACCACAGGTACTGACAATCAGGTGCCTGATTGACACCTGATTGTCAGTACCTGCAAGCATGGACCCTGCTACAGTGGTCAGTTGGTGTCTGCTCCAAGAATCGGCATGCCACGTTTGACTGATCTGGATAGGGCCCGTGGGATAGGACAACTTCAAACTGGTGTTCCGCAAAACCAAGTTATGGCATTGTTTGGAGTGAGCCCTAGTACCATCTGCAAACTGAAGGCCAAGTTCCATCTAACGGGGGATGTCAGAGACAGGCCACAAAGTGGGCGTTCCAAGAAGATGGCACCCCAAGAAGACCGTTTCCTCATCCTGTCAGCACTTAGGAACTGTAGGAAGTCTTCTACAGATTTGCAGTCAAGGTTTGCAGGACAATATGGCTGACGGCGCTTTGCCCAGACTATCCGGAACAGACTGCCAATCTCCCGTCTCATAGGGCTACCATGACTGCTCTTTATCGTCAGGCCTATTGGAAACACGTGCACTGGAACCTGAACATGTGGAGGAAGACTATGTTCAGCCATTCTGCCTACTGCAGTTGGATCGTAGGGTCAAAGTGTGGAGAAGACGCTGAGAATGCTTTGCTGATTGCTGCACCAATAGAGTAAGATCTTTTGGTGGAGGCAGTGTGATGGTGTGGGATGGCATCTCCCTCACTGGAAAAACAAGGCTTGTCATCATTGGAAGCAATCTCAATGCAGAGAGATATCGAAATGAAATTCTACAACCAGTGGCAATCCAATATCTCCACAGTCTGGGATTGAACTCTATCTTCCAGGATGACAATGCTCACCCCCACAGAGGGGGGTTTATCAGAGACTATCTCCAGATTTTGGGAGTGGAGAGGTTGGAATGGCCTGCCAGCAGTCCTGACCTCAACCCCACTAAACACGAGTGGGATCAGCTCAGGCATGCTATTCATGCCAACACAACCATGTTGGCTGACTTGCGACAAATGCTGGTTGAAGAATCCCCCAAACAACACCAAACAAGAGTCAACAGCAAAAAAAAAAAAAAGGCAAATTTTTCATGGGCGCAACCCACATACTCACCTTTGTTGCTCATAACACAAATGCATGTTCCTTACAAATATGGCACCATTTAAAATGGAAATAAACAGGCTTTCATACAGTATAAGGTTTATTGCCAAGAAGCATTGTTACAACAAACACAAATTTCCTAACTTTTTGTGCTTTGTTTTAGATAGATTTAGATGAAGATAAATATTACAGCTGTCAAAATCAAAATTTTGATTAATTAATCACAGAAAAAAGTAGCGCTGATTAACCGCCCTTTGACGTGAAGGCCACAGTGGCTTTGTTACATGATGGAGGCAGACGAGACAAAGCTGCTTGGCATTGTGAATGGAACATTGACATTTAAAAAATGCATCGGAGTACTGCAAGCCTGAAATATCACCTCAGCGCAAATCATTTAACACCAAACCCAGAGGTCCAAGATATCATAGCCTCTGATGCTAGCGTTAGTCAGCCTTGTCAAGCCACACCAGGTGTTAAGACACAAAATGAGTAAGTCTACCTGTGACCGACTAACTCCCTTGCAAAATGGATTAAAATGGACTGCAGGCCAGTTTTGGTGGTAGAGAACAGGGGGACAATTGTGTCCAAAATCCAGCAGCTGTACTATGACACATCTGCCAAAATTAATTTGAATTGAAATTTGCAAGCAAAAACTCATGTGATTAATTTATATTAATTAATCACAGAGCATGTAATTAATTGGATTAATTTATTTAATCACTTGACAGCCCTAATATATATATTAAGGATACACTGATATATCAGCCAAACATTGCTATTGGCTCATATTCAGTGGCAGTGGCCACTGTTGCGCAGGCTAAAAAGCCAGATTTACACTTCTGTGTCAAACTGACACTGTACCTACTGCAGAGCCTACACTATACCCCATGTGATAGCCTGATGTGCACCTCCCCAGAAAAGTAACACATCGTGGTGATGCAGACCTCCTGTCTATTTTTGTAAGCTAAAACCATTTTCCTCAGTGGAAACAAAGCTTTTATTACAATATTTATTTACAAAGCTTCACAACATAGCATTTTAAGACTTGTGTGTGATTTATCCTGCGGGGATTTATACTTTGGGATTCATTCTGGCTTCATATGAGCAGAGGAAATCTCTGCTTGGCGCTAGGCAAATTTATACAATGTAAAATACCATAGGCTTGTGCTAATAACGTTAGCATGTTATATTTGCTTGGAAAACGTGTTTAGCATGAGACAATTGTTTTGTCGGTGAACCTTGTTAGTTGTAATGGAGCTGAATTTTGGAACGTTACCTTTGTTAAATGTTGCTGTTGTCCCTGGCTTCATATGAGAAGAGGAAAAATTCGCTAGCCACTAGGCTAATTATTACAATGTAAAATGTCATAGGCTTGTGTTAAAAACATTAGCATGTTGTTTGTATTTGTGGGGAAAATGTGTACAGCAAAAGACAAGTACTTTGTTTGTGAATCCTGTGAGTTAAAGTGAAGCTGATTTGTGTAGTACTTTGTGTACTGAATCAACTAAACTTAACAGCACTTACAGAAACTTCACCACTGACTAGCGTTTTGGAGGTCTAACTGCAGAGTGACAGAGACACACCACTACACAAGTATAAATGCTCACACAACAATTATGACACACATATAGTAAAAAGGCTTTTGAAGCAGTTATTCTGAAAAGAAGCACATTTTCATGTGCAAGACAGTTATAGTGAAGGTTCACTGGGTAAGATTTGGCGGGATTTAATGGAATCTAGCAATGAGGATTGCAGATTGCAACCACCTGAAACTTCTCCCGGTTAGAATTCCTGCAGTCCTCAGGAGGCCCAATTATCCGTGGATGGACAGCTAACCTAGCACCTTTTAATGTGTGCTTGCCTTTATCTGATCCAAATGTTCAGGGTGTTTTTACTGGGAGCTGAATAATCTGCAGAGGTCTCTTCCTCTCCAAAACAAATCAGCCAGGTGATTTAAACGCTGAATAAAACAGCTTCACGTTTAAAAAGATTTGTGTTTTTGCAACATTGTCAACTGTGGTGGATGACGTGAAAATGCAAAAATGCAAATGGACCTATCCAGATCCAGTGTTTGGTTTGTCCATTCCGGGCCACTGTAGAAACATGAAGGGGCAACAGAGCGGACATGGACAAGGACCCGCTCCCTATTTAGATATAAACGGCTCATTCTATAGTAACAAAAACACCACGATTCTTATTTTCAGGTGAATATACATTAAGAAAACATACATAGTATATTATTTTCCATTTCTACCAACATATGGACTGGTTTACTGGTTGTTTCATGAAATTTTACAATTGAATTCGTTCTCATTTGAAGAAAGTGTAATAAAGGGCTGAGTGACTTTAAAACAGTAGTTATTTTTGAAAGATTTTTGTTTCCCTGGCACAAAAAAGGGAATAAATGACAAGAAAAACAAAATACACAGCACTAAAATAACACTGGTCATCTATTTATCTATCTATCTGATTGTTTCTTCTCTGGTGATTTGTGAGAACAGGTTGCATATTTGGGGTTGTTTTGTTTTGCAGTTACAATGCACTCATGGGTTATATGTGGTGCTAATTAATGCTTTCAGTGGTACTGTTTTTGTTGCACTTTTAAGTGGGCCAAGGCTAACAGGCTAACTAGCATTAAATCCCAGTTGAATTGGATATAAGTGAGGCTGTGGTCTGTCCTCCATCTTACAGTCATGCAGTCATACATAAGAGGTTGATTATTATTTTTGGCCAGCGAGGCTCACAATCTTGGCACAGATCTGCTGCTTTTACCACAAGATCATGATCACTCGGCACTACGTCCACTCTTTATAATGTTGTTTACTGCCACGACTCCTTTGTGCGGCTGTTTGTGTGCGCATACATTTGCATGTTACACACACGCATTCACACATTCACTCAGAGCCAGTGGGGCATGCAGCTTGCACACTACATACAGTAATACATTGCTGAATATCAAAGGAAATTACCCTTCACCTTGGTGCATGGATCTTAGCGAGTTCCTTAACCAGAGGAATGGGCTTTGAACCAGGCAGATTCCCCCAGGGCCCGTATCCCGGCCCCTCCCCGGAACGCCGCGCCGGATAAGGGCCGTAATTCCCACTTTTAGGTTTCCATTAATCTGATCCTGACACAGGGGAGACGGGCTGCTTTGCATATCGCCTTCCCAAGATGGAGGGCTATTTACATGATCGCCTCCAGATTGAATATGATCAGTAGCCCACCTCCTCCGCCGTCCTCTGCAACTGAGACGGAAAAATGCAGATTTTTTTTTTTTTTCAGCGGGTATTTGCTGCATTATCATGGATGAAATATTATTCACCCAGGTATATTCGCTATAGCGTTTCGATATGTCTCAAGTTAGACTTGATGGATACGTGTTGCGGATATTACAGCGCCGTGCTTGATTCCCTTGACGAAGGCCAAATTTCTTTTATGAATGTGACAGCAGAGATGGATAGATTGACCCATTTATCATCGCTCACTGATAGCGCTAATGTGAAGAGAACTACCACCCCCCCCCCACCCTCCTCACCCCCTTCTCAACAAATGTGAGGAACACCAGTGAACAGTGCTCCATTTGAAACCATGAAGGCAAACCCCCATGTAAATGTATCTGTAATGAACGCTGCGTACAGGAGGTGCATTATTCTCTTTCTGCTACATTTATTTCTGAATATCAAATGAATATGATAAATGTGGAGCGAGGGGGCGGCGGCGGCGGGGGAAGCAAAGTAAGCTGAGGATATGAGATGAGTGATATTGTTATTACACCACTGACGATGAGCAGCAGAAGTTGAGACGGTGTGAGACTGTAGCGTAGGGGGCAAACACACACACACACACACACACACCCTTGCTTTTTCCCATGCAGACACGTTGTCTCCTTGTCCGTCCGTCATTATCCATCCCTTGAAGTACCTTCATTGTTTTTTTTGTTGTTTTTTTTTCAGTACGTCAAGCCGAGACACAATTCCACACTCATGTGAGTCCCAGTTGTGAGCTGATACGCAGCAAGACAACAACAATAGGATGTGGAAAAAAATAGAATATCACTGTACAAACACCACCGCTGTTTAGTGTGATGAAAGAGCAAATCCTCACTCAAACGGTGCTGGTGAAATATTGGTGACAAGGCTGAGCAAATGTGCATGCTCTTGTCTGTTACTTCAAAGTATTTCCACTCTTGGCAGGGAAACTAGTAGGTGGCTGTAATCAAACCAGAGGTGCAGCTGCTTTTTTGTGTGAGACAAAAGGTAGAGGAGTTTTTTTTTCATTAAGCCTCACTTCTGTTGCATTTTATAGAGGAGATCATACGATGTGCGAACCGCTGTCCAACTCGATAATCGCCCACCAAGAATTTGCGCGTGGTGCTAATTGTCACTCCGGCGCACACCTCATGTAAACAGTGTGATAGAAGCCCGTCATACGTCCCCAGTCACTTTGTCTCGGCCTGTTTCGGGCGCGGGGAAAACATTCGAGCTTCCTCCTAAGTGCATTTCATGCTTTTAATTGACACCATTGCATGTTAATTCGAAGCATGTCACGGATGTGTCACACCAGTAAGCCGCCAGTGTCCGACCTCATGTAATGTCGAATTACATTCCTGCTGCTCATCGCCGTGACAATAGATAAGCTTCTCCTAGGCAACGCCAAGCGGTTCAAACAGTCATGTGTAGCTGAGGTGTTTTTTTGTTGTTTTTTTTCTTGCTCGCTGTCCTCTTCACTTAGGAGGTGGCCACTGTACAGGCTGCATGTTGTTGTTGTTGTTTTGAAGCCATTTCCCTGCATCTGATGACTTTCTATCTCTGAATCTTATTCGTCCTCTGTTGGAGTATATCTTGTATTGCAGTAGGTATAGTCGCTTTGGACCTTGAAATAGGGATCTTAAAATACATCTGCCGAGGCAAACGGCTGCACCTACGCTCCTTATAAACGGTTCTACAGAGTAGCAGAGAGTGGTTCTGCAGCTTTAACCTCTTTTTATTGCTACTGTACACACAGTATTTCAGGGTTTCCTACAGTGCAGTGTTGATTCTCAAATGCTTCTACTTACAACTTTTACTCTTATACAATTCAAAAATACTTGAAGTCAGGGTCATGCCTGTATATTTTCAGAGGTAACAGAGATAGGTGCTTAAAGGTCAAGACCATCATAAAATAATATATGATCTCCTTTAATTTTATGAGATCAGTAGGGGCAGAGTGAGCTAATGTAAGGCCCAGGCAATGTATCCTCATACAATGGCTTACACGTTATACTACAAAATGCACACATAATGGTTTGTATAAGAATGAGTCCTCCACAAATGGTGTTACATCATTAACATAAAGTTACAGAGTTTAGATTTAGGCAAGTAAAGTTACTGTGGTTAAGTTTAGGAAAGAAACATGGTGAGTGGACTGCTTGGTACTGCTACATTCTTAAATCCTGTCAGCGCACTGGTCATGTGATCGCAGGCTTCTAAAATATGTGGGTTATGCACAAATTGCTAAAGATTAAAAAAATTATTATAATTATTATGTACAAATTCTGATGCATTGCTTGTTATAGGAAAATGAACAGTACATGAGAACAGAACAGCCCAGGACAGACAGAGCACCCATGGGCAGGGTACAAGCAGCATACATATGTCACACCAATATTATCTCTCTCTCATGGTCTAAGTTAGTGTTATTAGCAGTAGCGGCTCGTGGTGAAATTGGGTGGGAGGGCTAACGCATTAGGCCTATGGCGTATACTGATCAATAGTTCAGCTGCAGTAACAGAAACATCACACCGAGATACAGTACCAGGATACAGCAACAATGCACTACAACAAAACTAGAGAATTAGGCTAACTCGTGTACGCACACACACACACACACACACACACACACACACTGACTATTTTCTGCTGTACAAACAGACAGGAAAGGTAAAGGAAGGAAAGGAGTAATGCTCCTTTAATAAGAGGTTAGGGCTTGGGCCTAGGGCTGGGCGGTATGGCCTATAATCAATATCACGGCGACGGTATGATATAGCGGTATCGTCTTGTCAAGTCAGTGGCCTGGGCTGAATGAATTTAGCCCAACTGGACAGTAAATCAAGGGGGCTGGTCACGACACCTGTCACTCACGATGTGACAACAATGATTGGAAGCTGATTCTAGGAGTATGGGCTGTACAAAATCAGCCCATTTAGATAAATCCTGCGTTTTGTGACTGTTTTAGTGCTGTTGCTGCTATAAGTTCCACCAAATACAATCAGTTCTAAGGTTCAATAACTAATATTTTAATATTTCCTTTAATTTAATAATTTTCTTGTCTTTATTGTAAAAAATAGGCAGAGCATTTATAACAGCCGTCTCTGTTATTAGGGTATTCTTTCTTTGGCCAGATGAGAGACAGGGACAGTGTGAGGGAAAACAAAACAATTTTAATTTTCCATTTAAAAAAAAAAGGCCCTTTGGCACTCAAGACAAAGCTGAACATGGCCTTGGTTCAAATGCTTCAACCAAATGAATTAAGAGTCCAAGTAAATTATTTAATATGATTTAGTACCAGTTTATCTTAATTTGAACAAGTAATTTATTTTTAAATTTAGCCACTTCCTAATTAACTACTTATACTATACTAATGACAGCTAAACTGACCTCTTTTTTCTTTGTGGTGGAACAGACCTTTTACAGACAATTTATAGTGAACATGTGTGTTAACATGCATGTTACAATGATGACAGGACCTTCCATGTAGTATGAGGAGAAATTGGAAAGATGCATTTGTTAAATTCCAAGCGCAAGGGACAAAGGTATGAGCAGACACATGGATAGACCTTTAAGGTAAAGTTTCAGTATGAGACATACACATCATCAATATAGCAGTAAACCACTAGTTGCCCAAGAGTGAAGTCACACTGCCTTTGTCTCTGTTGTAATCTTTGTTCCTTGTTGTGGCAAGCTGGTCTGTGTGCATGACTGTATTAGAGCTTAGATCGGGCCCAAAAAATTCAGCCCGACCCGGCCGAGCCCGTGCATGTTATGTCCGGGACCGGCCCGGCCCGTCCAATTAACTGTAATTAACGGCCCGAGCCTGATTTAAACCCGACATTTTTCAATAAGTTGGCTGTTATAATTAACGCTAACGACACACCGAGTGTGTTAGTGCCGCGGAAGTCTCGCAGGCGCTTGACTGTCCACACAGGCAGCGCATTTCTCCTGCGCTCTCCGCGCCGGTTAAACATCGACTCCACTCGTCTGTTCCCGTCAGTACTCGTTATTTCACTTCAACAGGTCATTTTAAACATGGGTAAGTCCATATTTTCATCGTTTTTTATAACGTAATAAGTTAATGACAATTTGTCATTGCATGTCCATGTATTGAGCTTATTGGGTAAACACTGAATGAATAGGGCATATTTTTTGGAGGCACGGAAAACCGCTGTCCCTCCCACCTATCTCTACCCCCCCCTCTCTTTCTGTATGTGTGAATTGCAACCCCCAACCTGTGGGCACGTCAGAGGGGTGGTGGGTCCTGGCCCGACCCAGCTTGGGCCCGCGGGCCGGGTCGGGCAGACAATCTAAGCTCTAGTCTGTATCCCACTGGCTAGCTCGTAGTTGACGCTTTGCACTGTGCTCATATAATGGTTGATACATGGTTTCATTTTGCCCACTGTCCAGTTCCAGTTAGCTCTGTTAGTGCTGTCAGCTGCTGTTTAGTGCTATTTATTTAGTTAGAGTTAGCACTGTTAGCTGTCAGCCACCAGCTCAGTCACTTCCTTGATTAGAACCGTATCCAGACAATTCATACGCTCTGGATTTCGCATAGAGCCTGTTTAAGCTAAGATCATGTTTTTCCATGCTTGCTAATGGAAAAGAGGGTCCATGTGACCCTTTTAGGAGTGTCTGTTCAGACCTGTTTGGACGTCCATTTGCAGCCTAAATATATGAATGTGCAGGCCATATGTGGTGACTTTACATGTGTGAACAAGTCCTATGCAGACACTAAATGTCGTACTGTGATGTGTCTATCTTTGAGTATATCTGGCCCTTCAACCACACAGCACAAACCCATATACTATCAGTGTGTCTTTAATCGCATAGTTCTGTACTAAACACTGAATATTTTGAGTGCACAAGTGTGGTAAGTGCGTTCACACTGCATAGTACAGGAAAATGCAGTGTACTATTGGTGCACTCAAAACTATCCAAAAGTTGAGTGTGTAATGATGGACACTTCTCACCCTCAGCAGTTGGCATCTTTGTGACGTTGCAGAAGCTATGTCACAAACTTCTTAACTTTTGACATGGCGGCTTGGGATATCAAGGAGCCTGTTAGTTATTTATGTTTTTTGCACTAAGTACCAATACTGTTGTCGAAGAGAAGCCATCAGTAATGTTTGGTTTGTAATGATTTGTTACTGTTTTGATATTGATATGAACAGTAATGCGAGTGCTAATGTTGGCTTGCTATCTACCTAACTTCCTCCTTGCTATGGCAGTACATTGTAATCAGCATTAACATTGTGGCGTAAGTTTGGTTTATGCGTGGACGGAGATAGCGGTCAAATGTTGGCGATAATGCCTCATCGTCTATTTTAAAAAAAGTTGTTGTCATTTCCGGTAAGTGCAAATTGGCAGTGTGCGATTTGAGACAACACTACCCTGTTGAAATTAGTGCACCACGCAAGCAGTATGTACAGTAGTGTACATAGTGTAAATTATTTAAGTGTACTTACAAAAGTATGTAATTTGAGACACACTCCATCAATGTATTGTTGCACTTTGATATAGTTGAGGGACTCAGAAATGTTAAAAAAAAGAGGTCAAGATAGTGTGACATTTAGTTTGTAGTATTGTTAAAGCTCCAAAAACACATAATTCAACTCAATACTATATTTTCATAAGACCCTCTTCTCTTAACTCCATGACCCCAGGTTTTAACCCTGCCTTTTTGTGTTCCCTTATGATATCATCAGAGTGTCAGATTTGCAAAGCTCCCTTCAGAGCCACAGAACACTTTATACAATTGTTTTCACAGGCTGGTACTCCCATTGACAAGTAAATTCATTTTGAAATGTAAAAGCAGTGGACCGCCCTCCACTGCAGGACCTGACATCCATTAAAACATCTGATGGGCATACAATTAATAACAATTACAATTTTAGGGTCTGAAATGTTACGATGATCATAATGTTAAATCCTACCCAGCTTGCTATCATTGCAAATATCACTAATAGGGTACTGCATATAGTTTTGCTTGATAACTGATCAGTTCAGAAAGTTTTCAAAGATAATGTGGCAACTGGGATTTCTTAAGATTTCCAATAAAAAATAGGGTAGGGCTATGTCTGGCGATATGTGGCATGCCTGATGTCGCTCACTGAACTAAATTGTAGTGTTCTAAAATCAAAGAAAATCTCAAGATCACAAAGTCCTTTTATGAATGATATGTGGTGTAAGAAAGCAGTTGCAGCTGGGGAGCTGTGAGATGTGGGGTAATACAATAAGAAGATGGATACTAAAATATTGCTAGTTTGCAAAGTTTGTAATACCTGCTGATTAGTACGCTGTTTTAATTGAGTTGAAATGGTTTACCAAAACATTTTACAGAACATTGGTAAAGCGTACTAAAATTATCAGCATGTGTCATGTTTGACTGAATCATAACAGAAAAAAATGCTGAAAATTAGCAGTGATCATACTTTTTGGACAAACATTCCCATCTTGCTCTGTAACACCGCCACTTTGTTATCAAGGTCACACAGTTGTCTCAATCTCATTTGCACCATTTCACAGTCCCCAGTGGATCAAGACAAATTCAAAATGGCCGCTGCAAAATGGCTGCAAGATGGGAGCTGTGAAAGCTGATGATTGTGTGTCTCACACTGCTGTATCTGGTTGAAGAGCGATAGCACTGGCCCCAAGAATAGCTCCAAATTATTCATAGCAAGGTATGACAAGCTCTGGTGAAAAATATGACTGTGTCTGAGTCCATTGCTGCAGGCCAGGGGAAGAGATTAAATATAAAGCTGTTAGCCAGTAAGTAATACACTATCAGGTCAAAGGACAGAAACCTATCACTGGACAGCAACTCTGTGACATATGGACAATATCTCATAAACATATGGTCATGCACACCTCTAAATCCATTGATAGATAATAATTTCACTATGCCATTTATCAAGACATAAAAGTACATTAGGAAGGTGATACACTGTCACATTGTGTAAGCTTTACTAAAGCTTCTAACAAGAAAAACTTAAGCAATACAATGTATAACTCGGGAAACCAATCAGAATACAGACTTATGACTATGGAAAAGTACAAATGGCAGGTGAAAATAATATCATTATCATTATTAGTAACTGATTTTCTGTGATTTTCAGGATTGCTTGTTATGACGAACCCACAGAATATATCTGGCAATGGAACCTTTTAGCCTCTATTTGCTCATTGTTTTCCACTGAGAAAGCAGCTGTTCTCAGGACTAAGAGTCTACAGCCATGCTAGCAGCTCTATGAGGTTGTACTCATGCACAGTGGTGCTTTGAGTTACATGCTATCACCTGAAACCAGCCCCCAGGAACAGCGCCAGGCTTTAAGGCCAATTACATAATGGCCAAATGTGGAATTACAACTTGCGGGTCTGTCATGTGATGTCAGGTGGCCAAAAAAGACAGTTTTCCATTGACTTACATTGTGAAAGAGAAGTCTGTAAATCACGGATACATTTGTTAGAGTGTCACAACCCTTGCAAAATTGCTTGTTTCATTATAGCTGAATTTATCCATTCCTACCTATAACATTTCTGAAGTCTTGAAGAGCAGCACAATTAAATCATTTTTATCCCCATTTAGATTAGCGGAGTGCTAAACCTAAATTGAGTCACACAGCCAACAGATGTTAGCCACTTGGTCGCCATAATTCTCTAGTGTGCTTGCTCTATGGGCCCCACTAAGTGGAAGATCCAGGTAATTTCATACTGTGAAAATCAAGCTTTTTTTTAGCTATATGCCAACCCAGTCTCAATCCAAAGATATGTGGCTGTTCATCGTTACAGTTTAATGGCACACGGCAACGTTGGGGGAAAACGCAATGGGACAAGCTGGCAAAAGTCTGAGTAGGGTGGGCGCTAGGGGTGGTGGATAGGTCCAACAACCACAAATTTCATGTGGGAGGCCTGTGTTTGCATAGGATTGTAAAGCCAAACCCTGTTCTTTTTTCCTAAACCCAACCACATATGTGTATTGGAAAAACATAACCATGTGAGTTTGTTGTTGAAGGAAAAAAAACGTCAATTTGTGATGTTTCTTTTGAAAGAGCAGATATGCAAACTGTACATTTCCTGTGAAAACGTAAGTGTATTTAAAACAAGCAGAAGTTGACACAGCATCCTAGAATGTTAACAACCAACGCACCCAGGGTACCATGCATGTTGTATCTGGATGTGGAAAGTTCATAATGAAAAGTTTGTATGTGACAAGGTCAGAGTGAGAATCCATAATAGTGGGCCATCCATGGTCTGAGCACTAACATGCTCATGATGATAATGCTAACATGCTCATGTTAAGTAGTCATAATGTTTACCATGTTTATTATCTGGGAGTGTCATTTGTTTTTAATGTAGTTAAAGTGATAGTTCAGGTTTTTGGACATGAAATTGTGTGAAACGCTGACCATCTGTAGCTCTGATGTGATGGTGTCACTACTCTCAACGAGCCTCCTGCTCTGAGAAATCGCCCGTAGCTTACCGGAGAAAAAGTAGTTCTGAAGATGTATGGGGGACACGTAACCAAAAGGTTTTAAGCTACAAAAAAGTACGCATGTGTTTTGTTAGACTATTTCAATAATTTTAAAACATCCCCGCATTACATCAGACCTTGCTATCAACTGGGACTATTTTCTGGCCAGTATTACTCCGCCGTGCAGGCCCGCAAGACAGCATGGCAACAGAAATCAATAAGACAGTTCATCAGCACGCTGTGCAGGTGCGCAGGATAGCAACGGCTAACGAAAACTTCATCGGCTGTTTCCAACAGAGAACCAGCAGGCTATTATTAGTGAGGAAAAAGATGTACTAGCCCTATATATACCTACTACTACAGCGCAAACACCGGCTCAGGCTCACGACACACCCTCGTCAGCTGCTGCAGTCAACCTAGCCTCCAAATTCCCCAGATCCCAAACTGATCGAACATCCACTGGGCATGCCGGTACCTTACCTCGCAACCCCCAGGGCTCAAAGGATCCGTCGACAACGCCTTGGTGCCAGACAACACTGGACACCCCCAGAGGTCCTGTCTCCATGCCTCAACAGGTCAGAGGCCCCACTGTAGATTGTCCTACAGATGCTTGATCAGATTGGGATCTGAGGGAATCTGAAAGCTAGGCTGATAGCTTGAGCACTTTGTCATGTTCCTTGGACCATTCCTGAGCAGTTTTTATGGTGTGGCATGGTGCACTGCCTTGCTGGTGGGCTACTGTCATCAGAGGTACTGTTGCAACGAGCGGGGGCACTTGGTCTATAACAATGTTTAGGTGGGTGTAAAGAGGCATCCACATGAATGCAAGGACCAAAGGTTTCCCAGTAGACCATTGCATTGTAATGAAATGATTGATGTTATATGTACATTTTTTGTATGGATCCTACGCACTGTTTTATAAATGAAACCCCTGTTCAGTAAAATTGAGTATTGGGTAAAGGTAAATTACAAGGTTCTCATGATGTGTTCAAGGGAATCTTGTAACATGTTTTTTTTTAATTAAGAAACTTGAATGAATACAGCTGCTTGAAGATTTGTTGATGTCTTCACAGTGATATAAAATAAGACGTTAGAGAATTATGAAAAATAATAATAATAATAATAATAATAACTTTAATTTATATGGCGCCTTTCAAGAAACCCAAGGTCACTTTACAGTACACAGTAATGAAACAATAACACCAACAGAACAGTACAATACAACACAACACAAGCAGTACAGAAAAGCAACAAAACTATAACAAACAACAGAAGAAAGCAGAGAAACTGTGTGATGGTACACTGGGCATGAGATGGATTATTGAATTAAAAAGCCACGGTGAACAGATGAATTTTTAGGGTGGATTTGAAGATGTTCAGTGAAGGGGCGTTGCGGATTAAAGGGAGGAGAGAGTTTCAGAGCGTGGGGGCAGCGACGCTGAAGGCCCAGTCACCAAAAGTTCGGAGGCGGGAGTGAGGGATGGAGAGTATGTCGGAGTCAGAAGAGCGCAGAGATCTGGACGGAGTGTAGGGGTGGTGGAGGTCCTTTATGTACTGTGGGGCAAGGGCATGGAGGGACTTGTAGGTGAGGAGGAGGATTTTGTAGATTATGTGGGACTTGATTGGGAGCCAGTGGAGATGGATGAGGGTGGGGGTGATGTACTGCCAGGGCTTGGTGCGGGTGAGGACCCTGGCAGCTGAGTTTTGTACATATTGGAGCCTGTCCAGGGTTTTGTTGGAAACCCCGAATAGGACACCATTACAGTAGTCCAGGCGGGAAGTGATGAAGGAGTGGATGAGTGTTTCTGCAACTGAGTCAGTGAGTGATGGCCGGAGTCTGACGATGTTTTTCAGGTGGTGGAAAGCAGATTTGGTGACAGATTTGATATTGGTCTGAAATGAGAGGGTGGAGTCGAGGATCACTCCCAGGTTGTGGACCTCAACAGATGGTAAGATGGTGGCACTGTCAATGGTTAGGATTAGATCCCCAACCTTCCCGAGCAGTGCCTTGGGGGCCACAACCATGAGCTCTGTCTTGTTGCTGTTGAGTTTGAGTAGATTAGATGTCAACCATGACTTTATGTCAAGGAGGCAATTGATGAGAGACTGAGGGGGCAGACGGGCAGAGGGTTTTGTACTGATGTAGAGCTGGGTGTCATTGGCATATGAATGAAAATTGAGACCATGGCGGTGGATGATTTTGCCTAACGGGAGCATGTAAATGTTGAACAGAAGGGGGCCAAGCACCGAGCCTTGGGGGACACCGTGATTGATGGAGGCAGGGGAGGAGGAGGAACCAGCATTGGTAACAAATTGTTTACAGTCAGAGAGGTAGGAGCGGAAAAATGAGAGGGCGTAGTCAGGGAGGCCAAGGTATTCTGCCAGGCGGGTGAGGAGGATGGGGTGGGAGACGGTGTCAAAGGCTGCAGAGAGGTCGAGGAGGATGAGTATACTGATCAAACCAGAGTCAGCAGCGATGAGGAGGTCATTGGTGATTTTCATGAGGGTGGTCTCTGTGCTGTGATGCTTTCGGTAGCCAGAGTGGAAGGGTTCATAGATCTCATGGTTGGACATATGCTGGTAGAGTTGATCAGCAACTGCTCTTTCCAGGATCTTAATGAGGAAGGGAAGGTTGGAGATCGGCCGGTAGTTGCTGAGGTCAGTAGGGTCAAGACCAGGCTTTTTCAAAATGGGGATGACTGAGGCAGTTTTGAAAGTGGTTGGATAGATGCCGGATAACAGGGAGCAGTTCAGAATGACAACAATGATAGGGGAAGCAGGAGCAGTGATGGTAGGAGCTTGGGTTGTAGGTGGTGCAGGTGGTGCAGGGGAGACACAAGCGCTAGGAGCTGCTGGTGGATTGAGTCCACTTTGTCCTGAAAAGAATTCAGGAATTGAGAGCAGAGGTTGTGGGCACCTGGAGGATGAGGGTGGTCAAGTGGGTGAAGAAGGCGGTTGATAGTGAAGAAAAGTTCCCTTGGGTGGTTCTGTTTATCATTGATCAGGGTTGAAAAGTAGTGAGTCCTGGTCCGGGTGAAAGCCTCCTTGTAGGTCTATACATGATCCCTATAGGCCTCAAGGTGGACAGTGAGGCCAGTTCTTTTGGAGGCTCTCTCCAGCCAGCGACCAGCAGCCTTCATGGCACGGTGTTCTGCAGTGAACCAAGGGGCAGGACAGGTGTAGGAGACAGTTCAGGTTTTGAGCGGTGCAAGTGTGTTGAGGCTGACGGAGAGAGCAGTGCTGTAATGGGAAACCAGGCTATCAACAGGGGTGTTAGGAGGGTAGGGGGCAAGGTGGGATGCAACCATGTAATTAAGAGCAGGTGTGCATACTGTCTTGATGTTCCTGAACGTGATGATGCGTTTGATGTGGTGAGAAGGCAGGGGCACAGGGACAGACAACAGGATGGCAAGATGGTCAGCGACTGCTAGGTCCAGACACTGTAGTTGGATGGGGGTGGTACCAACTGAGCATACAAGGTCCAGTGTGTGACCCTTAGTGTGGGTGGGACCTTGGACATGTTGTGTGATGTTGAAACAGTCCAGTAGTGACAGAAACTCAGTGGCAATGGTGCAGGTGCTAGAGTTGACATAGATGTTGAAGTCACCGAGCTGGAGTGTGGATGAGGAGTGGGAGCAGATTGAGGTGAGAAGCTCAGCGGATTCAGACATGAAGGTGGTAGAGGCAGTGGAGGAGGTTTTGGGGGGGGGGGCAGTAAATGAGGACAACCTGGAGCTGTGAGTGAGCGGCCAGGGAGAAGGCAATTCTCTGCTTTTGCAGGTCGACATAACCAGGGGGTGTAGCGTGGTTTAATGTGAGATAGTCATGTTGATTTTGACATGTATCAGTGAGGCAGACAATGTCTTTTTTCCGGTCAGTAATGATGTCACGAATAAGTGGTGCCTTATTGTTAAGGGAGTGGGTGTTAACAACATGAATGTGGGTGTATTATTACCAGTGTTGGGTAAGGGTTACTTTAAAAGTAATCAAAGAACGTTACTGCGTTACTTTTTAAAAAAGTAACCAGTTACTTAACAGCGTTACTCCCTGAGTCAAGTAACTCAATTACTTTAAAAGTACTTCCAACGTTACTCCCTGAGAAAAGTAACTCAAGCACTTTTAAAGTACTTTTGAGTATTCTACATTTCCTATTGGGCAATGGACCACAGGGCGCTAAGCCTACATTATTTTGTCTGCAAAATTAAAGTTATGGACCACTTGCCCTTCACTGAGATCCAATTCTCCCATCACAGCCGTCACTTTGACCAGTAGAAACACAGAACAATCTGCTGCCGTAGACAACTGTATGACGACAACACCCCAGCATCTTTAATATTTCCTCTAGGGATGTTACCACACAGAGTAAAAGGGGGAAATGATGGTGTGAAACAGCAGAGGCACTTTGTCAACCCGCTGAGTTAACGTTACTGTCATTAGCATCAAGCTAGCAAACACTGGTACATCCTCACGGTCAGACATAAAGTAATAACATTAACAACAATAACATTTACTCACCACAACTGCAGAGGCTCCCAGCTTCATTTGAAACAAACTACATTATAGACGGTCCTTTATTTATTAATCCCTCTGTGTGTTTATATCATAGACTGTATAAAATATTTTATATTTATATTTTTATATATTTATATATAATATATATATATATTATATATATTATTATATATAATATATATTTACTTTTTATCCGCTCTGTTGTCTTTGTAAAGTTAACATATCGCACCGTCATTTCAAACTCAACACTTGTTTCAAATTAAAAGCCCCTTATAACCTCGGCTGAGAGAATCCCTCCATTTTCTAAATAGGCTTTTATTCTGAAACATTTGTCAGAACTTCCTGTGGAAGATACAGTAGCTTGACAGTTTACATATGGCGCTTCAAATGTAGCTCCTGCCACCTGCTGACGCTTTTAGGTGACTACAACAACATGTCAGCTGGCACATGAACAGACACAGTTCTGGCAGTGACTCAAATAATAGTGAAAGTGATAAAATAGGACAAGAATAACCCGATGACATCACACAGGCCGTGAAAGACGACCGGGGATAATTGGTGAGTACCAGCGTGTAGCGTGTACCAGGCATAATGCAAGTCCTGAGTCTGAAATATGTCTGTCAGCGAGTCCTACTCCACCTATTCAGACTCCACTGTAGACAACGGCAGCATTTCTCCAACCACGTAGCGAGCCACAAGCTCCGTGGCTTCTTTCAGACTGATAGGTTTAACGTTATCTCTGTTATTAGAACCAAACGACAGCCGTTGCTGTTTCAGAGCTGAAGGACCAGCGTTCTAAAAGTAACGGAAGTAACTGATGTCTTGTTTGAAAATGTACTTAAATATTTGATTACTCAAACATCAAACTAACGCGTTAGGTTACTGCAAAAAGTAACCAAAGTACTCTAACGCGTTACTTTGTAACGTTACTTTGTAACGCGTTATACCCAACTCTGATTATTACTCAATACTGAGCCTGGTGATGTGGATGCAGTGTTGTTACCAACACACACACCAAAGGCTTGGCAGTGCACACGTGTGGTTTGTTGTGATGACGTAAGTGGGCGGCGACAGGTCACCGCGACCACACCGTTGGAATGGAGTACGCTGAACTGGAGTAAACAATCCCACGTTTGGAGCCTCTATGGATATGCCAGGGTCGACTGTGTAACAGGCCGAAGTTTTTAAATGGCCGGTAAGCATAGAGGCGGCTCGATGAAGTTGTTAAACATGCGAAGTTGCGAGGCGGAGTATTTCAACATAATCCCTCGTGGAGCCGGGAGGATGCTAGCGTTAGCACAATGCTAGTAGTAGCTGCAGACCAGCTGAGAGAAGGCGGTATCAGCCGAGCGGGCCACCGACAGCAGGCTAGCTGTCCTGGAAACAACTCTCCGAGTGTACACGACTGAGGAGAGGCGGAGAAAATCCAAACGTTTGCTGCAGAAGATCGCCGGTGGCCCGGGCAGGTAGCGCCGAAGCGGTGGTGGCTAGGAGGGCTAGCTGGTTGACGCCGTCAGCCAGGCTGGATGGAGGACAGTAGTGAAGCTGTCCTGGTCAGCAATCCGACAGCAAAGAACAGCCAGAGGGACACGAAGAGAGGCGGGACGGAGCAAAACGGGCTGGATTACAGAGTCCACTAACGTAACGTTAGTCCTGGAGCAGGAGCCAATGCAGTAGCAGGTGTAGCGGGGTGGAGTAAGTTACACCGGGACAGGTAAGAGACCGGCGTTAACGTTTTGTCAGTCAAGTAGCTCTCCTATGTTGCAAAAAGTGTCCAGATGGAAAAGCAGCAGACAGATGCGACTGTAGCAAAAGGCATCCGTGGCTGTACCGATAGATAAACACAAAAAAACCACTTACATTTTTGGACAGAGAAACGGTGAACAAACAACGCCAGCGCCCTCTCACATCCGGGTACGATTTAGATTGGGATCTGATTGGATTATATATTGTAAAAATGTAATTTTTTAGTATCTTGTTTCAAGTCAAAAAAAAAAAAAAAATATGATGTTAGTTTTAATAAATACATGATTTAAAATATCAAGAAAAGAGAGAAAAATAAAGAAATTAAGCAAATTTCTCCAATATTTCTACTTTCACTGAACCCTGAATTTTAGGAACCATTACACCCCTTACAAGTGCAGTTAGTTACATTTCACAAATGATATTAGGAACCAGCCACCCCATCCCGGCAGCTCTGGGAGGTAAGACAAATAGTAAGCAGGTAAAGAGACAGACGGAATAAACTTCAGTCACCTGAAATTTCAAGAAACTGCAAATAAGGAGGTCAGAGGTCAGGGTCACAGTAGCTCTGTGTAATTGTAACCAGAGATGAATCATGTTAGAGCATGCAAATATTAGAAAAAGAAAAACAGAAAAGGAGAGAAACAAGCATTTTTAAATCCCCCTGTCCTCGTTTATTCTGCTGCTTTGTTGTTGTTGTTGTTGTTGTTGACACTGCAGTTATCTATCAAATATTGAGCGTGTTTGTGAGCGCAGTGACTGCTTGTTCTAAAGGCTGCACGATGCAATGAGCTACGAATCATCAGGCATTATGATTATCAAAGAATAACGGTTGTACGCAAATCCTCCACTTTATTTAACCAAGTTATTTAGCAGCTTGTTTACTTCTCAGCCATAAGCTATAAGCAGTCTTAAGCAGCGGAAGTGTGAAACTTTGGACTATATATAAATATATATACATCCATATGTACACACATGCAGGGAGGAAGGTGCTACACAACAGGCTCACACTCACACACACACACACACACACACACACACACAGTCTCACTCTGGCATACCCACCCACACACACTGCTCACTTTTAGCCCTCAGGCATCGCATTTGAGAGTTTCATTTACTTGATTAAATCATATTTGCATATGGAAATTGTTTGAAAATGATATTAATTTGTTATATTCAAAGGAGAATTACTTTCTCATATTAAAGCTAAATCAGACAAAGGCTGCAAGAGTGACAGGTGATAATATTGAACTTTGCTCAGTTGGAGCCTGTCGGTATAACCACACACACACACACACACACACACACACACACACACACACAAACTGTACAAAATGCATGTTTTTTCTAGGATATAAATCAGTTGACACCACCGTCCAAATCTGCGTCCAAATCCTCCTCCTCTTCCTCCATTCCAATGAAAACGAAGGTCAGTGGCTCGGCAGCGAGCGACAGGATTTTCTTCAACCTTGCGTGTTGTGTCCAGGTGTGTGTGACTGATGGAGCTTGGCGAGACATCACCATGGGACAGATCTCCTCCTGAGCCAACTTAACTTATCAGGAACATGGACCAAAAAAATCAGGCTAATTAATTAAGAACAGTATTAGAAGTAATGGGATATTATAATATAAATTGCTACATTCTGGAACCAATTTAATCCAATTACTGGAACCCCTCATGAATATAATACCTCCAAAATCACTCCGTCAGAGTCCAAAGGGAGATGTGTCTGACTACTAAGACTGAAAGAAAAGAAAAAGGGAAAAAAATCTGCTCCCTTTTAACAGCGAACACCAACGATGATTTAAATTGTTGAGAGGAACTGTTAATTTGAGTAATAAACCTAATGATGATTTTTTTTTTTCTAATTGACATTTCGACCATTTACAACCTGAGTAGGTTTTGTTTGAGCTCCCTTGTGCTTGATAAAGACGAATGACTGGAAAGGCTGATTGGTGCTTTTTCCCTTAATGGCTTCTACCCAATTTAGAAAATGTCTTAAAAGAGACAAAAGAATACTATTCTCCAGCAGTTAAAGTGGAGTGCGTTTTGGAGGAGTGGATGGGATAAATTGACATTAAGAATCACAGCAACTTTAGAGGCTCAGAAATCATTTCATGAGGGATAAATCCACATTACAGCTTATAAAACGATACACGAGTGCTTCGGATAAGATTTAGAGTTAGGTCGCGAGACTCTTACTGAGCATCCTATAAGTGGGAATAAAATTGCACAGCAGTTTGAGAGTAAAATTTCTTGTCCTCACTCAGTGATGGAAACAAATATACTTCAAATGTTCCTATATATGTATATATGTATGTATTTACACTGATCAGCCAGAACATTAAAACTACTGACTGGTGAAGTGAATAACACTAATCATTTTGTTGCAGTGCAATCTTTGTCTGAGGAACCTTGGCTATTGCCATTCATGTGGATGCCACTTGACATGCTCCACCCACCCAAGCACCATTACAGACCAAGTACACCCCACTCATGGCAACAGCACGCCCTGATGGCAGTGTGCCCCCCCAGGCAGGACAATGCACCATGCCAAGGTGATCAGGAATGGCCCGGGGGACATCAACCTAGAGTCAAAATTCCCCAGATCCCAATCTGATTGCACATCCATTGGGTATGCAGGTTCCTTTCCTCACAACCAACAGGACTCCAAGGATCTGTTCACAACGCCTTGGTGCGAGACAACCTCCATGCCTCGACAGGTCAGAGCCAAGTCCAATCTTTGATGGAGCCTCTGACCTGTCGAGGTCCGGACAAAGGACCTCAGGGGCACCAGTTTGTCCTACAGATGCTCATCCGATTGGGATCTGGGAATTCTGAAAGCTAGATCAATGCCTAAAGCTCTTTGTCATGTTCCTTGGACCATTCCTGAGCAGTTTCTGCAGTTGGGCATGGTGCATTGCCTTGCTGGGGGGCTACTGTCATCAAGGGCACTGTTGCAATGAGTGGGCACACTTGGTCTATGACAGTGTTTAAGTGGGTGGAGTGCGTAAAGGGGCATCCACATGAATGCCAGGACCAAAGGTTTACCGGCAGAACATTGCATTGTAATGAAATGAAATGATCAATGTTATTCACATCACCTGTCAGTGGTTTTAATATTTTGTCTGATGGGTGTATATATGTTGTGATTACCAAGCAGTGGTGAAAGAGTATTCAGATACATACCTTTTTGAATAATGAGTAGCTTTGTAAATAAACACTGTAAAAATATCTTGAAAAAAATAAAGAGGTACTGCATTAAAGTGTATTTCCCAGCAGCGACAACACATTTGTACAGCAACCTCGTCACATATCAACGTTTGGTCATGGACTATCCACATCCAAATTCGACATGCAATGTACCCTGGGTGCATTGGTTGTTGACGTCCTGGGACACTGTGTCAAGTTCTGCCTGTTACATGCATTGTCTGTTTTTGAAATACATACATTTTCACAGGAAATGTACTCTTTGTATACAGTCTCTTTCAAAATAAATGCACTACGTCAGTACAACACCATGAACTGATGTTTTTTTCCTTCAACAAGAAAGGCACATGCTAACACACACGTTGTTTGGCTTAGGACAAACATATTGACTGGAGTGGTGATGAAGCAGGAGACGCAGTGTCATCACCTGACGAGGCAGTTGTGTCATTAACCCTTTGATGCATGCACTACAAAATTACTGATAGCAGCACCGTTTGTCAAAAAGCTTTGCGGTTCTAAAGGACTGACCACCTACCGAAAAGTACCGGTTCTCAGTATACAGTACAGGCCAAAAGTTTGGACACACCTTCTCATTCAATGCTTTTTCTTCATTTTCATGACTATTTACATTGTAGATTCTCACTGAAGGCATCAAAACTATGAATGAACACATGTGGAGTTATGTACTTAACAAAAAAAGGTGAAATAACTGAAAACATGTTTTATATTCTAGTTTCTTCAAAATAGCCACCCTTTGCTCTGATTACTGCTTTGCACACTCTTGGCATTCTCTCCATGAGCTTCAAGAGGTAGTCACCTGAAATGGTTTCCACTTCACAGGTGTGCCTTATCAGGGTTAATTAGTGGAATTTCTTGCTTTATCAATGGGGTTGGGACCATCAGTTGTGTTGTGCAGAAGTCAGGTTAATACACAGCCGACAGCCCTATTGGACAACTGTTAAAATTCATATTATGGCAAGAACCAATCAGCTAACTAAAGAAAAACGAGTGGCCATCATTACTTTAAGAAATGAAGGTCAGTCAGTCCAGAAAATTGCAAAAACTTTAAATGTGTCCCCAAGTGGAGTCGCAAAAACCATCAAGCGCTACAACGAAACTGGCACACATGAGGACCGACCCAGGAAAGGAAGACCAAGAGTCACCTCTGCTTCTGAGAATAAGTTCATCCGAGTCACCAGCCTCAGAAATCGCAAGTTAACAGCAGCTCAGATCAGAGACCAGATGAATGCCACACAGAGTTCTAGCAGCAGACCCATCTCTAGAACAACTGTTAAGAGGAGACTGCGCGAATCAGGCCTTCATGGTCAAATAGCTGCTAGGAAACCACTGCTAAGGAGAGGCAACAAGCAGAAGAGATTTGTTTGGGCCAAGAAACACAAGGAATGGACATTAGACCAGTGGAAATCTGTGCTTTGGTCTGATGAGTCCAAATTTGAGATCTTTGGTTCCAACCGCCGTGTCTTTGTGAGACGCAGAAAAGGTGAATGGATGGATTCCACATGCCTGGTTCCCACTGTGAAGCATGGAGGAGGAGGTGTGATGGTGTGGGGGTGTTTTGCTGGTGACACTGTTGGGGATTTATTCAAAATTGAAGGCACACTGAACCAGCATGGCTACCACAGCATCCTGCAGCGACATGCCATCCCATCCGGTTTGCGTTTAGTTGGACGATCATTTATTTTTCAACAGGACAATGACCCCAAACACACCTCCAGGCTGTGTAAGGGCTATTTGACCAAGAAGGAGAGTGATGGAGTGCTGCGGCAGATGACCTGGCCTCCACAGTCACCGGACCTGAATCGAGATGGTTTGGGGTGAGCTGGACCGCAGAGTGAAGGCAAAGGGGCCAACAAGTGCTAAACACCTCTGGGAACTCCTTCAAGACTGTTGGAAAACCATTTCAGGTGACTACCTCTTGAAGCTCATGGAGAGAATGCCAAGAGTGTGCAAAGCAGTAATCAGAGCAAAGGGTGGCTATTTTGAAGAAACTAGAATATAAAACATGTTTTCAGTTATTTCACCTTTTTTTGTTAAGTACATAACTCCACATGTGTTCATTCATAGTTTTGATGCCTTCAGTGAGAATCTACAATGTAAATAGTCATGAAAATAAAGAAAACGCATTGAATGAGAAGGTGTGTCCAAACTTTTGGCCTGTACTGTACATCCCTATTCCCGCCTGCCCCTCTCGGGCTTCTGCCACTTTAACTAGTTGTCGTCCTACTGCGCTTCCCCCCTGACGCTGCTGGTTGCTGTTAAACGATAACAGTGACTGGCCATGTATCATGCTGACATGAAAAGATGGCTTTCTTCGTCGGTGTCTGAAGCTGGAAGTCACTGACCAGGCCCCAGATTTTGACGACAGCATTGCAACGGCTGGTATTGTTTTCACCTCTGTGTGTGCCCACATTCATTTTAAGTTGCTGTATTGTGGCTCGAGTGATTCAATCACAAGATGGTCTCTAGTTTCATTTATTCAGAGTGGTGGAATGCAATGGAATACATTTACTCAAGTATTGCACTTAAGTGCAAATTTGAGGTACTTACACTTACATGTACTTAACATTACATGCTACTTGTACTCCACTACTTAGAGGCAGTTACAGTATAGTTAGTAATTACTTTACTGATTAAGATTTTGCACACAAACTATATAAGGAGTGAAAAAGATATGATGGATTGTTGTAGATTAAACTACCCAACAGTGAATACAATAGTTACAATTAGCACCACTTCAACTAATAATATAATATAATATAATATAATATAAATAGTCCATACCCAGTGAGTGCACAGTTGCCCACGTACAGTTTCACATGGTGTGTGTTTGGGATACAGGTAATAGGAAATTGCAGATTAAATAGTCAACTGAACCCATTAAGAAGAGCAATGTATTCAGACAGAGTTTTTGTGAATTTGATAGTACGATTGCTTTATTGAAAGTACAGTAGTACCATTGCCAATAGTGGGATAGTTAGTGGGCTAAAACTGTACATTAGTAGTTGAGGTGGCACGCTGAAAGGCAGATAGTTTAAGTGTTTATATGTTGTATTGACTTAAAAGTGGGGCGCACTGGTAGTTCACATGGGAAAGGTGCGGCTAGCCCTTGTTGCAGCGGTGTGGGTTGGAATCTGGCCTTCGTTCTTTGCTGCAGTGTTCCTTGCTCTCTCTCCCATCCTTCCTGTCATGCTTCACTGTCCTTTCAAATATAGGCAAAAATGCCCCAAAGTTGAGGGGTATGGGGCAACTTTTTCTATACAACTAATTTGAAATGTAATGCTGAGCAATTTAAGCTTTCTATTAAAGGTTAACTTTGGTATTTTCCAAACCTAATTTCCCATGTTTTTGCGTCTTAAGCCCTATTTGCACAGGACTAGTATAACTTGGGGACCCCTTGGCTATATGTGTTGATTGTCGAGGTTGTCTTCCATTTTAATCCCGTGCAAATTTGTCATGTTTGTAATTTGTAAAGCAAGATGTCCAATGCAGATTGTCTACCATACTTTGCCAAACACAGAGGTCTTTTGATAAAAGTTTTTCTGTGTGAATCTGTAGTTTGGTGATTTGAGGTTGTTTTTAGGTTTTCTGTTTGCGCCCTGCCTCATTTCTGCCTCTTTCCCAGTCAAGAGTTGTGGAGGCTGCATCCGCAATTATAAATGAAAGTTTTGACAGCATTTTGTTTCGCAGAAAAGCTATGCTCAATTCAGTCAGAAGAGTGAAATCTCGAAAGTTAATGAGATGGATGACATGCGGCAGTGTGTGGCAGAAATAGTTCTGTTTGTTTTAACCAACATTATTTAAAAGCAAAAAGGAGGACCGATAGCCAATGGGTTTAGAGACTGCTGGTCCATCAGCAATGTCCCTCTGGATAAATAGTTTTATCTAAATGGGTGAACACTTTCAACACAGACCCTCCAACACAGTTTTTCTCCTGACCAAGGTTGAACACAGGTTGACACCTTGTTGACCAGGCCTCTCTCTTGGGAATGGACATAGATTTAATGATGATGGCATTAAACACACTACTTGAGAAGAGAGAGATAGAAATACTTAAATGCTGATAAACAAGAGAAAGCGGGTGTGTATGGATAGAAGCAGAGAAGTAAAACTAAAACTAAACTTTGCATGTTATTATATGTTATCCTGCTCTGCTTGCAGTGACAATTAGCCGGCAGATCAAGGTCACACCTGTATGAATCTCCTGTATCAGCAGGTATCACTGACCACTTGGTTGGGTGGTCTTCATTCTTAATTATGCTTATGTGTGTGTTGATACATGTGTGTATCCCGAAACCCATCAGCAGGACTGAAACACTTCTACAGGCTGGGAACAAAGTATAAAACTTTCCAAAGAAGAAATGAAATTATTTCACAGAGAAAAACAAAACTCAGTTGCTCTTTTAATCAGCAACAAATTCAACCATGCCTTAATGCATATTTAATTACATCAACTTTCCCTTTTTTTCTGATCAAAGCGAGAGGGAAGATCTCGTTAAATGGAGGCATATGGACGTTAGTGTGAAATATTGAGAAGTATATGAAAGAGGAGCCCTGTATTCCCCGGTGGATCCCTCAGACAATCACGCCAAAGAATAGAGCAGAATGAATTGAGGTGCTTGTTGTTGTTGTTGTTGTTGTTGTTGTGTGGAGAAAATCCTCTGCTCACCAGTAAAGCTATTATCCCATACTACTGAATACAATATAATTTCAGTTTTATTGATACTCTCAAGAGCAATTTGGCAGGTAGTGTTGGTAGCAACAGAGCAGCGTCTCATCCCACCTTGTTCACATCAACAAACAACAGATAATGCAATAACACACTGTATTGTAATGGTAGAAACAGTGGAGAAACACCTTACACCAGTGCTGGTTTGGTGTTATTATCATGTGCTTAGACTTGGTGCTCATATCATTTAATCTCAAATGCCTTCAATAGCTTTCTACTATTAAATGTTGTTTTTCTGTCAAATAGATGAAGACATCTTTGCCAAAAACGGTTGATGTATACACTTAAGTTAGGGCTGTTGTTCTAAATCAATGACTTGTTACACCGTTTGATTTTAATTCATAGAGAGTGATCAATGTTTCAAGACAAACGAGGTTGGCACTTGGCAAATAATTTTGTTGCGGGTTTAAAACATTTTCTCCATTTTTAATTGCAGCAGTGTACATTCCCAGCACACTCTCAAAGCACCACTTCTTGCTTTGCTACAGCCTTAAAGGCCCTGAAAAGTTAAAGGGACAGTTCACCCAAACTCCCCTTACCCCTTACCTCTTACCTGTAGTGCTGTTTAACATTCAAGATTGTCTTGGTGTGAAATTTAGAGTGTTGGGGATACTGGCTATAGAGATGTCTGCCTTCTCTCTAATATAATGGAACTAGATGGCACTCAGCCTGTGTGCTTAATGCACCAAAAAAAAAAAAAAAAAAATACATTTGAAAAACTCAATACCAATGTCTCTTTCCAAACGTATGTTTGTGCTATAAAAACAAATGTTAACCTTCTAAATTTTGTTTTATTTCTTGAGTTTGAGGTTTGGTATTTTAATGGCAGATTTGGATAAGTAAAATTATGTGCAATGTTGTGGTAGAGGCATTACACAACAACACAACATTAAAATATCATTGTTAAATCAAGTGTCATTTTCTTTTTACTGACTAATTCATTTCTCTGCCCAAAACTGGCAACAGACTAAAAACAGTCCCAATGTGTTTGCAAATGAAAAATAAAGTGACCTGCTAAAATTGCTATTTTTCTTTTCTTTTTTTTTTTGCTAGCACAAACCTTGGCTTATCTCTGACCTCTCTCTCTTTATCTTTCATCCTGTTTTGGTCACATGTTTACACACTCCTCTCCAAGGGTGCACTTTTTACTGGACATGGGGGGGACATGCCCCCTCACTCCAGGTAAGAGAAGATCTGAGTTGATACAAACCGTTGATACATTCATTTGAGTTTCCTTATGTGGGCTTAAAGCAATAAGCTTGCAGAGCAGCAGTAAGTAGTGAGTTTTTGCCTAGAAAATTTGATGGGTCTAATAAAAGACGCTAACAAATTGCATTATGGGAATGCAGTGTGAGCTTTTGTTTTTTTCCAATTCTAGTGACCCCAAGTGAAGATATTTTAGCCTCTACTGCTTTGGTCTTTTGGGGGGTAGCAGGGTTGACCAGTGGTTAGCACTGTTGCATCACAGCAAGAGGGTATCGGGTTGTTCAATGAAGAGTTGGAGCTACCATGTTCTCCTGTGTTACTGTGGGTTCTCTCTGGGTTCTCTGTCTTTTTCCAGCAGTCCAAAGACATGCTGGTTAGATTAACTGGTGACTTTAAATTGCCCTTATTGTGTAGATGACCTGATGTGACTTCAGCAAGATGACCTGACATGACTCTGATCAAATTTGGTTAGATAAGGAGGAGCAATTGTTCCCAGTGCTGATTATATGAAAAACAGGAAACAGCAGCTTTCGTGATGAGAAGTACCTACAGTACCTACAAGGCTTGTTTGTTAGCTGCTACAAATTGTCATGATGTACCAGTTCTTTGGCTTTCTCGTGGGTAAATCTATGTCAGCCAGGATAGGCTTCAGACCCCCCGCGACCCTGAATAGGATAAGTGGTTACAGAAAATGAATCCTTCGGTTTGACCACTGGTTCTTTCATCCGTCACCTAACCGGAGTTGCCCTTTTAAGATTACGAAATTGCCCATAATGCATCACTATAAATGTAACAAGCTCTCTCTGTACCACAAAAGTCAGTTGTCACTCAATTCACGAAGAACTTTGCTGCTGTGAATATGTAAACCAGTCCTTGAATATAATTCACTTTTTGAAATGAGATTTTCAGAAACAAATACTCTCTTACGTTTGATTGCAAGGGTCAGAAGTCCAGCAACTCTGGTAGTATCAAGACTTATTTTATTCTTCCTATATTTTGGGGGAAAAAAAAAACAATATAAAAATTCTAAATTGTGTTTTTGCCTGACTTTCTGGTGTAGTGACGTCTGAAGCACAGTGAAAGAGGCATGTACTTTTTTTACATAAAGAGCTGTGTTAGATGAGCTGTTCATATTCACCATAGCAATCTATTGTCTACTGTGGAAGTAAGGTTATTATCTATGATCTATACTGCTGACATTCAAAGATTATTAATTGCATGGTCGTAAATGAATGAATTCTTTATGCATGTACTGGCTGATGTTACTTTGTTGCCGGTCGAGGTTGCCACTTACACTCTGTTAAATGCTGGCTCCTTTGGCTGTGATGTCAGCCTCCACAGCGGTTTAACCTGTGAGAAGTGTTTGTGATTAAAGTCATTTATAGTGCAGGTCTTTGGCAGGAGGCAGAGAGGTGAATCTCTGTTTGAAGCTGTTGATTCTTGGCCACATTTTCAGCCGTACAGCGTTAATCACATCAATGCAGCCTTTTGTTACTGTGTACGTGTGTGTGTGTGTGTGTGTGTGTGTGTGTGTGAAAGGTGTGCATGTCTGTTTGTACGTTCGATGATTACTCATGTTCACACATGAGCTAACTCTATATGTGGCATCGCTGACAATAGCACCGTTGACTGTGTATGTACATGTGGAGCTTTGTATTTAATGATGTTTTATGTGTGTGTGTGTGTGTGTGTGTGTGTGTGTGTGGGAGTGGATTTGGCCCTCTCTCCTTTGTGATTGTGACTTTATTAAAGGTGTTTGTTCTGTCGGATGGCAGAGACACAGAGGAAGCTAAAATGGAAAGCACATAATCTGCACATTATACACATCATGTGTCAAAATATAGAAGAGTGATTTATGTGACAATCCCAATCCATGACATTTTGCTGCTTTATGGTATCAAAATGGAATGATAAGTATCATTTATTATAAGCACGGCATAAAATTACCATGAGCTAGTAGCCAAATGCTGCTGAATGGAGGATTTGGTTGTTTATCTTTCTATTCCTTCATCCAAGGGAACATTATAAAAATATCCAGTGAGACATTTCAGCTAATATTGAGTCTTAAAACAAGTAGAGAAAAACGTTAGTGAGAAAGGCAAGTTGTTTATGGCGCAAATTTGCCTATTTCAAAAGTTTTCTTTAGTCAGTAAAAGGTGAAACTGTACAGGAAGTTGTAAGAAACTGTAGTTATATACAACTGCATTGGCAGTGCACATGTAATGCTGTAGTTCCAATACAGTGTTTTATGGCTCTGAAAATTGTTTCAGAATCATTCTTGGAAACAGTCTCTCCAGATTTTAATTTTAGTCACACGTATGAGCATCTTAGAGAAGCAATGATTAGAAGAGTTTAGTGCAAAACCTGTCAATCAACTAAATGAATCATCCATCCATCTGTTATCCATAACCACTTATCCTGTTAAGGGTCACAGGGCGCTTGAGCCGATCCCAGCTGACACTGAATGAGAGGTGGGGTACACCCTGGACAGGTTGCCCAGCTTGTTCTCATACCCAAGTCGTAATATACTGATGCTTTGTCTCGCCCCCTTGGTGTGTGATACCAACACCAAAGGCACCCTTTTGCATCTCTTCAAGACACACTGGGCTTTCAACTGAGTCCAGTGTAAGGGTCAAACATACAGACTTTCACAGACTGCTGTGCATGTCCCATGTGAAAACAGATATCAACATTGCTTTAACATAGCTTCTTCTTCTATGTAACTTATGTAGGTCACTCATGCCACATTACGTACTTATTCATGCATTCATTCATTCATCTTTTAACCGCTTCATCCTCTTGAGGGTTGCGGGGGGGCTGGAGCCTATCCCAGCTGACACTGGGCGAGAGGCAGGGTACACCCTGGACAGGTCGCCAGACTATCGCAGGGCTGACACATAGAGACAAACAACCATTCATGCTCACATTCACACCTATGGACAATTTAGAGTTATCAATTAACCTAGTCCCCAATCTGCATGTCTTTGGACTGTGGGAGGAAGCCGGAGTGCCCGGAGAGAACCCACGCTGACACGGGGAGAACATGCAAACTCCACACAGAAGGGCTCCCATGCCCGGGATCGAACTGGCAACCCTCTTGCTGTGAGGCGAGAGTGCTAACCACCACACCACCGTGCCGCCCATTACGTACTTATTTCAACCCAAAACACGATGTTTTTTTTTCCTAACCTAACTTAGTAGTTTTGTTGCCTTAACCTACCTGTCACCGTTTCACAAAATGTCACCCATGAGAAAACTATGCGTCACATACAGATACTAAAGGATGCCTTGTGAGTCCATGTGAGACACCAAAGGGGCATGACAAAGTGTTGTATTTGCCAGTCTGGATATGAGAATGGGTTGGGTTGCCATACATTCACATTGCTGACAGAGAAATACAACAGATCCTTACAGTACATTCACACCTAATGGCAATTTTGAGCCAACAATTAGAGTTAACAATTAACAATTAATGTCTTTACTGTGGGATGAAGCCAGAGAACCCAAAGAAAACCTCTGCTAACATGAATAATGCAAGCAAACCCCACACTGGAGGGCCGATGTCATTACTGAAATCTATTAAATACAAGTGGCAGTGTATTGCAGGAATTGTTATCCTGCAAGCAACCTGTAAATGGTGTTCCAAAACAAGAAAACACCACCTATAACAAAAAAGTGACATTTTAAGAAAGTAGTCTTTTTTTCTCATTGATTTTAATTTAATTAATTCAATTAATTATAATGGGTATTTTGCAGTTTTATACCTGGAGGAAACAACAACGTCAACAACGTTGCAAAGGCTGGTGTTGTTCTTACCTCATTAGTCTGGGTGTGTACCACAGAAGCGGTTTTGAGTATTTTGCCAGGTGTTTTGTCTGTCTGTAGCATCACAGCTGGGCAAGATGCAGTCACAGAATACTTTACAGATGTGTAGCTGAGATCAAAATTAGGTTGAGATCGAAGATGGGTGTGGTCCAAACAAGTGGGCAAGCAATGGGGATGGGGGGATGAGGTGTAGAGGATAGGCCATTGGTACCCCGATTTAATGCCCCTGGACCACATTTGTTTTGAGTGCCATATCACGGCTGGAGTCATCCCATTGTAACATTGTCTCTGGTGTTTATGTTGAGTTTGTTGAATCCCTGCAACACATACTCACTTGTACACAACACAACCATTAGTGGGGCTATGGTTAGGGTTACTAGGAATTTACACCAAACAGGAGACGTCAGTGGTTGCCTCTGTTTGCCTGTCACTGTCTTCAGTACCAGCTGTCCTGCTTTCTGGCACAGCTCCTGGTCACCAAACTGAGTAATAGCAGGAAATTGATGTATGTAAATAATCATTGGGTTAACTAGATAAGAAGAATACACGTAGCAAGAAAATGGTAACTGACTGATTTTATAACCCCTGCCCAATGTAGCTCTGCTGTACACAGCAATTGTGAAACTGGGGAGCTCATGGTAAAACTGGGTGCCTTGACTGATCATTAAAGAGGTCAGTGTGGATTGATACATTTGTTAAAATGGAAGCGCCGGTCTTAGATTAATGAGTGAGGAATGACGTGGTAGACTTTTTTTTTCTATATTCTACACTTTATGACTAGCTGGCAAGGTAGTCAGGCATTTAGTAGTCTGGGGCCCTTTTAGTGGCATTTTGGTAAGGAACCGGAATCAGGGCGAGAGAGACAGGATCCGGAATTTGATGGATGCGCCTTTCTGTCAAAATAAAAGCACCAAGCTAATAAAAATGCGGTGAAACTTTTTTAATTTAAAGAATATAATTTACAAGAAAAGCCCCAAGCCATTAAGTTAACCTTTTTCTTTTATTGTATTTAACTGTATTACAAGTTATTGTCTATTTCAATTGTCTGTTTTATTTAATAGGCACTTGATCCTAGTTTTGTACATTATACCTGTAGTTTGTAAATGCATCTTTTCGATAAAGTTTGGGGTGGTGGGGGCGGAAGAGAGAGGAAAACTGCGTGATGCTCGCCATGTAGCATGCTCTATAAACCACAACAACAACAACAACAACAACAACCACAACAACAACAATATGGCATCGCCAACATCTCTTTACTTTGGTGAACCCTTTTACTTTGGTGAATTTGGTGAATTCCGGATCCGCTCTCTATACCAGAACTAGAATCCAGACAAAATTCAGAGTGAATGGAAACGCGGCACTTCAGGGTAGGCATTTAGCGGGATCGTGTTGTGGCTGTAATCTGCTAACATTAGCAGCTTGTAGACTACTGATCGACTCTTTCTTAGACAGCAAAAACACCACTTTTTCATAGAGGTGTTAAACTGGTTTGAAGTTCAGGATAAAGTGGGATGTTTGGTAGAAATGTTCAGCCATCAGCTCCTTTTCTATGATCTCTGCGTTGTTAAAAGTGGACAAAAACAGAAACAACACACCACAAATGGTGTGCTCTCCCAGTTACATTTTTCCTCCTAAAGTGCATTTTTAAGAGCATTACCCCACAGTGTCTTGAACTGATCACACACCTGAGTAAGATTATGCCCACCCCAACGTTTACCCTCCTTTTTAAACCCTCTCTCTGTGGTTATCTCAGGGCCTGCTGCACATGCTGGACGCCCAGAAATGATGGCATGTAATTGAGCCGCTGTAATTTGTAGTGATTGACCCAGAGGGCTGGCTATTAGCAATTGTCAGCTGTAATGATAGATACCTTTAGCATTACAGAGCCGTCCCCAGTGTCCGCACCCGCTTAACTTGTTATTTATAGATCATGTCAGGCCTGTAATAAACATAAAGCATAAAACTGCAGCTAATGTGCCGCTAATGAAATCTGGACATGAGCAACTTTATGAATTGAAATAATTCACAGGACTGTTTCAGTGACACTGGGTCCCTCTAACTCAGAAAAGGTTAGCAGTGTGTGCGTGTGTGTGTGTGTGTGTGTGTGTGTGTGTGTGTGTGTGTATGCAGAATTTCCTTGCTCATTTGCAATTTGTAAATGGACAGAGTAGCACAACTACAATGCAATCAATGAGATGGAGTGTGTCGTGTTAAACTGTTACTCTGCCTTTGAGTAAGTGGTTGAAAAACTATATTCAGACATTTTTTTAACCAAAGGTGTGACCTCCATACACTTGTGTCAGGAGTGCATTACATGGAAGCCATGTTGGATCCTTGAACATTCCTTTCAGATCGCCATGGCTTTTTGTTGAAAGAGCTTTCACTGTGACAAAGCTGTGAACTTGATTGCTGGATGGGTGGCATGTTAGAAATAACAGTTTAAAATAAAATATTCATTGCTCACCTTCAAAAACATAAACTATGCAAAAAAACATCATTATATTCTTTTAATTGCTAATTTGAGCAGCTTGAATAGCCTCAACTCAAACGTAAAATGGTGCTCTTCTTATTTTAGAACTGTCGCAGCACTACTGAAGTAATGTTGTTTAGTTAAATGTAATCCACCATGCTGTGAAAAGGAGTTTGTGTTACAGTGTGTTTCGATGTGTTATCCTGGTTGCATTTTGCTGTGTGTACAGTAGCATTAAAATCACGGTCTGGAGAGCAGAAACACAACACAGGAGCTGTCTGCCACCATTTCTTAGGATGGTGTTAAAAAAAAAAAAAAAAAAAAAAGAACGTTTAATTACGAAGAGACAAAAACACAGCTCTGTTTTTATCTCTCCCAGGTGTAAGCCTATAAGGGATCATGCTTTTGGTTGTGTGTGGCCATGAGTGAGTAAGTGTGTGGTTGCGTTAGTGTTTATATCTGTCCGTCCGCAGCTTATCTTGCAAACTACTGGACCTATTAGCCTAATACTTTGTGTGCACATTTATGACAGAATGCAAATGGACCTAGCATGAGTGCAGTGATTCAGCATTGTTGAAAAACCTGTTTTATTGACTGTTTTATATGATCACTGACGGCCGACTCCTTATCCTCTTAAACGGCCAGTAGGTTTGTTTTTTAGAAATCAACAAGCCGTACTGCCTGTTGCATGCCACATTTGGCCTTTGTTGTGGCACAAAAACTGACATCCATATAAAGGTTTGGTCACATATAGGAGTAAAGCAACTGCAGATAATTTCATACCCAATATATTATATTCCACATAAGTTAGGCACAATACAAGATGAATAGATCACAATTTTTTATTAATACTCGTCACCATCTTGACTGTAAGCGAGCCAGAAGGGACAATTCCACCAGGCACAGCTGCACCACGTACTTGCTGCGACCTGGATTTGTTCTGTCTACCACACAGCATCACACTACATCAGGAGCATTTCAGAGGATACTTTTACCATAAGTAAGTAGGCTATGTAGTTAAATTGTATCTTTATTCTGTCTGTTTTAATACAGTTAAAAGTCCAGTTGTGAATGACAGGGATCAAAAATTTGTGGCTGCACGTTCTTAAAAATACATTCATCCTCATAATTATATTGTTTCTTTTAAGCGGCGCTGAGGCACATCTACTGGAGTCACAAGAATTGTCTAGAGTGGCTGTCACTAGCCCAGGCAGCCTGAACATGGCCGTCTCTCAGAGATCTAAACTCTACTGAGTGCACTTTTCTAGTTTGGACAGTTTGTTTTGTTGTGTGAAATGTAGCTTAACATAAGAGGAATGTGGGAATGTAGTCAAAATTTGAGTGTTTAACGGGGCACTACACCCAATTTTCAAAATTTATAAATGCCATTCCTATAGTCTAAGACCGTCCAAAAATATAACTACACATGAACAACTCTCCCAAATCCAAAAACTACAGTGCAAATATTCAAATTTGTGATGTCATAGGGTATAAAGTTTGGAACTGATCCATAGACAATGAATGGTGAAAGATATTATAGATGACACTGAGAGCACCCTGAGGAATGTTCTGAGTACATGGGGACATTTTGTCTTCCAGAACTGAGAACACCACAGTAAAATAAAGCTCATTTGGGTATAAAAAAGAAATCAAACATTCTCTGGGTCCACAAAATTAGTTCCCCAATTACTGTCTATGGAGCAGCAAATTGATGACAACACATGTTTGAGATTTACTTCTCTGGTTTCTGGCTTTGAGGGAGCATAGCTCATGTTAACAAGTATTGATAGAGTTTCCTGGGCCATGGAAATAACATACTGACATTCTGAATTTAGGTGGTGTTCCCATTTAAACTCCTCCCTGTAAGGTCTATTCTTTGTTCATACTCAATAAATCATATTGTTGATATTAGTTAATATCTATTGCTTTCACTTTGATAGGAACATATTTATACATGTTCATTCATTCATCTCATTGATGTCAGATTCTAATCAAAGTCTCTCCTAATTGTTTGTAACATGTAAATTTCTTTTTTACTTACATACCTGGAGCCACCTGCAGTCTCCTGTTTCTCAGAGCACAGCACTTAATTTAACACAGAGCTCACACAGCTTCATATAAATCGTCCGACACACCACTTATAACCAGTAAAAGTACTGGCTCATGCACACAGTGAAATACTTTTTAAAACTTCTGAACTTGAAAAAAAAAAAAAAAATTGAATCAAGTTTCCTCTTAATCCCAATAAATGATGTTGTGTCAGTGGAACTGCCGTTATCCCAGTTTATGTAAGTATCCGGACTGCTTTTGTCATAGTATTTACAGCATGTTGCTCGCACATAACTGTATCCATAAATGAACAACTGAAAACAACCTTTTCCATCAACAGGTTAAACATTCAGTTAACAGACAATAAAACTTTGAAACATGTTTTTTTAGGTATAGGTTATATAAATAACTTGGGCTATTTCATAAAATGATATTAATTTACTGTTTCTTCTGGAGAGTTTGGATTGTCTTTTCAGCTCATTTATTGTCTTTGGCTTTTAAACTGTTAAAGCAGGTAAAAAATATTGATGTGATGTGAGTTGGTGTTGGCCATAGGTCTATTGATAGAGGTCACCACAACTCCAACTGCTATATTTCAAATAGTGCAATATTTTTACCATTTTAAATAATTTCCTCTGCTAAATGCCAAATCAGGAAGTGTTGCTCAAAATGCCGGCAATGCCAGTTGTGTTGCTTGGTTCATATGAGTCATTAATTTTTAAGCAAACTAGATAAAATGTCTGAATTCATGTGTCCTTTGAGCCTAAAATCACATAAATTGCTACAGATAAAGAGCAACGCTTTCTAATAATTTTGGAGAAAAACACAAAATATCCCCTGAGCGGTTCAGCTTCCAGTGAGCTTTCCTCAAGGTAAGCATGCTATCTAGCGGAGCGTACTTGTGTGTTTGGATGTTGTTCAGATCAGTGTATTTTCCATCGTGTGCCGTAAAAGCTGCTTATTTGAGCTGCTGTCCACGCTGTCTTGTATTTACTCTGTGCGGCTGTGTTTGCGCACACATGCATACAATAGTGTGTCCGTGCGTGTGTCTGAGAATGTGTGTGTAAATCTCCTGCTGCCGTTACCCCCTCCCCCCAGTCTTATTGCTTTCTTGAAATCCTGTTGATTCGCTCAGTCCCCGAGGCTAGAGACCCATACACAGCAGATGTTCCACTGAAAAGGCCATGAATGTTTAATCATTTGTGTTATTGATGCCGCCTTTTTGTTTGTTAGCAAGTGTGAGCGACTGTTAGGGTCTTATGTGTCTATTTTTGCATGTTATGCATTCGTCTGGGCATGTATGTGTGGCAAAGAGAGACATCTTAATAAGTTCACAAACATCGTCTTCTCCATTTATGTTTAAAAAATTATTTTTACCTCATGTGCCCTGCAATGAATGAATAATGAAGTCTATTAAAAATGTTATTCAGGATCACTATTGAGTGCGCTGTGTCAAATACCACATCAGTGCACTCACACAAAACAAGACAGTCTTTTTTTTTTGTCAAACAGAAAGTTAAACCTTACTTTCCCCCGATCATGAATGAACAAACTGGGCTCCGTCTCTAAACTGTGATTTGTTGGACTTAAAGCTGCTGTTTTAGTATTTGAGCTGACAGCCAGATTTGATCATAATTAGACAGCATGCCGTGGGCTTTGATTGGCACGGTAATTGGATTGTCATTGGGGCTGAAAAGCTATTATCTTAGGATCATGCCCCATGAAATTTGTTGGAAAAACTTCTGTGGCCGTCATTAAGTCGGCCATCTTGGGGGCCTTCGCAAATGAGCTTTTTTTTCGGCGAAGGAAGAGAGTGAGAAGAAGGGAGGAGGGAGGGGAAAAAAAAGGAAAAGGTACCTGTGCACCGCTGGGACCCTTAGATCCTTCGAATCGCAGCGAAGACAATCTGGGCTCTATTGATTAATGATATTAGCATAGCAGGTAGCGCTAAGTCGAAAAGCGGCGTGCTGGGTTATTGCCCATCGCTCTCGCCCACTCGCCAGTAAAGGGGGTGGGGGTGGGCGGGGTGAAAAGGGGGGGCACTGAGTGAAGGAATGGGATAATGAGAGAGAGGTGAGCCTGGAAGGAGTGTAAGGGAGGGGAGCGATGGGAGGAAAAGGGGAAACTGCAGGGTGGCTTTTCATTTGCAATTGTTTATGTAAAGTATCAGGTGCGATGCCCATTTTAGAGGAATAAGTAGCAATATGAGGTAATGAAAATGAGAACAGAGATGTGAGAAGTGAAATAGGTGGCATTCCTCAAAGCCGTTCAGCAATTAAGTCAACTTGCATACCTCTGAAAGCTGGAAAAACAGCAGCAAAGATATCTGACTCCCAGTTTCTCACATTTTCTCTTTGTTTCTTAACACTCCAGGGGTCAAAGTACCCCCATTTCTCCTGCCCTTTCGCCCCCACCCCAAAACACACACCCCAAACTGCAAGCCAGATCCAGCGTGCTGAGTGTACATATTGAAACATTACTACAAAATTTCCAGAAATTAAGAAAACACAATCAGATCAGAATCAGGCCTTGATGTCTACAACAAATTTTAGTTACTGGTAAAATGTACCGGATAAGAGTTTTAGAATAAATGTTAATTACAGCCTCTAGTTTGCCTGCTTTTCCAGAATTTTTTGACAAAGTTACACTGACTTTTCAATATACTCATTTCCAGCTTTGATTGTCACTGCACCCGAACCTTGATCCATTTCATGTAATACTGACATTCTTAAATCATTATAATGGATAAGATACAAAAGAAAATGTGAGTCATTTTCCACTTCTCTCAAATCAGCTCACACATTCCTCCTGAATATTTTCAAATCTGCCAAACTCAACAGCCAGAGGAAGAAAATCATCTCTCAACTGTGCGACTAAGGATGAAAAAACTAAAGCCTCTAGTCTTTAATGTAAGATGTAACCACTAAATCAGTGCCAAACTTGTGGTTAATGTGCATAATTTTTGAGACAAAATATTTTAAAATTATTTTCTTTAAATCTGAATTGACTTGAATTGTTTCTGCATGCTTTCTGTTAACAGGATGGTAATGACATGCAAATTTGTCTCCAAATTGAAGCTAACTTCAGTGTTGTATTGCCATTATATCTTATATTATATGCCATTATGGCTTATAGGTTATTTTATTTTAGATTTAGAGGCATTGAATTGAACTACAGAGGTATTTTCCTCTCCAAAACAAACCGATACAGTGATTTAAACCAGTAAAAAACACGGATCAAAGCAGTTTCACGTTACAAATCAGTGTATCTTTGAAGCTGTTTGACATGTTGTAAACGGGTCCACCACATACTGATATGTACTGCCTTTTTTTTCTGATACCTTAAGATCCAGACGTTCAGGAAGTTTATACTGGCAGCAGAATTATCTGCAGAGGTCTCTTTTTCTCAAAAAAAAAAAAAAAAGAAAAAAAGGACTCTGATTTAAACAGTAAAAACACTAAAAAAGATTTTTCACATTACAGATCAGTGTTTTCTGATGCTACTCGTTGCAGATTGGCTTCCAACTACAGCGGCTGACACAGTAACATGAATGGGCCTATCTAGAGCCAGTGTTTGGTTTGTCCATTCTGGGCTACTGTAGAAACATGGGGGTGAACATGGATCTGGCGATAAATGAGGATCTGCTCCTATGCTGATACATTAATGGCCTTTTTAAAGGTTACAGAACGCAGCATTTTTTTTATTTTCAGGAGATGATACATTTAAGAAAATATTTAGTTATTATATTACATTCCATTCTGCTAATATAACCCCCGAAATCCTACGCACTGGACTCGAAGCCTACTTTGCATTAAATCAAATTGCAGAAAGAAAAGTATAAAAGAAATCAATGAGTTTTGGATACAGTCAGCGTGGTAACTGTATCTAATCCAAGATTTGACCGTCTGAATGTTCTCTTGGAGTTCCCTTTCTCACCTTTCTCAGTTAACAAATGCATGCAAGTTTTTAAAACACAGAAACACCCGGCAATAGACTGCTTTACCATTACCAGTAGACCACAGCCAGGTACACAGCTTTCCAGTAGACCAGCATGCCTTTTTTTTTCTCTTGTGTCACATTAGACATCACAGCCAGGCCAGACAGCAGGTTAGTAAATAGTAAAAAACAGCATGGAGGCCAGTGAAAATGTTATACTGGTTACTTTTTACAGTATATCTCTTACTTATTCAGTCGTTCTTTCAAACTTGGTGCCGACTTAATTTTGAACAATGTCCAACTACTGCTCAGACAGAGAAGGACGTTATTTTGTGATGGCCCGTCAGGGTGTAGCATCAGCTAAGGGGCCAAAATTAGCAACTCCACCTGGGTTTCATATGTCCATCACTGCTGATCGGAGCCGATTGGAGCCGGGGCTGATAAATACCTGTGCATACTACAGAGTCATTTGTCCTGGGAGTGAATGCCAAATGTAACCCTTTCCATTAAATACAAAGACAGATGTTAGTGGGTGTTGGTGGAGGGTTTTTTTGTCCAGCAGGAACAAGGCTTTAGAATCACTCAAGAATTGGCAATGTCCTGTACAATGGGGTGGCAAACAGTACAGTTAGCTTCATGTTGCAGCTAACCCTGATTCCATAATGACTTCTTTGGAACTTAGAATACAAATTTAGGAATAAAACTTGACTTGGGACTCGTTTGTCTTGATGTAAGACTTGACTCTTTTCTTTACTGCAGGGTGCTGAGACTTTCTTGGGACTTTCAAAGCAATAACTGTGTTCCAACTCTTGTTTACACGAGCCCTCACTCACAGACTGAATTTGATTGAACTGAAGAATTCCGCCTTTATGTTTCAGATTGTGTGTGTGTGTGTGTGTGTGTGTGTGTGTGTGTGCGTGCTTGTGTGAGAGAGAGAGAGAGAGAGAGAGAGAGAGAGAGAGAAAGACAGAGAGTGTGTGTGTGTGTGTGTGTGTGTGTGCGTGCATATCCAAGTACACTGTCTCCATGCCTCAGGCAAATGGCTTCCAAATTGACATTCCCACCCCTCAAGGCCAATTCCTGTGCTGTAAATCCTCTGGGGGCCAAGAGGTGACAACATGGCAGCACTGTTCCACACAGAGAAATGATGACATTAATATACTTGAATAAAACACAGTGTCATGCATTAGAGAGCATTATGTTATGCCATTTCTTACATAAAACTCAAGGGGAGTGAGTGTGTTTGTGTGTGTGTGTATTTTGCAAATGTACTACCTCTGGTTTATGATATAGGCTTTCTGCGCATAGCAGGATGTTTTGCATATGTTGATGCACGGTTTATGCAAGATAACGAATGCAGCTTTACATCATATCTCAAAGGTGTAATACAGCAGGGAAATGTTTTGTCCTGCTGATAGCAGCTCTGTCTGTGTCTCCCCTCTCTTTCATTGTGTCTGTGGGTGAAAGTTTCCATGCAGGCACTGTTGATCATGGCCTATCAAGTGTCATCTGATTTGCATTCAGTGGACGCGTCATTATTCACAACATTTGATGTCCACAAAAACACATTAGACCTCTCTGTTTCAGTGCCGAGTGGCGTTGGCCGCGACCGCCCAGACATCATTTGTGAGCCCAAATAGTCCAAATGTAAATTGATATGTAAGAAAATGCCCCATTAACTTTTTCATTAATGGTTATAATGCATTCTGAGTGTCATCCGCGGGGCGGTGCGCTTCCCTGAGCATGGCCACGCACACATGTGCCACACACACAAACAACATGGAGGCACACAAACACATTCAAACACGTGCATGCAAATACACAAGTGCACATTGATAAATATTACAGGAAATAGTGAGACACACTGAATGAGAATAATCCACACACACATACACCTTTATTAGCAAACACACATACATTCAGCTGTAGCTATTGACAATAAGTTCATTTTATATCAGTTCTTTTTTTTATGCCATTTTACTTTAATTGGACCATTATTGAAACTTCACCAGTTCTTACCGCCACAGTTCACAGCTGTTTATCACCATGTCAGCTTTATTTTTCACCACTGTTCATCGTAAATATAATCTTCATGCCTTTTAGCTCTGTGTTGGTCTCCACCATCTTCTGAGATCAACATCTGCCCCCTAGGCTGCTAAATGCTCCACTGTGTTCATCAGCCAGTAGCTAATTTTGTCTGTCTGCTGTTTGGTGCTGGGCAGGAAGTGTACAGTGGGTTTATAACATAAATGTGGGCCAGCAGAAGTTAGTCACTTGGCCAGCAAAGTCTCTAGTGCACTTACTCTGTGGGCTCAATGATGCAGAAGATCTGGTTGTTTTCTTGTCCCATTTTCATGTCTCAAGTTTGGCATTTTGGCCATCACCATTTTGGATTTTTGGGGACCAGAGGTGACCATATTTGGATGAGAGGGTGGAGGTAACCCTAACAGCTGCTAGCTTGTAAGGACAGTTCATTTACAGCTATGGTTAACTGTTTTGATGCTAATGCTAATCATCATTAGTAAAAAACAAGCTTAAAACCATTCAAACAAAACATGCTCATCAAAAAACTAGGATATGTTAGTACAACCAAAAGTTGAACCAGGCATATTTTGGTGACCAAAATGTTATAATTAACATTCATGAACTGAAAACACACTGAAACAGCAACCATTTTGGTTCTCCTATTCTCTGTAAATCTAGGGTTACCTTGTTGCTGTTACAGCAACTTGTCAATGGATGGCACCTACCTGTCACTCAGTGTGGCTACACCCTTAATTTATGCATAACTTTAAGCCTTCATAACATTTAAACGGGGAGTTTTAGAAAAAAAACTACCCCATTAATAATTTTCGTAAAGGGTAAAGGGATCAAAACCATTTTGTACCAGGCTATAAACATTTTAACATATTTTTTTCTCTTTAGTTCGGCATTTCAACATGAAGGATTGGCTCTTGGAGTCAGCCTCAAGTGGCAGTTAGAGGAACTGCAGTTTTTTTGCACTTCAGTGTTAGCTTTATTTTTCATTTCTTGAGTTTGCTGCTTGGTTTATCAGAAGAGCTTTTTTTTTTGTACTATATACAGCCGCCTGCTTTGCCAGCTTGAAACATGTTAATTGGACAGTAAAACCAGACGGTTAGTTAAAATAGGCTAAAAATGCTGACAGGAACTAAACTCTGGTACTTAAATAAAACACACAAAAGAAACAGGAAGCTGGAAGAATCTGGAATACAGACCTCAGTAGTTTTCAGTCCCTGGCTATGGTCCTTGATAAACTATCTGAAACTTTCTTTTTTTTAGATCCTTAAAGATGAGAAAGGTAAAGAGAAGAAAATCTGTGACTTGTAATTCATTGTCAAATTTTACTCCTTTATTTTCCTTTATTTCAACCTGAACTGCCTCCCACCTGTGTTTCTCTTTTTATATGTCTCTGCACACACATGCTTACAGTGTGTACACACAAATACGCCAACACTCCCACCAGCAGTCACTGCAAGAGTTAATATGTCTGTTGTTTGGCCAGCACGTCAAGCACTTATCCCTGAGTGTTTGCAGGCTGCTGAAGGGAAAGAATTAAAGGTGAGTGTGTGTAAAACATTCACACACACACACATACGCAGGTCGCTAGGCTGCAAAACCATGGCAACATTTACGGGATCAAGCACGAGTGGCAACTGTGAGAGTTGAGTTTACTCTGGTGTTTATGTGTTTATGAACACGTTGAAGCATGGAGACGGCAGATAACTTAGCACAATAACTAAGTTGGCTACGGAGTAGAGAAAAACAATAGTGCAGATAATACAGAAGAGCCTGCTGCACTCTCAGATCCATGGGTGCTTCATGTGTTAGACAAAGTTATTATCCAGTCAGTTATGGTATGCATCATGGGAAAAAATTGTATGGTAAATAATGAAAACAAAACAAAAAGATTTAAGTGTTAAATTTTGTCTTTCAGTGGCCTCCACTATATTCATTTTTGTTGATGCTTCCCTTTCTCCTGCTTTGTTCCCAATAAATGATGATGCAGATTTAGATTTAACCTTAGATCTTTAACGATTTGGTCAAACTTTTATTAAGAAAAGTTGTAGTGCTATTAGTATTAAAATCAAGTATTATTCATCTTTATTCACAGAATATTGTGACCCTTTTGAGGCACTGGTAGGGAGTAGGGATGTACCCAATTCCGAATACATTATTCCAAAAAGCAAAGAAAATGTGATGGAAACATATAAATCTAATAATTAATTCTACCCAGTGTTGCTCTTTAGTATTCAGGGGAAAAAATAGTGATTGACGTGTCAGTGTGTCAGCCTTTATGTTCTGCTGCAGTGCTCTCCGATGCTGTAGTGCTGTGTGTGTGCGTGTGTGTATGTGTGTGTGTGTGTGTGTGTGTGTGTGTTTGGAAGGTGGAAGATGAACTACAATGTTTCTGCTAATTACTAATAACTTACTCAGACCACTGCTTTGTCACTTCTTGACTCACCCCTCAAACCACCACCTGATATTTTCTAGTAAGCTTACCGAACCTACCATGGATCCACGGGGTGGACCCATGGCACGCATCATAGCTCCCTGCCGTCACTCAGGGAAACTCAAGAGAAGCAACACAAAAACCTCGGACTAGATGCATAAAACTCTGTGTAGATTCATGACTAAAACGGTGTGTAAGCACAAAGACAGAAATGTGCATATGCATTCTCTTTATCAGATTTAAAATAGCTGTGCCTTATTTAGTTTTATAAATCTCAAAAACTGTGGCGCTGGGTGCACGGACACAAACCTCATTTCCACACTCACAGTTCACCATAAATGGATGGAGAAATGCCCATAAACATATGTTTGCATATCAATACGTGTGCCCTTCCACCATTCATTAGACCTGTCGATGAGAAATATGGTAGAGAAAATGCAGTTGTACTCACTGTGTTGCATCGGCATTGCCGAGGGTTTCCAATGGTGCCAGAGCAGCCATCATTATGCACGGCTGTAGATATTTGTAGCGTCCTTATCACTATTAATTACATCTCTGCAACCCATCATCACAGTAAAATCACAATCATCATTATTATTAAATGTCACAAGGATGAGCAATGATTCATTCATAGCACTCGTGGAAACGGACTTTACAAAGTGCTCCAGAGTAGGGGTGTAAATCACTAGTTTCATCACGATTCGATGTTGATTCTTTGGAAAACAATACATTATTTTCCGATATTACAAAGTCTGCCCTGAGACGATTTCAATATGATACGATTCAGAGGACTGCGATTGATATTAGGTGATATTAAATGCCCATTTATCACAGTCTGTTACAGAAGACGCTGCTGCACCTTTCTTTTTTACTGTTGGCCATAAAACACATAAGCACATAAATAATAAGTACAGTAAAGTTTACTTTAAACTGACTCCACTAACACAAGTTAGTGTCACCCTTCAGGGCTTTCTGTCAGAGAGACCTTTCTGGAAGAAATCTTTTCATTTTAACCCAAACCATCGTCTTTTTCATAAAACTTCAGGAATATCTGGCATAAAGACCTGAAGGAAAACTTCTCCAAACAGCCATAAAACACAGATTAACAACAAAATCATTCAACAAAAGTATCACATTCAGCTCAGTAATAACTGTCAAGGTTCAGAGACAAAAAAGTAGTTTTTTGCCAATCACCCATTATTAGCATAAGCATGTTTACATTGCAAAAATTAGCCTAGTGCCTAGCAGACTTTTTTTCCTCTACTCATAGCTTAACAAATTACAGCCGAACATTGTTAAAACGGAACAGCTAATGCTGCTGTAGTGAGAAGTTGGTGGAGTGAGATGCTTGTCCAGACAGGTAACGTTACGTTGTGTTTTATCTCGTAACAGCATTGTTTACACACGCCATGTGCTGTCTGTTGTCCTGTATTTTCTCCGAAATCCAAAATATTTCCCTTCTGCTGATTAATCCTGAGTAATTAATGTTATCCTCATCGTCTTTCTCTCGGCTGTTTACCATCTGCCTGCCGCTGTTTGACAGAGACAGACTTTCAAAATAAAAGCCTATGCTTAAGATGACGACGTCGATCGATATTTTCGCTTTGCATCGATGATATTGGATCATTGATCATTAAATCGATATATCGATGGATTGCTACACCCCTACTCCACAGGATGTAATTAAACATCACTTACAATCACTTATAGGGAGGTAAAGTAAAACAACAGAAAAAATCAAAATGAAAAATGAAGCTTCAAACTTAAAGTGTTCTGCTGAGGTCTGTGTTAATTTCCAACATTAAAAATTGGAAGTTAAGATTAATCCCTTTAATCCCTGTAACACCATGTCCTAACTAGATCGCTGTATCGCGTTACATAGGACGCTCTCTGTCCACACTGGATCCGTTGAATCGTGGATTGCCTTAACGTCATGTAAACAAACCACTTACCTAGCAGCTGTGGTTTCAGGGTAACAACTGAAAAGATAGGTGAATGCGTACTTCCTTATTATTCATACTCACAACAATACTATAGCGGAGAACTTATGGATATCATTGTTGTAGCTCTCATACTATAATACACCACCATCTCCACTTTGTAAAACAAGCTAGCTTGCTACCTTCCCACACAATATTTACCAGAAACGTAAACGAAATAAGGAAGTATCCTGCAGGTAATTCCTCATTGAACCTCGTGAATCAGCCATTCCTCGTCCATTGCAACGCTTCCAATGCAAGTGACACAATTAAAATAGAAACGGGGCATGTGACAAATGTTTAGCTCAAAACGGCCCACTGCATCGCACTTCGTGTCGTGTTGTGTTGCATCGGCAGTTAGGACAGTCCAACAGAAAACAATGTAATCAAACTGATTAAGGCACCAACGCTCGCTTGTGTCACACCTAGTTAGGACACAGTGTAACTGAAGGATACATTTTTTGTTAGGAGTTTACAGTCTTTGGATTCATAAAGCATTTTTTTTTTTCAATTTCTGAATTGATCACTACCCCCCAGTTAAAGGGGTGATGGTGGGATGATGGTGGTATGGCTGCATTTTCCTGGGTAAAAGTCATATTTTGTTTGACCCATCCACCGCCAGCTCCCACCTGCCCCGTGTGGACTTTCTTGCTCTTTATACTAAGTCAGTTGCTCTCAGCGTTGAGTATGGCTGTGGATGGGTTTACATTTGACTTAGTTGAAAGCCTGGTGTGTCTCATAAAAACAATGAAGGGTGCCTTTGGCATTGATATCACATACCAAGGGGCGTGACAAAGCGTCAGTATTTAACAACCTGTAAATGAGAAGGGCTGGGCCAACAGACATTGGCCACCAAAGCAAGGGCAGTGCAGCATCTGTCCAAAGTCTGTGTATTCATCTATATAACATTTTTTTCTGTTTATTTAATGTTGTTTATGTTGCGGGTTTGTGCACCAATAAGGCAATTGATCACAAAAGTTCTGGAGGAAGAGGGAGACTGGTATGCTCTTGATGTGGCCTTAAAAATATAAAAAGCATAATTATTCACAGCAACATTAATCAGTGCTGACTGTAGGACAGCTACCAGTCAGCGTATATGAACCTCAGCGGGTGTGGCGGCCATCATAGAAACAGCTGGATCCTGTTGTGATCATTCTTCCCTTTCCTCTTGTGACATCTCCATGCACTCAGAATAGATGAATGAAAACTGAGAAAGCTTCAATATTTTTCTTCTCTGCACTTGTTCACCCACTCCCCTTTACTCTTCCTATTAAATGTACTGTAGAGGGGGGAAGACATTAACAGAAAAATGCAACAGATAATGTGGACATTTCATGCGTAAGCTGTGTTATGAGCGATGTATTAATGGGGGGAAATTATTGTGCATTCAATTACGGCACAATGCCTTCCAGAGATGTTTGTGTGATTTGGCTGCGGCCTGCCACGGCGGGGGTCCCCCCCTGACTGATGAGCGCCCTAATCTGCTAATCTCACCAACCGGGGTGGAGGTGGGTTGAGGAGGGGTGGCGGCGGTTTATATGACAAGCGAAATGCCTCGACTCGCCGCCCGCTAACGGTGGCCAATAAAATTAAAGAGCCGGTGCGTGCCCGGGCGCGGAGGAAGACGAGAGAGGAAATCAAAGATAGATAAACAAATAGAATCATAAAAAGGCAGGGCGCTGGTGAAGTGGTAATTCAGTGGGAGTTCATTAGGGGAGAGATGGAGGAATGAGGAGTGGAGGGCTAAACTGTGGATGACATTACCTCTAATGTGGCTCCCCTGCAGAGTTTGTGATAGGGTGGCCGTTCCCGGCGAAAATAGGGTTTTTAGCATGACGCCACGCTCACAGAGACAAACTCCCACTAAATAGGATTTTTTTTTCTTAAGCATTGTACTATTTTAGTGCAGAAAACATCTCCAAATGGGATTCTCAAATGTGTTCAGGCATACAGCCAAGTTGAGACAACATGGACAAATGAGTTTTGTGGTGTGGCAAATTTGCAAGGCGCTGCAATGTTTGGAGCAGTAAACCTAAAGCAGCCAGACCACCCATCAGTTACATTCCATCAATTATAGTGTCTGATATGAAACAGAAATTGTTTTTTTTCTTCTGGACAGAGTGCAATTGTTTTCTCTAATAAAAAGCTGCTGAACATTCAATGACCAATTAACCTGTCAGCACTTTTCGATGATACTGAAATGCTCTTTTTTAAATTCATATTTTCAGCCAGTAAACATAATTTAACCTCTTAAAGGGTCAGTTCATCCAGTTTACAAAAAAAACTATTTTTAAGTCTGGTGGTATTTATCCATGCAGATATATTTGATTTATATGTTCAGGTTTTTCTTTTCTGTCTTTTTGTCTTTGAGATTTCTGCCCTCACCCCAATACAATGGAGATGAATGAAATTTCATGTTTCTGTGGTCCTCACAGCATTGGAAAATTACATTTAAAAGAAGACACTTCCACTCATCTCTCCAATCCCTGTCATTCCCCATCTCTCCACCAGATGGCCTCAGACTTTCCCACCCTTAACCAGTCACCTGACCTCCATACCCACCTGCACACCTGCTCCTAGTTCCCTCATCAGCCTCCCTATCTTAAATACCAAGCTGTAAGCCTGTGTCTGACCAGTTGTTTGGGAAAAGCAACTCTAATTGAACCCACCATGCTTCAGTGTCCTCTTTCTTGTCGTCAGTACTTAAGCCATGGTGTTTATATTGACTGTGTCTGCAGTTTTTCTGGATCAAACCTTGGTTTTAGATAGTTTAAATCTAACTTTTGAAACATTTAAGACCCCCCCCCCCCAAAAAAAAATCCATTCTTTACTATACTGGTGTGAAAATCTCTGACATCAAACCTAGACTAGCAAAGCAAACTATCTGTGCAGCTAGACACCACTGAAGGCAACTGAGATTTTTCTTTGCTGACCATTTTCTCCCACCTGGCTTATCTGTTTTATACCTCAAATCATTCACATTGTACAATCTACTTTAAATAACTCAGAGTGCAATTTAAAATCTTTTCTTCGGATTTTCATATGGATCCCAAGAGTTTGCGTAATGTGAAAGGTGTCACTCAAAATGGTGAACCTACAGAGAATCATTACGTGACTCTCCCAGGGCTACAGGGCTTTTTAGCATCTTTCAGCTCATTGTTTTGGATCTATATCACCTGCTCAGCACCAAACAGCAGACAGAAAGAGTTACTGACTAACTGATGAACATGGTGGAGCATTAAGCAGCAACATATTTCCTTGGGAGTTGGTGGTACCCAAAACAACACTACAATGAGAGTGATTATTGGACTTTCATTTATCTTGTGACCCAAAATATGACTTCAAATAAATGCTAATGTTGCTCTATGTCTGCTGAGCCAACCTGAAATCACAGAAATATGTGAAATGACCACGACCTCTTGACACTATGATGTGGTGGTGGCTGGTAATGTAATAAAATTACTTGCTGACACCATGGAAACAAGTGACAAACAGTCACAGTTTTAAACCTGTGGTTAATGCTGTGAAACTGTCACAGTTTGGTTAGGATTTGGGGGAAAAAAAAGGTTTAGTACAGGATAACGCCATCGTACATTGTACATATAAGTACATTGTGACATCATGTCACATTAGGTGACGTGGTTACAAGTAGTAGTATGTAAGTAATAGGTTAAATTAAGTTAAAATTGACTTAATTAACATTAACATTTACTTTATTAAGCTGGTTTGATAGTTATTTATCGAACAGGAAATAATATGTATTTTATAATGGGAGTTTTTCAGATGTAAAAGAGCTACCATGTGGTGTACCACAGGGCAGCTGCTTGGGTCCATCATTGTACTCTATCTTCACGAATGACCTTCCTTTTGTTCTACATCAAGCAAGAGCAGTTATGTATGCAGACGACATAACAATATAATTACCGGCAGCATCAATTGGAGAATTGTCAAGTTCTCTGAGTAGGGATCTACAATTAGTTGTGAGATGGGCACTGAGCATAAGTGACATAAGCATAAGTCAAAGATAAACCAAAGCTAAATTTGTCTATACAGGGAGTGCCCGTAGAACAGGTTGAGGAAACCAAACTTCTTAGAGTGACAGACTGTAGATTGAAGTGGTCAAAGCACATTGAAAGAACTGCTGCAGTTATGGGGAGAGGTCTTTCAGTCATCAAAAGGTGTGCTAAATTGATACCTAAGCAACATATTACTCACATTATTCAGACACTAGTTCTCACTCACTTAGACTATTGTCCAATGGTATGGTCAAGTGCGACAAATAAAGATTTGGATAAATTACAGTGTGTCCAGAATAGAGCATCACGCCTCGCCCTGAACTGCAACAAAAGAGCAAACATAACTAGGATGTATAATATCTTAGGATGGTCATTGGTGAAAGATAGGACTATTATTTCCTTGCTTTGTTTTGTAAGAAATATATCACTGTCTAAAATTCCAAATGTATTGTACAGTCAACTTTAATTTAGCAATAATACTCATAATTTTAATACCAGGCATTCAGCTAGTGGCTGTTTTTTTACTTCCAGGGGCAAATACGAGAGCACGGCAATGAACTGTTATATACAGACGGATGAGGGCGTGGAACGATTTGCCATCTGAGATTGCTTATGCTACAAGCAAAACAGTTTTTAAAAAGAGACTGAAGAAATATTTTATGCACACGTGAAATGCATGTAAATATGTGCGTGTGTGTGTGTGTGTGGGGAGGGGGGGGATACGTATGTCTGCAAGTATTTATGTTTGCATTCATGTATGTAGGTGTATGCCATATGAATGAGTGTATGTATACGCAAATGTTTTTCATGTAATGATATACACTTTTTTTCTTTCTTCTTTTCTTCTTTTTCTTTCTTTTCTTTTAATGATGTAATTCTAATGATGATGAATTTTTGGTTGTGTGGACGCCAGGTAGTTGCTATCTAGGTAGTAACTAATGGGGATCCAAATAAATAAATAAATAAATTACTGCTCACCTGTCGTCTTAACCTACTGTAGCATAAATGTATCAGCATAAATTTACAATTGATACATTCTATAGAAGTTATGCAAAAATTGCTATAAAGAGAAATTAACTTTTAACTTAAATTTTATTAATATTCGTGCTTTTATGCCTTGTTTTGATTGCAAGTAAGAGCAGCATATTGTCCATCCTTTTACTTTTCTGTACAACACTTGTACATAAGCTAAAGCTAAAAGGCATTCATTTTGGTCAGCTCATTACTTCTCAGCCTGTGAGTTAGGTCAAGATACCAAAGGTAGTTGTTCCTTGATAAACTCTACACTAACTTACCAAAACCAAAAGGCAAATGGACAAAGTTAGCAACTAACTGGGGAACATAGCTGAGCATTTAGCAGCTGAGCTAAGCAGCTAGGAGCCAGATATTTCTCTCAAGAACTAGAGGAAATGGGGCGACCTCTAGCTCACCTGGTAGAGCATGTGCCTCATATAGACTGAGTCCTTGCAGCGGCCAGGGTTTAATTCCGGCACCTTCGTTGCATATGATCTCTCTCTCCCACCTTGCCCATCTATTTTTGACCATACTATCAACAAAGGCAAAAAAATAAAAAATGAAGGATATGAAGAAGACTTACGTTTATCTGGTGGTCAAAAACACATCTCCAAATGAATGCTAATGTTGCTCCATGCTTTTTTTTCTCCTGACATACTTTTGGTTGGATGGATAGATTTATTAGAAATAAAATCTGTAACATAAAATTCTATTTACTTTTTCTGACTTTCTCAAATTAATGTCTGAGAAAGAAAAAAAATCACTGTTCCGTTGAACAGCTCATAACTTATGTCAACATTTACATTTCTGCATTCTCAGAATCACGAGCCAAAAAAAAAACCTGGCAACCACTGGCCTTGAAAATGAGTGCACAGACAAAGAAGCTGCAACTTAAAAGGATACATAAGATTTACAGAATACTGTCTGAAAATAGTGAAAAAGCAGTAAGTCCCAGTTCAGTCACAGATCTTTGCATCCCGTTTCCTAGTTTATAAATAGTCACCAAAGGGATTACAAGTGAAAGAAGTGTTTCTAACCGTACTGGTATTATCTGTCGCCATTGTATGCTGTCTACCTCTGGATGTCTTTGTGAGACGTCACTTCGTCTGTAAAGAAATTTGTGTTGCTCTTAGCGTTCTGGCGGATTTGTTGTCTGCTAGAGCGTATTTAGCAGATGAAACGTGTTGTTGTGACAAGCATGATAGAACACATATGTCGCCAAGGGCTATCCTCCCTGCCTCCCCTGTTGTGGCTACACAAGCAACTGATTGTGTTTCGCTTTTCAGAGTGTGTATGACGACGAATGTAGTCGCTGTTGTGTTATCGTGTGAGCTGCTGGTATCTCATGGCACTTTAATGTTGCCCGGAGCTCAAAGTGTGTGTATGAGTGAGACAGTGTGTAAAATAAGAGTTGCTTATTCTGTTCTTTCTCTCTGTTACAGTATTCTTACTTTCAACCTGGCATCTCCCGAGTTCCTTTCTCCCTTTTTCTCCTCTCCTCTCCTCTCCTCTCCTCTCCTCTCCTCTCCTCTCCCTGTTATCCAGCACTTTAGAGTAGATGTAATTGCTCAGACAGAGCAGGCGTTCAAAGCACTGTCGATGTAAATGCTGCTCCATGGCGGTGGCTGACTTAATGAACAGCAGGGCTCACAGCCCTCTGGCAGCACTTAAACTTTAAAACATCTATTATTGAGGCGTGAGAAAAAAACAGAGTGGCCAGCACTGACCCCTCTCTCATCCCTCTCTTTTTATATCTCTAGTCATGGGGGTGGAAGGGTTGATGTTGTTGAAAGATAAAGGTGCTGCATGCAGCATTTTTAAACTTCAGTGCATCATTGTCAAATTAATTTGTGATAACTTAGTTTGAAATGCAACAAATCAGTTTATTACATGCCTCTACTTTTTGCCTCGTCAGTTTGGCTTAAACATTGACCTTCCCTGCTGCTATATTTATATTTACAGTGGAGGATTACATCGACTCAGAAGCTTTGATAATTTGGAGTGGACAGACATATACTGACTAGTTCTTTTTGCATCTGTAGAGAGTATTCAGACTTTATGCTTTATTGCCTGTTATATTTTACTCCCTGTAGTTAATAAGAACAAGCTTAATTTGATTATGAATATGGGGTGGGAAATCCTCAATGATGTGAGGATTCCTACTCATTATAGAGTACTCTTGTGCTTGCAATAAAAAGTATGTTACATAAGAACAGGAATATAAATTGGCCAGTTCAACCATTGCTCGGTTAGCATGAACTACCACAGCAACAGCGGCTAACATCATACACTGAGACGTTCAACTGTCACACCAAACTCACACCAACACTGAAACGGCTTGATTCTGATGTTAACCCTGTTTATAACAGTTACATTAGCTGTGTGATGCTAACAGTTAGCCCTGTCAGTATGTGTGTGTGCATACAAACTGTCACCAACTGTTTCTCCAGTGCAGAGCTCACATTCCCCCAGCAGTTCTGTTCTCTCATGACTGACAGAGAGAGGGCGACAGTGGGGCAAGGCGCTGAGCAAACCAATATGCTGCTCATTTGCTCGCTACTCAAATAAGATTTTACCAATTTTAAATAGTATAATAAATAAGTAAATAAAAGACACGCTTACATGTGGGATAATGAGAGAAGATAACGCTATATTTTGAACAAATACTGAGTATTAGGGTATACATGCGCATAACTAGTGAATATGAGTTGTCACCGTCAGGATGAAGATGCATGGTAACCTTTTTGTGGACTATCCTTCATACCTTCCTTTATAACTCTGATATGAGGTGTATGTCCACCACATTCTCACCCCAAGTCGTCACATAGCGCTGCTTTGTGACTGGCCTTTCACGTCTACATATCACACGCTAGGTATCCTTCTGCATCTGCTGTTGACGTTCCAGGATACCGCAGCCAACGACATCAACAAAAGAGCATGTGGTTAGGTTTAGAAAACAAACTTGGCTCCAAGGTGAAAGTCTGTGATTTGATGGTCCCATCCCAGTAGGTCATTTGCATTTTAATACTTGATTGTTGGATATGCTGTCGTGAAACACCTTGTTGTTAAATGTCTTTAATTGTAATGTCTTTTTGTTGTCTGATATTTGCCACAAACACAAACAGAGTTTTCAAAAGGATAAATAAACAAATTAACTAAGTAATGTATTTTTTTTGTTTTACTTCAGAAAATGAACATGTTGAAAATGACTAGGACCAGATTAACTTGCTGGGAGGCCTCAGGGCAAAATTGCACTGTGGACCAACACCAACCAAAACTAAAGATTAGATAAAAAACATCTTCATTCCTCAACAAATTCATAATTAATCCAATTGCCATTACTAAACAATGAAACCGGTGTCTGTAGGGCCTGAGGGATTTAGGGATGATTAACTACCTGGTTGATAGTGCGGCCTTGAAAATATTCATGCATCACTCCCTCCAACGCTTAAATTCATCAGAAACTGAAAACTTTAGTTTGCAAACAGATGCCTGTTTTGTTGTTGTTGCCAAATTAAAGTCATGCCAATAAGTACAAGATCATCCACATGAATCTTTCAAGTGTCCTCACAAGAAAAATCTCTCATTTTCTCAGACACTTAAATTGACCAAAAGTAGCACTATCCCCAGTAGTGTGACAACGTTAGAGCACAGCAAAACCTCTTAAGAGGAGGTCAAGGTGGGTTGTTTGTGTGCACAAAATTCACATTCCATCTTTTAATAACACCCCATCTTTAATAAACTGATTGCTAAAATAAATGATGGCATTTTACATTTAATTTGTTACATTTGTATTTCTTTATTTGTTGCACATATGTTGAAATGTTATGTTTTAATTGTGACAATGCGTGGTTGGGTTAAAGCACAAAAAAACAGTTTGCTAGGGTTAGAAAAAGATCAAAGATGCTGTGGCTTAAAATACCTTGTTTGATTGTCAGCCATGGCTGGAAATGTCCTGACCATAGACTGTATATAAAGATGGACAACATTACAGCTCCCCAACAGTGAAGCCCCAAATTTAGTTAGTCAGTTAGTTTAGTTAGCGGATGGGACATGGGCCAAGCTAAAAACTCAAAGAACACATCAAATTAATGTTTTCCAAAGATGGTTTCTGTCATTTAAGATAGTTTTTTATCATGCTGCTGTATGTTCAGGTGTTAGTTCTACTGATAAGTTTGGTTTTAATTAGTTTTATTCTATAAAATGGGGATTTTACTACATGATTGACAACTGAGTGAACCAATTGAAGGGCTTGATTGGATGGGTGTATGGGCGGGAAACTTGATTCCGCAAATATCTCTACTGCACAGACTCTGGCTTGGAATGATGTCACCAGCACAAGATGGCAGCGTCCGTATTCAGGATATTTTGGCGTCACTTCTGTACAGTGAGGGTAAAGGCCCATTTATGCTCCCTTTACGTACGAAAATGTATACGTCCTTTTTAAATGATGTTACCGTCACTGCCCACATACTTCCATGTGTCCTTTACGTTGCCATGGATGTTAACCAATATATCCACCAGGGGGCAGCCCAGAGTCAAAAGTTTATGACAACAACAAACTCAAAAACAAACATGGCGACTGTGGAGGAGATATTGATAATGTACCTCTTGCATAAAAGACAAAAACAGAGGCAGCATTGTAGGAGGTGGTGGTCGGTGAGGCTGTTAAATACATCGCGACTGGAGGACGGAGAATTATTTTCTCTAGTACTGCCAATGAGAGAAATTGAATTGTTATTTCTTCTTCGTGTCTCACTAGAGCTATGTATCGGGTAGTGACAGCAACACTGCCCCCACGGTTTCTGGTGGTACTGCTCCGTTTGGCCCGTATCCTTAAGCTTTATGTAAACGTGCAGAAATACGGACGAAATGAATGTGGAACACGGACAGAAGGCTCCGTCCGTGTCCGGATCCGTATTTAACGTTGAGCATAAATGGGCCTTAAGTAGAGACATGTCCAACCTTACATTAAGACTATGCTCATAACAGGTTGTTACCTGGTGAAATACACACTTTTTTTGTTTGTTGGTCTTGAACAGTGGTCTGAAGCTTGGCAGCCGCCTCACCTAGGTGTCACACCATCCACCATCCCCTTTTTCTCCTGTTGTGAAACTCAGCTCATTTACAGGTAATCAGCTACATCACTTTAGAAATGTTCATGTATGAAACATAAAAAGATGACATATCTGTGGTTTGCAGTAATGTACAGTGCCAAGACTTTATACTGGCAATTGGACTGCCTTTCACCAAGTAGCTTTTGTCCCCTAAGTTTCACCAAACCTCAACCACAGGGGTGGCAGATCAGAAAAAAGTATGGAAGGCACTAACAAATGCATCTATTGAAATTCTGATAGCACTATGAATTTATCCTCAAGTCCCACACCAATAAAATTGGACCCAGGAGACAGATAAGACCCGCAGGACTTCTGATGAGTTGTCAGTCAAGGTCATGGCAGGGTTTCAGTTTTCTTAAAACTAGCATCAGAGAAAATGTTGGCCTTACTCCAGTCCACCCTGGCATCAAAGTTTATTCATAGTATGTGGGTTTATGGCAAGTGATAACCGAGGTTGGTTGTCCTCATTGTGAGCCTGTTTGTTCATTCTTATTCTTCTGAAGTTTAAATAAATTAACATATAGATTCAGTGATGTTAAAAGACAACACATGGCATCTCCAAGAGGAGAAATAAAACCATTGCCATCCACTGGTTAGCTTCTACTGGATGTAAATACAACCTATAAGTGCAGATGAAGTCAGAGTTAGCTTAATGCTAACCTCTCTCTCTTTTCCTCTATCTCTCTTTCTCTGGGAATACAAATTTAAAAGGCCATTATACTCCATCACCTCCACCATGCACAGTGTCACTGCCATCGCTGCAGTGTCAAGTGTCTTATTTCTGTATTAGAGGGGGAGAGATAAGTGTGTGTGTGTGTGTGTGTGTGTGTGTGTGTGTGTGTGTGTGAGAACGAATGTATGCCTAATGCGCTACCCACTGAATGTGTGTGTGTAAGTGAAAATATACTGTACAAGAGGTTAGCTGTGAGTGTGAGTGGGCCTTGCTCCGTTCTGGACGCACTTATCTCTCCTGCTGTGTAATGGATCCTACTGCATATTTGCATAAGGTATGGAGGTGATGTCATTTGGTCCTCAGAGCTGCATTTCAATGATGGTTGACTGTTAGCCAAGTGGACATTCTCTGAACAAGCTGCACCACTTAAGTTCCTTCTGTTCAAACTTTGATCAAACTTTTATTCAGGACCTCAACTAGATTGAAACGGTTAGATATGGTTTATTAGAAATATGTTGGGGTTTTTTTTTAATGTAGTTTTGGCAGTCATTCGTATGAGTCATAACAACATTGTATGGAAGCAACATTGTCATATTGCTAAATGCTGAGATTTAGTAGCTCTGCAACCAACAGGTCAAACAATGTGAGAAGTCAGTTGTTCAAGAGATCATAGATTTTGACCTCAGCCCAGTTGCCAGAAGAAAATGTTGGCAATGTCTATGTCTGCAAACCACAAATAAGCTATATTTGTATGTTTTATATGTATCATATCAGCATGGTTGCTTTTTTGGGAGTCATTGCTGTGTTTCCAGCGACATTTTAGTCACCAAGAGAAGGTGATTTAAGCGACTCATCACTGTTTTTTCATTGGGAATGGTGCCATTAAAAGTGATTGTTTTTTACTGACATATCACTGCGTTTTCTAGCAGGGGTAGCGCCACAAAAAGCAGTTGTTTTTACTGAGATATTGCTGAATTTTCTGTCACGATATTGCCATGAGAAGTGTTTGTTTTTTATGAAGACATTGCTGAGTTTTCTAGCCTGCTTAGTGCCATGAAAAGCAGTTGTTTTTTTACCCAGCCATCAATGTATTTCAAACGGGGGTAGTGCCACATAAAAAGTGTTTTTTTTTTTTTTTTATTATTATTTTTCTTATACCAAAACATTGCTGCATTTTCCGCAGGGATTGTGCCAAGGGAGGGGGTTGTTCTTTACGGAGATTTTGACAGCTTCTCTAGCTGTGACTGTGCCATAAAAACTAGGGATTGTAAACCAAAACATGATATTTTCCAAAGAATAACAAAGTGTTTTTGTTCCCGAACCTAACCACATGTTAAACCACAGCATTGTAAAAACCCAAACTTTGAACCTATTTGCTACAATAATGTTCAAATGTAATTTATCTTTGATTTACAGAAGCTTAAAATGCCAGCCTTTTTCCTGGTGATTGGGTTGTTCACCTACCATCCTTTGCTATAATTGAGTTTTCTCATACAAGGAGGAATTAGGTCACAATACATTACAGTACAGTGTGGGGTGGCACAGTGATGCAGTGGTTAGCACTGGGAGCCCTTCTGTGCAGAGTTCGCATGTTCTCCCTATTTCAGCATGGGATTTCTCCGGGTACTCCGGCTTCCTCCAGGGGTTAAAGTTCTCCGGCACAGCGCTGGATTTCCGGCGTGGCAAAGTTTCTGTCCGGCATGGGCAGAAGTGCTCTGCAGTGCGAGCATTTCACTCGCATTTGCCCCTAAAAATATATATATGTGTGAACCGGGAAAATGATTTAGGCGCACGGTGTGCAAGTAAACACAACCTAACGTTTACCGTAATTGGCATTGGATGTTTTTTCATCGATAATCAATCAAATAAATGTATTTTAAAACTCCCTCCTTTGGCTCTGATACAGCCATCTCCCTCTCTGCCTCTCGCCCCCACTGCACTGGAGTTTGTAACAATGTCGCGCCTACAGCCCCCTCTGATTGGTTACACGGCACAAGTGAGCTAGCGGTCCGGTAAGCCAGCGGTAATTTTGAAGGTAAGGTAACAGAAACCAGACAGAAATGAAAGTTGCAATAAAAATCCTCTATGCTGAAGTTTTAAAGTCACCACCACAACATTATATGATCCATTTCAATGATGACATGCTTGCCCAGAGGCGAAATTTCGACGTAACTGCCTGTTTAATTCACATCAAGTGCGATACAATTTTGCAAACAGTCTAAATGATTTAGCTTCTAAAAATAAATAGCACCAAGGCAAAAAAGAGATGTAGGAGTTGTAAGTCAAAAAGTCTGGTAACCACTGAAAGTTTAATCTTTATTTATAAACTCATTAATCTATAAAAGTTTAATCTGAAAAGTAACTACTAAAGCTATAATTGTTTTGTTCGTTTTGATAATAAACACGTTCCTTTGCAACACATACATTTCTATTTCTTCATTTTGTGACTGCAACACCAAGCCCCCCGCTCTGGAAAAGATTTCAGATTTCAGATTTCAGGCACACAGATCTTCCGTGCTCCACTGTTCCTCCCACAGTCCAAAGACATGTAGGTAAATTGGTGACTCTAAATTGTCCATAGGTGTGAATGTGAGCGTGAATAGTTGTCTGTCTCACTCTGCCATATTCTGAAAACCCATCCAGGGTGTGTCCAGCATCTCGCCCAATGTCAGCTGGGATAAGGCCACTGAAGAAGTTCCTGGTGCTATTTGGTAGCGCTGTACCCAAATATTCAGATATTCGAATATTCGTTTTTATGGGTAGGTATTCGTTATGAAAATTTGGTATTCGATATTCGTTTTTTTATTTACTTTTTTTTTTAACATTTCTTTGGTGCTAAATGTAGTCTTTTTGTTGCTGGTAAATGTAGGTTATCAATAAAAATCAAAACTTTTAAATTGCATTGTTAAAAATGTGAAAATATAGTATAGCCTACCAACGGAGCTTGTGCGCACAGCAGGCTTGAGTGCATCCGTCTGAGGCTGTGGATCAATGCCAAGTTTTACCACTTTATCACTATCCCCTCTAACTTGTAGCTGTTTTTTCGTTATCTTTTGAATTTAATATGAATTATGGAACCGTTTTTGTCAACATTTGTTTCCCCCGTTTTGTACAATAAATTATTGTTTAAAGTTTCAATACGTTTCTTTTGGAGTGCGTGACACAAGTGTGTTTTGAAAACGACCGCGGACTGTCACCTGCTCAACGCATCAGTACCTTTGGATGCCATGACAGTAATAGCCAATAATGTCAAAATATTATGTACAGTAAGGCTATAGACATTATATTCTGTTCAGGTCGGCAGAACCAGCAGCGCATCGGCTCTACAGTGCACGGCACTGCTGATGAACCATTTTATTGCAGCACAGAGTGTCTGCCAGCAACCAATTACTTGCAGAGGCTTCCTACAACTTGTTTCAACGGTTCCGGTTTAATCAGAAGACAAATTAAACAGGATGACTAGCCAATGTGAAAATCAAAAGAAAGCATAGAATAATGTACTGAAGGAGACTGTTGTGCCATCACATTTTTTTGTGGTTTGAGAGCAAAGATCCGGTCACTGCTGTGCAAAACTCTGCAATACATTTAGGTCCAAAAAATCTGTTAAAAGCCTCCCGTTGTCGGATACGACATGAAACTACTCCAGTTAGCTCAATCATGTTGTAACTAAGATATCAGCTGGAAAAAATATTTTTTTCACGGACCGTATTTTGAGTTAATGAGTTGATACAGACACCGCTAATGGCTAACAGCGGTTAGCCCAGCTAAGTATATCCAATCAGCACCAAGTAATCCCCAAGCCCCAGCCAGGAGTTTCTCGGGGCCGTTCTGAGTACCTACTCCGAGGCAGGGACTTGTTTAGTCCCTGTAAAAGTTACGGAACTCTGTCCTTCAGGGGTGGTTCCTGCGGTGGAGACACGCACCAATGGCCCCGTAAAAAGTACCCCAAAGTTCCTGTGGTGGAAACAGACCTTTAGGCTCCAGTCCTCCTGCGACCCCTAACAGGATAAGCAGTTATGGAAAATGAAAGAATATTTGAATGAATGAATGAAATACATTGTGTGTGTTCAAAGTAATGAAGCATTGTGCCACCCACTGCAACAGTGTGGCTTATGGGGTGCCGTTTGTAAAGTGTCTCACGCTGAAAATAACATCAACATTTTGCCACATTTAGCTTCAAACAATGTTTAAAAAAGTATTGTTATTTTTTTAACGTCACCTTTTACCACATTTACAGCAATATTTGTTAACTTAGAAATATATTAAATAGTTAAATCTAAATATTAAATGTGGCACCTAAATGTTAAATGTTAAATCTAAATATTAAATCTAAATCTAAATGCTAAATCTAAATCTAAATCTAAATGTTAAATCTAAATATTAAATCTAAATCTAAATATAAATGTTAAATCTAAATGCTAAATATAAATATAAATATAAATGTTAAATCTAAATATTAAATCTAAATCTAAATCTAAATGTTAAATCTAAATGTTTTGGGTGAAACTAAATATTTAGCTAATATGCAAATTCACACTGCCGGTCACCGGAAGTACCAAAATAAAAGCTTATGAAGTTGCATGAAGCAGAATTATTGCTAAAACTCTACTATGAATGATTTAGGGGGATATATTGGCAGAAGTTTAGTGTAATAAATAAGTATGTTTTCCTTTGCAGTGTTTTTGTCACCATAGAAAGAGCCATTTATATTTACAGGGAGCGGGACCTCGTTCACAAAGTCTGCCACGTTGCACCACCATGTTCCTACAGTAGCCCAGAAGGAACAAAACAAGCACTGGCTTGGGATGGCACTGGCATTTTCGCACTTGCCACCATACTTAGCAGCTTCTCCACGGTGCGCAGCATCATGAAAACACTGACTTTTAAGCTTGAAACTGCTTTATTCAGTGTTTTTTAGCACCTAGTCCATTTGTTTTGGAGAGGAGGATAATTTGGCTTCTAAAAACCTCCTGAACATTGAACACTAAGGGAATCCTAACTGGAGGTTCATTCTTGGCACATGGGATTTTATTACTGGCCAAAAGAACCATTTTTTATAGGTTTATTTATTTGCTTTAATGACCTAAAGAAAATCTCAAATAACTCACAGAGATACCATATAACCCGTACACCATGTAAAACCTATACATTATTTACTTTAACTTCAAAGAGATGAATACAAGCACACATTTCCAACCTTTTCTGTGAGGAGCAGGACAGTCACATTCTCTCTTGCAGTCTTTTTAGCTATTGTGGTTTCTGATGTCACTGTCACTGTTCAAATGTCAGCATGGTGGAGAAACTATCATGAACATGTTAAATAGTTCAGTCTACACAAAGGTCACATCCAATCAGTTTAATTGTACTTACAGTATCAGAAACTCTCTTCTTGAGGATGCTGAGCTTCCTCTCTGTGCCTCAACATCCCCCCCCCTCACTAATAGCCGTTGTCTTAATGCCAAAGTCGGGTATTTTTCAGGTTAAATTTGGGGTGGCGACGCTGGGCGGCGATATTAATCTCGCCGGCGACATCGCCGCGGTGGTAATGAAGGATGGCCGGCGTTATTTGTATCCTCGCGTGTCGAGTGTTTTGTCAAAAGTAGGCAAGTTTTGCTTGCCTGGTAGATTTGTGTTCTCCCCTGGGAGCCATGGCCCAGTAAGAGACAGCAGTTGCTCGACATAATTAGACTGGGAAGGTCCTTGTAAACTCATTAATATCTCGCCCAGGCTGAAAGGGCTGGCACGCTGGTGGTTCCTTGCCGAAGAACATGGAGAGACTTTTTGTGGAGAAAGGAAGATATGAAGTAAAAGTAACAAGATAAATGGAGGCTTTTGAGGTAAACAAGTTGAGGTGATGGCCATGACGGGCTGCGGGGTGTTTGGGTTCATTGCAAAGCTCCGGAGGTGGTTGGTGAGGTCATTACACAGATGGTGGCTTTACACCACCTTTTGAAAGAAGAACAAACCTCTGCATTGAATTGAGTTTTCTGTATAGTTTTTAAGTGAAAGACATATTTCCAGAGGTTTCACTGTATCAGTAAGCGGTTGGTCAGTACATTCGTTTACTGTCTCTGTCCATGCTACTGAGGGAGAAACCTGCAACTAAAGTGGTTTTGGATTGTGTTCATTTGATCCCATGGTGTCAGTCAGGTGAGCCAGTAAGCTAGGTTAATTGAAATACCGAGCCCCCACAAAGATTTTATGAATTTGACTGTAAATTCTGCATTTTATCCATATAACAGTTTGTTAATATCCACGGCATCAAATATTCAGAATATTTAGAGGAGAAAACATCACACAAAGAAGGTATACAGAGTATGTTTCCCACAGCAGTTCACAGTGAGAGGAGGAGTTCAAATCAGGTCAGATTCTAAGTAGATGGATAAAAAGAGATCCAGGGGCTCTGGGGAATGTCAACCATACCTGTTTACAATGGGATGACAATGTGTGAATGTAGCGGATTCAGAGATGAGCCATATGCAGGTACAGGTAGCCAAGTGCATGTCCTATTGCCACAAATGTGGATTTGACTGCTTGTTTGTGGTAGTTAAAATACGACAGCCTGTCTGCAGGTACTCCTAAGGTAATATTTGATGATTATGATAAGGAAAAAACAGCTGTATTTGTTGTTGTGTAAGTGGTTTACTCATACAACATATTGTTCTGAAAGCTACGCTCTTTACGGTGCCATTAAGGCTGACCATTTCAAGATACAACCAGTACAACTGGCTCAATAAACGCTTCTGTCAGACAAAAAACAAACAGTTTTTCTCAACCATGAAGTGTTATCAGAATCCAAATCCAAAGACCGACTGCATAATTTCAAACATTCGGATTTCTTCAATTATTATCCATAATTTCTTCTGTTTTGCATTTAAACAAACTGACTGGCAGATCTCAAAATGGAGGTGAGCTCCTAGCCTTTCCGTTGAGACCTTGCTTGAGCCAATAGGAGGTTCCAGTGCTGTTGCTATGGCCTTCATAGCAAACCAGAGTCTGAGCTAGGGGAGCACTTTTCTTGAAGTTTAGAGGTATTTAAAGAGTCAGTAATTGGCCCTACTAACCCGTGGCTTATTGGTGTTGTAGTCAATGACACTCCAAGGCTCCAGAGCAGTTTTTAAGCCCTTATTGTCATCATCTGTTGTAAATGTACAGAAATGTACAGAGTGCAGAGGATCAAAAAGAGAGGCGGAACTCCTCAGGCGTGCTCCTTTTATTAGGGACCTTAAATGATGATAGGCAGGCTGAAGCATGAGGTAACCAATGAGCAGACTGATAAAACTGCACAAGGTGGGAACCATAAGGTTGTTAACACCTGAAGAGAAAACAGTGGGGAAGAAAACACATCACAAAAATGCATTTTTTCCCCTGCTTGGCATGTAACAGCATGATACACAGTATATTTATGAGCAGATATTTACTTAAAGGGGAACAAATGTTTTTTTCAACCTGATCTACTTTTGTCTAAATGAGTGATAGGATGTCCAATATTTGACATTTCTTCAGTACGAAGCTAGGGCTGACCTGCCTGCAGCCTGTGAGCGCGCGCTATATTAAATAATAGGGCACTGGGACAGCGTCAAACGATGTCAAAATACGTCCATTAAAAGTGCATTTTTTTCACACAGATAGGCTCGGATTGTTAGTATAATTATCCGACAACATAATGGAAAGGAGACATGAACGTCTGTCTTTACCTTTAGCTGGAATTGGACGTATTTGTTGTGGCAAGTCAAAACACTTCCTCTGCCTGCTCCCTCTCTCCTCGTCCCTCTTTAATAAGCTCTCCGTCTGTGTACGTCTGTGTACTCCGTGTTCAAATAAATACAGGCGGTCATCAAATTCAAATGGCTCATCCAGATCCAGTTGGTCAAAATTGGGTAAAAATTCAGCCATGACTACTCCAAACAGTCGCATTTGTAAGCTCGCTCCAGCGATAACTTCCTGCAACAACTCAAGTCTTGCGAGACCAACTGCCATAAAACACCATAGACTGTATAGAAAAACACCAAAGAAGAAGAAGAAGAAGAAGAATCTCGCGAGATGTGAGATTTCAGAGCCAGAGTTTCACTCTCTGAGTGAGTGTTTTGACTTGCCACAACAAACGTTCGAATTTTTACCCGATTTTGACCAACTGGATCTGGATGAGCCATTTGAGGGCCTAGGTTGAAAAAAACATTAGTTCTCCTTTAATTGTGTAACAGTCAAGTTACTAGTTAAAGTTAATGCTTGTGGTTAAAGTTATACTGACAGTTTTGCTTTCTATTTAAGAACTAGGTGGCTGTTTTGACTGATAAATGTTTATTTGTCCAAAAGTTGACTTGCTGCATCTTTTGTAGGTCCGAGCCACTCAACAACTCAAGGCAACCTAGTCTCACTCCAAAGTCATGGAATAGCTGCACTTGGGCCGTGACTTCAGTTTCAGACAGTGGCAAAAAAAAGTCATCCTTTCACGTTGACATGATATGAGGCCGGGCCTGTCAGTGTGTAACAGCACCTGCTGGCGTCGGGGGGGAAACACGGCCAGACAACAACGTAAGTTAAGGGGGCACAAAGTATGAGAAGGGCAGGTGGGAGGGGTGTTAGATGGGTCCAACAATCAAAGATGTCTACCTGAGAGGCCTGCCGTATGAATGTAAAGCCAAAACGCGCTTTGACTCAAAAATCCAATACACTGCAAAGATATGGTGAACACCAATAAATAAGCAGTGCAGGGAGCTGGTCAGGGTGAATAATGAGCGTACAAAGTTCTTGACACCAGAGACAGACGTTTGCACTGTCACACCCTTTTGATTGTGGCAACAAAAGCATTTTGGTCACCTTTCAGTAAAGACTGCGGCCTTGATTAAATATGAAAAAACACATCACGTCTTGTGCCTCAACTCAGTGCAGACTGTTGCTGTATTAAACTAGACTATAATCTTCCCTCAACCTTAATCAAATGCTGCCAGTGTGTAAATATAAAGTAGTTTAATAATGCTGTAGACAGTACAAGTGGATATTGTACCGCAAGATCTGATATTTTGGCAGAAAACAAATGATATTCATTGTCAGTGAACATTTTCCTGACTTTAATTTCAGTATCAACAGTCTGGTGTAGGCGTAGACGTTTCCAGTCTCCTCTCTGTCAGCTCCACTGAATTTGGGCCAAATTTATGCTCTTATGTCTATTTTGCAAGTCTTAATGGTGCTTTTTGTGTTTGGTGTTGGACGGTGGTGGTGTTTGACTGCAAGTCACTCACCAGCCTGTAAGCTCTTTGCCTGCTGACTTCTGCTGGCTAGCCAGAACAAAGTAATCAAATGTAAACATCAGTAAACATCAAAGAAAAGAGAGAAGATGGGCACCAGCTGAATTAGCATCCTGCTAGTCATTGTACAGGTGTTCTCTGACCTCAGAGCTACATTGGTTTCCCACTGGATATCAGGATCTGTAATATCCTTTGTTCTACTGAAACTTGGCAAAATCCTGAGCAGTGCTGTTCAACCAGGTGACTCTTTTTCTATATGCTAATGCAACAGAGCAGAGGACTCTGGTGAGAGAAGGAGAAGAGGCATGTGCTTCATGGTAAATAAGGACTGGTGTGACCAACACACTCTCACTCAGGCCTCATCACATATCGACTTTGGTCGTGGACTTTCCAAGTTGGGATATGATGCGCAAGGTAGCCTGGGTGTGTTGGTAGTTGACGTTCTGGAACGCTGTGTCAACTTCTGGCTGTTACATGCATCATATGTTTTCAAAATACACTTGTATTTTTTTTTTTTTAGCTTTTTCCTTCATCAACAAACCCACGTTTTGCCAACACATGCACGTGGCTGGATTTGGCTTTACAATCTTGCAGGAAGCAAACACCAGCCTCCAAGGTGAAAGTCGGTGGTTGTTGGACCCATCCACCACCCTTTCCGCCTGCCCTACTTGGACTTCCATTGCCTTAAGTTTCATTGTTGCTGCATTTCCCCCGACGCCATCAAGGGCCATTACACACTGACAGCGCTTGGCCACATATCATTCCGTTGTGAAAGGACAGCTTTTTGCGTCAGTGTCTAAAACTGGCCAAGTGCTGGTTTTGGACAACTTCAGAGTGACACCGAGTGGGTGTGACAGTGGGAATGTGAGATGCTGTCCCATTCCTGCTCGCTCTGCACCATAAGGGGAATAAACACTGTGGATCACTGCTTTGCGTCATTCAGAGGTGGCTGCAGAGCAGAGTCATTGCCTGTGTTTGGGAGAAGCAACCATGCAGCCATCTTGTTGAAGTCAAGATTTGCAAACAAACCACAATACATGCCCTAATACAGTCTATGTGCATGCTGACATCACCCTTGACGTTGACAACATCAATGAATTCATTGAGTCTGTGGTAGATTTAATTTGTAAAACATCATTAGTAACTGCACCTAATACTACAGTTAATCATTCCACAACCTGAAACCATGAATTACCAGAACCATGCGGGATGCTTTAAACACACACACACACACACACACACACACACACACACACACACACACACACACACACACACAGCAGCTAGTCTAGACACAGGGACAATCATAGAGCAGCAGTGGGAATTGCATTTCAGTGGAGTTGTACCTTGTATGATTCCACGTGACAAATAAATGATTAATTGACTTGCCAGAGATGTCAATCAACAACATTTCCTCATTGAGGTAAAAGAAAACATTCCAAACAGCACTGTGTTTCCTTCAAAACATATTTGCAGTTGCATATAAATCTAATTTCTGGGAGACTGGGTTAAACGAACATAAAAAATAAAAATACGATTTTACGGTATGTAAACTGAAAAGTTTAAAAGCTTAACGCAGCACCACCACCACTCGTAAGGGAACCTAAGTAAAAACTGTTTGAAAACGAAATGTGCAAATGAAATACGTGAAGGAAAAGTTCAACACTGCCAAAACAAACTGACCTAAAAATTAGATTAAATGACATGATTGCATTTTTGTTGCATTGTATGACTTCAATCAGTAAATCATTAATAATCATAATATACACTGTTTATCACTGAGCTATCTTTTAGTGACTGAAGAGTTATGATATTAAACCATAGATTATTTTAATGCAAGTCTTGTATGACGCTTGTTCTATGACCTTGATGCATGTGCAGGCTTGGCTCGCAGTTCTGCTGCTATAAATACCCAAACAGCACTTCCACCATCACTTCTGGACACCAAACACACACTTTTCATTATCTCTCTCTCAGACACACATAGTGATCTATCACATGACACAGTCATGGCACATGGTCTACGCCACATATTGAATGAATTGCCACAAAGTGGGGCAGGCTGTCCGTGCAAGAGAGGGCAGTAGAGGAACGGCCAGGTTGTGGATTGTCCCAGAATGCCCTGCTGTTCCTCTCTATGCACAGTTAAGTCCCTTGGGTACACCTACACACTTTTGTGACCTCTCTGCTCAGTGGACATCATCAGGCAGATTAAAATCAGTTAATGCACTTGGGGCTAGTTGACTCTCTATGTCACACACACGCACACACACACACACACACACACACACACACACACACACACACACACCCATCAACCAGCCATTTCTCACTCACTTTTTAAAATTAATACCCATTGTTTTTGCTAAGCAGAGGATGTCCCGGAGGCTGCCTCACGGGGTTGTGTATGTGTGTGTATGCGACGTGTGTTGGTGTGTATGGGCTGCACATTAGATTCAGTGAAGAGAGGGTTTCAGTGGATTACTACGGCCCCAAAGTGCTGTGCCCTTTCATTAACCTTGCCTCTTAGTCGTCTCATTTAATACAAAACAAATTTCTAATCTGCAGCCTGCTAAACAGTTCTGCAGCTTGCTCTGTGGCTGTGTGTGTGTATGTGAGTGTGTGTGTGTTACTGTTACTCTTATTGCCTTGGGTTCCCTCTGCCTCGCCCCCTAATTACTCCCCGAAACAGGCGGCCAGGCTCCTCCTATGTGCTATCATCATTTTAAATTTATTTTGATTGATTTGTGTCAGCTTTAACTATGCTTTGGGCCGAGGTCGATAAATAAAGATCAATACTTTAATGTTTTCCTCTGAACCTTTATTAAAAAATAGATTGGCTATAAAGAGGGCTGAATTACGAGGAGGAGTGCCTACTTCCAATGCATGTCAACTGGAATCTAATTGAACAACATTGAACCGGCGGAGATTAGTCCGGGGAATGTGAGCTGCAGGAGGGCCGGAGCGTTAGAGAGGAGGGATGAGGAATTGATGCTGCGAGGTGAGAGAGAGAAAGAGAGACGGGAAGAGAGAGATGAAAAGTTGGAGAGTTTGTTCCAGCTGAAAACAACTCTGCTGAGGTCAAGAAAGTGAGTGTGATGTGAGCAGTGGCCACTGTACCGCTGATTCATTACTTTCAAGAAGGGATTTGCTTTAGTGCTTGAATTGTTCATCCCAAAGCTCTTTGATTATAACCACCAGGGAAGCTTTCTCTGTAACAATTAATGAAACAATATCTTACTGAATACACCTGTGCACAAGATTCTCACAATGGACCTCTTATTACATGCCATTTTATTCATTTGGCAGACACTTAAAGTGAGTGTATTCAAACCAAGTAGGAGGTTTATTTGATTGAAAAGAATGAGAGAGCAGTGTGAAAAGATTGGGGTTTGCCTTGTGGACGAAGACGGGCAGTGATTGTGCTGTCTTGGCTTCATCTTGACCGAGACAAACAACCACAGGCTCCTCTATGTGATGGAAAAAGCTAAACATGTAGAGGCAGAGAAGTGCCATGAATGTGTTACATTGCACAATTCATACGTTTCGTATCAACATCTCTGGGTCTTTCACTGGGAAAGCTGGGTCATATGTAGACATGAACAGCGGTTGTATTTAGCGAGACATTGTCTTTTTTTGCAGTGGAGGTATTTTTTAGGGACCTGTCGCTGTTAATCCTGCATTTTTTTAGCCTTCAAATGTGGATATTTTTTAGATGGGTGTTTTTTAGGAACCCATTGCTGTTTTTCCTGCGTCTCTTTAACCCCCCAAAATGACAGGGATAGTGCCACAAAAAGTAGTTGCTTTTTACCAACACATTGCTGCTTTTCCAGCAGGGATTGGAGCCCCTGAATTGGGTACTTAAAGCCAAAACATGATGTTTCCTGACCATAACCAAATGTTTTTTGCACCGAAACTTAACCACACACTAAACCACAGTGTTATTAAAATGTAAAGTTTTAACTTATCTGCTACATCATAATGTGCAAATTAAACATATCTGGCATATAGATGGGAGGGAGCAGTTCCATTTGCTGCCCTTAAGGCCAGCACCAGTTTTGAACTGGATTTGAGCCTTAACTGGTGCAAGAAAACAAGGGTTGATTATCAGATGAGCAGGTGAATTCTGGATCAGTTGCAGAGGTCTGATGGCAGACTTGTGGGGAAAGGAGAGAACATAGAGTTGCAGTGACAAGCACCCACGTCACCTCTCTGGTGAAGAGAGGTTGAATCGCCCTGTAGTTGTAAAGGTGGAATTGACTGGAGCGGGCTACTGCTGTGACATTTGCTAGGTAGTTCTTCATCCAGGGTCACTACTAGGTTACTCATCATCTGAGTTGGTGCCACCAAAGTCTTGTAAATGTTAATGGATAGGTCTCAGAGACGAGACACTTTCCCACGGAGAAACACAAGCTTGCTCTTGTCCAGGTTGAGCTTGAGGTAGTGCTTTGACATTCACTCTAGATGTAAGCCACCCAAATGGGATGCGTGTATCCACCTGAGTATCAAATCGGTTGAATGACAAAAATATCTCAATCTCTTCAGCTATGAGGGAATATGTACTGGAAAAATGTTGCTCAACCCTCCAGTAGAAATCTGTGACGATGATCACTGAAGCTGTTCTGTTGCCATTTTACATGAAGGTTTGAGGTGTAGGCCTTTTCTGATTTGAAACATAAATTTGCATGGCCATGGTGGTCCCTTCTTACATTTATACCCTTTTTATACACGAATGTCATGAAATTTAACGTCATAAGATGTTCTTTTAGTCTCACAGCAGGACTATCAGTTTAGAGCAAGGTTTCCTTTCTTTAGCAATTGTCATTATGCAGGTCAAAGGTCAATGATTTGAATGTTACTGTCCCACAGATCTCAATAAAGGCAGTACTGGAGGACACACACATCCTTCTTTCTCTGTCTGTGTTTCTGTACTTGCGTTCCCCAGCTGTGGCCTCTGTCTTTCCAACAAGAAGTCTCTTAGGGACCAGTGCTGACCTCCCTCCTAGCTATCGGCCTTCTCCTCAACACCTTTAATGGGACAGTTTGACCAGGTCTCCAAACACACTGTCAAGATGCAGTGCTCGCCCTGATGATAAATGGCCAGGGGTGAGACACGTAATATCTTCAGTCAGTCACAAACCATTGGACCTAATTTATATTTTGTAATCCAGGTGCAAAGTATTAGTACAGATATGCATGATAAACAAACATTAGAGTAGCAGGCATCTACTGAAATGAGATAATTGAGCTTTCACAAAGATCTCCCAAACATGCAGTGTGTGCTGAGAAATGATCTGAACACATTTTACCTCAATTCCATGGATAACCTGGTACCTAAAATAACTTTATTTGAGGTTTATTTCTTTCACCACTCCGGGGAGGTCAAAGGTCAGGTTCAGCTGCAAAGAAGCAGCCCTAGAGGTGCAAGGGATTCAGTGTCTGGCTCAGCAGGGCAAATGTTTTCAAGCATACTTCCACTGTTCACTAGTTCACCAGACTGGATATCTAATGCATGAATGGAAAGTGATAATAGGTGTTACAGGTACATGTTAACTTTTGATATTCCTTGTCCGATGATGACACTAAACAGAAGGTCAGAAGGTCACCAGAATTAAAAGGTAGGCAGACTGACAGCATCACTGGACTGTTTTTTTTTTTTTTTTTAAATAAAGGCTGAACTATTTGATAATGTGAATGGAATGGCCCAACCGGGTTAAGTCTCAGGGCAGGGCAGGCAGTGTGTTGAGGTGGGATTAAAATGCTCTTGTTGTTATTTGTGTCACTGTCATTGTCAGGAAGACAGACAGACAGAACACACTGTCCTCTGGTGCATCAACTGTCTTTCCAATCCACACTGTGATTAACCTTTTGTACAGGGCACAGATTATGGCCTAAATGTAGTATGCTTACACAGACACACACACACACACACACATACTGTGCTCTACACACTGTCATGGGTGCTATCATTTAGCTCAGAATGGTTTGAATGTGGTATCGTGTAATCAGTGTAGCACACACTCAGGTAATATTTCACTTAAAGTATATTTAATGATTTTAGGAAGAAAAATCAAAGTTAATTCTTTGTATTAAAAGGGCTTCAGTAAATCAGTATGCTGTTTTTTTTTTATGATGCTGTTGTAAATTCACTTCATCCCCCCCCCTATTTATGGCCCCCTTGCTTGAACCACACCCATCTTCGAACTTGGCCTTGATCTCAACTACGCACATGTAAAGTTTTGTGACTGCATCCTACATGGTTGCAGTGCAGCAGCATTGACAAAATTTGTCACCAGCAAGCCAGCACTACCAACAGCGTGTTGGCCATAGCAATATTATTTCGCTGGCGCTTGCTACAGCCCTGGTCCGTAAGCTCCTCCCAGCAAAGTGAGGCCAAAATACACTGCTGCTGAACGGCGCGTGTCAAAGCAGCATCATTGTTAGTGAACTGAAGGGCATCCTTCCATCCTGCAAACCAACCTTTGATCAGCACCACGGACAGCAGCGTGTCCGGGACTCAAACCACCACAGCCTGATTTCTCTATGTGGCAAAACATTGTATTCCGAAATGGGCCCCTGACAGCGTCAGCATTTGTTTTGAAGTGTTTTCAATGCATCCACGCCTGCAATAGCCACAGCGGGAGGTATTATATGTTCAGACTGTCTGTCCATCCATATGTACAGCTGTATCTCAAGAATGCCTTGAGGGAATTTCTTCAAATTAGGCACAAACGTCCGCTTGGACTCACTGATGATCTGATTAGATTTTGGTGGTCAAAGGTCAAGGTCACTTCGACTTCATCTGTCTCACTCTTCTGAACTTGATATCTCAAGAATACCTTGAGGGAATTTCTTTAAATTTGACACAAACGTCCACTTGGACTGAAGAACAAACAGATTAGAATTTGGTGGTTGAAGGTCAAAGGTCAAGGTCAGTGTGACCTCCCAAAACATATTTTTGCCTGTAACTCAAGAATTCTTATGCTAAGTATGACAACATTTTACACAAATGGCCAACAGGATAAAATAATGACATGATGACATTTTATATTCAAAAGGTCAAAAGTCAACCTTATTGTGACATCATAATATTTTCCAAAAACGCTTTTCTGGCCATTACTCAACATAGTGACGCTCATAGTGATGAACCTACTTATCACATAAATATCACCTGACTGTGCAGTTCAGCTTTATAAAGCATTTCAACGTACTTCAGCTCACTGTTTTTGTTAGGGCTGTTAAGGGCTGCAACTTTTCCATTTTGGTTCACTTTCACTGTTGTTACTGTTTTCAGTCCTGGCAGGCAGCTCTTCTCAGAAAAGAAGTGCTGAAAGCCCACTGTACATTAACCACACAGTACCAAACAGCAGAGACCAAAGTGTTTTGGCTTGTTTTATTGCCCAGAAGTAGCCCCCAAAAAAGCAGCATTTAATATTTATGTTTTTAACCCCAATTCATAATCCAAAACTAATAATACTAATTACAGTATCATTAAAGGAACACTATTGTTTATTTAATTTGGATTGAATTTTTGTACCTTCAGCCAACAGTAATTGCTGAAATCTGGGAATGTGACAACATTGTTAATAAATAAATACATAAACTCTGGTTGGCTGAAAGATGTGGAGTTTTTTGGGTATAAGTAATGGTCTTATGGGTGTTGATCCCATTCACATCCCTCCTGCCCACCCCCAAATTTTCACATTACGTCCATTGCTCCGGGTGTCCAGTAATGCAAGATTGGAATTTGTCGAAAGCCCAAATATCATACGGACACTATAGGGTGCCTCTGGCGTCATTAAAGTGATGCCAGGGACACTGCTCACATAAAAAAAGTTTGATGCCCTGGGAGTGAGACCAGGCTGCTAGGTGGATTGAGGACTGCTGGATCTTTAAGATGGATTGTTTGTTCAGTTGTACACATGTATGAGTCTGAAATTGTAGAAGAAAATGTAACATCAAATTGTTTTATTTTACATTCATGTCGTCTTTGTGTGTTCAGAATTAAGTGCCTGCCTTTCTGTGTGACAGTCACCTCTCTGTTCTCCACGCTGCATTAAAATGCTCCTCCATAATCATCTGTTTTCTTCTGAAGCATAAGGAAAAAAAAAATATATATTTTCTTCAATTTGGAACCCAAGTGAAGTTTTCTTCAACAAAAGATTTCTTCTTTCTCGAGAAACAAGCAATAATACATTTACAGTAATGTGGAACCTTTCGACAGGGATACCCCGCTGAGAAGAAATTATCATTCGCCGGAGTGCCTGTGTCTGGCACACAGTAAAACCACAGTAAAATCTGGTGGAACAGTAGGTTTAAGAGTGTTGATCTAAAAAGCGCTGAAAGGATTGCCTGACATTTTAATATTTGTCCTGTTTATTCCACGTTTCCTCGCCAGATTGCAAAGCATTTTTTTTTTTTTTAACTAAAAGCAAGTAACATTTTCGGCACAACCCAAACTTTCCTGATTGCATTTTGACAAGCGAGGATAAAAAAGACAAACTCAAAAATATCAAGTAGACAGAGTTACAGGGTGATTTCTGAGCGTGTTAAACAGAAGGTGGAATCACTGTGCTACTTAGGATCCTATATTTCATGATACTGTCACTTTTATTTGAATACCTGATGTATTAAAGCCTAGTTAAATGCAAAGGATTAAACAAAATATAAACTTGATCCCTTTCAGCAACTGGCTCTTAATCTGTCTTTGTCTCTGTCTCAGGTGCAAGAATACTGATGCACTGCCTCCCAGCTCCTCGCGCTGCCTGTCTCTGATTCTGCCTCTAGTCGGGTATGTGATTGAAGCTCACACATATAATAGTGTGTGTGTGTGTGTATGTGTGTGTATATGTGTGTGTGTGTGTGTTTGGGGAAAAGGCTAGATAGCTGATATCTTGCCAGCACTTATAAGTTTCACTGGTCAGCGGTCCTGAGAGGTGAAATCCTGTCTGGGAGAGAATGTAGAAGGCCTTGAGTTGTGTCCATCTCAATGGATACACACACACACACACACACACACACATGCACAGTGGCCATTGAAGGCTGGTGGAAGGGTGGGTTAAGCTGGTGAGAGTGTCAGAGGATATGTGCGGCTGGCTATAGTGCATTTTGCTGTAATGGCGTCCCAGTTGTCTTGTCAGAAATCAATGGGAACCAGGAGACTCTGCAAGCACAGGGAGGTCAAGGCTTCGTCTGCCTAAATATTTAATTCTGGGAACAAGTCTGGAGCTTTTAAAGCTGAGCACACTGCCCTCTTTTCTCCTGGACACAAATACACACACACACACACACACACACACACTGCACCTTCTTTTTGGGGGGTTTACTGTAAATGCACCGCTCACACGCATGTGGAAACACAAACCACGCAGGCACAAAAAACACACACATAAACACGCGCTTGTGCGGCAATGCCTGTCCACCTCGGCTCAGGTCAGGGCTGGGTTAAAATCAATTCTAATCAATTATTAAGAGCTCGGGTATCTCAGCAATGCTAAAAAAAGGAGCCAGTGGGTTGAGCTGATGGATAGAGTCCACTCCTTTCATTGCAGCCTTCCCTTCAACTTCAACAACTCCTAAAGCCCTCAAATAAGAAAGAAAAAACTCAGATGAGAGGGCAAAAGTGGAGGAAACATCAATATATCTGATTTGGCCATGTGGGTGAGCTGATAGTCTTGTATTGTTTTTACTTTTTTGCCTGGATGACAAGATTTTAGAATAACTGCGTTGGATTCATGATTACAACTTCCTAGTGAAGGGAGTTAGACCTGCAAGTTAAACAAAATATTTCTCGAAGTTCAGGAAAACCAAGAGCCCAAACCAGTTGACTCATTATGGCCTTATGCAGTTGATATGTGTATGAATACATAGAACTGGATACAGCGTTGGAGGTGGAGCCAGTTCATTCATATAGAAAATATTCAGTGGCACATGAAGCCAGAAAAGTTCAACTGCTGTGTATAAAGTTACCCACGTCATTGGTACTGCTGCCACTCTGTGTGGCCCGTAGAGCAGGTGTGCGAGAGGCTTCCACAGGCTGAGCTGGCTACTTCCTGTTTAGCGCTCCGCTAACTTAAATTGGGAGAAATTTATTTAATCTTGCAGCTCTTCTAGACTTCCCAAATGTTATCGGACCAAATGGATCAAATTCTGATCGTGAAATGAGTCATTTTGTGGGGATTGTAACACTAAAAAAAAAAAAACTATTCACTGATTAACAGAGGTCTCTTTTGCAGTGAAAGTCTATGGAGAAAAGTCGTCTTGGCCAAATGGCATCATGTGACAGACGTAATTCTGCTGTTTGGCCACTTTGAAAATTGGCTTAGAAGTTGCAACCTCTAGAGCTGAAAAATTAAGCCAGTGCAGAAGTGTCAAAAACTGCAGCACCTCTAATGGCCACTTGAGGCTTTAAGGGAAATTTCTGTTTATTTCAACATGTCTCCTATCGTCCTAAATTTGTTTCAAGTGACTAGTGACATAAAAATAATAGTTAGCATGTTAGCTGTTAGCCTAGATACAGCCGTAGCGTCAGACCTGTTAAAACATAAGTGAATGGGCATACCTTCAAGTGCAAAGTTAGTCCACTAAACAAGCTTTTTCTCCACAAAGACCGCCTCATATCCAGCTGGATACTACTCCAGGTGGAGGTGTCTCGTCCTTGGTCACATCCAGACCTTGAAAATAAGGCTGCAACCGGTCCCATTCCTTGCAACAGAGGCATTCCTCTTCTGTGGGCATTGGGGTACAGCATTCACAGGTATACCACCAATCTCCAGAACTACGCAGCCTTGCAGCAGCCGTTCCTCCTCTCTCGTCCTCTATCTGTTGTGCCTCTCTCTCTCTCTCTCCTCCTCCGTTCTTCAATTTCATGAAGCTCTTCGTCAGTGTATTCTGGCTCAAACAAATAAGGGCGGCCATCAAACTCTGCAAAATCAAATTCCTCCTCCACAAAGTCGAAGTCTGGCAAAAAGTCAGCCATTATTCTATAAATCTTTCATAAAATAAATGAATGAACTTTTCGGGCTACTGTCCGATTGTGCCTTCCAGCTGTTGCTGCTTGTTCAGGCACGCTATGAGATTGCGTGCCTTGCGATATTTCAGCCGCGCTTTGGAAAGCAGAGCTAAACGGTAAACAAACATGGCAGCACAAGGTAAGACAACACGTTTACATGTCGTTTTCTATATGTTCTCTGACATTTATCCTAACGATATGAGGCGGTCTTTGTGGAAAAAAGCTTGTTTAGTGGACTAACTTTGCACTTGAAGGTTGCCCGTTCACTTACGTTTTAACAGGTCTGATGCTACTATGCGCCCCGGCTGTCTCTAGGCTAACATGCTAACTATTATTTTTAAGTCACTAGTCACTTGAAACAAATTTAGGACGATAGGAAACAGGTTGAAATTTCCCTTTAATGCACATAAACATGGCAACCTAAAGGACCTAAAGAACCTAAAGCAGATGAGCAGAGGCCAATTAATGTGCAAAGCACGCAATTATCATAGAGCAGGCTAGTCCAAAAATAACATTTGGATTCAACGTTTTTGTGGTCTATGACAGTATTAAAAAGATCAGTATGTAACGTCTGCAGCTCAAAAATCAGTGACATGACCACAACAACGTCTAACTTCATCTGTCACTACCAAATTCACAATGAAAGGTACATGAATGTGTCTTTTTAGCTTATTTATAAGCTTATCGGCTGGTCAAACGTTAGCTAGAAAGCTAACGTTTGACTGGATCATCAGAATTTCACATGACTTGACATGTGACTTGCTTGACCTGAGCTATGACTTGACTTGTCATGTTTGACTTAGCAGGGATTTGACTTGACTTGCTTGATTCTCACCACAGTAACTTGGGACTTCCTTCAGGTTAAGACTTCAGATGACACAACCACACTGCCTAGAAGTAAGTTTCAGCATCCTTTATTTAACCCCCTTTACACTAAATAGAGCTACAGTTTAACATATGATCCATGAATTAGGCCTATCCCCAAATAAAGGAGTATTACTGGGTAATTGTGCAGTCACAACCAGCCTGGTAAATACACGTATGTTGCAGTAATACGCATGGTCTTTGCCCCAAATAAAATCTACTTTATCAAGCTTTGTTCAGTTAGACATTTTGTTTGATGTGCGTCATGGCTGAAGCATGAAGTTCACCGGCCAGCACCAGCCGTGTCCTTTCCCCCCAACAGAGGACATGTCAGGGTGGGGCCGGGGTTACCCAGATGGGCCTAACTCCAATCAATGCTGGCTCGTCTTAAGTGTGATCACTAAAGACAGACAGACAAACACACATAAACGCACACACACATGCATAGATAGGATGGCCATGCCTTGGTCGATGGGCCCCTGGGCTGGTCTGAAAAGGCGTCACATCTTAGAAGCATGTCGTTCCAGCCTGATGAGCAATCTGCCTCATCAAAAGACCTTTATCCCAATCAATATGGCTTTCGGCGAGGGAGCGCCGCACCGCCTGTCCACAGTCCCCACCGCACAGCGCTCTGTGTGTGACTGGGACTGTGTGTGCACTCAACAGGGGATATGTTGGTGTGTGTACATTGTGCATGTCAGATGCAAGGTTTTCATTCAAGGCTGTACACGAAAAAGAGAAGAAGCTGTTATTTTTTTCAGTGTTGATGTCTGTATATGCCATTCGCATTTGTCACTTCAAGTTCAAGTGTGCATGGGTGTGACGATTGGAGTGTTTTTTGGGGGGTTTGTTCTACAGGAAGCCTATGACCAGATCAAAAGTGCTTCAGTGTTATGTTTATGCATATTTATCACTGATGGATCTGAACAGGAAAATAAAAATGCATTCATTTACCACGTGTCTGCTGGTTATGGTGGAGCCCTCTGCCAATTTCTCCTTCCCTCTGTGTGCCCTCTTTTTTCCAGTTTCTCATCAATTTCATTTACTTAAAGATGTGCTCCAGTCATTTAGTTTTACACTTCCATTAAGTTTGGGGACTCAGAGGAGACAGATTAACAAGCCTAAGGGCCCTGACACACCAAGTCGGGCCATCAGTGAGCGTCTGTTGCCCTAGTTTTTGTGGCTTGTCCCACACCATTGGCACTAGTTGGTCCATGTTGGCTTTTTTTCAGCCGATTCAGCATGTTGAATCGGCATCGCAGCTGGTAGAGCCCGTTGGTGGTTGAGATCCCTCTGATTGACAGCTCAGCTGCAGAAGAGAAACAAAGGCAAGGACAGCAAACAAACACCTAAAGTCAAAAGGACGTGAGATGATGTTACTTTAGGTGAGATTATCTTTATTTTTAGCCATTGAGCTCTTCGGCAGAAACCTTTCATAAGTTTTTTTGTTATTGTTCACAAGCACAAAACATAATTTATTCTTTCAACATTGGGTCGTGCGGTTAATGGGCTAACTAGCATCTAGAATCCGTCATGTCAGTCTTCCTGTTAGCCTTTTTTGAACAATGAATACAGGATATCACAAGCTGCTGCTATGAAGAAATATATCTTCTCATGCAGTCACAGAACGTAGGTGCAAGTTGGCTGTAGTCTTTGCGATATGTTCAAGTGCAACCTTTTTCCAAGACACTGGCAACATGAAGTAATAAAAGAGTCGGACTTTGTCGCCGCTAGTTCTTTGAAATCGTGTGTCTAGGCCTAAGAGTCTACATCCATCCCAGCAACTCTGTGAGCACACTTAGGCACAGTGGTGCTTCGAACTAAACGCCCATGTCAGCATGCTATCATGCTTAAAATGACAAAGCTAACATACTGATGTTTAGCTGGTAATATTAACCATGTTTATGCACATGGTTTCCAATTTAAAACAGTAGTGCTTATCTTCCTGGAACAAGACACCTAACCCCCAACTAGGGAGGTGCCAGCAAATCAGACTGTTTGTTCTGGTGAGCTTCCAGGTGAGAATGCTCTGAAAGACAGTGCATTGTTTAGAGTGAAACTACCCTGTCTAAATAAGGGTTAAAAACATTTAAGCTTGTTAGCACGCTAACATTTGCTAATTCCCACATAATAGAAAGCATAATCAAGGGATGCAATTACTTTATTGGTACTTGGCCATGGTGCTAAAGGAAAAAATGTAAGAACCACCAAAGCTATTACAATTCACCCCAAGGAAGATATAAATGTATGTATCAAATTTAATGGTAATCCATCCAATAATTTTTAAGACATTTCACTCAAAACCACAAATGTGAACCTCATGCTGGTGCTAGAGGAAAAGTCAGGGGATCACCAAAATCATTCAGATTCATCCTCTGGGCACCATGGACATCTGTACAGAATTTCATGGCAATCCATCCAATTGATGTTGAGACATTTTACAAAAAAAAAAAAAACCTCATGGTGCCACTAAAAGAAATGTCAGTGGATCACCAGAATCAGTGGGCTTTATCCTATTGGTGGGTAGTCTGTATAGCCCTTTTTAAAAAGGAATTGTGCAAACCCAAGCCCAATCAGTCTTTGTTCAGTGTTGGCAGTATAAAAACAAAATCGGGGAGTGTGGCAAAATGCCACCTGCCTACTTTTGTTGATACAGAATGTGCCTTTTTTGGGGCAATGGGGGGCGTGAACAAGTAACAAAACATGGAGCTCAGCATGTGACGTAAGCAGTGATGTGGGAGCGAAGCGATTCTCTCGTAAGTCGGCCCGTCTCTCACCATTCCCGTCATCCGATGGTTAATGGCCTCTTCGTATGCGAGGGCAAGGAGGGCGCGCAATTCCTTGTCTCCCCAGTTGCTCATCTTTACAGTATCTGTCAGGTTTGCGTTTCCCTCTTGCTACTAGCTGCTCATTCCTGCTATCAGCTGTTTCCTGTTAGTCCACTGCCAGTGGGTCGCATGTACCGCGTCATCAACAGCCCCTCTCGTGGCGGAAGGGCGCCTCGTTCTTTTTAAACCAAAAAGGTTCCGCCAATATGTTTACCCCTACGCGGCGGAAAATTGGGCACCTCGGATCAACTCGCCAATCCGGCTCTGTGTGTCTAAATGCTCGCAGCTTGCCTGCAAAACAGCCCAACATTTGCAAAAAGCCCTTACATAACTATTTTCACAGTTTCACAGCAGTACTTCTATTGAGTAGTAAATTTGTTTTAGGTGTAAAACTGATGGCGAGGCCCTTCAATTTCCCAAAAAATAGAATTGGCAGTACATGTATTTGAGATTGTATGATGTGTCAGCACATGATACTTACTCTATCATGACAAATTACCATTCTCAGAGAGTCTTTAGCCTGTTGGCCATTACAGGAGAGCTGTGAATTTATCTCTTATCTCGCTCATCCTGCAACTCCCGCAGGGGGCTGGCTAATTAACCTAATAAAAACACTAACCATTGTCCTAAGGTAAATTGAATTGACTTGTCAACGGTGTTCATCAATACACATAATTAGCGTTAGTAGTTATAAGGAAGAGCATTAAAGGTGGCTAGGTGAGTGTACAACCTTGTAAAAAAACAAAAAAATATCTTGTGTGTGGTGGAAATTATTTCAAATTGAAAGTACAAACAGTATGTCAAAGAGTTAAGCGCTCAAGGCTTGACTGGCTCAAGGTAAATATCTTTTTTGTCTAAATAAATATGTCTAAATGCTCTCTGTGAATTCTAGTGAAGTCTTTTGCTGAATGGGAGGTGATGTGTTTTGTATTTCTAGAGTCCATAGAAAGAGAAGTATTTGCATGGTAATAGACAATGAGTGGCATCTCCAGAAACTCAAACTTCATCCCCAAAGAAAAAGAAAAGACACTATATGTTCCTGCAAAGCCATGAGCACATTATGTAGCAATTTGAAACTTAATGGTTCAACAATGCCGTGGTTAATATGAGGTTAGGTCTAGGCACTGAAAACTAATACATTGTGGTTAGGAAAAGATCATGTCTTGGTTGTAAATTTCCACTTTTAAGCGTACTTTCCCAACAGAAAAAGCTGTGATGTCTTGATAAAAAAGCAACTGTTTTTCATAGCACTATAATTGCTGGAAAAACAGCGAGGGGTTGCTCAAAAAACACCCACACTTGGAGCCTAAAAAGCTGCTGAAAACATTGCATTGTTTCACTATAACAGAACCAGTTTTTTGTTGTTTGTTGGTCTTTACAGTGGTCTGGAAGTTGGCAGCTGTCTGGCTTTTCAAAGTTGTGACAGTGCTGCCTTTTTATGCAAACTCTCATAAATCAAGTTTGCTTGTGCTTTTGTAACCAAAGCTGGTGCTCATGTTCCCAGGCTACCTCTGAGGGACTTTCTGTCTGTTGGGGAAAGCATACCTTCAAAAAATTTGACTGCAGACGTATTGTTGAAATTGAGCCAGTATGATCAAGGGTTAAATCTAAAACCTGATGTGCCAAATAGTTTGCTACACAGAACCATCTAAGAAGCTGTAATCGAAAACTGTTTGGAAAAGGGCAGGCACTTTCAAAAAATACTACGCAGGTTACTGGAGAAATCCAGAGTTAAAACATATTTTCCATTGAGATAAACCACACAACTATTCTTTGCTCTTCTTTAATTGAATTAATACTTTACAATTTCGATATACATTTCAGCATCTACGGTAACCTCTTTAGGATCCACGACTGTTGTTTTGTACAAACATTTGCCTGCTAGTGTCCTCACACACCTAAAACACACTTGAAGCAGCCAGTAGCTCCTCACCACAGTGTTGTAGTGCTCAAGATTGGACTTGTTCTCAAGACTGGCCTCAGTTTCGGTCTTGTCTTGGACTCTACCGCATTTTCACTTGGCCTTGTGTCTGGGACAAAGAGGACTCTGGACTGGACTCTGGATCGTGAGTGTCTCATACTTAGTCTCAGTTTAGGTGATCTTGACAACAACAATGCCTCAAATGCATCACTTGATGCCTGACAAGATGGAGGTTTGTGTGATCTTGTGGTCTCATGCTTCTTGTATGATGTTTTAATATTGCGAGAGTCCAGCTGCTGTGCAGGGTAATAACTCCAAGCCATTACGCAAAATGTGATTGTGATTTATTAGGTGTATAATAAAATGTGATTATACAATATTACATTTGAAACTTCTAAATTTTGTCAAAACGTGCCAGCAGGCTCTACAGACATGAACCAATAAGTTTGGTGAGAACATATACCTGTCATTCTAGATTTATAAGTTTAGAATGAAATTGCAAAATCGAGTGACAATTATTCCAAAAGAATTCATTCAAATGCTTTTTTATTGTGGATATTAAGTGGTGTAAAACCTTTTGGAATATGTCCAAATATTAGCCTGCATTGAAAAGGAAAGTATTTGCATATTATGGACTGTACAAACATGTCCTTCTCATCCATTTCTCTTCATCATATAATTATCAACATGAGCTTAGAACCTGTAAAACACCGCTTTAATGAGGCCTATGACCAACATTTAAATTGATTAATTCTTTTTTTATGCATCAAAATGTAGTCAGATTTCAGTGTGCCAGATCTATGAACTCTATGTGTAGTTTTTTATCTGTAGAAGTAAAACTCCCAGAGGTTGCGATGCCCCTCACATTCCAGAAAAAAATGCAAAAGACTCATCTCAGTGGTTCTGCTTGCTTGTTAGAATATCAGAGTGATCTCTGGGAAATGCAGTGCAAAGGCACAGCAGCAGTAAGCTCCAAAATATGGAGGCAAAAAACAAAAACATAAAGCTACAACTAAAGGAGTGACATTTTATTTTTTTCAGATTTGATTTTACTCCGGCTTTCCGTCTTCTTTCTTTGGACATATTCTTCTCTGGATGTCTTTGTTTCTCTCCGTCTCTTTCTCCATCACAGCCTCCCGCTGTCTGCCTTCCTGCCTCATCCTGTTAATGTTAATAGCGCCGGCTGATGTTTTAATAAATTAAGCTTGATTAAGAAGATTGTCGCCCTTTTGATTCTAATGGGGTCTTAAACAAACTCTACCGTGATAGAATAATCATGAAAAAAAAAAAACATTGAAGCAGCATGGAGTGTGTGTTTCTGTGTGTGTCTGTGTGTCTGCCTCTACTTGTGTGTTAAGAAGATCTGGGTTGGGGAGTGTGTGGAAGCACCCATTGATAGAGTGTCTTCACTGGGGAGTGTCAGCCACACTCTGTGTGTGTATGTGCGTGAGTGCGTGTGATGGTTTACGAGCGCTCTTCTCCCTCGACCATTAAGCTCCTTCCTCTGGTCTCTCCCTGTGGTGGTGTAACGACCTGCAATCAGCTCTGAGTGTATCTCCATTAAAAGGCCTTTTCCTTCCCACCCTGCACTGAAGCAAACAGCTCTGTTAGAGAAATTAAAACACACAGGAGGCTTGGCTACGTCTCTAGTTATTACAGATCTATAGTTTCTCTTACTACTACCGCCCACCATGATGGTTATGGTTTGGTTATTCAGCAGACTTTCTTTCTTTTTTTCCCCCAGAAAATACTCTTTTCATACTCTTGTTATATTTTCTGTTTTAAATCTTTGGAGGCAAATATTCATCAGCCAAGACTAGAGCCCCTTTTTTCACTGCACAAGAAACCCACTAACACCTGCTAGTGGGTTTTTTATTTAATAGTAAAGGTTACAAGCCGCATTTACTTCCAGGTCAAAGAGCTCTGCAGTAGTTACAGATATTTATTAGCTCCAGCTTTGATTGGCTTTGATCTGTAGTGATGGAAGCACAAGAACACAATGCAATGACAGGCCATCACAAAATACTGTCTAACTCCATCTAAGCAGTGCCTGAACATAGTTTCATGTTAGTCAGCATGGAGTTTGAGAAAGAGGCTGAATGAGTAGGAGATCAAAAAGACTGTAACGTTTTCACTGCTTGCTACTTTCTGCTGTTTACTAACCAGTTTTCCATCCAATCTGTGATGTCAAATGTGACACACAAGAAATAAAAAAACCCCAAAACAAAACACACACATAGACAGAGGCATACACATGCGCTGCAGAGCGAGGCACACAGCTCTGGTCTACTGGAAAAGGAGTCTATTGCCTATTTTTAGTGGGTTTTCCTGTGTTTAAAAAAAAAAAACAAAAAAAACATAAACATGCACTAAAGTAGGATTTATACTTCTGCACTGAATCGATGCAAAGGCTACGTCATACCCTACGCTGTAGCCTGACGTGCATCTCCCCATAAATGTAACTACACATCACAGCAACGCAGACCTCTTGTCTATTTTTGGAAGCTGAAAACCATTTCCCTCAGTGGAAACAAAGCTTTTATTTAATTTTATTTCACAGATAAGAAACAATAAATTGTGAAGTCACCAGAGCCTCCACAAAAATAGCATTTTAAGTCTTGTGTGTGATTTATCCTGGCTTCATATGGGTAGAGGAAATCTAATTAGGCGTGTAATAAGGTTAATTTATACAATGTAAAATCCCATAGGCTTGTGCTAATAACGTTAGCGTGTTATATTTGTTTGGAAAACATGCTCACTAAAAGACAGACATTTTGTCGGTGAAACTTGTGAGCTGTAATGGAGCTGAATTTTGTAATGTTACCTTTCTTAAATTTTGCTGTTGTTCCTGGCTTCATATGAGTAGAGGAAATCTCCGCTAACCGCTGAGCTAATTTATACAATGTAAAATGCCATAGGCTTGTGCTAATAACATTAGCATGTTGTATTTGTGGGGAAAAGGTGTACAGCAAAAGGCAAGTGCTTTGTCTGTGAATCCTGTGAGTTATAGTTGTACTTGTGTTTGAAATTGTATTAACTCATGTTTAATGTGTGTATTGAAATAACTAAACTTTACAGCACAGAAACCCCACTGCCAACTAGTGTTTTGGAGGTGTAAATGCAGAGTGACACAGACATACCACCACCCATACCACAAGTATAAATGCTCACAATGGTATAGGCTACAGTGAAGGCTCTGCATAGAGCTGACGCACATGTATAAATCCACCTTAAGTTAGGGGCAAAAGGGGTATTTGAAAAAGCTGTTTCTCCTTTACTCCTTAAGCTTTATCATAGTTTACATTTAACAGAACATTTGTATTACTTTATAGTTAAAATAGAACTTAAAGGTGACCTAATATGCTTTTCCATACTTTATTACTTCAATACTGTTACAATGAAGAATGTGTATATTAATCGTGGCTAAAGGTTCAAATAATGAGGTAAACATACATAGAAGTAATCCCTGTGAGCGAAAACCTCAGGCTTCAGACCGTTCTGAATGCTCTGTTCCCAGCAGTGTTTTTTCTTACATTATGATGTCACAGTGTGCCTTTTCTTATGTATGGTCATATGCTGTTAACATTACATACAGTGCTTATTAAAGCTACATGCTAATGTCAGGGAAACATGTAAACTTGGTGGCTGATTTGAACATTTTTAATGATTCGGATCAGATTCCTGCTGGAACCTGTCTGGATGTATTTAGGAATTTTTATTGGTGGTTCTTAATGGTAGAAAGTGCCACTATTCTCCTTTACAGTCAGTCCCCAGGTGCAATGACGGTGAAGAGACGCCGAGATATAGAAGACCTGGTAACGCTGACCAGTCATAGCTGTCTAAATGAGGAAAACAAAATGTGATTTGACCATTAAAGCACTGAAACATGTTCTAGTAGAAACCCAAATATGCAATGTTGATTAGATATAAAATATTAAAATCTCCATAATATCTCCATAATATGTGTCTAATACGTAACAGGAAGGAGAGCAAAAAAGACCAAAATATTGAATGATTCCTTATGAGTGGTCTCCTGTATAGGCCTCCTCTTTCTCCAGTCATGATCTTGTAACTCACATTTTTGTTCAAATAAAATGCTGCAAAACAATGCTATTTTTTTTTTTTAAACACGCTGTAATACATTTACAACAGACACACAATTTTGCCAGCAGCCTTTAGCTCAAGGTGATTGGCAGCCCTTTGGTCTTTCTCTCTTAACCTCCTGACCTCTTCTCCAGTGTGGTTTCATATTGTACTGAAGGATTTTCAAGGAATTTGTCAACAATACATTAAATATTAATTCCAAGGGCAACCACACACACACACACACACACACACACACACACACACACCAGTTTATTTATACTGCTCCTGAGAAAGAACACTGCTATTTGAAGTGAAGTGTTGTCCTTTATAAATTAGAGCGCCTAAATACAGGCTAATATATTTCAGTCACTGCGTGTTACACTAATCCTGTTGTTCAAACGCAGGATCCCCCACCATTTCTTATTAGCAGTGTACACGGGCATCTCCCAGAAATTAATGACATCTATTTATGAGAAATGTTGGCTAACAATTTAATGCTATGTGGGCAGCAGCCAGACTGATTAAATTATAATTATAACTTTATTCCTAGGGAGCTCAGCTTTGGGCACTGAAAGAGAATACAAAGTGTGTTTTAAAAAGAAGGACTTTTACTATTTACTACTTTAATAGTATGTCCAGTACGTTTTATTGTGTATTTGACGGAAATGCCTCACACTCCTCAGCCTACCCAGTAAGGTCTACTCCAGGGTGCTGGAGACGAGGGTCCGGTCGATAGTTGAACCTCAGATTGAGGAGGAGCAATGTGGTTTTCGTCCCGGACGCAGAACCGTGGACCAGCTCTTTACCCTCACCCAACCAGTCCACATTGTGTTTTGTGGATTTGGAGAAGGCTTATGACTGTGTCCCCAGGGGCATCCTGTGGGGGGTGCTCCGGGAGTATGGGGTTGGTGGCCCTCTGCTAAGGGCCATCCAGTCCCTGTACCGAAGGAGTGCGAGTCTGGTTCGCGTGGCCGACAGTAAGTCGGACCTGTTCCTGGTGAGGGTTGGACTCCGCCATGGCTGCCCTTTGTCACAGGTTCTGTTCATAACTTTCATGGACGGAATTTCTAGGTGCAGCCGAGTGGTTGAGGGTGTCAGGTTCGGTGACGTGAGGATCTCGTCCCTGCTTTTTGTGGATGATGTGGTCCTCCTAGCCCTATTGAACAGTGACCTCCAGCTCTTGCTAGGATGGTTCGCAGCCAAGTGTGAAGCGGCTGGGATGAGAATCAGTACTGAGACCAAGGGTGGATTGCCCACTCCCGGTCGGGGGGGGGGGGGTCCTGCCTCAGGTGGAAGAGTTTAAGTGTCTCGGGATCTTGTTCACGAGTGAGGGTACGATGGAGCGGGAGATTGAAAGGCGGATTGGGGCAGCGTCAGCAGTGATGCCGCCACTTAACCGATCCGTTGTGGTGAAAAGGGAGCTTAGCCAGAAAGCGAAGCTCTCAATTTACTGGTCGATCTACGTTCCAACCCTCACCTATGGTCACGAGCTCTGGGTAGTGACCAAAAGAACAAGATTGCGAGTACAAGTGGCCGAAATGAGTTTCCTCTGCAGGGTGGCTGGGCTCAGCCTTAGAGATAGGGTGAGGAGCTCGGACATCCGGGAGGGACTCGGAGTAGAGCCGCTGCTCCTCCACATCGAGAGGAGCCAGTTGAGGTGGTTTGGGCATCTAGTAAGGATGCCTTCTGGACGCCTTCCTTGGGAGGTGTTTTGGGCATGTCCAATCGGGAGGAGACCTCAGGGGTGCCCCAGCACATGCTGGAGGGATTACATCGCCCGGCTGGCCTGGGAACACCTCGGGGTTCCCTTGGAAGAGCTGATGGATGTGTCTGGGGAGAGGATTGTCTGGGCTTCTTTGCTGAGGCTGCTGCCCCCGCGACCCGGACCCACATAAGCGGAGGACGATGAGTATGTGTACGAGTACGAGCTTCACCAAGTGAGATTGAGAGGTCAGTGAAGTCTGTAGTTCCTGTAGTTTACTGTGAATGAAGCTCATACTCAAAAAGAAAGAAAAAAATAAAATTCACCTACATCTTAAGGCCTTCCTGAGTGGATTTTGCTCACTTGACATGGAGATGGCTCAGATACCATCACGTAACCCATGTGTGGACCTCTGGTCATGTGATACCAAGTGGTCGCTTATGCATCTGTTTATATACATCTGTGTATAGGTTTAGGTCAAGTGATGTAACCTGAACCATCTCCAAGACACCTGTGGAAGAACACGAGATGCAGTTAAAAGCTTCAGAAAAAGGCAGTAAGCAGAGAAATTCAATGGAAACCATGTTGTGTTGTCTGTCATGACCATCATTAACCCTTAGATTGGCCTTAAAAAAATGCATGTTTCAAATATTTTTTATTTTTCACTTTTTAACATTTTGAATATCCTTTGAAAAATTGAAAAAAACAACAAAATCACAAACAGTAATAAAAAAATGTCAGCATTTATTTTTGTGTGTGTGTGTGCGCGCGCGCACAGGCCTGTGTGTAATTGTCAAGTCATTAATAGTTCCTGTCTTTTATTTTCTTGCAAGGTAAGTGACAGTGTTTGTTGAAGCTCTTGATGTGATAGCCCCTGGTTTGCCTTCTTGTGTCCTTACTGTATGCGGTTGCGACAAACTACCTGTTTCTAACTGTGATCATTGCACACAGGTACATTGCTTTTCCCACACCTACATTGTTGACTTTGTTATCTTTCTTACTTGGGTAGATTTGACACCTCTTCTCCTTGGGCTGGCCTTGTCTGCTTTCCTGTGGCTGGGCTGTGGCTTTTGTCACTCCAGATCTTCCCATTGCTTCAGTGATCGGGGTTTGCAGTTGGAGGCAGCCTTCTAGTTGACTCCTCGTGTGCGGTGTGACAAGCTCCTTTGAGAGCCCATTGAGGAAGCGCCATTATGCATTGGTAAAGCCACTCTTAAATTAAAGGTGCTGAGCCCTGAAAATGGTGTAGGCATTCAGGGTGGCGATGTCAAGCATGTTGTACCACCGCACTGTCGGCCACTTCTGTATTTGGGGCCTGCAGGTGTAGGCGCCAACCACCTGGTCCATGGTCTTGCTGTAGAATGTGATTACTTCTGTTTTTTTCTGCTATTTGCATTCACCACTTTGACGTAGTGCATCATGTTCAAGAGAAAGATGGCCATTCCTTTCTTTCTTACATAGTTGACTGTGGCAAGGTTGCCATTGAATCCAGGAGGCCTTCATCAGGGGAGGGACGTCTGGCTTTTTCTGTCATAGAGTCCCCACAATAGTGACACCAGCCAAAGAGAAAGAGGTGTCGGATCTGCCCAAGTAACAAATATCACAGAGTCAACAATAGATGTGGGAAATGCATTGTACCTGTGTGTAATGATAACAGGCAGAAGCACTAAATTAATGCTGACATTTTTCTATTGCTGCTGTGTGTAATTTTGTTGTTTTTCAGTTACTTCAAAAAGATGTCCAAAATGTTAAAGTAAAAAAAAAAAAATCAAACATGATATCATTCTTGTGTGAACCAAAGTATAATACACAATAGAATACAAATGATTATTCTAAACCAAAATAATAATACATTTTATTTATAGGTGCCTTTCAGGACACTCAAGGACACCTTACAAGACACAGTAAAAAACGAAACAAGTATATATACTTAAACATATCCATAGATCATAAAATCAAACAATTCTGTAATATACAATAAAGTTAATAAAAATGACTAGACAAAAATCATAAACACTGGGAATAAAAGTCATAATCAATATGTGTGTCACCAGTGAATCAGACTGAATATGCCGGCTTGAAAAGAAGTGTTTCAGATGGGATTTGAAAGTGGAAAGGGAGTCAATATTGCGAATGTCATGGGGGAGAGAGTTCCAGAGGCGGGGGGTAGAACAGCTGAAGGCTCTAGAACCCATGGTAGTCAGACGGGCAGAATGACAAAATGGCATAATAAATATATTGATTACTGAAGTAGTACAACCCCAAAAAAAAAAAAAAAAAAAACCAATATATATAATATCTTAAAAAATTATTGACATCAAAAACATGCTTTTTGAGGACTACCTGGAATATTAAATGATAAAAAAAAAATTCATTACAAAGGCACTGCAAGAAAACACCCTCACTAGGTCATTTTTAACTCAAGTATGCATCGAAAGGTTAATGCTTGTCCCTCTTTATCTTGTTCAACACTCTAAAATATGTTTGAGGAATTTAAAATGGCTTTCTGCAATGCCTGAATTAAAATTTACGATCATCATTTCCTCTTTAAATAAAGTTTTGATTAATGTATCTATGTGTTGACACCAATCAGCATTGCATATTGGTGGAGATGTTTTGCGACCAGCCTGAGTCCAAGTTGAAGCATTCAGTGTGTAAACCATGTGGGCACTGTTTGAATTCTTAAGTGTTTTTCTTAAATTCTTAAGATAGGCTGCAAGGTCAATAGGATAGGATGCAATAACAAAGCTCACAACATACAGAAGCATCACTGCACTGCTAACGTTGCAAGGTCCCTACTTTTATAATTACCATGGCAACCTCCCCAACTTCAGTGGTATGGTCGAGGGCCAAGGTTGGACATTGGTGGAGAACACAGCTGACCTCACGAACAAAAACTGGAATGCAGAGATGTTTAAACGTACAATGCACAGAACCCTGCCACACAGAAGCAAAAAACATACTGAAGTGTGTAGGTGTTCTGCACAGAAATGAAGGGTGGGACACACACACACACACACACACACACACACACACACACCAACAACATGCATATGTGCAGAGATGTCATGGACTTACCTCTTTACAGCATGCAATAAAAATGTACATATGTAATCATGTTAAAACCAGATTCAAACCCAGGACTGTATTTGGTGATTTTTAAGTTTACAGATTACCTGAAAGATTAAATACTCCTCGACTGGTTGAGAAAATTCTCCTACATCTTAGCCTTAAATCATCTAAAACCCGTAGAATAAGAAGAAAACACTGTCACAAAGCTTAAAAACACATTTCTCATTATTTTTAGAAAAAAAAAAAAACCTGCACATATGTGAGGTCGGCCGATGTGGTTGGGCAGTGAGAAATATACAATATATACACAGAGACTGCTTACACGAATACACAATTTATATGTATATAAAACCATGTTGCACCCCAGTCAGAGACAAAAAACAGAGGCATTATGGCTAAACCAATCACCAGAATAAATCGCGGAATTGATTGTTTTTGCAAACCATAGATACGTTACTTTTAATGTTAGTATGTTGCAGATATTTGGAATCTTTATGTTTCTTTACGATTCAACAGCGCTGTGGTTAACGTGTGGTTAAGTTTGGGCAAAAACACCACTCAGTTATGGTTAAGAAAATATCATGTTTTGGATTAAATTACCAGCTTTTGGTGGCACAATCCCAGCTAGAAATGCAGCCATGTCTTAAAAATGTAAAAAACAGCTGCTTATTGTGGCAATATTCCAGCAGGAAACATGGTGACGGGTTGCTAAAAACAATCCTGTCTAGGGCAAAAGCCAAAGATTTTCATTGTACAGTTACATAAAACAGAGTGTTTTCAATTTACCCATGTTTGAGAAGCTACATTTATTTTATCATTCATCAATTCCGCTATAGATTGGCTGGATTAGTAAAAATACACACCATTTTTGCTGTATAATATTACCAGTCCAAACACATGATAGTGTCACACACGAACGGCAGAATCCAGCTTCTTCTTTCTTCTCTTCTGTCACAACAGCCTCATGTGATCTAGATTTCTTTTTGAGACAACAGTGCCTAGAAAGAGACAGGGAGTGAGAGAGGTTCACAATTTATGCACAAAACACTCCTTCGGTTCTTTAAAAAAGTGAAAACTGTAGAAAAGGGAATGAGAAAGGGAGAAAGCTTTTAGAATTCCCCAGACAAGTTCAATTTTGCAAGTTTTACTTTGGGAGATGGATATTGAAAGTTTACAAAGTTAACCCCTACTCTTGCCAAACTTAAGTATTAGATGTGTCTCCATCTCTATCTCTATCTCTATCTCTATCTCTATCTCTATCTCTATCTCTGCCTCTATGTCTATATACAGTCACTGGCCATTTTATTAGTATCAGGTTGGACCCCTTAATTCTTGGTGGCATAGATTCAACAAGGTTCTGGAAACATTCTTCAGAGACTTCGGTCCATATTGACATGATAGCATCACACAGTTGTTGCAGATTTGTCAGCTGCACATCCTGAATGCAAATCTCACCACACCCCAAAGGTGCTCTATTCGATTGAGATCTGGTGACTGTGGAGGCCATTGGAGTACAGTGAACTCATTGTCATGTTCAAGAAACCAGTTTGAGATGATTTGACCTTTGTGACACGGCACTTTATCCTGCTAGAAGTAGCCATCAGAAGATGGGTACACTTTGGTCATATAGGGATGGACAAGGTCAGCAACAATACTCTATTAGGCTGTGGTGTTGAAACGATGCTCAATTAGTACTAAGGGGCCCAAAGTGTGCTAAGAAAATATCTCCCACACCATAACACCACCACCACCACCAGCCTGAATCATTGATACGAGGCAGGACAGATCCATGCTTTCATGTTGTTAATGCCAAATTCTGAGCCTACCATCTGAATGTCACCGCGGAAATCAAGGCTCATCAGACCAGGCAGTGTTTTTCCAGTCTTCCATTGTCCAGTTTTGGTGAGCCCGTGTGAATTGTAGCCTCGGTTTCCTGTTGTTAGCTGACAGGAATGGCACCTGGTGTGGTCTTCTACTGCTGTAGCCCATCTGCTTCAAAATTCAACACGTTTTTCATTCAGAGCTGGTCTTCTGCGTACCTTGGTTGTAACGAGTGGTTATTTGAGTAACTGTTGCCCCTCTATCATCTTGAACCAGTCTGGCCATTCTCCTCTGACCTCAGGCATCAACAAGGCATTGTCACCCAGAGAACTGCCGCTCACTGGATATTTTCTCTTTTTCAGACCATCCTCTGTAAACCCTAGAGATGGTTTTTCATGAAAATCCCAGTAGATAGCAGTTTCTGAAATACTCAGACCAGCCCGTCTGGCACCAACAACCATGCCACCTTCAAAGTCACTTTAATCACCTTTCTTCCCCATTCTGATGCTCGGTTTGATCTTCAGCAGGTCGTCTTGGCCATGTCTACGTGCCTAAATGCATTGAGTTGCTGCCAAGATTGGCTGATTAGATATTTGCGGTAATGAGCAGTTGAACCGGCATGGCCCCAAGAATCTAATATCAGTCAGGCTCTTGGCTTGACTGGTGGCTGTTGCAGCTCAGTCACCAGAGGAAAATGTTGTATGTTTCTGTTCTGCAAACCTTTACATTTTCACCTTATGTATCATATCAATGTTTCCAAAGTTGGGTAGTAAATAGGCTGACTGTCATCTGTAGATGGAGGGGATGGTAGCTTCTTGTGGCTGTTTTTTGTTGTTTTTAACCTCTGTGAGGCACTTTGTGTTACTGTCGTCGAAAAGTGCCATATAAATAAAGTTGATTTGATTTGATTTGATTTAGATGGTGGACCATGGTTTGAGACCAACAAACAATAAAACTGGTTTTGTTTTAGTGAATCATTGCTGTTTCTCAAGTGGCTTTTAAACCATCAAATGTAGGTGACGTTTAGGGACTTAATGCTGTTTTTTCCAGCAGGGACAGTGCCATGAAAAGCAGATTGTGACATTGCTGTTTCCTGCCGAGATAGTGCCTCTAAAAGGGGCTGTTTGTTTACAGAGACCTTGTGGACTGTGTCCGAAAACCGTGTATTTTAAGCCAAAACATGATCTTTTCCTAACCATAACGGAGCTGTTCTGTACCTTAACTTAACTACATGCTGACCCCAGTGTTGTGTGAATGTAAAGATTAGTTTTGGTTGTCAAAGATTTATAGATTGCGCCCTCAAAGAGTAAATGCTGTGTTGTGCTTTAATTCATAGTTTGGAGTTGTTTCCAATATTGAAAAGCCATAGCCATGACAAAAAATATCAAAATGTCCACTGAAACTTCTCACACCACTCTTGCAACATCATCCACTTCTCCGCAGTTCCGTTTTTTATGATCCACTCATTTTCACCAGAATAAAGCTAAATACAGTGTTTCTTTATGATCAAGAGCAGGTGTGTGCGTGGTACACAGGAGTCCCGCTCTTCTATTGATCAGAACAACTCCATCCTAGCATGCTCGCTCACGGATGGAGTGTTTCACACCCAACAGATGGAGTATGACTTTCATGGTGCTTCTGAACAGCCAAATTCTTACAACTTCAGTGTGGAACATGCTTCTCAGGGTAGGTGAACATGGACGGGGGTTGTTCAAATATGTTCTTGTGGCTGTTTCTTTTATACTTGTAATGTTTATAGTAGGATGAAGGTCTTTTTTGGCCCAGGTCCTAATGGGAGTCCTTTTATACTGTCCAAACTGGTACTTACATTTACCTAAATGTTGATTAAATATGTATCTAACAAAGTGAAATAACATGTGTAGCCTTCTAAATTCAGCACACCTGGTTCAAAGCTATTACATTTCTAAGCATAATAATTAATATGATATGATGAAAGTTTAACTGAAAATGTGATTCCTGAAAGGGACATGAAATGATAGAGAGAAGATGTAACATTTTCTTGAAGTTGTCAGGTTGTACAGCAGTGTTTAAGAGTGATGCTGCTTTTGCCTCATAAACAATCTTGAGCAGAGTGTAGACACCGACGTGTAGGGAGCGCACAATCCCAGCAACAGACAAGTGTTATTTTGGCCTGTCATCAATTTACTCAATGAATTAATGCTAATTAGAGACAGCTGGTGTGATCGGCCTCCAGTGATGTTTTTCATTTTAACCAGTGAAAGTGATGATCAGCAACCACTAAAAATTAAAAACTGCTACTTGAAAGTTTTGTACACTTACTGCTAATGAGAAAGAGAGAGGAATCATAACAGATGCATTACTGCTGGAGCTCAGCAAATGTTTTGCTGGTGCAACCAAATGATTTTTCACATTCACACTATCTAATTTTGACTCTCACACACAGTAAAATGCTGAAATGTAGAGCCTGGCTGTCATAAAGTAGAGCAGCAAGGACATGTTTTTGATCAGCTTCATTTTAGCCTACACAAATGCATAAGATATACCCAGGTACCATACTTCCAGCCTAACATAGTAGGTTTTAAAATGCATTTTAACAGTATAAAGTAACTAACTGGTAACACAGGCTTAACATAAATAGATGATTTAAGTTAAGTCAACTGGTCAGTTACACACAAACTGGTCAGATAGGTCAACTGATTTATTGGTTTGGCTGATTAATTACGCATCCTGTAAAATTAACCTAAATTCACCTAAAACCCCTATTCAAGGCATACGTATCACTGTAAGTGCTTCTGTCATCGAGTAACATATCTTTCAATACACTGAAATAAAAGTTGTTTTTTCATCTTCACCTGAATATTATCTTGAAAAAAGAGGCTGCAGATGATGAGCACTGGGAGTTATTAGCTGGAAAAGCCTCACATACTGAAGGTTCTGTCCAGGTGCTTTTCAAAAAAAGAGGGTAGTATAATGTACTGAATGTGTGAATATGAGTGAAAAACAAACACAGGCAGAAATGCCTTTTTAGGAGCTTAATCTTTGTAAAAAACACTCCCAGAAAACCTAAGTTATTATTAGTTATAATTATTAAACTTATAATTATTATTATAAGTGAGTGTACATTTATAAATGTCAGTGGTGCCTGTAAGCAGTTCTGGTGGTGTCATTGACTACAAGCCTACCCATAAGCCTCGGGTGAAGTGGGCCAATCGCTGGTTCTTTAAATACTGTTAAACTACAGGAATTGTCAGTAAGACACATTCCTGTAGCTCAGGCTCTGGTTGGGTATCGAGGCTATAACAGCAGCCCTGGAAGCTCCTATTGGCTCAAATGAGGTGTCGATGGAAAGGCCAGGAGTTCACCGCCAATGTGGCAGCCACCCAGTTGGTGTTTGAAACAATGCAGCAGGAGTTTGTGGATATATAGATGTAATCTATAGATGTAATAATGTGTTTGGACTAAATAATTGGCTGAATTCAGATGGTTTGTACTCTTGGCAGTGCGTGAGAATGAAAATGAAAAGGGAGCTGTGTAAACTGTGATTCTTTCTGGATAATAATTATTTTAAGATTATGATAATGCTTCATATCTGAGTTTGTTTGTTTTTTGTCTGACAGAAGCATTAATTGAGCCTGCTGTTGTGGCTCTTATTTTGAAATGGTCAGCATTAATGGCACTGCGGGGGGTGTAGCTTTCGAACAATAGGCTATATTGTATCAGTAAACCACGTAAACTACAACAAATACGGTGGTTGTTTTACATATCATAATCATCAAAAATCACCTTGGGAGGGCCCATTGGATGTCTAACAGTTTAGTCCGCACCGGATGTTTTACCAACTATCACCATCTGCAGAGTTTGGCTTTGATAGTGGCCAATGGCTGCGCAGCCTCAGTCATGCAGGGATGTACATCACCGACTGGAGCTGAAGAGAGGGGTTGTTAAATGATCTGTTAGTAGCTCCGGAGAGACTCTGCTGTGTGGATGTGTTTTAACATGTATTTCCATGAAACTTTTGGGTGGACAGCAACAATCAGATCCAGTGCTATAGCACTAAAAGTCCATGAGGCCATGACTGAGTAAATTTTGCTACTTCCTGTGTCAAATTAAAAGCCCTCATTTCAAATTAAAAATCTTGTAGCATTTCATATAGTCATATAAAACTAGGTTATGACCTAGTCTTTTTTGTGTGTTTTACGAAGCATGGAGAGAGTATTTAGAGTAATTTATTTTTTATATGTGTCCATTACTTTGAGTTTGATGCTCAGTGATCCAGATGTATTTAGTATTTATTAACTTGACTTTATATGTTCAGTAGTTTTTTCTCAATGCATGTTAAAGATTGTTCATTTTCAACACTGTTAATGTTTTTAATGGGGTGGGGGTGGGGTAATAATGGCAAATGAATTGGCTCTTGGTTTCGTATCAGCCTTTAAAAATCCACCATAGGTTGAACTCTAACAAGAAACATGGGAAATATACCAAATATAGTCACTTCGAGGTAATGATTCCATTCAGTCTCATATTGGGTATGGCAAAACCTGTTTCTGAACAAATTGAACAGAGTAAGGCATAACTCTAAGTTGTACATAACAATTGAAATATATTTTGAAACCCCTGATGTGATAGCTGCTTTGATTAGTTAATGATTCAGTTTGTATTAAGTACTGTGTACACATTTTAACTGGTGGCAACAGCAAGCAGTTACCAGTGTTGAAAGCTGAAATAGGAAAACATGGTTGAAGGCTGAGCGGTGGTCATAGTGAGTGTTGCTTTTGAAGCTTGCAATGCATGATGGCTAATGGCCAGTGATTAGCACTTAGCAGCAATCTGAAGCAGCAGTAGTCAGTTAGGCAGGCATACTGCACATTTACCATACACCAGGGGCTTTCAAAGTCTGAAAAAATTGTGCCCACCCAGTCATGCTGTGGGCTTAGGCTGTCCCCAGTCACTGTTTGTATTTATACCTAGGTAAAGTAATGCACTACAAGTCTTGTATATAACTATATCTCACGTAATTGAAAACCGGGAGGCTGTGATCATTTGACCAATGCAATACAGGCTGCCCTCCCTCATATGATGGGAGCAAGGAAGGAAGTCCACATGGGAAAGGGACAAAATGTGGTGGATAAGTCAAACAAACAAATGATTTGGGTGAAACCGAAAGTCAATGTTGAATTGTTTTTAAGCAGGTGTTGTCCCATTGTCATGTGACATTGTCACATCATGTTGTCATGTAACATAAATACCTGAACTTGATGATGCCCAAACATGATTCTTCTGTTAAACTCAACCTAACCTAACCTAACCTAACCAGTAGGGGCGCTAATTCGTAACATATACAAACCACTGTATTAAGATATGTTGGTGGGCTGCAACCTTTTTTTTTTTTTTTTTTTTAATTTTTGACCTGTGGTTTATATTTTGGCAACTGGGCATGCTGAATTAGCTATTAAGAGTCTGTACCCATGGATTTACAGACAGCTATCACTGGATAAGTTTGATACTTAGGAAAACTTAAAAATATCATGATTCCCAGGCAATTTCTGGATTTTCTTTTTTCCTGATTTTGTAGTCAATTTATTGATTGATGATTTATTTATGATGGATTGGAGATAATATGATATCCTCACAACATGTGAATCACACTAAATCTAAAAACGTGTTTTTGAAATGTGATTTAGATCATCTGATGATCATCTGTGTCTTTGTGTGGTGCCAAAGACTTTTTTTTTTCTGCCTGAGCAGTGCTATAAGCTACACTGCCAGCTTCATTATGATACCATAAATCTAGTTGTTCTTGACCTCAGTATATATAGACTATTGAGATTCCCATGTACTGTATGTACTTCTCTGACCTGCAGATGGAGTATTTCTCCCTATCTCTATGAATCTTTTAGCACTGGAACAAAATCAAAGCATTTTAAAAACAGATTTCTGTGTTTCGAAGTAAATACAAGTGTCTCACGTTTTCAACTCTGCAGTTCATTGTGTGAGGGCTGGGCACTGACCTACATGTGTGAATTTTCTTTGTCACTTTTGAGTCAACTTTTGGGTTCTCAGGTCTTTCTGAAAAGAATGAATGTTGATCTCAGTGAGAGTACCTGATTAAATAAAGGATAAAAAATGACTCCAACTCGCCTTGATCGCCCACGCCATCTGTCTTGTTTGTTTTTCCTCTCTGCTGTCATTCTTTCTACTTTGTCACCCTGTCAGTTTCTTTGTGTTACTGTTTTGATCGGCACTATTGTGCATGTGTCCGCACATCATTTCTAACTGTGTATATTTATCTGCTTCCATAACCTGTATGTGTCTGTATGCACGGGGCTACATCTGCATGTGTGTGTGTATTTGTGTGTGCGTGCGTTTGGCATGTTTCCTGCTCCTCTCATTGTCTCATTAGAGAAACAGACTCCAGCCATCACACTCAGCGCTGCAGCAGGGACCCATTTACATCAAAATGATAGCACACGCACGCACATTTATGACCACATGGACGCGCACTTTCACACAAGCGTACGTCACTGCAAACACAAAGACACATCCATACTGCATACTGATGTGAACACACATAAACAACACATTGTGCTGTGTTGTTTATGTGAGCACACATAAACAACACAGCACAATGACTGATTTTGCTTCCTAATGTTACTCTTATTTTTCAGAATAATGGAAATGTATAACAATGTGTTAATAATAGGAGAAAAAATGATATTAAATAACACTGAAAACACTTGAGCTCCATAGCTGAATGACTGTAGCTTGTCTATTTGTGTAAAGAAAATGGCCATCAAAAAAGCATTTCATTAATTTTTTGTAACATTTAGCCTCCTAAAATGAATTAAATGCTATTAATTAGCTCTACCTAAGTCCCGCCCCTTTTCCCTCTGTGCTCCAAAAACAGTCAAGACTGGAACACAGCAGAACCTTGGTCAACATTTCCTGTTCCTGTTGTACATAGATATGCCACGTGCTAGGCTTGTCTGTGTTAATAACAAAACCAAATTTTGAAGATGGTTAAAAGATGTGGCTGGGGGTTGGTCACAATCTTTACAGACACATTTCATTTAGTTACATCCTATATCTTTACTAATATTAGCTAAACCTTAGCTAACTATGATAGCTAGCTAATGTTTAGCTACATCAAGAGGAGTTAAGCTAATGTTAGATTGACAATGTCAGCCAGGTTCACTTCCTCCTTATTTCTGCACAACTTAAGGACAATTGGAGTAGGACAGGTTGGTTGCTTGACCTATTTTTAAGATGGCATTAATTGTTTACCTACGCTACCATATGCTAAAAGTAGTTTCTAGCTTCTAGGTTTACTTCCGCAACATGCAGCCCACTAAATCTGTGTAGTAGTGTTTCTTCCGCTGGCCCCACCCACAAGTTCCTGCTTGGCTTATAGACTTAACATTGTGATGACATCACCAGTTTTTAAATTGCTTTTCATGGCTCAAGGAAAGTTTTACAGAAACCTCCATGGATCAAAAATGTATTACACAAAGAGACATAATTGACCTTTCTGTTGCAGTTCGAGGTGTCCTGTCAACAGTTCTACAGACTTATCTAACACAATGGTGACCAATGGCCTTTTGGGCCACTGGGGATTTTTTTGCTGCAATACTGCAAAAGGCCACTGGGAAAAATTGGAAACAATGCTGAGCTGTTTCCCGAGGGCCTGGCTATACTTTAAAATGCTATAGGCTTGTTTATGTTAAAAACAATACCAAATTATAAAGATGGTTAGAATATGTGACTGGGAGACCATTACAATCGTCATGGACACATTTAAATTGCCCATTATAGAGTCACATCTTTAGTTAGCTAATGTTACTAAAATGCTAACATATAGCTTCACTAAGAGTTAGCCTAATGTCAGTTAAGCAAACTAGGTTTGCTTCCTCCTTATTTTAGAGGCAACGTTAAATGATTTGGAAAACATTGACATATTTTTAAGGCAATATAAATTATTGTTAGCCAGAAAATAGCAAGGCTAACTCTCCCTTTTTTGTATTATCTCTGTAAGGCTACATGCCATCCCAAAGTATCTTAACTAACGTAATTTTCTACTGTAAAGAGAGGTTAAAGTTATGTAAGCACTCTGGTCTGTATTCAGCAGTGAAACACATCCAGTAACTTACTACTGATCCTCAGAAGGAAAAAGGGAACACACACTTGGCAATGCAGGAGCAATGTCGATTGATCGTCTAGTCATCCTTGGTCTGTGCATCTGCCTTTTAAGTTAAAACCAGAAGCCTTAACTCACATCGTTTTGCCTCGTTCAGAACAGTTAACATGTTAAAATGGCCTTCCATAACATACTGTAGTCCTTGCAGTCTGCTTTTTTAAACTATATTGCCTGATGCCCAGAAACACTGCAGCTCCTGGCTATGCAGAACTGGAATCCCAGTGTTTCTTTTTTTCAAGCTTGTCCAAATTAGCAACAGTAACTAAGGGGGGCAGGACTTAAGATTAGTCAGTTGTCTTGAGATATATTATCTTTATAACAAGAGACACGTGCCGAAAATGGCAGTGTATAATTGTTAACATAAGGAGAATCTGATGATTTTACATCTCAGGGTATATATATTTTTGGCTATGTCCAACATTAATGCTTGGTTGGGGCTAGATGAAAAACACTTTTTCCCTTTTTTCATTTTAGGGTCTGTATTTTAAAACTTCCAGGAATAACACTCTACACAGCCAGTTTAGGAGTAAAAAACTCTGAGTGTAAGCAATAAGACACATTTATCAAGCAGATTTGAAAGGCATAGATTTGGGTATGGATAGTAAGGACATATTCCTACAGTATCAAGGCACTGCTGAATTGCTATGTTGAACATATTGTCTGATTTACAGATGACTAAAGAAATGTGATTAACAAAGGTTGTGGCTGATTACTTCTCTTATTTCCTTCTTGTCGTTATTGTAGATTTACATTAAGAAAGATGGTGTGTAGTCGGACGCTTTCATCTGCATCCTGTCTGTATTTTCAGGGTGTATTTCCACCGCTCTCCATCAGTCAGTGCATATATGCCAATGAGTCTCTTTATGGAAGTGTTTGTGCGTCTGGATGTGCATTTTTGCAACTGCCACCTCCCCTCCTTCTCCCTCTCCCTCTCACTACCATAAACGCTCTCCCTCTCCATCCCTCTCTCTCTCTCTCTCTCCCCCTCTCTCTCTGATATACATAGCAATGACCCCTGTCTCAGTCATGCCGGCACCATGCTGTGAATTCCATCTAAGCAGAAAAACAAGTGGAGATTGTTATGCAAATGGCTATGTGGTGGGCCTTGTGCAGGAGGAAAAAAATGGCGATGTTTGTATCCTTATGCGTGTGCTGGGAGGCAGCAAGAGGGGAAGAAAAGAGGGAAGAAGATACAGAAACAGAAAGAGCAAGAGAGAGGGGAAAACGAAAAAAAAATCAAAAGAGAGAAGAAACAAAAATGGAGGGTGGAAGGAAACATAATAAAAAGACAGCAAATGCAAACAGGATGGCGTGATAAGATGCTGTTTTGAATGTATGTTTACAGGAATAATATCCGCCATAGGCATACAGCCTATACCTGCTGGATGTATTTACCATGTAAGGCATCCTCACTGATCAGCCTGGAAGAATTTTCAGTAACTGTGTGTGTGTGTGTGTGTGTGTGTGTGTGTGTGTGTGTGTGTGTGTGTGCGTGCGTGCATCATGCAAATGAGTCTCCTTTTGGTGTGTTTGTATATTTTTGCATCATATATCATATGTATGTCTGTCTGTGTATGCTTCTGGAAATGCTGACTCTCATTTTTTCTCTCCCTGTCAACATCTGTACACACACACACACACACACACACACACATATATATATATATATATATATATATATATATATATACAGACACACTTACACATATACAGATGCACATGCACACAACATGAAGAGCTGGGAGGTAATGAAGGGAAATAGCAGGTCAGTTACTCTTTAATTGTCATTGCACTTCATCGGGAACACATCAATCCAGCACTGCTTCACTGAGCAGAAAACAATAGCTTCACACACACATATGCACAGACGCACACACACATAATGCCATTAAAATTGGTGAAGATGAAATACTGATCATGTATAAATATGACATCTTTTTCTTATAGGGTATATTAACATGCTCCTAATTTGCTTTGCCAAATACATTTTGGAGGAAAAATAGCTGTGTGTGAATGGCTGGATGGACAAAACTGAGCACGCTGACACTAAAGAGCAGGGTTTGCATCTTGTTCTACATCCAATATCTCGTTAGGTTTTAGATAAAACACTTGATTAAGGCTAAAGGGGCTCCATGTGTAATTTAGAGCATATGAGTTGTCTGCACACAGATCTCAACATAGAGGTGGCTGAGCCAGCAGCTTACGGTACTAACTCAATAACAGTGCTACACGATGGCAGCAGTGCTCGCAGTGTTAACAGTGTTAACCGTGGGGGAACCGGAGGGTTGACGCTATATTTCCATGATGACGCAGTCCAGGGGTCTCATTTAATATGCGTTGCGTACACCCAAAACAAGGCCTGACAGAGGCGTACGCCACTTCCTATGTAAAAGTTGTGATCTTTAAAAACAGACCTGATGGGAGAAACTTTGACCCATTCTTACCAACATTATGGAGACAGGCAATTGGTGACGCAGATGGTGATTTGGAAGCCTGATTGTAGGAACTGAATATTTTTTGGTGCTTGCCATCTTTGGCTTTTGTCCATATGTAAATTTAGTGTTCGCCAAGGGCATGGTGCTTACATGTGTGGAGTCTGTATGTTGTCAGTGTGGGTTTTCTTTGGGAACTCTGGCTTCCTCCCACAGTCCAAAGACATGTAGGTTAGGTTAAATGGTAGTTCTAAAATTGCCCATACTGTGAATGTGAGCATGATGTGTGTCTCTATGTGTGTCTTAGCCAGTGCATGCCACTTCCATACTAGTAAACTAGACTAACTGTTCTCTTTGCTAATGTAGAATGGAGATGGCAACACGCCATCTGAGAAGTGCTGTGGAGAGGCATCTTAGATTTGACACCATAGATAAAAGAACTCATTTGCATAGGTGTTGCTGTTTGCTGATTTTGTAAAATACAGCTGCCTTACAGTAACATCAGCTGGTCACTTAAATGGGCCAGCAGGGGGACTGCAGATGATTTGGTTGGTTTTAATTAATTCAAATTTATTACATGCAAGTTGTTGTAGTTTAAAATTAATAAGAGCATCATTTTTAAAATATTTAGGTACATAGCTGGGGTCAGGATGTGGCTAACCTGGCTCTGTGTACAAGTGGAAAAATAGGCTTACTTACACTGCAAATGGCCACTAATTACTAACTTGTTATTATAAATCATACACAAACGTGAATTTTAAAAGAATTTGTTATTTCATACACACTGGAGATATTTCAAATAAGTCGTATATGAACAAATTTAAATATGTATGTGAGTGCATTTATCTGTGTTGATGTGTGTATGCCTCTGTAGCCCATTACACTATTTCTCGGACTCTCACTATTTGAACCACTATTTCTTTTTTTTTTTTTTTTCCCCCAGTTACTCCATCTCAAACTTCTCACAGGCAAATACACACTCTCTTCCTCACTCACACTGTCTCTTCCACTTTCACTGTGTTTATCTCTCACACACAATCTCTCCCCCTCACTGTCACTGCTTCTTTCTCAGTCTCTCTCTTCCCCCCTCTCCTTTGCTTTCAGAAGCGCTCGCAAACACGCAGACTTGATCGTTATCCAACAGTGTCATCAATTATTAGGTCTGGTTTATGAAACCCCGGTGCAACTCGCCACCAAACACTCCATGTGTATTGCTATTCATAGTGGACACTGATCACACACATTTTTTTGTTGTTGCTTTGTCTTGAATGAAGGTTGCATCAGTTTACATCAGCAGCAGACACTGAGGCAGGCTGGACCCCACCCCCACCCAACCTAACTGTGAGGGCAGCGCTGGCGTAAAGAGAGCCACAGAACAGACCACAGATCACATCACCTCAAATTTAGTGTCTTTACACTTTTTTTCTCCAAATGCTGGAATTGATTTGGATGCTAACAGCCTTTTAACCCCATTTGAACCTGAGAAGCGGTTCTCAGGCAGCTCCCTGTGAGGATTTGGCTCAGATGAAATCCAAAACTGACACTAATATTTGTAGAAAGCAGACAGCAAGTGTTTGTGCTTCTTTGGGATTGTAAACACAAGTTAATTAAATACACAATACTATTACAATATGTGGCCCAAAGTCACAATCAGTTCTTTAAAGAACCATTTGCATTCACTGCATTTCTTTACTCTATTAGAATTAGTGCCACAATTAAACAATGTGGAACAAACTACCGAAAGAAGCAGCCATTTTATCACATGGCAACATGAATGTACTCAAATTTAAAAGAGGCAAATTTAGGCTGGGCAAATTAAGTTTGGAAAACCTAAGACAATTTTGGCTAGAAGAGGCATGCTCAAGGTTCAGCAACCTTTACTACCAGGAGAGCCATTTTTGGCACAAAAAATGAATTAAATCGACAAAATATATTTGAGCCTTATAATTAAGGTAACACAGCCTTATTAAATGTAAATTAGCTTGTCAACATTACTAATAAGTCTAATCATTCATATGTGTAACCATTAGGTGGTTACTCTACTGTAAGGTAGTTATGAATATTTGGTACGTTGTAGCGAAAGTAAACAAATCTCTCTATGTACCATAAAATTCAATATTTTCCTTCGAGACTTTTTTTGGATTTTGAATACATGGCTAGCTTCACTAAGGAGTCCACCACAAGCTATCACTCGTGATGTTCAGCAAAATTTAGAGAAAAGGGGCCAGGCTGTAGACATAGCTATGACTCACATTTTAGTTGACGAAATGTTAAAACATTTTTTTTAATTTGTCGTGGGCCTTTAGGTTACACATTTTTACAATTGGATAATGAAAATAATCACTTTAGGCCTACATCAATGATAAATGACAATTAAAATGTTCAAAAATAATTATGATTTATTTCCATGTAACCTAATTTTTGGTCAAAGACACAGGGAGCTATTAGGGAGGGATTAAAGAACCGCATGTGGCTCCGAAGCAGCACGTTGCCTTCCCTTGGCATAGTCCATACTTTTAATACCTAGAAAAAATGATGGTGTATGTATTTTGAATTAATTACTCAGGAGGTATCTTGACTGCTGCTCTGTTATTATGGTGCTCTCAAATGGAACTCTGGAGCTTGTGATTATTAATAGGAAGTCGTGTGAACGATATGCTTGGCGTTCAAGTTGTGCGAACACTAGGCAACAGCAACATAACCACTACTGACATCTAGAGGCCACTGAGACTAAGTTCTTTATTTTGATGAGTGCTCTAAAATAAATAATAAGATACTGTACATTTGCATCCATGTGATACTGGGTGGATGTCGTGTAAAATGAAGTACAAGTGGAAGTGTGGATACTGTAACTGTGTGATTGTAGTTGCAGCTCTAACATAAAGCTCTGGTTTAACATTATATCATATTTAAATGTAAATTTATGTCATTTTATATCAGACAACCAAATACACTACATATTTGCAATGCAGACTTTCATGAGAAAATAACTCCGCAAATAACCATTTCAATCATAGCACTTAGAAATTATTAATAATAGTCATAATTAAACAAAGAAAAATAATCAAATACATATGTGTTAGCATACAGAGGACACAAAGCCAAAAAAAGTCCAACAATGTAATGAACACAGTAGCTTGTGGGGAACTGCTGCAGGGGAAAAAAAAAAAAAAAGTTCTATTTTCATTTTCAACCTCCACCAAATTCTCATCATAATTATGTCAATATCCCTCCAAATGCAAACACTTCCAATCCTGACAGAAAGTAATATGGTGAAAGGCCATTAAAAATGAGCCCCCCCATCCACAGACACACACACAGACACACATGCTCGCACACACATATGCAGACCAATCACCTTCCAACTTGCCCCCGCCCTCCACCCAATAAAACTTTTGGCAGGCCTGAGCTGTTGTAATTGGCAGCCGGCTTGCCGTGCCGATAGACTCCCCTCAGTCCTACGGGTCAAGAGTAATTTACTGAGCTGCTAAACGCCACTAGTTTCTCTCTCTTTCTCTCTTTCTACCCAGTCCAATCCCCTCACCCTCCACCTCCTCCTCCTCTCGCTCTTTTTTCTCCCCCCCAACATCCATATTGGAATTCCCATCCAGGCTGTATTACAAGCCGAGATGATGGCTTAATCCCTTGTTAATTAGGGACAACATCTCCAGCAGCTGAGGCTAAAGCAGAGAGCGGCAGAGGCTCCAGAGACACAAGGGCTCTGGCCGAGCTCGCGGCCCAGCCAGAAGTGCCTGGCTCGGGCTCACAGAGCTGGCGAGGGATGGGGGGTTGAGGAGGAGGAGGTGGGGGGGGGGGGGGGGGGGGGGGATGTTGCACAGGATGAGGATTGAAAGGGACTGCTGCCTAATCCCCCACTGATGGCTCTTCTAGACTAATGGAGCCTGGACAACTGGGCAACCGGATGCTCCTGTTGGCCCACTTCACTCCACTTTAGTTGGGTCAGGAGCAATGTGGTTTCACTGGATGTTTAGTGGGGAGTTTTGTTAGAGGCCCCTATCATTCATTTGGCTTGTTATCACCAAACAAAATGCCTTTTATGGGGGGATTTGTTTGACCGCATTCAGGTTGCCAGATTTTCCAAGGTGGGTGACTGCGTCTTTGTGTGTGTGTGTTTATATGAATATTTGTTCATCACCTCATCTGCTTTTCTTGACAGCTATGGATCATATTTCCCATGGTACACACAAAGCAAAGCCTCAGTCGCACTCAGACAAACAAACAAACTTAATCCCAGTCATAACCGTCTCTACACTGTGTTTTCTTGTGTAAAATTGTCTCGTGTAAAGCTGTCTGAGAGAGAATTTGCAGGTAAATGGAGGAAGAAGCAGCAGGAAAAAAGGAAGGGCACGGTTGAGTATCGGCGGTATGAGAGATGAGGGGTAAAAAGGGGGATGAAAAGTGCATCTTCTTACGTTTCCTTCTCAGGTGGCAACAAAAGCCCATTTATTTGGGCCTGCGTTTCCACTGGCTAAGTGTTGGAGTGCATTATAAATACAGCCAAGCTTGTCGCTGCCCCCCCTCACCACCCCCCTGGAAGGCCCAGACTCCTGGGGAGCTCCAAACACTAGGTAATTATCCACCACCATACCGCCTGCTGCTTCACTACCTGTGTGTCCAGCATCACTAGAGAGGGGACGGATGGAAGAGGTGGGGGAGAGAGACGAGGAGGGACGGATGGAAATGGAGAGGGATCAAGGTAGAAGGACAGAGAATGTGTGTGACTGTATGTGTATGTATGGGGTTAGAGCTGGGGAGAGAGGGAAAGTATGGAAATGATGCGAGAGATGACTGAGATGGATGAAAAAGAAATACGAAATGTTTGATGTCCTATTTAAAGGAAGAATACACCCACTATCTGACAGGGTGCTATCTGTGTCATCTGTGTGTACTGTGGGAAAACACAATGTACAGGCAGTGACATAAACCGTAAACATGAACAAAATCGGGAAACAAATTTGTATCAGGGATCATGTTTTGAAATATGAGGTAAATCAAAGCAGCCCATTTGTTCGTGAATCTCCAGCAGTGGAGGTTGTCAAACTGCAATTGGTAAGCAGCAATCAAACAAATAGACGAGCAAGAGCAAACGTGGATGTAAGTAGTCAAGCACTGGATTTTAGTCAATTCATTAACGTTAGCTCTGAAAAAAGCCATAGACTAAGAAGTAATGGATATAGCTACGATGATGTCACCCATTTGTCTGTGGACTTCTGTTTTGGCAACACATTCCAAGTCTGACCTCGTCACATATCGTCGCTTGGTTGTAGACTTTCCACGTCTACATATGATGTGCAAGGTAGTGTGAAAGAACAGCTGTTTTCATCCATGTCTGACGCAGAAGTCACTGCTCAAGCGCCAGTATTTGGCGGCTTTGGAATAAGACTGGGTTGGTTTTGGAGCCTTGAGTTCGGCATTTCAGTAGTCACCGTCTTGCTTTTTGGTGCCAGAAGTGACCATATGTGCATGAGAGGTTGAAGCTGTGGAGGAGTGTGGGGTAGATCTGACTCAGACTGTAGCACCACCTCACAAACGGTATGTCACTCAAGAGGACCTACCCTTAAAATATGTAACTTTAAGCCATAATAACATGTACAAAGGGGTGAATTGTATAAAAATACAATCCCGCACAGTTGTCATGAATGTTCAGATTAGTTATAGAGAACAAAACTGTTTTGTACCATGCTGCATTTCTGCTTAAATGCTAGGTATTTTAACATGGGGTCTGTGAGGATAGACTCATTCTTGGAGACAGCCTCAAGTGGACGTTGGGGGAACTGCAGATTTAAGCACTCTTGTGTTGGCTTCACTTTTCAGCCCTTGATGTTACGCACTGGAAAAAGCTTGACTAATTTTTATATTTAGTTACTACAGTGTGTTAGGTGCTGAGTACAAATCGGGGCTTAAAGCTGATTGAAGCTAACGATGATAGTTTGTACCGAAGCTGCTGGTATATAATATTTTTAACACAATATCTTAACAGTTGACACGTTTTGTGTACCAGAAAGTACTTAGTGTTTCCAGCAATGTTTGGAGTAACTAGCAGCTACTTTTGGCAGTAATTAAAAATGTAACAATATGTTGTTTTTCACATTATATTACAGAAGCGCTTAGAATTTAAATTGACTCATTACTTGTTATTTTTGTCTTGGTCATAGCCGATAAATGAAGGCTATTATTATTCCCTCTGTCTTGTGTGCGTGTATTTAAGATTGAGAGTGAAAGAGCTAGTGGAAAAGAGGGTGAAAGGTGGACTATTGCATGTTATGTTTCTGTAAGTTATTAATAACTTAATCTTATTCTGAATGTGCGAGAACCACTGAATGGTTTCCTGGAAATATGGATATTATTTTCCCTCCCCAAGATCAAGGACAAATTAGGCCTACAGAGATGAGTTATAATCTTTGTGAAGGAGTTGAACTACTGTGAAGGTTACAAAGGATAAGCCGTGTGTTTTTGTTTTTGTTGATAGCTTTTATCACTTTAAGTTCATTAGACATATCATGATAAGAAATTAGTGTCAAATGTTAAAGAATTATTTCATTTTACTCTGCCATTGGCATTGAAAACTGGCTTGTGTTGCTTGATTTGAAGACCTGTCCAGGCTACAGTAACTACCTATTAAAACCTTTTATTTATTGTTCCACTACTTACTTTCCATCATAGTGATGATCAGTACATTTAAAGATAAAAAGTTGTCCACAGATTTTTATTCCTGTCAAGGTCAAAAACCCTGTAAAACAGTATTCAGATTGTTGTGGCTTGACACTGACTCTGAGCTTGTGGAAAGATTTAAATACCATAGGGATAAGTATGTAACATCATATATATATATATATATATATATATATATATAATTTCTTGTTGGCCCTTGTATTCCTCAGACACCTCTGTAAGGCAACAGGTTTTCCAGCCTCTCTGGGGGCGTGAGTTAGATTCCTTACAATGAAAAGCACACTTGATACATAAAATTAGACTTATGGACATAAGTGATGAAGCATTATAGTGATACACATGGGTATTTTTTGCATATGTACTTGTCTTTGACTGAATGAAATGGTGCCTTTTTACAAGCATATGCCGTACTGCTCTTAAACTAAAACCACACCATGGAAATGAATAGAAAGTGAGTGAGGGAGAGAGGGGAAAAAAGCTCTCTGCCCTTGTGGCTCACCCTGTTAAAGTGTCTTTATTGGGAGTCAGGGACTGATCACACTGCTAAGTGACCCGCCAAGGTCACAGAGAAGGGCAGCCGTGGTAATTAGTATGCTCTTTGGTGCAGCAGGGCCGCATTCGGCTTCAGCGACATTAGTATGCTTCACTGTGGGACTAAGGGGTTACGCTAAGCTACACTAACCATTAGTATGCTCACTTCTCAGTAGAAGATGCTGTGATAGACTGTGTTCATTAGTTTGCCCCATTCAGGGATGTAGTGGAAAGTGAGCACAACTAAATACACATCTCTACTTTTAGTCTGCCGGATTTAATTTGTTTACATTTAAAGACTCCCTTGTACTTTTTTTTTGTTTAATTCAATTGGCAAGTAATTTCAAATGAGTGCTAGTTAAATTGGGTGATGGCAGTTACCCAACATGTTAAGTCATAATGAAGAACTCACAGAGAACTGTCACATGACTCTTCAGTTCACTATAGCGCTATGGAGCATTTTAACGTCTTTAAGCTCATTGTTTTGTTTTTATGGCCCCGCAAATTAACTGTTCTGGTTTAGTATCACTTCCATCAGTCTTGTTTCCTGCAGCAGCAGGAAGTTGTTTCAGGTGAAAAAGCACCCCTTTAAGTCCACTGTTAGCAACCTGCCCAGCACCAAATGACAAACCGGCAAATTAGAAATTCAGAGAGCCAGATATTTTTGTAAGTATTTTAATGGAGACCAAAACAGGGTCAAATAGAAGGAGACTGAATAATGGAATGACATTTATCATATGGCCAGTCTGTTGGAGGTGTGAATAGGCAAAAGCTTGCTTATATGTTAGCCATACAAGTTGAAAGACCATGTTTAAACCATAATGTTGCCTAATAATCAGTGAAGTAATGCCATTACTTTTTCAATGAGTAAGTGAGTATTTTTTTTACTTTAAGCCAGTACCTTGCTCCACACTGATCAAATGACAATAGTGTCACATGCATGGGTGCAAGAGCTTCATAAGCTTTGACGCTACTGCTTCTTTTCTGTACTTTTGAAGTAACTTTAATTTATTATCACACTGCAGCATCTCCTCTGCTCTCTGTGTCGGGTCTGAGCTTCTCCATCTATGTGTGTTACTGTAAAGCCTTAGTGAGTTAAGAGCCAATACTTTATCATTACATCTGATTACAATAAGCATAAACATGTGGAAAAGGAATATCTGAATTTGCTCTGTCGGCAGTCACTCATTCACTGCTGCTGTGTTTTGCACACAGTGTGCTAGCTTGGCTAATGGCAAATCGTGAGGGGTTTAACTGGGTTTGCCACGTATCTAAAAATTTGACATTCTTGTAATCTTAGATAGCCTAGAAACACCCCTCCTAATGACATGAGTTTAACATTCTTTTTCGCTCTCTGCAACAGTCTGGACTCAGTGCCGCCCTGCCTTGTATCCAGAAAATAAAATCCAACTGGGGCCAACTATGGAGCTACACCATAGCTGACAACACAAACAGCCAATCAGGGACTGTGTTGTACTTGATGACGTAAAATGCGGGCCGCAGCTTGCAAAACTGTAATGGTGGCTCTTGAAGCAACAAGCGCTAACTTAAACGTTCGTAAACACGGCAATAGATATAGTTATTGGGTCAATTACAACAGTTAAACAAGAACAAAAGTATGTTTTCACGAAGTTTCTTGAATTTTCGCCATTCTTCCTACTGGATTTAGCAAAAGCTTGATTTATCAGCTGGCTCCTTTGGTGATGAAGAAGAGTTCCCTGATTTGTTACGCTGATTGGCTGAAGGAGTTTGTCTGTCAAGGTGAGTACTTCTCCTGACTGAAAGTGTTTGGGGCGGAAGTTAGTCCAGACTGATAGACAGCGTGCAAAACAGAATGTTGAGCTCAAGTCATCAAGGTGGTCTTGCCAGGCTAAGACATAGCTGCTGGCTGAGACAAATTAAGACAAAATATAACCTGACTGATAAGGAGAATTGTTAAAATCCTAACAATACCCGTCCCTTTTTCTATAGCAGATAATGAACCCGGAATAGACTGAAGATCAATTCCTTCAACATTAGTAGCATCCTTTTTAAAGGTAAAATATTTGATTTTATACTTTTAATGCATAATTTGGTGCCTTTACCAGAGATAAAACTCATGGCCAGAATACATGCCTGCCCCCAGGGTAACTTCGCGCCTTCTGCACTCATCGGCTTTGCCACACAACATGGGCACGAGTAAAAACAAGTTATGTCAAAAATTGGTTCTCACCAGCAGCCGTGCACATGTAAACAAAGCAGAAAATGTGTGATTTTATGACTGCAGCTGTGTTGGCTGGAGTATGTAAGGTGCTGAGCCCTTGCTACCATCAGTGTGCCCTTCCTCTGCAGGGCAAAGCTGGCCTCGTGGCCACCAGCCATTAATATGCAGCTCGTCAGCAGGCTAGCGCCAGGCTCGGCTACGCTAACCATTGTTCCGCCGCAATCAAATTAGCCCTGCTGATGAGGCCTGAGCTCTGTGACCTCCACAGGCCCAGTGGCTTCCCAGCCCCAGAAATGACAAAGAAGATCTGAGAGCTTGGGTCTTCAGGGACGGCGGGGGCTCACATACTGATTTCTGATTATGTCGGCTCTCCTTTTATTTATATATTTCCCCGCTGGAAGTAATTGAGACGAGGTGTTGACTGCAATATGCGAAACAGATGCCCCCAGCAAGTGACATGTGAACTTGGCGTTGATGTCTAGCGAAGACAAAGGACTTGTATGATGTGTGTGTGTGTGTATATATTTTACAAATGTGTGGTACTTTTATTTAGTCCCTGCAAGTAGCGTGTGTGTCACGCCTAGACATTGGCAGTCAGCTCATCCCTCCCAGATCCCTCCAGACCATCCCTCCCTCCTCCTCCCTCTCTCCCTTCACCTCTCGTCCACATTTGTCTGATTTAGTGTGATCAGATGTGAGAGCCGACGCCTGCTGCTGTTGTTAATGCACCGTGGGCTCCACATAATAGCAGCTCACAGTGCCTGTACTCCTACTCTGCTGTGCGGGGACCATGAATCAGGTGGCAACTGGAGAAAAAAGAGGTGGAAAATTAGACATGCAGCATACTAATATTTACAGTCCCAGTATACGCTGATGGAAGTAGACCCTCGATTAATGTTTTGTATCCTCTAGTCCCATACCCATCCTGTGTGCTCAGAATCAACAAGATTTGTGAAAGAAGACTTTATCGCCAGGGAGTTCTCCAAAAGCCTGGCTGACCTGCAGATTTGATACGGATCAGTGAGGGTTCATCGGGAGAGCGGAGCGCGGAGGAACATGGTAAAGAAATCACAATCAGATCGCATAATTACACTCCGGATGACTGCAGATCGGGTGGCAGCTGAGCGGTCCCGGTGAAGGGGGAAAATGAGAGAAAAGGCTGTAGCAGGAAGTTCATGTCCTGTAATTTTCAAACATGTTAAAAGTGATACCTTGACAGTTTGAATGTTTTTTTTTTCTTTTTTCATTCCTTCAGCAGGCAGATCATCACATTGTGGAGGAAAAATTGTCGGCACTCACACTTATTGGTACTTAACTGAAAATCAGCTTGTTAGAGTTGTTAGGATTCTGACCTTTGTCTCCAATAATTTGACAAGTGCTAAATGTAGAGGAGGCAGAAACAGACAGGATTTCACTGTGTCGAGCTATCACCTGAAGACACGTTGCTGATTATCCAACTCCTTTGTTTGCTCTGCAGTTGTCTACATACATTTGATGTTTTTAAAGCAATTTAAAAACTCAATATAGTATCTTATTTCATTAAAAAAACATTTAAAAACAGTCCTTATATTTGGTTACTTTATAATGACTGTAACAAGAAGCCCATGAGCTGTCTGATGTCCATTATCACCATGACACATTATACCAAATCAGTTTTGCTATTTAACCCTCATCCTACTAACATATTTTACATACAAGGACTGTTAACTAGAAGCCCTGGGGGCCCAGAGAATGAGCTACTATGAGAAAAACGTTACCTTATTTCTTCTCAAAATATTTTTAGTTATAAATTTATTGTGATCTCACAAAAAAAAGTCATTTTAAAAAAAGTTACAGTTAATTTGCATATTGTTTCAAATGAGAATACATACTTTTTTGCAGCAGAGATAATCTATTACATAAGACAAAGCATTACAAGCTGCACCAATGGTACAAAATGGTATATGCTTCTGATCACCTACGTTGGCATGGTTGTCTCTCCCCTGTATACCCTCAACTTGTTTGTAAGTGTAGTGGATGGATGAAATCAGATTTAAAACAACATCATATACAGTACAAATTTAATATTTGCTTATTAATTTGCTGCTCTTTTTTATCTGCTAGCTTAAAGAGGCAACAGATAGGATTCGTATTTTTTAGCTTGGCGCCATCTAGCGTCAGTGGTGTTGTGTCACACTGTCGCAATGACAGCGGGAATCAGAGATAATCAATAATATGACTCTATTAGACTCTCTAAATTAAATAAAATGTAGGCTGTAAAGCCACCGGTTTACATCTACGTATATGTAGAATGAGACGGTGTGTGAACACTCTACTAAATAAATGAGTAAAGAGACCGAGCAACAGTTATCATTTATCTGAAGAAAAAAACAAATAGTAATGCAAATAATTATTCCAGAATGCACAGTACCAGTACAAACAACTCACAGTAAATTATACCCATATGTACAGTATCAGTACAAACAACAGTAGACACAGTGGAATTATACCAATATGAACATGTAAACAGTCCCGATTCTAGAATAAACGGTACCATATGGAAAGGATGCAGCCAGTTGGAGCTCAAATTGAATGGGAAACAAAGTTCAGTGTTCACTTAGCTGGGCGTAACTTAGCTGGGCGATGTCCGTCGATAGCTGCGTCCGTGAGAAGAGAATAGAAGGAAGGGAGGGGGGTATCACTGTCCGAGGGCTGCCGTAGAATGGCAACGAGGATGTCAGCCAACCAACACTGGCCACCCGGTCCCTGGTTGCGGCGATTTGCGATACAGTACAGTCCTCTCTCATCTAGCTAACATTTAGCCGTGTTACTTACTGATCCATTAGAAAGAAAGCTAGCTGGACATCGGTTTTGAAGACTCTTTGGTCACAGAGCTCCCTCCATCTCTTGAACGCCTGACTGAGGTTTACTCTTGTTTTTCCTCTTCTTTTATCACTCTCCTTTTTGCTCTTCTTTGCCTCCTCAGACAGAGGAGCTCGTTTTCTTTTGGGAGGCCGTTTTTCACTTGTCTCCAAACTTTGTCCATCTGCCATTGTGCTCGTGACTCAACTATCTCATGTCCAACTCCTCATAAGGGCCAGCTCCAGTCCCTGATTGGCTGACTGACCAGTTTTGCAATACATGACGCGTTTCCTGCCGTAAAGCTGTTTTTTTCCGCAAAATTTCACCCCCAGTGACAAAAGCTTATTGCAAAGATTGCGAAGCCACTAAGTAACCTATGTAAACGCTGATAGTCTGATTTCACTGTAGCCACTACACTGTGCAACCCACATTATTTTCATAATGATATATTTAGGAAAAGATGCTATCTGTTGTCTCTTTAATGTCTAATAAAAACCGAGTGTAACATGATGTCAGTTGTTGCCAGATCTTGCGAGGGTATGTTGCTAAAACAGAGACATGTCTCAAACAAAGTTAGTTTTCTCCTGATTTGTCCACGTGACAAAAAATAATTTCAGTGCCAGAATGTTTAGAAGGTTTGGGGCTTGTGAAAAAAGGGACCAGCATTTACTTCAGTGATTATGGCACGAAGGAAACAGTCATAATTTGTACTCACGTTCACTGTTTTTATTGGAATGAGCAGATTCAGGGTTGGTGGTTGTCTCCTAAAGGGGCGGGGCAGTGGCGAGACCCATGTAACACAGATACATTACAGGGATACGTACAGGTACATGGTCATTTTGTCTTCAGTATAAAATAATTAAACCTGCAGTTATTCCAACATACTTGTCTTTCAGTACAAAAGTAGATAGAGACCTTGGTCTCAGTATAACCCCCATCAGGCCATACAGGCATGTGACAGGAGGAACAGGTCTTCCTGTCTGTGTTTTGGAGCAAATGTAACCCCTTTTTTGAGAAGATTTTCAAGCCTAGCATTGGTGGAGTGTTCCATGAATTGAGCAATTGAATTTGACAATCACGAAACTTTTTCATGATGCAATTATGTAATGTATTTCTCTCTTGAACATCTTGTAGATATAGGGTATGAGGAAATCTTTGTTTTCCCCATCTATGTTGGTCCCCTCAATATGACTGACCTTAACTGACGGATGAGTTCCCCAACTTGCCCTGATGGCATGTGATACATTAAATGAGGACCCATGGCAAACACAAACTCCATCTTAAAGAATGCATAGGCAGTGTTTCTGAGTGGGGTCCCCTGGACCCAAACACTTTGGTACTTTTATGAAGCACTAATTAAAACAGAAACAAACAAAAGTATATATGAAGTGATTAGGGACACATTGAATGACAAAATCCTGAAAAATTGTAATGACAGAATAAATCACTTGTGAGATGTGACAAATAGTATACCTCTGAGGTCTGCAGGTACCCCAGTCAGCAGGATGAGGGTTAAATCAATAATTAAGAATGAGATACTACATCTGACATGCATTCCATACTGATCACATACTTGAGTCAATATATCAATCACATGTTTCCACTTTTAAAGGATTCTAAAGCAGTGTGTTTGGTGACAGTTCAGATTCCAGGGATTTTGGGGGAAAAATGCCACTTGTTTTGCACTTTGCCAACAGAAATGGGGCGGAAACAATTGAATAACTTTTGAAAATAATCCAAGCTAATCTACATACATTTTAAAGTCACTTGAAAATGATTCTTTGTCCTTCCTGCAAGAAACAATGTCAACCCTGTAAGTACTGAGTTGGTGAATTACATATTCAGTCCTGGACATCAAAGTAAAATCCCTTATAAATTTGATCTAACTTTTTTGTTAGGGCCTGTTGGTTGCAGAAAGCTGTTATTTCCTGTTAGTCAGGACCTGCTTTGCAGTGAAACATCTAATGCTCTTTATTATTCTAGATTGTTGGAGGTATCAGCAGTAGAGGTGTCTGCCCTCTCTGCGATGTATTGGAACTAGATGGAACTTGGCTTGAGGTGCTCAAAGCACCAAAAACCTACAATTTAATAACAATCAACAATGGTGTCTCTTTCCAGAAATCATGACCTGGTTACTCAAGATAATTCTTGTGAGCAGTTTCATGTAGGAACTGTTTTCTTTCAACCAAACTACACCTATCAACCATATCACCGCACAGAAGGAAGTGTGCAACTGTTAGCTCACCTAGCACCACTGAGCTAGCTAATGTTACAGCTCAGGTACAGAGGATGCCATTAATGTTTACATCTCGCACTGCCATGAGCATGAGTCCCTCACACTAGCATTTAAAATGCTTTTTTGAGAAAATAAAGTCCTGCCAGTGCAATCAAAATTCACACAAATCTTTTGCATCTAATCCAACCTCAGTAAAATGTGGTGAACAGTACTTGAACAGCCCAAAATAGAGGAAGCTATTATGGCCTAGTATTACCATCAACCACATTTTAACCCGACTCTGCTGGCAGATCAACTGCAAAAGAGGTATGGATTACAGATAGTTTGAGACATGGGTCAATGGTACCCATACTGTAGTGATCTTATCATTCCAGTAGCAACAGAGCTAGCTAAGTTGAAAGCCTGCTAGAAGGCTACTGTGGCTGACTAGTGGTAGCATGTTAGGCAGCTGGTTAGTGTGTTAGCAGTCTCCAAAAATAGTAGTTTGTTAACTACCCCTGCCAATTTCTTGAGCATCCAGGACCTCTGATGTCCACTAAAACCAGGTAGTTTCAGAAAGACTGGCATAACTTTCCTTTGGTCTTGGAATCTATTTAAAGATACAGTACATGCTTTGTTTCCCAAACTAGTGTTGTAACATGTTCAGATGTGGCCTGATTGTTTGCCTCTGCCCTCTACTTCTTTTTGTCGCTCAGTTTTCCTCTATTCTCCTCCTCTCTGTCTTAGCTCACTTTATCTCTCTTTTCTTCCCAGCAGCTGGCTTGAATACTGATGGAGCTCACTCTGGATCTGATTAAGCCCCCGCTCGGCAGAATCAGACAGTAGACATAAATATCTGGGGGCATCTGAGAGAGAGACGAGTCAGTTAAAGAGGGCCGAGTGTAGATCGGGTTTCTACCCCTGATGAAAATCGATGTGACTTGACCGGTCGCAGAGTGACTCAACATGTCAGTTCTAAAGAGACCGGCCATTATATCATTAGAACTAATTTCATCTCTCTCTACTTGTGTCTCCATTGTTAGTCAGTCATTTAGTGAGGATGCGCATGTAGATGATTCACGACTGTCCATTGTCATCTTTTTTAACAAGCTTGGAGGCTTTGAATTGCCAAAGTGAGTTCTTTTTTGTGTGTGTGGAGATGATGATGGTTTTAATTTCCACTTATAAATAGAGGAAGTTAGAATTCAAAAGCTGTCACGAAGGCAACAGTTACTGTATTATCACTTTTAGTGTCATTTGCCCAGGAGCTGGATTACAAAGGATTTTATGTCACTAAGAGGAGTCCCTCTAAACGGTGTTAAAAGTTCATAGTCTATGGAGAGAGAACTCCTGAGCTAAAAGAAGGGAGGGGATTGACCCCGTTAGTCTCACTACAGTTTATCTAGGCCTATACACTATATATTTATTTATTTAATATACACATCATGAACTATTGAACAAAGTAGGTCTGAAGAGCAAATTTGGGTTTGATGAATAACTGACAGATGAGAAGTCTCTCAGCACAACTTGAGAGTTATGAAAACCATTATCACAGGGGGTATTGAATTGTTGTGAGCTGAATCTGAAACTTATTCACTTGCAGTCATACTTAAGTATATACCTAGCTTTATTTAATGTTTTTACATTGATGCAACAAGTCTCCCTTATGGCACCAACCCACTGATCAAGATTTTTAAACACTGAAAACCTTTTCTCTCAATCAGCGTTTTGCTGTGGCGGGAAGTTGAGAATGACTCAAGTTCATGTCCTCTAGCGCAATGCAAACAACAACCAAATGCGTTGGTTTTGATTCCCACAGAAATGGAACTTGAGGTTATGTACTACCCTAAACCAAATGGTCCAGTCTGGCCCACTGGATGACTTTGCACATCTAATATTGATGCACTTGTGAAGGCTAAGAGGTGCCAGGTTTCAGCAGGAAATTAAGCAGTGAACACTGTATACTTCACGTAAAATGCTGCTTCAGAGGCTTTTCCCACCCTGACCAGAATACAGTTCACTGATATAACAACAAATGCTTTTTATGGGCATATTTAAAGATAATAAACATTGTACAAAATATTGTCAGTCAGCAGCTTCTGTATCAGACTTCTATGGCAATACAATGACGGTGGAAACCTTTCGCTAAGGCACTACCAAAGCTTTAGAATTGTAAATGGTTTTTAAGACAAATGATAACTTATCCTGCTTCCTCAGGAGCTTCCACTTAAGTTTGGTTTACTGATGTCAACATTACTACACAGGAGTGGAAATATATGGAAAATGTTAGCACATGAACAACTGACTGTATGTTGAAAAACTGAGACCTAATGTTGAATCTGCACTTATTTTTCTTAAGATGTCTCAGGCTGCTCATCATCTGTTTTGTAAATTGATGAGTACTTCTACTTCTTTACACTAAAAGAAAAGGAAATATTTGGGAAAAACAAACAAAAACACACACAATATGCATGATTATGCAAGATAACAAAACATTAAATAATAGGATACTTCCGCTATGTGACAACCAAAATGAGCAACAGGAAATTAACAACTTACTTGTATGAGTATGTAAATCACCTACTCAATGCAACACATAGACAGAGCTACAGCATCTTGAGAGCCCAGAGACTGCCTACTACTGTATATGTATTTGTAAATGCAGTGTGGCTCCTCCAGACTCAGGAGCTGCTTTTAGTGCTAAAGAGCTTTGTAAATAACTCTTGGACTGAAACCAAGCAGTCTTGAGGTGTGTTCAGACAGAACATGATGCTAATTTTAGACAGAATTGCATATAAAGTCCATAAAATGTTGGGACTGGGTGCACATACACACAAATTTGGAATTTAATTTGTGTTGCTCATAGCAATTTAAAATGGTCTCTGTTAGCAGATAACACACAGGCTGCATTGGAATAGTTTGAGTAGGAAGAAGTTCCAATAGACTCTCTTTAGTGTTCACCTCAGTACCTCAATTTGGGTTGTTGGTTTTTTTTGTCAAGTGAGCTAAGCATTTACAGGTTTTTTTTTTTTTTTTTTATTGTTAACACCGATTAGTCAAAACTGAAATCATGTTGTCAAAATTCTTCACACAGTCGACGAAACAGAAGTCTGTGTGGACCAAACTGTGAATCATTCTTCATTGCTTTCACACAAAATGCATTCAATTTCCAAAATCCATCAGCTCTTTTCTCATTCACACTCCACCACCTGAAAAGCTCCATATATTTACAGCACATTTTTCAAATGTAACACACTGTTTTCAGATGTGTCAAAAACTCATTCAGAACAGAATGATGGCAAAGTTCATGCATTTCTGCAGAAAACCTTTTTTTGAAAAATGAAGAAAATCTTTGCAGAATATTTACATTAAAAATAATAATAATACGATCAAAGTAATAATCATTCCATTTCAACTGAAAGCCTTCCCAGGTGTCCTGTTTTTGTCTTGTTACCAAACAGACAAAAGGGGGTGGCTTAAGGATGATTTGTTTGGATGGATCACGGAAAACAGGTTGGTGGGGACAGAAGAGTGACAGGAGAGGGAGAATGGACAGAGGACAAAGGGCAGGAAGGTTGAGAGTGGAGAGAGAGAGGGAGGCAAGAGTAGATCCCTCACAGTACTGTACAATAAGAGTGATTATACTAGTTGTTGTTTTTTTTTTCTTTTAGCTTTATATTTTTTGTAGTTATCATTGCAGCCCTGTGATTTAAGGAATTTGTTTCTTTTTGTTTCAACTTTTTATTTTTCACAAGTAAATTGCTACATGCAAAAAAAGAAGTAAGGAGAAAAAAACAAAGTGCTGCATTTCTGATTCACTCTTGTGTGCCATAGAACAGTTTAAGTGAAAATTTTATTTATATTCTATAATGAAATACTGATTTATGTGGAAAAATCACCTGAACTTCAAAGATAAAAGTTCATCATTCATGAAAATGCTTCCTGTTGTTACAACACATTCTCATTCAAACCTCATCATATATCGACATTTGCTCATGGACTTTCCAGGTAGAGATATGACGTGTAAGGTACCCTGGGTGTGTTGGTTGTTGATGTTCTGGGATGCTGTGTAAACTTCAGGCTGTTACATGCACTGTCTGCTCTCAAAATACACTTCTGTTTTCACAGGAAATGTACAGGTTTTTTTGTTTTTTTTTGTCTTCAGCAAAAAAAGGCACACGGTTATGTTTTGATTACACATGGATGGGTTTAGGCAACAAAAGCATGTGGTTGGGTTAGGAAAAAAAGAACACCATGAGTGCACTGCTATCTGTATTTGATTGTGTTCAACCAACTAAACCATCTGTATATCCATAATCGGAATGGGTGTTTAAACCAGAAGTGCGTGTGTCGGATGCATGTTTAATCCAAGTATTCTGCTCAATCCTAGTTTCAAGTAACAATATACTGTATATACTGTATATATATATATATATATATATATATATATCATAATATAAGAGTTTGGGTGGTTTGAGATAACCATTTTATGAATGACTTATGACTACCTCAATAAAATAATTTTTCCCAGGTGTTTATATTCCGCTTGAGGCATAAAAAAAAAAAAAAAAAAAAAAAAATTACATGTCCACTCAGGTGGTCAGCATGCATTTTACTGTTCAGTGCAATGAAAAAGCCTTGTACCTTACTCCTGACTCCACAACCTTCTACTCCTCGCTCCCTCATTCCTTGACCCCTCTTGAAGTTATTTTCAAATGCTGCATAAGCGTCAGGCCGGTAAACTCCAATAAATAGTCTGTGCCAGGATGTTAAATAATCAGCCGTGTGTGTCTGACTGTGAATGGTGGAAGTGTTAAATGGATTTGTGGAGTTAGTTAAAGCGGAGGCTGTTAGCAGCTAGCTCCACTTGTTAGCTGCTGAATGGCAGCAGAGCAAGCAGCCACCTGCTGCCAGACTTCACATCTGTTCCCCACAGGACTCCACTCAGATCTGGACTGTCTCCAGAAGGTAAATGGGCTGATGCTGTTTGACAGGCAGGTAGAGGGCTCAGTTTTTCAGAGTGTAGCTGTGCTGTAAGTAAATAGCCTTAAGTCAGATCAGTTTTCTCTGACACGGATGAGTTTAGTTTTAATCACAAACTCTGTCAGAGGACACATGCTTAAATCTCCAGACTAACATGCTGTAGAAGTTATTTCTCTATGTCTTAACCTACTTCTTAACAGTGAGATCGATGAATCAGAGTTTACAATGAACCTGGGTACAAATCCTGGTTGTCTGAGATTAATTATTTGTGGTGTCAAAGTTCTTGAAATCATAAATAGAGAGATGTTAAGCATTTCAAATGATGATCAGTAAGTGTGTGCTCGTAAATCACCTCTTAAACCTGTCAAAAACTGCTGGAGAAATTACAGTTTGTAATTGTTAAGGGATTATTTGTAGTTGTAGAAAAAAAAATGTTTAAAGGATCAATGGATTAATTTAAAGATGAAAAAAAATACAGAAAACATAATGACTAAAAGTCAGCTAAAGCATTTTGAATTTGTGTTGACTAAAACCAGACTACTATTATAAAGGATAAAAATGACTAAAATGTTACAAGAGCTAATAAGCATTTGCTTCACAAGACTAAGACAAAATCTAAACTAGATGTCAAAATTTACACTATTGAGAGCTTTGTGTTGCACTCACAACACCTGGCAGCGTATGACAGGATGTACTTGGGTCCACTGTTCTATCAAAACCCATGCATATACAAGAAGAATGGCTTTTAAATAGCTGAAATAGTGACCCCTATACGTGAAAGGGTTTTATTTGTTTGGCCAAGATGTTTATTGGTAATGTAGTTTTAAAAAGGTGGCTTCAGTATTAATCAATGCTTGTTAGCAATTGAAATAAACTGTAAGATGAGATAGCAATGGAATAGTTATAGTAATGCATATGATCTAACTACTGCGACAATGGACACCTCAGATGTGTGATCCAGCGCCATAATCACTGCTAGGAAGCCAGATAAAAATAGCGTAATTCAGCAATGTGATGCCACTACTTTCATATCTGTATGGTTTCTTTACCGAGATGTAAACATGAAACTCAACTGCCAAAATAATGTCCATCAAGTCATTTATATTCCAGAATCTGTTTTCCTTAAAACAAGTGGAGTATTCAGTCAGTGGGGGAGATAATGCCTCTGTTTCATGTTGTTGAGTAATTTAAGATCTCAGGCCAGCTGTCTACATTCTGGCACAGTGACATGCAAAGCTGCGTCTCTTCTCGCAATGCCCCAGTATCTCCACTAGAGGCTCCCTGTTGAGTGTAGCACACACACACACACACACACACACACACACACACACACACACATTCACTCTTCTTGTGGCCACACACACAATCTTCATACACTCCCTCATGCTGTTCCCCTCAAACACACTCCTACAGAACAGGGGACCAGGGTGGATTGCTATTTGGCGTTGCAGGGCATTAGCCGCTGATGTCTTAACACTTGTAAATGAACCCTCCGCCCCTCCTAATCTGTCACTTTAATGCACTATAGATTTTATTTCAGCCTCTGTAGTATCACATTCTCAATAATAATCATCAAGCCAACGCTGTTGTCCCCTCCTGCAGAAATTAAATCTCGCCGCTGAGTGCACAACTAATAAAAGATGTTGCCGGAGGAAATAAAAAAATAAATATGATGAATCATAAGCAGCGGGGATTTGTATTCAGATGCGAAAGACAATTACACAAAGAGTTTGAATTTATCAGCCGCTTCGCCTCTCAAAGGCTCAATAACGGGCCACCACCGCCGGGCGCTGGGAGCTCTGTCTCTCTCTCTCTCTCTCTCTCTCTCTCTCTCTCTCTCACACACACACACACACACACACACACACACACACACACACACACACACACACACATACACACACCGACACGCACACATCACTCTCATGGACATCTGCACAGACTGTGTACAAACAAACACACTCATGCATATTATGCATACAGCATTCAGGCATACACACAATTGCTCTTGCACCCTGTGAAGCACACACACAAACTCACACAAAGGGTTTCCTTATTTAAAACTTATGTGCTTCATGTTGAATAATTTGAAAATTGAACTTGAAACTATGAAAATATTCTTTAATTTCTACTGTTGAATGATCTCTCCAAAATAGCCTACTAAAACATACATTTTTACCAGTAAAGGAATTATGCCACAGTTTTATATGCATAATGTCTTGCTGCAATGTATGTGGCTGTAAATGGTGTATGTGCTTAATAAGTTTAATAATGCACTTTACTATATACCAGAATAATCAATCAAATTACTTTTACAACTGTGAAAAACTAAATGTACTATCATCCCACAGAAATGGGCAGTTTAAAGCGATAGTTCACCCCCAAATTAAAAAATCCATATTTCAATCAAGAAAACTTTGGTCAAAGAATACTTATTTTCTATTTGCAGTATTATATTTGGCAGTATGGCTCTGTTCTGGGGCCCCTCTGCCTTTCGTCAGGCCTACGCAGAAAGCCTCTTCCACTTGCCTAAGTGGGAAGCACAAGGCAGAGAGAGCGCACCTCTCTGCCCTTCCATGTGCAAATGTGAAAGCCTGAGGCAAACCTCCTTGCCCTTCCATGTGCCTACATGGAAAGCCTATGGCAGGGAGAGCAGCAGCAAAGACCCCCCCAGGAACAGAACAGAGCCAGCATCAACGACAAACAGAAATGACATTGATACATCAGAAACAACATGAAAAGGAGGAGCTGGGGTGGAGGTGGGTTGCAAAGTGGCTTACAGAGGAAGCAGCAACAGTAGGCAGGCCAGAGCAGTTGAAATAGGGCACTCTGAGTAAGATATGCTTGGTTGCATCAAAAGTAATCATGTGATCTATCAGCTGACTCCCTTTAATCAATCAGCTGCTCCATTTGGCTGTTTGAGATCAACTGATGTAGCTGGCATGTGAGCTCAGCTTGACATTGTGTCCTGAGCTAAAGCTATGATCCATGTTTCCCTCTTAGCTGTAGTGCTATTAATCAGTCTGGATTGTTTTGGTGTGAGTTGCAGAGTGTTGGAGATATTGGCTATAGAGATGTCTGCCTTCTCTCCAGTGTTATGAAACTAGATTGCACTCAGCTTGTGGTGCTCAAAGAAATAAAAAAAAATACATTCGATAAACTCAACAGCAGTGTCTCTTTTCCAGAAATCATGACTCAAGATCTACAGAACGTTTTGTGAGCAGTCTCATGTAGGAACTATTCTATTATGCATTCTTACTATTCACTTCTATCAAAGTACACTTACCAACCATATCACCTTGCAGAAGGAATTGTGCATCTACTTATGGATGAGAAGCTCATGGCAGTACAAGATGTATGTATGATGTAGCGCATTGGTAGGTGAACTAGCAGTTAGCAGTAGCACCTCCAAAAATTTTCCAAAGGGTTGGCCAAATGAGGCCACAGAAAATTTTGGGAAGGCACACCACAATGAAAAGTCATAACTTAATTTCAATTATGCTGTTGTAGTATATCAGGCATGTTGAAAACTGCCAATATGGAGAGTTAAGGAGTCACATACTGATATACTATACTATACTATAATTATCTGATGTGCATAGGTTAATACTAGTACTACTGATACTAGCACAGTTAACATTTGAGTTCCGCAGCGATCCTGGTTTAATGTGTCATGTATCTATGTTAGGTGATCATTGTTCTTCAAAAAGGGTTGTTGTCCTTTTCCTTTAAAAGATAAATATACAGCTTTAATTTCAAAGAATACACCAATTGTAAGGCACAAAACATCTACTGGGAGCAAGCATTGTCAGGTTTAGGGAATACTTGTGGGTACCCATAGAACACATTTTCATTAAGATATCTTGGGGTGATATTTCAAGGGACCCCTTTAAAAAGAGCCATGCCAGTTCTTCCCTCGCCAAAATTTAGCCTAAATTTAGCACCTTTACCGACAAGCTACACTGGCATGGTTGGTACCAATGGATGCCTAATGTTGTCCTAGTCATGGAGGGCAGCAATTGTATCAGTCGTGAAACTGGCAGTAGAAGATTCTGACATTTATCTAATAATCTACAAAACACACGTTAATGCAGGTTCTCAGTCATCAAAGTCATGGTGCTCATCAAAGTGCTATATCGTAGCCAACTGCACTTTCTTGAGTTTCTTAAAGAAGTTTCACCTCTTATCCAAGAGGCTTCTTCAGTTTATGAGAAGTGAAATGTCTTCAAGAAACTCAAGCAAGTCCAGTTGCTTCTGATATAGCACTTATGAGCACATAACACACAGTTAACAGTTTTCACTGGGACTCTTTTTTCCATCATAGATCTCAAAGATGCATTTCTGAAGGTCTGGCCTGATACATCTAAAACTATTGCTGAAAATATATTTGTTGTAAAGTGGGCGAAGCAGTCCTTTAATACAGTGAACAGGGCAGTATAAATTGTGTTTTTGATTTGTGTTTTTATTGAACAGATTTTTTTTTAATGAGGACAATGAGATAAAACAAAAAGCAGCACCAAAACAAACAACTTACCCTTTAATTAGCTGTTGTAACTTTGGATAAAAAAGGCTGAAATTTGGTGTCATTCCAATTTGTTCTTACTAAAACCTAAACCATAAAAGATAAATTGTCACTTGAACTGGTGTTCTAGCATTTTAGTCAATTTTACTTGTTTGGCCCTGTGTCACACATTGCTAAAATGCCTCAAAGGGCTTTGCAATCTGTACAGCATATGACAACAATAAAGAAAAACTTCCCAAAAACCCTTTAAAGAAGGAGATCAGGAAACAGCCAGGCCAATCAGACACTGCTCCACAGTCTGCACTACTTTCTACACGACGCAGTCTGGAGTATGTTCCAGGACACCACCGTCATTGATGACATCAATTAATTCACTGAGTCTGGTGGATTTATTTGTAAATCAACAGAAGCAACTGAACCCAAATCCACAGTTTAATCATTCCATCATTTCGTTCCATATACAAGAAACCATGGATTACCAGAACCATCCTGGATGCCATGAACATGCACACTGAAGCCTACATCTCATGGCTGCAGTCCGGAAACATGGACTGTTATAAAGCAGCAGCTTGCACAGCCCACTAGCCAGGAGGATCATACGTTTCTGTGGACCACAAATACAATAGGTAGCATATCAACATTTCTAAAGTAATATAGTATATGACCTGACTTTGTCACCTGGAGATCCCTGCCAAGCTGCAGATCACTGCGGACAAATGTTTGAGACAAATAAACAACAAAACAAGTTGTGATTTTGGAAGGTATTGCTGTGTTTCCAGTGGCTTTTAAGGCGTCAGACATGGGTGTTTTGTAGCAACTCGCTGCTTTTCCAGTGGGGATTGTTCTCCTTAAACAGAGTATTTAGAACCAAAACATGATCTTTCTCCAATGATAACCAAGTGGTTTTGGTGCCTAAATCTAAGCACATGTTAACCACTCTGCTGTTGAAATGTAAATTTTAAATGTAGAGTTTCAACATATCCGCTGCTCAGTAACATGGAAATGTAACATATCCATAAAGGAGAGAACAGGATTTTACTGGATCTATACATTGTAAGATTTCATTTGACAAATGATTGACTGATTGAGAACATGGAAAATTGACTCTCAGTCTATAGTGATCCACACATTGTGTCTTGGCACTTGTAATACAGATACACACCAATTGGTCAAAACATTAAAACCACTGACAGATGAAGTGAATAAGTTTGATTATTTTGTTCCAATGCATTGTTCTGCTGGGAAACCTTTGGTTCTGGCATTCATATGGATACCACCTGACATGTTTCACCCACTCAAACACTGTTGCAGACCAAGTACAGCCCCCCACCCTCATGGCAACAGTACTCCCCAATGGCAGTGTCCCCCCCCCCCCCCCCAGCAGGATAATGCACCATGCCACACTGCAAACATTGCTCAGGAATGGCCCAAGGAATGTGACAAAGATCAACATGGCCTCCAGATTCCCCAGATTCCCCAGATCTGGATGAGCATCTGTGGCACGTGCCATTAACCCACCTCACAACCCTATGGACTAAATGGATCTGCTGCTAAAGCACTGGTGCCAGACACCACAGGACATTCCTAGAGATCCTGCGTCCATGCCTCCACAGGTCAGAGCCAAGTCCGATCTAAGGAGGCCCCACCTTGGATTAGGGCTACATCTGGGGTACCAGCACATCACAATAATCCTTGAGCAGTTTGGGACCTGGGAAATTGTACTTGGTTTGCAACCGTGTTTGAGTGGGTGGAACATGTCAGGTGGTATACACATGAATGCCAGAACCAAAGGTTTCCCAGCAGAACAATGCATTGGAACAAAAATAATTAAACTTAATCACTTCACCTGTGGTTTTAATGTTTTTGTCAAAACATTTACTCAAGAATAGTGAGCTCAGCCCTGTGTCAATTTACTGAGGAGCATATGGAAGTACTACAGATTATAGACAGTAATGCTGTGTTTATACACTATGAGCAACAAAGCAACAGCATGACGAGCTACATAATCACCAATTTGCTGTTGAAGTGTTGCTCAAATGCTTGTTGAAATTGTTGGGTCATCCTGTGTGTCTGCTAGTTGCAATAAAAGAAAGAATGTCATCTTAAGTTTGTATTTGGTCAAAAAAAAAAAAAGTCTGAGCCCCATTTCAACATCCAACCAAACATCTCACTCCAAAGCCATCAAAATCTGCCACTTGGTCAAACGAAAAATAGCCGTCCTTTCACATCGGCCTGGTATGCCAGCAGTCACCGTTACTGTTTAATGATGCCCAACGGCATCAGGGGGAAATGCAGCGGGACAAGAATGAAAGTTAAGGTGGTAGAAGTCCGAGTACACTCTCCTATTTAATGTGTAGATTTCCTTCTTGGAAACTGGCCTTAATATCAAAGATGCAAGTACTAAGAAAAAATAGTCAGGTTTCCTTCAAACTGAATTAACTTTTTGGGCTCTAGTTTCCCGGCGCGGCGCAGGGTGGCACAGGGTGGCGAACCCCGTGCAGAGCTAGTTTTGAGCAGAGCTAGTTTTGAGCAGCGCAACCCGAGGCGCGCTCAGTTTGGTAGTTTGGCAGACCGAGGCGCGCTGAGATGGGTGTGGCGGCGCAGCAGTGACAGTTTCATGCCAAAAGGCTTCGCCGAAGGTGCACTAAAAGCGTGCCAGCTGAAACCAGGTCTACTGTCAACGCAGGGGCAGCGCAGCCGGTGTAAGCCAAAGTTTGGCTGACCGGCGGACAGTGCGCACACGTCACCAAAACCTCACAGGCAGGTTTCCAGAATATCAGGCACATTAATGATGCAATAAATACCCACAAAACCACTATTCAATGCGACTATCTGCAATCAGCACATAAATGTATCTCTATATCGACTGTCCCGTCACATCTGATGTCAGATCAAAGGGGATTGGCACCGTTTGGCACGTTTGGCACGCGTAATGGAAACCCAACCTGATTTGATTAACACAGCTGCAAACTAATGAGTTCACATCCCTCTCAGCCAACCACAAACAGCCACAGCATCAGATAGGGAGTATATATTCAGCATCTGTCATCTTAGAAAAGTCAAAAGAAAAGAAACAGAGTGAGACTGTGAGAGAGAAAGAGAGAGCGCGCACACGAGAGAAACACAACATTGATTTACAATTGTGGTGACCTCCTCCCAGGCTACCTTTGCATCATCAGCCCGTGGAGGTCTGCTCGCAGTTCTGTAAATTCAGACGGGTCCATGTCATTGGTTCGACATCCCATTAGTTCGACTGTCTGCGGTGCTGAACGGCTCGTGGCGGGCGTATGGTGCGCTGCGACCAGCTTGAGGCGGAGCAGGCTCACGGCTTATGTGTTTGTCACTTTCTTTTTCATTTTAACCCACACTATGATCTTTTCCTGACCCTAACCAAGTGGTTTTTGTGCCTAAACCTAACCAGACCTTAACCACAGGGCATCATGATGATTTTGGAACAGACTTCGGAACAATGAGTTTAATATGGTCGGAACAATGGGCTGTCGAACCAATGGGCAGTTCCGTATATTCAGACACTGCGAGCTTGGACCTCCTGGACCAAAACATCAGTTTCCTCCTGGGAGAAGTTTGGCCGTCTGACGCTGCTGCTCTCTTCTGCCATGGCGAATTGAGTAAACTCTCATTATGCCTTTGCGCGGCGCATTTAAGGGCGAGGAGAGGGGCTCATTTGATTGGTGTGATGTGTGTAAAACCCACTCCACGCCTTCTCTCCTCCCTCTTTCCGACTTGCGCAGGTAGGAGGGACGGAGGTGGGAAAGAGGAGTAGCTGTGCCAGCGCGCACGGTGTGCCAAACTTGCAAAATCTGCCTGGCCACACCCAGTTGGTGAAGCGCAGGTGCGCTGTGCCTCCGCCTTGCCCAGTCTTTGAAACTAGAGCCCTTTAAGTGAGGAGAACATGTCGAGCAGAAGTAAAATTTTAATTCCTCTATGTGATCTTTTTTTTTTTTTTTTTTTTTTTTTAACCTTTAAGGACTTTTTCTTTGTTGAATAACACAGCCAAGTACAGGCAGTGCTGATCACTGTGATGTGAGAACAACTAGTTTCCCCTCAGCAGTGGTGCTTCAAGCTGCCGGACAAACGTCTCCCCGGATAGCTCACACCTAACCCCTTGTCATCCTTCTCCTCTCCTCGTCGGCTTTTCCTCCCCCCTCTTCCCCTCTCCCCTCTCCTCTCCTCTTGGCCTCTGTCACCCCTCTTTCCTCTCCTCTGCCTGGCTAGTTGACAGTTAGAGTCAGTTGAGGTCACCTTCCCCACTTCCCAGGGGTTTGAAGGGTGCAGCTCTGGAGCTGGAAGCCCCACGCCCCAGCGGCTCTCTGACTTGCCCCCAGCGAGAAGCGAGTGAAGTGCAGGAAAGTGCGGGTCGCTCTGCTGGGAGAGTGGGCTGCAGGCCTGGAGGTTTGGCCCCGGACCGGCTCTCCTCCTGTAGTGAGACCAGGCCAGACACAGCCTGCCAGGCGCTGACTCGACCTCCTCAAACTGATGTGGCACAAGCTGGCAGAGTGGTCACTGCTGCCACTGAGTTTGGGTGGAGAAACGATCTTTGCCTCTTTCTCACTTGCTCATTGACTACTTTTTTATCTCTTTGTTCTCATGATGTGCATTCTCTTTTGCCTACATTTTCGTACTGAGTCTCCACTGCTATGAGTACCTGATAAGATTATTTCTCTTTGAAAAAACTGGTTTCACAATCTACTTAAAAGATCCTGTATCCTATATCCAGTTTGATGATTTTATTGTTGCTTTTGAATTATGAAATGCAGTGTCAGCCCTAGCACATGTGGTGCCCTAGACAGCTCCACAGTCAAAGGACTGCACCCAGCTGACAAGAGAAAAATAAGATAAAAACGTGCTTATTTGCTTTCAATAACATTTTGTACACGTTAAAATAATTGTAGTAATAGTATTAAAAAATAGTAAAAGATAAAAATTTTGAATTCTTTTCCTTCCCCTATTTGTGGCACCCCGCATGCATGACGGCCTACCTACATGCCTATGGCACGGAGCGGCACTGAAGAAATGGAATTAGAGTGCACCTTGTCCTCCTAATCACGACTATGATCGTGGTCAAACCTTTACCAAGTGTTTTCATGGTAAGTTTCCTCACTTATAAACCAAAATGTTTCCCTAACCTATTATTATTACTACAGGTTCTAGTATAATGGTGTGGTTTGTCCAAGTGGTGTTGCCATACCCCAGCAAAGGCCATTGCTCCAATGCTGTGTGGGCAGGTAGGCCTACAAGCAATATCAAACACTGTACTGTGTCTCTATGGCATTACTGTCAAATGTATTACAAAGTGGAAAACTAGCATGTACATGAAAAGGTAATACTAACATCAATATGTCATTTTGCACTATGACTGTGGAAAATAAAAAAATATACAAATTTTGTGAGAAAGTGTCAGTGAGTGCGTGGACTGGAAGCAAATGTCGGTGAAAAGAGGCTGATATGCTAGTGTTAACCAATCACTGATGTCATCATCACTAATGGTAGCTATCATAGATAAGTTACCTGCAGTTAGCCCCACATTCACCCACTGACCAGCAATGGCGTTCATGGTCATGTTCAACTAACGTTAATGTCTTTATTGAAGTCTTTATTTATTATTAAAATTTTGAGGAAGCCCACATAAAGTCTGAGTTGAGTGTCAATCATTTTGCTCTGCATGTGTAATTTATATAGAGAATAGTAGCTTTTATTTATTGCATAATGGTACAGTGTGCCATATAGTTGTATTTGCTTAGAAAATACAAAACAATAGGAAATTAGTTGTCTAATTTTTAAAGTTTACAGATTTGCCCCAGATTTCTTTCTTTCCTTCCCCCTTTCTTCCTTCCTTCCTTCCCTGGTGTAGTGAAACACCAATATTGACATGTTTTACTAATTCAAACAGTTAATTTACAATGAATTAATGTTACACCATCAAAGGTGTGATTATATGAACAGTTATTTTATTGGTGACCCCACATCATTGCTCATCAATGTAGAACTGCCCTGGTTACAACTTTATTCAGTCTTGTGTCTTTGAGTCTCTTTCAGATTTTCAATCCTCAGTATTTCAAATATTTCACCACAACGCAGTTTTCTAAGAACTGTCATGCAAGCATAAGCATCCCCAAAGTCTTTCAGAGGTTGAAACAGAGTGCGACCCTGTCCGAGCTCATTGCTTATTACCCCAAAGAGATTGCACCGTCCTGCTAATAGCCAGTGATGGCTCCTCATTTTTTTTTCTCTCCTTTTTTTTCCTCTTCACGATGGTCTGTCAGAGACAGCATCAAAGGTCCGGGGTCTGGTTGGAATGGCTGCATCCTGGGAACACATTAGCGAGTGCTACTGTTCGTGATCTTTCTCTCTTTCATCACTTTGAAGTTTTCTCCTTTTCACTCCACCGACCCCTGCCATTCTCTGACCCATTTGAGGATGGAGAGGGGAGGTGCAGAACCAATATTAACATGTCTCAGTACTTTGTTTTTAACCACTGCCCAACCCTTTTTTTTTACCCCAGAATTAGGGTTGGAAGTGTTCAAGTCATAAGAAGGATCGTTCCTGCTAATTTGCACTTATAGATGCAAATCATGAGTGAAAACACTTTCACAGTCAATTTATGAGAGTTGCCAAATAGGCACTAACAGAATCCCTAAGTAACTGTGGAGCAAAACAAGATGAAATTCCATGACAATTATACCCAGCCTCAGCTCACGTTTGAAATCCAAGTTTGAGTCTACCAGCCCTGATGAGTTACAATTTGGATTTGAAAAGACCTCAAATTATTCTAAGCCAGGTACAAGAATTTAATTTCCTTTGATTACATTTGATGTATCTCAAGAACACATTTCAAGAGATTTTCAAAAAGCGCTTATTAATTCAGCAGTCATTCAAATGATATCCTATACAGGTAACGCGGGTTAATTGAAGCGTCGCTACCTTGAAACTGTCTCTCAAATCTTGCTTCACTCTTTTTTCTCCTGCAACCTTTTGACATAAATCATCCACAGCTTTGTTAGACTTGAATCAAACTGACACATTTTCAGACTTATTAAAAGTGCACAAAGTAAAGGAATAAAAAAAGGATAAGGAGAGAGAAAAAAAGAAACAACAAAGCCAAAATATGGTGCATAATTACGTCTCTCCTTCGCTCTCCCTTTCTGCCGCCTTTTCTCTGTCCATCTCCAGTTGTCTGTGACAGCTGGCGTTCTGAGTGGCGTTAGGAGGCTAAATTGGCCTGTTTCAGGCAGGGGAGCGTCTGTGTTTGGTGTCAGATAATGTGCACTGAGGAGTCCGAGGAGAGTGTGATTAAAGCCAAGCCACTGATAATTATGTCAGACTCCACAGTTGTCCTAAACCTCCTCAGCTAGTTGAAAGAGATTTCTCTCTGATGAGCAAATCAGGAAGAGGAAGAGGGAGAGTGAGGGAAGAGGTGAAGGGGATTTTTGAAGTGGGTCTCCCCATTACTGTTGTGCCCTCTCCTGCCCCTGCCAATTTAGGGAGAGTCACAGCTGACTTCGTAGTGTACTGGAGACATTCTGTAGGGTGGTGCTGGGTTGGAATGCTGGGCCAAGTGGCTGTTCGGTAACGGCCAAAAAGGCAAGTAATAACAGTAACTGTTAGTCCATCCTGCAGCCTGTGTGATTAACCCTGACACTTATGTCTTGATTAAAGAAGCATTTTTTTGTCAAATTAACCCTTTTGAAATGTATTTATTTAACAGAATTTGTGTTATTTTGCATCAACTATAATGTCCACAGCAAGAAGTCATCCACGCCCCTACATCTTGTCTACTTACTACTACATTTTACTTTTCATCCACCTATTTTTATGTACATGTGTAAGGCTTGAGTTCTTTGCCAGGCTGAGACAGACCTTAATGTTGTGATACTTTTATTTTACTGTTGAAAAAGTGTTCATGTCATGCTTCAACACAGTTACATGTCTCCACTCTACCAAAGAGTCCCCCAAATACACAATAAAACAAGCAGAGGTGTTGACGATGTACAGAACTGCAACGTCCTACACATCTCTATTGCCATAGTAGCTGATAGAAACACTACAAGGTACATGTTGATCGAGAGACAAATTTGTCCTTTAAAAAGTATGACAGAGAACAAAATGCCATCATAGGTGTGAAGCAGCACTGAAATGCCAAGATGTATGAGAGTCACTAGTGCTCGATTAATTGTGTCCTTTTGTCACTTCCTGTTCAGTATATTTTCATAAAGGTAGTTCAATCAGGAGGAACAGAGGAATAAAGTAAAGATAACATTTAATACAGAATATGAGTGCAGTGTTTCCCCTACGTTTACCGATTGTTTTGTTTTTTTATGGGCGGGTTGGCCCACTTGACATGCTGCTGTGTTGTGCTATGGCCTATTCAAGTGCTGGAATTCGTTATTTTCGTGACAACATCTGAACGCAGCACAGGCTCCGCTTCAATTGAGTGTGTGTACAGTGCCATGCTGCACTGCTGTGTGAGTAGCATTTGACTGTGCATAACAGCAGCCTTTTGATGGTTATTTACATGCTGTCCATAACGATAACTATGTCAGGTAACTAACTGTGTCAGGCTCGGGTTGGGTTCCGACTTAAAAATCAGCAAGTCTGTCGGGTTCAGGACGGGCTCAGTAATAATTGTCTCAAACTTGGGTCGGGTTCGGTCAGGAAAATGCACTGTAGTGTGCTCACCTGTGTGCGTGCATGTGTCTGTGCGTGTGTGTGTGCGTGATACAAAGAGCAGAGGATTTACGTATATTACTTGGCCAACATTTTAGAAATTAGGTTTAAACTTGCACCTTAGTTAAATGAAAATAAATAAATAAACTATAAGCACGTGGAGTATAAGCAATTAAAGGGATACTTTGCCGTTTCAACCAGCTTTGTGTCATAACTATGTAGGCAGTATGTGTAAATGATATAATTACACTAAACTACCCTTGCCAGCACTCAGGTGTATCCGCTCACTTTCACTGGCTCTGGGACTGTGGCTCAAACTACTGATTGTACTTCCTCAGTTTTGTGTGCTTGCCACTTTCACAGACACAAAGAGTATAGAAGCGGATCAAGAGAGAGCCGCTCCCCTCTTGTTTCCATCCTCTCTCTCAAACTTAGCTTAAACAGTGAGCTAAGCAGTGTTGATCAAATATGAACCGGTATTTTTTACCTCTGCCAAGGAGGTTATGTTTTCGCTAGCATTGGTCTATTTGTCTGTTTTTTTGTTTGTTTGTTTGTCTGTTTGTTTGTCTGCAAAATAACTCAAAAAGTTATCAACGGATTTTGATGAAATTTTCAGGAAGGTTGGATAATGGGACAAGAAACAGATGATAATTTTGGTGGTGATTGGTTGAAGCAAAGTGGATAAAATAATAAAAACGTCGTCTGACAGCCTCAGCAGCAATTCCAATTTCTAAAGATGGTGAAAATAGCGCCATCTGGTGACTGGAAAGCATGTCTTGTTCTACTTGCTAAATATTGTTGTAATTCTAAAGTTGAAATTAATGTTTTGTGTTGGAAAAAAAGTGAAAAATACAAAAAAAAACATATTATAATCTGTGTTGGTACAAAATAAAAACGAAATAAATACACCACAGTGTCTCCATGGTGAAGGCATATATAACCTAATCATGATAGTGATGCAAATAACCTAATTGTGATGCAGGCTGCAAAATCTGATGCAGAGGGGGAGGGAATATCACCTACTTGGCAGAGGTCTGCACTCTCTGTGAAGTGTTACCAATTTTTGCCTAAAATGTTTTCAGGAACACATTGTAGTGTACTGTTTAGCTGAGATACAAAAATTTTTGAACAGGTGGTGGGCACCATAGTTTTCCCTGCATTGTGTAAACAGAGCAAATTTGCAAATACTAGGATACCAAAGGAATGGGCTGCCATAATCTGCCTTACTCTGCCTCTGATTGCCTGATCCTGACATTCCTAACCCAGGGGCTGGCAACCTTCACCAAAAATAATTTCTGTCTGGAGCCGCAAAACATATTAAGCCTTTTAATGACGGTAACAGCCTAGCTTGTCAACATTACAAATAGATCTAAATGAGCATTAATTAATATGTTTTAGCACCAGGTGGCACTGTGAATCTCTTCACACACTCTTCAGTAGACTCAAGACTACTGTGTTGGCAAAATGTAGAGGGAAAGGTGCTGGGCTGAAGTCGATTGACATATTTAAGTTGCTGAAATGTTAAAACTGTTTTTTATTGCGTGAATAGACTACACATTTTTACAATTGGAGAAGGTCAGAGTAACTTTAGGCCCGATAAAGCACCGATAAATGAAAATTGAAATGTTAAGCCACTAGAGAAGGACTAAAGAGCTGCATGCAGCTCCGGTGGTGCAGGTTGCCCACCCCTGCCCTAACCAATCACACTGCTCTTGCCTAAACATAAGCAATCTTACCAACAAAGGCAACGAGTACTAGCCAATTATTGACAGAGTAGGTCGGGTCATTCCTTTGTGGTCCTAGGATTCGCAAATTTGTGGAAACGGAGGCAGAAAAAACCTGATACCAGATGGTGAAACTAATCAGCGCTTTCCTACTGCATAGACACCCCAGTTTTATGAAAAGACCATTTTCATAAAACTGCATTTTTCCAGCAGTGAAATACTTCTTTAACTAAATCAGTAAACTAATAACTTCAATGCTGATCAAATTAAACAAGTGCAACAGACAGCAGTGTAAGAAATAAAGCAGAACGTTCTTTCTTTCTTTCTTTCTTTCTTTCTTTTTCTTTTTACTCCAATACATCACACCCACTTTGGGTGACAGTATTCCAATCATTATGATCAGTGTGAAGTGTATCATTGCAGGACTTGGCAGGGGATGAAATCCCATGCAGGGGTTAAGCCTGTGTGCAATGCTAAATGACAGAGCATATATTAATATGAAATCCATCCAATTATCTCTAATGGAGCTCTCCGGTGTGATACTGTACCCAGTCATTTCAGGTCCATGAGCAGACCCTCGCTAGCTCTATCTCCGAGACCATTTCTTTCTCTTTGTGCTCTTGTCTGTACCCATCTCTCTTTGTATTTCCGTATGAATTAAATATTCTACAATATATGTCTGTCAAATTACTAATTCACTGCTATAGCTGATAATTTGACTTCTAATAAGAGATGCGGATTAACCAAAGCTTAGCCCTCTGTAAAGTCAGCAAATTCAATTTTATTCCTGACTCAAAGTCGTTGAGGCCCTCCACTCTTTCCCCCACAACTCCCTTGTTTTATTGTCTTTGTAGCGTGTGTCAAGATCTGTTGTGAGAGTGCCACTTAATGAAGCCGTACCTGAATTTATTTGCCGGCGCTCCTGCATAGACCGAGAGAGGAGGTACCAATTAATAGAACGTAAGAGGACCCAGTGATTTATAATTAACAAGCATGCGGGTTATAGTAAACATAACACTCAGTGTAATAGCCCAGGAGAGAGACGGGAAGTGGAGAAAGAACTGAGGAGGAGGAGGAGGAGGAGGAGGAGGAGAAGAAAAAAAAGACGAGTGTTGATTTGTCCCTTGGTGGATGAGCGGAGTCCTTGTGGCTGACGGGAGCTGTCTAAAGCGGCTAAATGAATAATCATCTGTGAGTTAGACTGGAGACAAACGCTTAACGAGGATTATGTGAACCTCGCTGACATGAGGGGGCTGAGAGAGAGCGACTGACAGAGAGAAAGATGGCAGCAAGCAAACATACTCGGCTCTGAAATGAATGGCACGCACATTATAATAGCGATGAAGTTGCTTTACTCAACAGGCCGTAGCCAGCCTCCCCTGTAAGGTTGAGTAGTTGTTTGTCAGAATTTCTAAAAGGGCAATGAATCCCCCACTCATTTCCAGCGGTTTGCTGCCGGTGCATGAAGGGAACAAAAGAGAAATTGCAGAAAGCAAATGTAATGTTGACAACACTGACAGTTGAAGAGGGATCTTCTAGAAAGCATTTATAAAACATCCTTACCCCAAAACTTTGGCTGATCGGGGAGCATCCACACGGCTCACAAGTCTAAACTTCAATGCCACAAACTCAAACCTGTCTCGCAGCCCTTATCGCATGTCATCTCCTCTTCACTTTATACTGTATATTTCAGCAATAAGTCATGAGAGGCTACACTACAGTGGTTTTAGAACAGTGAAGAGGCTTTGCGAGGCAGGATGAGAAGCTTTGCTATATCACTGTAAAGCTCAGCATCAAGTGGCTGATTGCTTTATAAAATGCTGAGAGAAAGAAGTCAAAGGTTCAACAAGTCCTGCATTTTCTAACTGTAACAATTAAATAAAACCTGTACCTTCTGCCAAATGTCACAGTTCTTCAACAGTAGCTAAACAAAGCACCTTTTGTGTAGTAAGTTTGATGCACCAAAGTGCCTTGAAACTTTGCTAATGTGCAGTTCATTAACACTAAAGACTGAAAGCCTTGTTGGATCAACTATAAGTGTCTGGAACCCCTTTGCTTCACAACTTTCAAAGTGTATAATTAGGTCGTTGTATTCAACAATATCTGTAACTTTGCGAAACAGACAATCTGAGAATTGCACTTGCTGTATTTTCAGAGTTCTTGGAGAGAGATCATGGAGGCAGTGGGATGCTAGGAGGAGGCTATGACAGCAGGCCTGTTGCTTTGCTTCAGAATATGACCATTCAGTGTAGCTGTAGAATTTTTTTCCTTTATGGTTGGACATTGCCCTACTTTGTTTAATAAAGCACAGAAACGTTTGCATCTTTTTACCAAAAACATCTTACAGAGCTGTGCTACTATCAGCTGCTCCAACCTTAAACCTCAACTTTGTGGAGCAGAATCTTGTGAAATTTCCTTTCCTATTTTCCCCCCCAAAGTATTTTTCATTTCAGTTCATCTCCATGAAATCCTTATGATCTATCCAAATTGTGCCTCTCTGAAGAATGTTCCTTGGACTCCAAGAATTCTGATTGATCAGGTTGTACAATATTGATGCTGTGGGTTGGTAGTTGCACCAAACCACCAATCTAAAGCATTGGTATTTGATGACCTGGGGCCTTTCTTTTAGTAGAGTTACATACAGCACTTTTAAGTGTTGATGCCAGTGCTGTTTTTCTCCTGAAGCCTATGTTACAACTTATTTCATACTATACCAGTTTTGTATATACCAGCATAATAAAGTGTAAACTCAAGGTCTACTTACTAGCTTAGTTATACTACTTAGAAGTAATACCGGTATAATTAAGCATACAAGCCCATTCATGACCTTTGAAGTAATAATTTGACAAAGTAATCCTATCTCAATGTTGAATTTCTATCTTTTTTTCAAGCTTTCAACCATATCCCATGGTCTTTTGTCAGGTGTTAATTAAAAGCCAGCAAGTGGACCTTGAATTGTTTTTTCAAACTACTATTCCCAAGGTCAAGAACAAAGTTTCATGCTTAACTTTGAGGGCAATACAGATAAGGCAATGTGCTTTGAATGAAATTATAACACCTACTAATTTCACATGCCAACAGATCCACCTCCATGACAGCTGAGAAAAATTCCATCCGCTGATGATTACCATGTGATACAGCTGAGAGTTATGGAAAAAGCCAATTTTTTTTGTACAATTACTACTTCCAAGGTGAAGACAGAACTTTCATGAGGCCTCAGCTGCCAGTGACCCTGATTCAAAATAAATCTGTGTAAGACAAAGAAAGGATGGCATGGATGGATAGCAGTGCTCAAATGATACTTCGTTCACTTAGATGTCTGTGTTTTTAAGGTGTTTTGCAATGGCTTTTAAATGGCTCGACCAGTATGGTAATATACCATAAAGCAGAAATGAAGACATGCTGTCCTGAAGGGTTCCCACGGTAACATCCAACCTCTTTGAGTGCTGATTGGCCATCTGGTACTGTTTTATGTCACTTCCTATTAAGCTCATTGATCCTCCTTCCCCGTCTGCGGCATGTGGTTGATCATTGTGGATCAGTGTGTGTGCCTGTAATATGAATATGGTACAATGGTATGATTACAGTACATGATGGTTTCTGTCTGCGTGTTCGCTGATGCGGGCCCTCCAGCTATGCTTATGCTGACTGCGGCCGTGATTGGGCTGTTTATGTAGAGTTTGCACCAAAGGAAGAGCAGAGTAGTCTCATTAAGGAAATGATATGATGTCATTGGGTCACTGCAAAGGACAGTGGTGCCGAGACAACTTCCAGGAACATACACAGTGTGACCACATATATTGTGTTCATGGATACATATTGTATGATATTAAGCACCCAGTGCTTTGACAGAGACTTTGCTTCATCCATATAAGTAAAATGTCTGATGAATGAGCCTTTTCATAATGCTTTACAGTATGTCTTTCAATGTCATGATAACATGAGAATATTGAGATAAAAAAGCAAATCCTTTGTCACTCCGAAAGGTTCTGTATGTGACATTCAGAGCATTAATTTAACAGCTAACCATTATTTGCTATGTAAAGCTATGGTGGAAGCTACTTCTGTGTGCTTTGTAATTCCAAGCTTCTCAGTGGTTTGTTGAGGTAAGCGGGTCTGGCTACACAAGCATGTGAGTGCATGTGTGTATCCTACTGGCTAGCTCATTGCCACCCTTATGCAGCTGTTACTGCTGGTATCAGGACGGCAGAGTCACGGAAGCATAGTGCCCACCCTCTGGTCCCCCCTGGTTAACACCGTTTGCTCTGTCAGCACTGTTGCCATTGTTTAGCACTGTTTATGGAGCACCGTTAGCTGCTAGCAGCCAGCTCAGTCTCGTCCATGTTGCAGACCATCTCTAGACACACTCATACTCTCTGAATTTTGCATAGAGCTCCTTAAAGGCTGAAATGTTAATGCAACTTTTTATTCTTGGTGTCTATTGAATCACCAGAGTCCAATTACTGTGTCTCCTAAGTCTGCAAAACTTTTGTTACGTAAAATAGAAAGTGCAATAAAGCAAATAGACATGTGTTAACATGGTAAGTTTGCAAATGTATGTGTTATCATAGTTGACAATTGACATGGTTTGACATATACTTGACATGAATGATTTAAGCCGATTTATTTTGCCCTTACACTGCCATGGCAACGACAGAGCAATATTGCAGAATCAATAACATCTGTTGTCTAAGTGTAAATTAGCCTCAATAAGTTATGTTATACAGCCAAAAATGTCTAATTCCAAAGGAATGAATGTGAACTCTGCCGCAGCAAAAAATGCTTTATACTAAGTTTGCAAAGTAATAACTCTGATGTTTTCTCAGTGTTTCCCACAGAATTAGTTTCTTCTGGAGGAGGGCAGAGACACGGACTCTCAGATAGCCTTCAGTCAGCTGCTGTAGCAACAAACCCCAGCACCAGGGATCTAATCCGATATCACCTGGACTCCCTGCAGGCCGGACCAGCAATTTTTTGTTGCAGGTTACACTAAGTGCTGCCGCTGGCACTAGGGGTCTCTAAAGCTGCTGTCTATTGTTCTCCCAGCAAAGTCACAAAGAAAGAAATGTATCGGAAACACTGTATTAACATTTCATTACAATTATGGTGTAGCTCTGTTCCATGTGGGCAAGGACGTGAAAGAATGAGGGGAACCAGCAGAGGAAGAGGGAGAGCGAGGGTGAGAAGATATTTCCTAAATTTGGCCAGAAAATGTGTATTGGATTAGAATTACAGACTCCACCTTTGTAGGCTGTAGTGACATGGCCTTTAGGACTGTTCTTTTCCAGCTGCATAGAAGCCATGGTTTAGGTATTGTATATTGTAATGACACATACAACGGTGTGTGGGAGTCAGGGAAGCAGAAACACTTTTTCTAGGTGGGGCATGATGTGACAGGTGCACTGCAAAAGAGCACTGAGATTTGGCTGTCATTGAAGTGACTACAGCATTTTTTGGTCCAACTCCTACCAGCACCACAAATTTGGATATCTTTATAATTAATGATAAAATTTCCTTCAATCTCAAGTGTAAGTACCAAGCTATCAGACAAGAAGCAGTCACAAACCTGTCTTCCCTTTAGAGGATTTTCTTAATTTGTCTTTCCTCACTAAGACACACAAGGGACACCCACCCACCCACACTGAAAGGTGCTATAGCTAGTCAGGCCAGCTGTGTGTTGCACTGACAGAGCGAGGAAAACGATCCCCCTCTACCCCCTGCCCTCACTTCCTCCCCAGTTTCCTACTGGGGCTCATTTATTTACATTAGCGCCAGGCAGAAAGGCATCAGAGGAAGTCTTAAAGTAGAGCCACAATGGCCGATTTAAGCCGCCACCCAAAAGCCAGTTTTTTTTTCTCTCTTTTGGCTAAGAGGATTTGTGTCTGGTCCATGTATCAGACCTCTCTCTCTCTCACTCTCTCTCTCAGGGACAAAGTCACCCCTCACATTTCGCGCTGAGTAAAAGTAGCGTCTTGCCACTAGCTGCCTGGCTAATGACATTTATCCTTATGGAAATGGAGGAGGAGGAGAAGGCTTTAGATGCAGATTTGGACACACATATACACCTGAGACGGGCAGACGTAAACCGGCTGGCTACTTTTATGGCATGCATGCTCAATGATTCACACATACCCCCTCACACACACACACACACACACACACACACACACACACAAACACCTCCCTTGCAGCGTCTTATCCCCTAACTGGCCACCAGTCAAAATAAGCCTTATTCTCGGGGGTTTATATTTTCTCCTGGCCGGGCTTGGCTAGGCACACTCAGTTAAGATGGCAGTCAAACAATCTCTTCTCTCCTCTCATTTCCACCGTTTCTTCCTTTCTAATGCTAATGCCTGGATGGATATATCCCCTTTTCCACTGGCATGCAAGGAGGCCAAAATTCTGATTAACTCCTGAGACAAAGTTTCATAGCATCTAGGTCAAAAGCTGCTTCAGAGGGAATGGAAGAATGTCAAGCTTTGTTTTCAGCCAGATAATGTAACATGGAAAAGAGCTGGTCACACTGCAGGACAGGTCGGGTCTCATTAAAATATGAAGAATCAGAGCGAGAAAGGTTTGAATGTGAATCCAAAGGGGGACAATATAACAGAGATGGATTATCTCAAAACTTTAGACAGCATTGGTAATAAGGGAATGTGGTAGTAGCTGTTGTTAAAGCCATATATTCCATCTTTTCGGAATCAACAAGCATTTCATGAAAAACAACAATTAAATGATGATACTGCTTTTGGTCATAGGATATATAACCATTAAATTTCCATATTTTCCGTGCACTTTTGGCAAATTAAAAAGCCACAGAAGATGAATCCCAGACCCATTGTTCTTCATGCATTATTTGCATGAGGATCAGATCCGCTAATGTTCAAAGCCTGGTATCATTTCCGTGCAGCTTGATGTGAACAATGACTCCAATGTCATGCATGGATGCCAGATTACTTCCTCCTCTTCTTTGAAATCATATCCAAATAATTTTCATCATTAAACACATGGTCAAGAAATGACAAACTACCAGTTTAAGAGTCTACAATCAGACTATTGGCTCTGCAAACATGGGCATGTGTGGACTGTCTACATGCAGTCCAAAATGTAATACCGGATGGACCCTATGGACCAACAGATGTTTAGGCACGTCTTAAAATGCAGACAACCGGTGTGGTATAATCAGAAGTGTTTGTATGTGTTGGCCCAGTGTGGACAAGCCACAGTGTGTAGGAATTTCTCCCATCTAACGTTGAAATCATATATTGCATTCAAACAGATGGCGCACTCTAGCGCCTTTTCCACCTCGCCTCTTTCCACCTAGGAAGGGCTACCCCAGTGTTGACCCTCGTTTTTTGAATTCGCCGGTCATGTTGCTGGTCGCATTGCCTTTTTGATTCCCTTTTGCGCTTTCTTGGCGATGAGGATTCCGTCTCCCGTGATGCTGCATATGCATGATCCTGCATGCTGAAAGAGTGGGACTTTGTTATGCTGCAGTAGTGCTGGGGTAGTAGCAAAGCGCCTCTTTCTCCGCTCCGTCGGCTTCTCAGTCACGCTGGCTGTATGTCCCTTGCCGGCGGATGTATTCTCAAGATGGTGAAACCTTATGAAACCCCCCAGACGATTTACCCACACAACGTACAAACAAATCCAAAATTCTCCTTTTACGAGAATAAGTCAGATTATTGGTGGAGGTAATAGTACACCAGTGATGACATATTTATGAATGCAGACATCAATTTTTGCCAATAAACAACTGAAAATGTTGCAGAATGTCCCTTTAAGTCATGGTCACAATGAAAAAATGTTAACATGCTGATGTTTAGCAGGCATATATCAATTGCATATGGCAAATTATGGCAGCTGCCATAACTTGAAACAGTGGTATAGTCAACCCGGTCTCACGCCAAAGTTGTTGAAACCCAGTGCTTGGGTGGTGACTTGCGGTGTCAGACACAGACAAAAAAAGGCACCCATTCACATTGACTTCCTCCTGGGAGAATGGCGTGTCCTGTAAAATTATAAAGCCAAACCATTGTTCTTTTTTCCCAAACCCAACCACCTGCTTTTGTTGCCAAAACCCAACCACATGTTTTTGTTGCGCAAACAAAAAGGTCAGTTTGCGTACTTGTACAGCATAGTGCGTTTATTTATTAAGAGACTATATATAAATGGTAAATGTCCTGTAAAAACAGAAGTGTATCTTGAAAGAAGACAATACATGTAACAGAATTTGACACGGCGTCCCAGAACATCAACAACCAATACATCCAGGACACCTTTCACGTTGTATCTGGATGTGGAAAGTCCATGACCAAACGTCAATATGTGACAAGGTCGGAGTGAGAATGTCTTAGTATAGTAGGATAATTTTGATAAGATGGATGTACTACTCAATAGATGGGTAGATTACCAAGGAGGAAGTGGGTATAATCTCCTAAATATTCCCGTGTCTTTTCTGGCTGATAGTTGGATATACTGTGCTGTAAACGGCCAGAAAACGAGATGGGTATACCCTATTTACCTGCATATACCCTCCACTACACCACTGCCTTGAAAACACAAACTCAAGAATCTAATGTCACTTGTATGGCCTTAAAATTTAGAATTTTTGTTCTCAACAAATTTTCTCAGCTTAAAAAAGAATAGCCTATTGTTATTGCACACTTTGAGTTTTCATGTATTAACATTACCAGGAAGAAAAAGTCTATCTAGTTTGCATTTAATTCCCATCCATTGAAAGAGGTGCATTACTGAAGCAATTTGCCCAGCTGCTTAAGGCGTGCCCAACAGCCTGTTCAAATGAAGTCTGTGATTGTTGGGGCTTTTTCTGGAAACAAATGACTTCAAACATGTTAGCGAAAACTGAAATTAGCCTGCATGATCGGTGCTTAATATGTTAAAACTACATGCCTATGCCAAACTACTTGTCCATATTGTGCCATTTTCCTTTTGTTTTGCTGTGTTTCGAACCCCCTTTGGCTACTTACTAGAAATTAGCATGGAATTCAATGCATCACTTTGTTTTTTGTGAAGTTTAAACACGTGACTCATGATAATTAGACCTCCGCTCTCTTCCCATGGTGCTGAAATATGCACCAAAATAAATACAATGAAAAAAATGTTTTTAATGGTTTCTGTAAGTTGTTCATTAAATGCAAATAGTAGGCACTGTCAGAGAGAGCTATGTCTAATATCAAAGTCTAGCTAAGGCTGACTGGAATGTCATTGCTTTTGCAGGTATTTGGTTATAAACCAAAATACTGGAGGAATTAAAATGAAGGCCTGATGATGGCACTAGATGAAAAACAGCAGCCAGTTTATCACAATTTATCATCAAAATGCTAGTTCACAAGTTAGCAGACATCAGATTGCTTCAGTGCTCCACAATGAAGATGATCTAACCTGCTACATGCATCAGCAACCAGGCTAAGCGACATGTCACTTATTTGAAAAAAATGTTCACCCTGTCTTTGGTTTTGCAAAGCTTTGTGCAGCTTAAGCTGTTGGTTAAACTTAGACTTGATCAGGGCATGAAAAGCTCCCTGCATGTTGTTGTTCAAACCCCATGCGCTAGAGTTTGCTCACTCGCTGTATGATAGCAAGTGTTAAGGACCACCATAAGCCTCCAGGACAGCTTGACTGCTGCGTGTCATAGATTCTAAACAATAATGGAGGGATTAGCGCCATCATCAGGGACCATATGCATCAATGGTGTGTATGCACAACAAACCATGTTTATGCCTTTTTCCACACATAAACTGGTATTTATATTGTCTTCAGACCAGGCGTGCACACTGTGTTTTGAAGCTGGATCATTTAAATCTTGCTCCAAAATCATCCCTACATATTCAGTTGTGTTCAGATGTGGCAACTGTGAAGTCCACAATATATGATTTACATTACTTCCATACTTATTAAAAACCCCACATGCCTTCTATAGAAGCATTCACATTTGTTTGGTTCCTCAACTCATTTATTCATGTTCCACAAGTCACCAAATTTTGCACCATATTTAGACAATAATAAAAAGCTAAAATTCACAGTTCCAAGGGATGTAGTTAATGTCATATGGCAAAAAATATTTTGAGGATTGGGCAACCCACTACCTCTACTATTTTGAGGTTTTATAACAGTTTAGTGTAGGCTCATGGATTTCCATTGCTATGGATTTGAATCAAGCTTGCAATGCTTTGAAGCCGACTGTCATCTTTCCTGCCATTCTCGTAAACATACTATTCTGTAAAAATAACAGTCGTGCTTTTAAAATACCATTGAAACATTCAAAAGGCTCTCTCAACTCTCAAATTTACCTTTGGAGGTTGCACATACACACACTCGTACCCTCTTTGTGGAGTGGTGATTGAAAGTCTTTGTCAGAATGCTCACAGCTCTCTCAACACTCTCAAATTTACCTTTGCAGGTCACACACACACACACACACACACACACACACACACACACACACATAGTTACTGGTGAGAAGTTTGGCTAGTGTTTGGGAGATTTAATGGGAGGACGCTGGCATTTCAATAAAACACAGGGATGGTTTATGGTTCACCCTGAGCTCAGCCCGGTCACTTAGGAGCCTCATCCTCTCTGGTTATTAATTCTCTCTCCCAGAATGTGTGTGTGCGTGACATCTTCTCAACTCCACCTCCCTCCTCAGCCATTTCGGGTTCCCTTGTACTCTTTTCTCCTCTTTCTCCCTCCTCTGTCTGTCTGAGATGAAGACATACGAGGACACTCCCTGGAGGGTGCAGCGTGGTCGTGGCAGCGCAATAAAGAATCTGGAGGTCAAATGTACACCGAAATCCTTCACCTCTCTCCCTAGCACTGCACGCACACACACACACACACATATGCAGACAGGTCAAACATACAACGCTAGACTTGGTTACATAAACCAGATGGCCGCGGCTGGCATGAAGCTGCTACAACTTCTAACAGTTGTGTGTGTGTCTTTGTGTGTGTGTGTGTGTGTGTGTGTGTGTGTGTGTGTTGTACCCTCTCTCCTAGCAAAAACCACCAGGGACCTTGTTTGTTGTCTGCACCCCACAAGGGAAACACTGTCAGCTTTACAATCACACCACACACACGTACAGACACATACACACATGTTAGAGGATTCTGTTATAAACAAGGTCTGTGTTTCACTGTGTGATGGTGTGTGGATTGAACTCTCCCACCTTTTTAGTGCATGTGTGTGTGTGTGTGTGTGTGTGTGTGTGTGTGTGTGTGTGTGTGTGTGTGTGTGGTGTCTCAGAGTCGTATGATGGGACCTGGAGGGCATTCAAAGCCTAGCAGATACAACCCTGAACCTGACACTGACTGGCACCATATCACTGATAGGACAAACACACATATAGAGAGCCATATTATTGGTGCAGCCATCCAAAATGAACCCTTTTGTCCTTTTTTTCTTTTTTTTTCTATGATTCAAAATCATTCAAGATCACAGGAATATTTGTATCATTTGTTATCCTGGTGACCTTTGACCCCCTGACTACTGGTTGCTTGTATTGCAGAGATTTTTTTTTTGAGACTCAGGGTGAAATGAAGCTAGCTGATATGTTGTCCCGAATTAAATGGCACCTTCTAAATATGCTTGACTTTGTATTTATTTATTTATTTATTTATTTATTTATTTATTTATTTTTACCAATTTTCTGTCCATTATAGCTGTTGGTCATAATAACACAAGACTCATCTCCATTTGGTAATACCTGAGAAAGATAGACTACGGCAAGAACATTAATGTGGACATGAAACACAAGTCTCCTACAGCTAAACAAAGAAAAAGACATTTAAAAGAAATAATCTTAAACACCACTTTATAAGTGTGGAAAAATGCCTTAATGAAAAATTCATGTTTGTGAGTGTGTAGAAAATATCTGTGGTTACCCACATTTTGAATGTCTAAATACAATTTCTGCAGTCATTATCAGGGCTGCAAATTAAGCAAGAAATGTTGTTTGTGATTATTTTGACAGATATTGCAATGGGGATATGTGTCTCAATTTAAATGGGAATGGTACATTTTTTGCATTTCATTTTTATTCCAATATCTACATGTTTCAACAGCCCTACTAATTATATCAATGGTCATATTGAGAAAAAAATAACTCCTTTTGTGAGCATTTGGATGCAGACTGAGGGCAGAAAACTGTAACACTCAACATGAAAGTTTTTAAATTGTGTTATACGTGCAACTTGACATGGAATTAATTATTAAAAAAATATTGAACTTTGGCCCTGCTTTCAGGTATAATAGTGTAACATCAGGCCAAAATCTATACTTGTAAACTGACTGTGTGTGCACTTGTGATGATCCCACTCAACTGCTGTTTGAGATAACTTAAAATTTCTGAATATGCATGATGGTGACTTATGCAACTGGTATAGACAGTAGCGTAGCACCAAATTCTGGGCCCTTTGCATAAGCAGTCCCCCTCGCTGTCGCTTTTGATTCCTGTCTCTCCCATGATGCAACTTTCATTTTTTTCCCCTTTTCTTTCTTTCTTTCTTTAAAATTATTATTATTCATTCCAAAGTCAGTTTGACTTCTTTCCCTTTATTTTTGTTCCTTTCTTTTTTGAAACCCTGACTTCCCCTTTTTAGGGAGGGACATGACAGTCAACGTTGAAAAACATAAATCAATTTTGTAGTTATAATAACTTATATATGTAATACTTGCCATAGTATGAACAGTGGTTACATGAGCCTCAAAACCAGCCACAACTCAGCCCTGAGCAAGAGTGACTGTCCGCTATTGACCAATCAATGGACTGCAGTGTTTCTTGCTCCATCTTTTAGCACCAGATCTGTGTGCTAGGTACCTCAACAGAGGGGTGACCAGACATGGAGACAATAAGGAATGTTTTTATTAGTACCATCCATAACTTCTCACAGTGGAAACAGAAAAAAAAACTGAACCGTACCGAACTGATTGGTGGAAATGGGGCTTTAGTCGGCGATGAGAGAGGAATCCTGGTGCAGGGGCAGACATTTTGTGGCTGTAAGGGGTTGGGGGAGGGGGGTGGGGGTCTCAGAGACACTTCTAATTTAGTTATAGCACTAATTACCGAGAGAGAGAGAGAGAGAGAAACTGCAAACAACACCAAACTTTTCATGCCAGACTTTCGAGCCCACTGGGGCCCTGGGTAGCCAGTCCCACTTTTTTGTCAATCTTGCATAAGAAGTCCACAATTTTTGTTTTAATCTTGTTTTAGTTTTCCTGCATTGTGCAGGAAAAAAATGATTCAAATCATGAATTGTCCCCAAGCTTAAAAAAACAAACAAGAAAAAAACAGGATTTCATTGTTTGGCCATGTTGCACAGCTCTAATTTGAGCTTGTTTGCATGACAGTAGTAGTCGCACACATGCAAAGACCAGTTGTGTCTGCAAGCTGTCCATTTGTAAAAATAAAATGGCAAAGTAAACACTGTGCAATTTTCACTGTCTTCCCCTTAAAAAAATAACCTAATCTACTTTGATACTTGTGATATATGTCTAACTTGTTTAACAGTATCTTTTTATGATTTATTCTGTTTTATCTTTATTATTCTATATTGCTGCTGGTGTATTATGTCTGAAGGACGTCCATGTGGCAGATGTTCCACCAAACATTTCAAAAGAATGACCATCTATATACAGTCAGATCAAAAATACCAAAAAGACTCCTACATGAAGTCTACAGTGGTTAGCTGAGCGACTACTTTTGACTGCAGTTACCTTATCACAACCAAAAGTATGAAAAAAAAATATGACATTCTATAATTTAACATGTACCTTCTTTTCTCTGTGTGACTACTGCATATAATTCTCTCCCTTTTCTGTTTTTTATTTTTTGTCTCTCTCTCTCTCTCAGTTTATAGAGACATGCAGAGAATGAGCTGGGTCCCAGTAGAGCTGGTTCTTACAACAGGGGGGACTCCCAAACCTAATATCCACAACACAGAGCCTCCTGCTGTAAAGGTGAGCCTCCATATGAAAATATACACTCTTCAATCACTGCTTTTATGAATATGATACAGACCAGCCATAAGTTTAACCAGCTGTATATCACGTAGAGAGGTCACAGCACTTTATAGTCGCAGTGTAAATCTAGTGCAGGTTTATTTGGGCCCTATATTTGGACATTAAACTGAGGGCTGGTAACATGTTATATGGTGGGACAGAGAATGCTGTCTGGGATGTCACTTTGTTTGGAAGGTAAATTTAAATCAACTCTGTGTGCAGCCTTTACTGTGCTGTATCTGATCATCATACTAAACCGTTACCCCCTCTGCCTCTCTGGCTGGTGGTGACCATTCTGTGTGTGTGCAATGTGTAATGTTTGTGTGTACACTAAAGACCCTGATGGGTGACGGCACCGTCGAGCATCGCAACACTGCCTCTGGGTATGTGTGTGTGTGCGTGTGCAAACATGAATGTCAACGATCTTTTTCCCAAACCCCCTCCCCACCTCCACCCACCACCAGCACACACACACACACACACACACACACACTCATAAACACCAGCAAAGAAGAATGTCATGGTGTCACACTGAGTGACAGGAACGAGCACATCATCCATTTTGACAGGTCATGCTTATATCACTGCAAAGGAAGTGGTATAGACGCACGCACACACACACGCACAAACACACACACACACACACACACAGGCCTAAAAAGATATAAAACAAGTGTTACGTTAAATAGAGTTCATTTTTGATGTTGATAAAAATGGTCTGAATTGTTCACAAACTAGTACAGTACAAGTATGTATTGTTGCGATGGCAGTAGTAACACTGGTGGTAGTAGCATTGTTTATAGTTCATTTAGATCAATCTTGTTGTCATATTAGAAATTAATTACATGTCTGTGATTAAATTATGTGTATATTACACATTGACTGAGTGCTCCTAATATGATTACATTACATTAGTTTCATATTATATTAGTAGACCACTTGTAGATAAGAACTGGATTACATTTCAATGATTAAATCACTTGTAGCTTCTAATTACATGGCTTGTCTGTTTACGTGTGGATGGCATATAGATTTTACGTGACTATGATTTTAAGTTCTCTGTTAAGAAAATCATTCTTCAAATTAGTTTCTTAAATAGTGTCTGTGTGTTCTTAAGCAAAACACAAATTCCACTATGTGTTTGTATGAAAACACCTAAATAATTATGGACAAAATTTTCTGCCAAGTAAATGTAATACGTATGGTAGAGTTGTTGGTTGGACCCCTGCTCCACCTGTTCACATGTTGAAGATGGTTTAAAAGGACTTGCCTTACAGCTCCTTGAGTGTGTGTGGTATGACTACAGTCCAATTGCCATTTACAATAAAAGTGGGTTTGTGGACCCTGCCTAGGTAAATGGTTCAAATGAGAGGTCATTCCATTGAACCAACACTGTGAGATAATTGTGCAAAGACAAACACTATTACATAAGGACAGTGTTGGAGGAAGTATTCAGATCCTTTACTTAAGTGAAAGTACCAATACCACAATGTAAAAAATACTCCATTACAACAGTAACAAAGTATTTTGAGCAAAAACAGTATCCCGTCGAAAAAAGGCCTCTATAGATGCAACACATTCTCACGGAAAGATGTGACATGGACACAATCTCTTAATGCATTTTGTGGTGGTTGGCAGGAAATTATGTACTGGCAATGAAGAAATGCTAATGTGAAGTCATTATGACCAGTGGCAGTTTGTTGTGAAACAGCTGCAGTTGGTTAGGTTTAGGAAAAGAAGAACACTAGGTTAGGTTTATTCATTCATTCATTTTCTGTTACTGCATATCCTGCAAGGGGTCACAGTGGGTCTGGGGCCTATCCCAACTGACATTGGGCAAGAGGCGGGGTACACCCTTGACAAGTTGCCAGACTATTACAGTGCTAACACATAGAGACAGACAACCATTCAGGCTCACATTCACAATCACGGCCAATTTACCAATTAACCTAGCCTTCGTGTAGTACCTGGAGAAAACCCACGCTGACACGGGAAGAACATGCAAACTTGGCACAGTAGGGCTCCCCCACCCCGGGGTTCGCACCGTCTCTGGTTATGTTTAGAGAACCAACAAATACTTGGTTAAGTTCATGTTTGTTTGACCCGTCCGCTACGCCTCCCACCCTTATGTGAACCTTATTGCTCCGAAAACTTAATTTGCCTTGTTGACTTTACATTGGCATTGATTGTGTGTCGTCAGCACAGCATTTTAACACCATTCTCGCCCACCACGTAAAACGTTGTAAAGACTTGTCAATATCTTGGATTTCCATGAGACTGGACTGGTACATGGCATATTATTGTGTAATACATAATATGGTGGTTAATACTGATGCATCGATGTGTCAAAGTGGAGGAAGTATTACCTGCTTAAACTGTTAGAGGCAGTTTAATCAATTCAATTCATTCATTCATTCATCTTCTAACCGCTTCATCCTCTTGAGGGTCGCGGGGGGGCTGGAGCCTATCCCAGCTACATCGGGCGAGAGGCAGGGTACACCCTGGACAGGTCGCCAGACTATCGCAGGGCTGACACATAGAGACAGACAACCATTCACACTCACATTCACACCTACGGACAATTTAGAGTTACCAATTAACCTAGTCCCCAATCTGCATGTCTTTAGTCTGAGGAAGCCGGAGTGCCCGGAGAGAACCCACGCTGACACGGGGAGAACATGCAAACTCCACACAGAAGGGCTCCCACGCCCGGGATCGAACCGGCAACCCTCTTGCTGTGAGGCGAGAGTGCTAACCACCACACCACCGTGCCGCCCCAATTCAATTAAATTAAATTCAATTTTATTTATAAAGCCCAGTATCACAAATCGCAGTTTGCCTCACAGGGCTTTACAGCATACAACATCCCTCTGTCCTTAGGACCCTCGCAGTGGATAAGGACCCCCCCCCCCTCAAAAAAAAAACCTTTAACAGGGGAAAAACAAACAAACAAACAACAGAGTTAATTACTTCCCAATACTGAAAAAAAGGAGTTGGCAGTAAATGAAAAGTAAATGCAAAATAAAAGGTTCTACATGTTGTATCTTAACAGCATTCCACTGAATGACGATGCCAAAGCGCCACAGACAATCGCCCCCCTTGGGGCCTGCACTGTCAATCGCCTCCATCAATATTGAGGGCTTCTCCAGATGCAAAGCAGACATACTAGCCACAGCCACCAAATGCTTTGACCTAGTCTGCATGCAGGAAACCCACATCGGCCCTGCACAACACTGACCTGCCATCCCTGGAATGAAGCTGGTGGCTGAGATCTGACACAGACAGTATGGATCAGCTGTATTCAGCAGACCAAACCTTAACATCGAAGAGGTCTGCACCCACACCACCGAAGGGCAAATGGAAACCATCACTGTTGCCCTTCCAAATGTCTCTGTTACCACCCCAAAGCCCATTCCTCCACACTGAGCTGCCAGAGAAATGTAAGAGGAGATACACATCAGCGTCGGGGACTTCAGCTCCCACAGCACATTGTGGGGCTATGAAGTGAACGACCGAGATGAAGATGAAGTCGAAACCTGGCTTGAGTCGAAACATCTGACCCTGATTCACGACGCCAAACTGCCAAAATCTTTCAACGGCGCCAGATGGAAACGAGGATATAACCCAGACCTTGTTTGTGTGAGCAGTGAACTATCATCCAAAGCTGTGAAAGAGGTCCTGGACCCTATTCCCCACACTCAACACCGGCCAATCACCATAACAATCAGATACGTTCTCCAAGCAACGACTATCCCTTTCTGTAGAAGGTTCAACCTGCGGAAAGCTGACTGGCTGTCATACCAGCAGGAGATCGAAGGCTCTATCCCTAGTACCCCACCGCATTCCAACAACTATATCACGTTCACAGAACTCTTGAAAAGGTCAGCCAGACAACACATAACAAGAGGATGCCAGACCGAGTACATCCCCGGGCTATCAGAAACATCCAGCGACCTGCTGAAAGCCTACTACAGGGAATACCATGAGGACCCTTTCTCCTCCACCACCACGGAACTCGGAGAAATCCTAATAAATACAGTTGGGGAAGAGCGAAGACAAGTGTGGAAGGAGATGATAAAGAACACCAACATGACCAACAACAGCAGGAAGCTATGGGCCACAATCCGCTGCCTTGGCAAAGACCATACCTCACCACCCACACTCACCACAATCACAGCAAACTCTGTTGCAGCACAGCTGGTGGCCAACAGTTGCAGCCAAAACCGCCGCAGACCCACAGGAGAATACCGCCGGACAGCGGTACCAGACGACCCACAACCAGCCAGTGCCCTTACCAAGCCCTTCGACTTATAAGAACTTGAAGCTGCACTGAGCATGCTGAAACCCGGGAAAGCAGCAGGGATCGAAGACATACTGATGGAAATGATACTGCATCTGGGACCAAAAGCAAAGACCTGGCTCCTAGAAATGCTGAACTCGTGCATGGCACAGAAAACCATCCCATCTGTATGGAGAAAGGCCAAGATCGTGGCAATCCCTAAACCTGGAAAAGACCCATCACCCCAAAGAGCTACGGGCCCATCTCCCTCATCTGCATCACCTCCAAGCTCTACGAGAGGTTTTTACTCCAACGACTCATGCCACTCATAGACTCTAAGCTGACCAAAGATCAAGCTGGTTTCCGTCCTGGCCGATCCTGTGCTGGGCAGCTACTCAATCTCACCCAACACATTGAGGACGAACTCATAACCGGAGCAGCTTTTATGGACCTCACAACTGCCTATGACACTGTCCAGCACCACACAATGATCAAAAAACTTCTGGACATGACTGGTGACCTCGACCTCCGCCAAGTCATCAAAAGCCTCCTCAATAACAGGCGCTTCCTACGTTCAACTAAACGATAAGAAGAGCAAATGGAAAGCCCAAAAGAACGGCCTACCACAAGGCAGTGTACTGGCCCCTCTCCTCTTCAATATTTACACCAATGACCAGCCACTCCCCCTACAATGCTGCCGTTTCATCTATGCTGATGACCTCTGCATTACCACCCAACAAGAGAACTTCCAGAAGATCGAGGTAGTCCTGGAAAGTGCCCTTCGAGATATGTCGGTCTACTACAATAACCACCTGAAACCCAAACCATCCAAAACCCAACTTTGCAGCTTCCATCTCAAAAATCGAGATGCTGGGAAAGAACTGTGTGTCTCATGGGATGGTCACAAACTTTCCAATCACTCCCAGCATGTGTACCTCGGAGTCACACTCGACAGGACGCTCTCCTTCAAGCTCCACCTCCAGAACACCAAAGCCAAGGTCAACACCCGCAACAACATTCTGCGCAAACTGGTGAACTCAAAGTGAGGCGCTGACCCATCTACTGTCCGCACAACTGCCTTAGCCCTCTGCTTTTCCACAGCAGAATATGCCTGCTCAAGCTGGAGTCAATCCCACCACACCTGGTCGACACAGCCCTTAATGACACTTGCCGGATCATCACAATGCATAAAGTCAACCCCTGTCCCATGCCTCTATGCCCTAGCTGGCATTGCACCCCCTCACATCAGGCGATCCATCATCGCTCAAGATGAGCGGAGAGCACAGGAGGAAGACACAAGGCACACAGCACCCCCACCCAGACTGAAATCCAGATCCAGCTTCCTGCAAACAGTCACACCTCTCCAGACATCCAAGGAATCCGTAAGGACCAACATCTGGGAAGATGAATGGTTCAGACTCAACACCCGAGCCCAAGAATTGACGGAGAGAGGAATCACACTGACTGAATGCCTCGCCAGCGGGCACGACCTCCCATGGCCGACCTGGAAGACCCTCAACAGACTACGTGTGGAGCAGGGGAGATGCAAAACACTGATGAAAGAATGGAAATATCACACAGAAGACAAATGCAGCTGTGGAGCAGTACAGACTATGTCCCATCTACTGGAATGTGACGATGCCCCCCAGTGCAGCCCCCAAGACCTGGCTGAACCGACCCCATCAGCTGTGACCTGCGCTAGATACTGGCAAAACGACAATGGGGATTGCTAAGGACTCGAAGAAGAAGATCTTAACATCGAGAAATCATCCCTATGTTAACCGATGTAGCAAGAACATTGACAGCCTCCACAGTGCTTTTCATTGTGTGCCACCAAATCTAATGTGAAGGTGAGTCTAAAGCCTTATAGAGAAAAAAAAGTTGAAGGGGAAGCTGTTTTTTTTTTTTTTTTTTTACACTGCAATTGCAGCTAAAAATGACAGATAATGGAGAAGTGAAGGACTGACTGTATCATTCAACACAGGGACAAAGAGAGGGAGGAAAAAATATGGCCTTAACTTTAAGTAACACCAGAACTGACAATACTACTGGTGTTTGATAAAGACTGCCAGTAGTCTTGACCATTATCTCATTTGCTTATGGGAACCATTCTAAGCACTAATAATTACTTAAAAAATAAAATAATCAGAGTGCATCTTACTGCTCGAGCTCATAACAGGATTCCTTTTAACAGCAGTATTTACTGGCATAGCTTTTCATTAACTAATATGTTTGCATCTTATTCCTTTCAATCCAGTTTGATTTTGTGTTGTAGCGCCAATTATACAAAAAACATCTGTACAAAACCAAACTACCACCCTCCCATTCCACATCCCTACAGGACGGAGATGAGGAGCTTTTCATAATTGGAAGGATCGCTCTTAACAAGCACTGCGTTCATTTTTCTTTTCCCCACTACCAGGTTCCTCCGCACGTTCACCTCGCCATCTCCTCATCCCCGTCATTTAGGGAACGCTAATGTGTTAAATGCGAACAACAAAGACAGGATGTCTTGCCATTTTCTGCTTCCCCACTGTTTCCCACATTGCTATAGCAGCTAAATTAGACCGAGCCAAACGCAGAAATTAGAGCAGTGAAGCCAGATGTGATATTTGTTTTTCACACTGCGGCGTCAGGTAGATGTTAAAGGAAAATAAAAGGAAAATCAAAACAGCTCCCTCATTGGATTTGGGACTCATTTTGATTCGCTGATGGTGGCCAGCTAATCATTTGATCCTGTTAGAAGAAGTGAAGTGTTTGTGTGTTTGTGTGTGATTCTGCCAGGAAAGTTAACAACTGCTGTAAATAGGCCGGGGCTCGGCGTCTTGATTTGTGCACAGTCGCTGCTGTGTGTGTTTGTGCATGTGTGTGTGTGTCCTCACTGGCTGTTTCCCTATAAAAGCAATTTGCCCCATGCTCGGGCTAGGCAATGAGCAGATGCTACCATTGTAAATGATGATGCGAGGGGCCATAATAAAGAGTTGATAAACACAGAATTACTGCTGGGCCGTGGGCACGCAGAGAGAGGAAGGGGAGGGGAGGAGGAAGGATGAGGAGAGAGAGAAAGTGAGAGGAAAGGAGGGGTGAGGAGAGTAAGACAGGGAGAGATAGACACACACAAACACACACACACACACACACACATACACACACACATATAATGAGACAGACAGAAAATGTAAACCTTGAGGCATAGACTCCTACAGTGTTGGTATAGGTAAACTGGTGAGGCAGGTAACGAGCTGACACATATAAACTGGGTTACAATGAATGGGTAAAATTCTTTGATAAGCCCATATGTCCTTTTACCTTCCTATTTGGCTTTCAATGTCTACCATTCTCAGACTAGTGGAGTCTGATTCTTCACCAAAAAGTGTGGGTGTCGTAACTAGATGAAGCAACCAAGTTTAGTCTTTCAGACTTAACAGAAATGAATGAGAATTTACAGCATTCCTTTACTCATTCATTGTCAGTAAATAATAATACATTTTGAAGCTGTCTAAAAAAGGCAGTTGCTAACAAGTGGCTAAATGAGATTACAGAACGTCATCACAATGAGCATGGCTTTACCTTGATGTGGTGGCAACACTTGTCCATGCAGTAGTTTGTTTATAGTTTGTTAGTATTTTTCTTCTTGCAATTGCATTTAGGCTTCAAAATCATAAAAGTGGTGTTCATTTGTGAAGATTATGTTGCTGAACAAAACGTATAAGTATCATAAACATTTGTTTGTCACAGAGCTTCTTCTCTGCACTTAACCAAATCCAGTCCATTTTGGCCAGGGAATCAGGGTGATGCTAACTACCGCACTGGCCTACAAAAGACGTCGTACCGACAGCGCTCTGTAGTTGGCCATTTTACTGTAACTAATGGGCTATCTGAACATTTGTTGAACATTTTAAGGCACCTGTTATAAAATATATGAAAAAGATGTTTAAAATGTGCAAATTTAATTAATTTGTCTGATCTGATGTGACAACGTTATCACATCAGATTAAAGTGCAAGGGCTGGGGTTAGTTCGTGGGTTAACAAACCTTGGGGAAAGTTTTGCAGTAGCAGGAGCTAATCAATGGCATGGACAGGCTGTAAAGAAGAAGAAAAACAGAAAATTGAAAGGACAGTTGTTTTTTGAGCTGCCTTTTAGATTCATAAATCGTCTTGGATGTGAGGGACTTCCACTGCGGGGACAAAGCCAAACAGTACAAAGAGTGGACGCTGAGCATAACCAATGTTATCATTCGCTCATGGGAGGTAAGTGGTTTTGGCAAAGAGACAACTGGATGTCAGACACCATGCCAAATGAGGCATTAAACATTGTGTCAAGGGCAAAGGAGCACACAGTGTTTGGACTAATGACCATTGGAACCACCGACGTAAGTACATCAACTGAATTTGTGCTAAATTAAAGCTCTCATGTTCATGTTGCAAGCCTTGGTGGTACTTTTTATGATTGGTGTTGGTCGATGGTGGCGTGCGGCTGCATGTCATCATCAGGATGAGGAAATCAACTCACAATTTTGTAAACTCTCCTGCTGCTGACTTCTAGCTAGCTACTAGCTAGCCAGGTTGACGTTTTCAAATGTAAACATCAGTAAATACTAGTCCATACCCATTGGCAGCTTTGTCACCTTCTACCTATGCCAATCATCAATACCTATGGGCAGTTGCACATAGATTGACCACGTCAGTGAGTAGAAAAACATGGGACAGACAGAATGACTGACTGACAGAATGACACACTGACAGTTTCCGTGATTGTGTACAGCATACCATACCATGACTTAGTCCTAACAAAAATTAGAAAGAAAAAAAAACATTGGGCCACAGGGGGAGCCACAGCGATTGGTCGCATTTTAGCCATTTTTGAGCATTTTTCTGTTGTTATAGCGCCACCCAGTTGCCAATTACAGTTAAATTTCTCCAGTCACCTTGAGCGTCCTGTTCTACATACTGTATCTACCAAGTTTAGTAAAAATCAATATGGCGGTTCGGCCTAGATAAGAAATTAGCTCTCTAGCGCCCCCATTTTGTTTGATCGAGTCAATAATGGAGGGGTCCCATGGGGATAATGTGTGGTCATATGCCTACAAAGTTGCGTGGTGATCGGTGAAACCCTCGAGATGTTATACACCGTTATGTGATGAGCCACGCCCTCCGCAATATTCATTGTCTTATAGAAGCTCAGTTTTAGTAAGTTTTCCAACTTTTGCCAAGAGGGAACTTTAGATATTGGTCCCTAGATTATGTTCACCAAGTTTCATGCAGATTGGTCAAATTTCCTAGGAAGAGATCGAGTGTGTTTTTCAAAAAATTCAAAATGGCAGAAAATCTATATGACCGGATGGGCTCTTGAGGCAAATTTGTTCCTCATGAGGAGAGGCATCTCTGTGAAAAGTTTCATGTCTCTACGACATACGGGGCATGAGATATGCCCATTCAAAGTTTGCAATTTCAATTGGTTGCTATAGCGCCCCCCTTTGGCCAACTGATGTAATATTGCTTCATTCGCATCCTCCCATGACCCTCTACCACTGTGCCAAATTTCACATGGATTGACCAAGTCAGTGAGGAGAAAAACGTGGAACAGAGACACAGACACACACACACAGACACACACACACACACACACACACACACACACACACACACACAGAGTTTTCGTCATTATTAGTGAGATTGAGGAAAAGATGGAGAAGGTGGCACCAGCTGAACTTACATCCTGGCAATCATTGTACAGGCGTTGGAACTTAACTGGACAACGTTCATGCCGCATCAGTTTCCAGAAGGAAATCAGGAGCTGATATATCCTTTGACTCGGTGAAACTTGGCTGAATCCTGGACAGCGCCATTCAGCCTGGTGACACTTTTTTTCTATATGCCGATTTGGAAGAGCAGAGGACTCTCTTGAGAAATAGAGAGGAGAAGTGTGTTGTACGGTGAACAAGGACTGGTTTGCTGGTGGGAATGTGAGGTGCTCCCAGAACTGCCGCGAACTGCTACACCATTACACCCTGCAGACTATAACTATAATATTATTACTTTCAGTAATGTTGTTGTAAGCTACTGTCATTACCTGCATCTCTCTCTCTCTCTCTCTCTCTCTCTCTTTCTCTGTCTCATTGTGTCATGTGGATTACTGTTAATTTGTTATGCTGATCTGCACGTCTGTCCGTCCTGGAAGAGGGATACCTCCTCAGTTGCTCTTCCTGAGGTTTCTACTGTTTTTTTCCCCGTTAAAGGGGTTTTTTTGGGGAATTTTTCCTTATCCGCTGCGAGGGTCATAAGGACAGAGGGATGTCGTATGCTGTAAAGCCCTGTGAGGCAAATTGTGATTTGTGATATTGGGCTTTATAAATAAAATTGATTGAAAATTGAGAGGCGGGTGTAGTGTGGTGCTGCCATTCAGAAGGAGTGATCCTACGTCTTCTTGAGGTCAGCACGTGTGGACTGTTAAACCATTCCACATGGACAATTATGAAACAGCGGCCAACAACGTAAGAAGATGAAAAAAAGCGCTAAATTACAGTGTACAAGTTAAAGAAGATGATGGATCACACGTCACTGGAGTTGTACCTTGTATAATTCCAGTGTGAGGAATAAATGATTGATATATTGATCAATTGATTGATTGGCTGATATCAGAAGGATGCAAAATGAACTTGTTTATTTTTTTGGGGGGGGGTCCACTGGCTAGTGAATGTTTAAATTTAACAGCCACTCATTAGTTGGAAAATGGTGTTGACTTTGTGCCCTGCATTTTATTTCAACATAGTGGCTATAAGTAGCTTTAATTCATATGCTTTAGTATTGATATGTGTTTTTGTTATGAGAAATCCTACTCTATTTCTGATAACGCCTCTCTCAGCCCTCCCTGCACTTCTTTTTTCTTGGCTGGGTGTGTTTTGATGCCACTGTACACCAAGTGCCTTGTAAATGCTATGACCCCTGACTCATAGGGGACCTATGAGCGTGTGTGTGTGTGAGTGAGAGCGAAGCTATGTCCCCAGGATGTTAGTCAAAGGGCTGCGATGTGCGCCCTTTGAAGAGCCTGTTCACCATGTAGTGTATTTTTCTTCTTTGCCCCCCTCCAAACATCTCCCATTCCACCCTGCGTTTGATGTTTGTTGGACATTTTGTTCAATGAAAAAACAACAGCACACACACGCGCTTTCGACAAACCCACAGAAATAGGACGAGCACTTTTGCGGACACACACATGCATTCTTGAAAACCTCCTTAGAGAGGAGTAAGAGAAAGATAGAGGGAAGGCGAGGGGGAGGAAGAGGGAATGAAAGATGAGGACAGAGAGCAAATGCAAGGAAGATTAAGAGGGAGAGAGAGAAAGACAGAAAGCTAGAGAGGGAGAGAGGGAGAATCTCCTCCCTTCGGCAGCAGTGCTGGTGTCTCTTTCATGTCCTCCATGCTTGGATCTGAGGCTCTGTCTCCCAGCTGGGCCTGGTGTGCATGTGTGCAGCTAAGTGCTGGCTAATTTCCCCTCGGATCTCCTAGCCGTAGCCTCTGATTTCCCCCAACCACCCCACCAACACCACAGACATCACTGCCTCCATCCACTGTCTGTGTGAAGTGGGGATTGGCAGAGGGGAGTTGGGGCAGTGATGGCTAGCCAGGAATACATTCTATTCAATGGTAACCTATGAAATAAAGACGGTACTGTATTCTGCTTTCAGAAAACGAAAAATGAGACCACACTCAACCACCAGACTCCCTCTGGACCTTCCACAGAAAGAAATCAGAGCAATCGCTAACATTTAATATTTCTGGCAAATAGCCAATGCTTATGCTAGGTCTTTTACTTACATATCTTCTATCATTGCGACAGGGAACTCAAATGTGCATATTAATATGTCAGGTTTAAAAACAGAAAAGCAGCTAAATTTCTTTGGCCTGTCTAAGAATGCACATGCAGATATGTCATTGTGTCGTCTGAACAGCAGATGGCTCCAAAGTGTGATTGCATTCTAAGGGTTTGTCATACCATTTCGGGGTTTTGAGTTAAAAGCCGCATTACGGGCGGAGCTTTGTTGTGGGGCTCAGTTCAAAGATTTATCAATCCAGTCAGCTTCCTCTGTGAGTGCACATAAGAAGAGAGGCACAGTAATTGCTTTTTGGTTTGTGACCCTCAGTATCTCTGCATTTTATATAAACAAACTTCCAACCATAGGAACTCTCATCAGAAGAACTTTCACAGAGTGCAAAAATAGCATGGCCCAGAATACATTTTATGGATGATGGTAAATAAATGGTAAATGGGCTGCATTTATAGTGTTTTACTAATCTTAGCAAAGTGCTTTACAACATTCCCTATGGATGCACAAACAGTGAAACTCTGGGCCAATATTGAAATGTTTAAAATAACAATTTGGCCGATACCAATGTTTTCGTTTGTTTGTTTGTTTGTTTTTGTTGATATTTATTCCTCCTTTTGTGCAAGGGAAACAAAGAAATGTTTATTATAAAACATAACTGAAATCGGGGCGTCGGTGGCTTAGTGGTAAACATAACTGAAATCATTCAGCCTTTAACACTATCTTTGAATGAGCACAAATTAAATCACACACATCTAGGAAACAGCCTATAAGTTATTCTTCTTTCATGTTAAAAAAAAGTAACTTCAAAAGTCTTTTACTATATATAACATATTAAAATCCTCTCTAATATGTATTTCACATATTGCTGAAAGGACAGCAATAGAGATACCCGCACACCAATATAACTGTGCTAGAAAGCCACAAGTACGTCTACGGGATTAGTGCAAAAAAAAATAAATAAAATAAAATAAAATAAAAAAGTCTAGATATCTGTGCAAAAAAAAGTTTTGTTTTCACTCAATCTTCTTTCTTTCTTTTTTCTTTTTTTTTGCACTTTGAGTTTAGTTTTTGTATAACTTTTTTGTTGCTCAAGTAGGCACAGTTTCATAGCAGCCCTAAGACTTAGTAATATATTGCTGTGAAAACATCAATAATTTCCTCTCTGAAACAACTGTATTATTCATGTTTCTTGCCAAAAATGACATTTTACAAAATTACATTTTAACACACTATGAGAACATTATAATTTTACCTCACCCAATGCTCATTTTTACTGGAGAAACTCTTGAATCCACTATAATGTGTTTCAATGCAACCTCCCTCAGCAGCTAGTTCCAGTCACTGGCTGCCAACAGTTAGCCGAAAAATGTTCTTCTCAACCATATAAACTAGAGCCTCACAGTAAGTTTTGGTCCAGACCACCACGTAGAGTTGACACATAAAGTTTCAAGGTATCCATTATATTATCAAATGCAAATGTAATCTGTCCTCGATTTACAGAAACCTACAATGCCATAACTTTTTCTGGTGATTGGGTTGCACATTTCACATGTTAGAGTTAATATTATAGCTATAGTAAGTTTACTTTTAAACATACTTGATGAGTCAACACATTCTGACTCCCAACTTGACACATTCCGTCATTTGGTCAGTGGGTCTACAAGTCAAAATATCACACTCTAGGTACCCCTCCTGTGTCTGTTTTGGATGCCCGCAGACAGAGTTTCCATTTATGCTTATTACATGCATTGCGTCTTTTCAAAATAAATTTCTATTTTTACAGGAAATGTACAATTTCTGCCCATTAAATAGTCTTTTTCTTAATTGAAAAAAAAAACAACAACAAACAAACAAAACCAAAACCCCTTTAGAATTAAGGCAACAAATGCATGTAGGTTTAGAAAAAAAAAATACAGTTGATACTAACATATACGTCATGTGACATATGTCACAACCATAGCATGCTACACATACACGCACATTACATTGTTATTAAAATAACTCGTTTGACTTTTGGTTTCAAACAGTACATGAACAGTGGTATCCTGCATGACAGGCCAGAGTTTCTTTAACCCATCTAACTCCCCTCCCACCTGCCTATGTAGACTTTCTGGCTCGAGAAACGACAGCAGATGCGTAGAGACTCAAAAAGTGCTGCTGCTTGAGGCCACTCATACAGTACCACTGCTCAGGGTGTCTCTCCAAACCTGTCTCACTCCAAAGTTGTCGGATGCAGACACTTGGGCAGTGACTTCCGGCATCAGACACCAACTAAAAAAGCCATCCTTTCATGTCGGCATGATACAGTATGTGGCTAGTTGCTGTTATAGTGCAATGGTGCCGCATTGTGATATATTTCTCGTGATATATTTAAATTCTATTTTTTTTTTTGTTAAATACACATGTTAATAATAACATGTAAGACTAGCTCTTTACTACCTCACAGGTTGAAAATGTGTGCTGCAAGCTCCCATCCAGAGAAGGAGTGTGTGCACTGGGGAGGCAGGAGGACTGGAAACTCAGTCAGCACTTTTACCTTTGTGTGTGTGTGTGTGTGTGTGTGTGTGTTGTTTATGCGTGCATGTGTGGCTCATACACACAATATATATTTACGTATGCATGGCTTGTATTTGTTAGGAGTGTAATTTATATAGATGCCCATATTTTATTCTCCATTGGCATGTGCACATTAGTAGACTCTCATGTAGATGTTACAAATTGCTTTATTCATTCTCCGCACATCAAACAGAAATAACACTCAGTCCCTTTGTGAGAAGATGACAAGGAGAGGGAGGAAAGACAAAGGGTGGGAGGATGGAAGAAAAAAAGACAATAAATACGAATGCTGCTTCAAGCCATGGCCGAGTTTCGAAGGAGCCTGAAAAGGAGAAAACATTCCAATGTAAATAACAAAATGGCCGCCTTTCATCAACGCTTATTTCATCCTGAAAAAAAAGAAGAAGAAAGTGATGAGACATATGTCTAAATCTGCGCTTGCAGCAAGCCTTTTGATATGGCAGAAAATGTCCTGGGGTTGGATGATAGACAATTTGAGCGCTACGCTGTGCATTTTCAAATTTGACTCTTCTGCTTGTTTATTTTATTTTTATCTCTGTTTTTAGTCAGAATGCCATTTAAGGACATTTTTCACACAAACAGGATAAAGTGTAAAAAAGATGTTTTGCTCGTCTAAAGTCACAATGGAGCATTTATGCCAAATATGGGAAGCAGGTTGAATGGTGAAATTAAACACAAAAATCAATTTGGCTGCGGTTACAGTAAGCCACCATTGGCTACTAAGCCACTACATAGACAGGCAGTTACTGCATTCATGCAAAACCTGCCTCTAAAACTTCTGAATGTGGAAACTGAATATATTTAGAGAACATATTTATACATCTTGTCTTTATATATATATATTTTTTTTTTTTTTACCTGGTAGGTCACACTTGCATCTAAATGTAGAAGCCAAGCATCAGTATTTGTATGTAGAGACAGACTGTATGGTGCATTTATGTCCTATGTCGCAGGATTGTGTTTATTAATAAAGGCTTCCTCCATTTAAAATGCAGCAGCTCATCAGCTGACTGCCAAGTCTCAGAAGCTTCGGGTTCCAACAACATATAAATGCATCACATCTAAAAATGTGTGGACTACTCAGAAAGAACAGAGAATTTTTTTTTTTTATTTGTGTTATTTTTATTTTTTTCAATTATTACACTTTTACCTTTATTATGAGAATGGGCCTGGATTAATTAAAATAATATGTGGGGAAAAAGTTACCTAAAATAAATAAATGAACATGTTTTCTACATGCTACTTGATTACTATGATTATTATTTTCAGAAATGTCCCATATACCAACCATAGTCTGGTTGTAATCTGTGGTTGTATGGATCTTGATTCATGTGATCATGCTGAATTTGAGGCAGCAGTGCGAGTAGGCATGTCACAATACCAGAAATTTAGTAGTTGATACCATTAAAAGTGAAATTCCACAATTCTTGATACCTAATTCGACCACAGTGAAAAAGAAACCAAACAAGTAAAAAAATAAATGTTTGAAATAAAGTTTAATTGTGTTGAATAAATCCCATATACTGAAACATACACTCCTTCAGTAAAAACAATTAAATTTAATTGAATTTAAATGTTATTATTAATCCCTGATGATCTACCCCCAACACAAAGTATTAGTCTACATGAGTTCATGAGATTTTGTGGGCAAGGAAACAGTTCGAAATTACCTGGATAAATCTGCATTTGGGGCCCACAGAACAATTTCACTAGAGACTTGTTGGGGCCCGGGTGGCTAACTTCCGGTTAAGCCCTTCACTTACTTGAATGGGAGTGAAAACTCTTTAATTGTGCGGCTCTTCTAGACTTTCGAAATGCTGGACCAAATTAATCAAATTGCGATAATGAAATGATGTAGTCAACCAAAGAAATTCTTGGTCGACTAAAGTCGTACATAATCTTCAACTAATCCATTAGTCGTGGGAAAAAAACCCCCATTATTTTTACTTCTGCGGTGGTGTGTCTGTGTCGCTCTGCAGTTACACCTCCAAAGCACTAGTCGGCGGTGGAGGACTGTGTTCAGGTGCTGTAAAGTTTAGTTGATTCAAAACACATTAAACATGGCTTAATAGGGGCAGTTTCAAACAGAAGTACGCAAATTGGCTTCACTATAAATCGCAGAACTGACAGACAAACACTTGTCTTTATCTGGACACATTTCCCACACCAATACAACATGCTAACGTTATTAGCACAAGTCAATGGCATTTTACATTGTATAAATTAGCCTTGTGTCTAGCAATCTTTTCCTCTTCTCATATAAAACCAGGGACAACAGCAACATTTAACAAAGGTAACATCACACAATTTAGCTCCATTACAGCTCACACCATCCAGCCACAAAACAAATATCTTATACGAAACACGTTTTCCAAGCAAATACAATATGCTAACGTTATTAGCGCTAGCCTATGGCATTTTACATTGTATAAATTAGCCTAGCATCTAATGATCTTTTCCTCTTCTCATATAAAACCAGGGACAACAGCATCATTTACCAAAGGTAACATCACACAATTTGGCTCCATTACAGCTCACACCATCCAGCCACAAAACAAATATCTTATACGAAACACGTTTTCCAAGCAAATACAATATGCTAACGTTATTAGCGCTAGCCTATGGCATTTTACATTATATAAGTTAGCCTAGCAACTAGCGATCTCTCCCTTGTCTTATATGAAGCCAGGATAAATCCCTAAGTATAAATCCCTGAAGGATAAATCACACACATGGCTTAAAATGCTATTTTAGTGGAGGCTTTACTGTCTTCTTATCTGTGAAATACAAGTAAATACAAGCTTTGTTTCCACTGAGGGAAATGGTGTCAGTATACAGAAACAGACAGCAGGTCTGCGTCACTGCATCGCTGATCATCAGGGTGGGTGAGTTCAACTTTCTGTCAAGAAAACACCCCCGTTGTTGTCAGGTAACTTAGCCTGCCCCCCCCGCATTAGGAAATAATGGATTAATCCTGGAAAGCTATTCATGTAGCACTTTTCTCCTTATGAAAGTAACACGGCGATTATTCGACCATTGAGAATTTGGTCGGACGAGAGCTTATCAACCAAATAATTGACGAGTCGACCAGGAAACTACGTTTCCAGGGTTCTATGTTCCCCACTTAAAAGTCCATTCTCACTGAGGGCAAATATCCGTGCGGATTATTCTCGCGGAAAAATATAAAAAGTTGATTTCATGGGTTCTTATGGAAGTTTGCACACCAGTGCGGAACTTTCATGCGGTGAAAAAGGTTTCCGCCCATGGAGTTTGCCAGCGGAACTACACAGCTGGGCCAGTGAAATTGTTTGTTGTTCACCCACACCTGTTCACACTGCGTGGACTTGGAACACAACAACGTGAAATTCCACACCATGTCTGTACCGCGCCTGTGTGTATGGTTTGAGCGCAGAAAAGCACTGCGCAAATATTCCGCAAATCCGTCCTGCGTTTCCGCATCGCGGCAGTGAGAATGAACCTTAAGCCTGCAAAAAAGGTTCTGTGTTCCTCGCTTATACAAAAAAGGTTCTATGTTTCCCGGGTTCTATGTTGCCCGCTCAACCAAGCGGGAAACATAGAACCCTTTTTGTGTAAGCGGGGAACATAGAAGCTTTTTTGCAGGGTTAAGTGGGTAACATAGAACCCTGGAAACATAGAACCCTGGAAACATAGGGATGACCCCGAGACTACAGCCCTTGAAATGATTCATTTCACAGGGTTGTGATGCTCAAACAAATCTGGCCACTGATTTACTGACAACTCTTTCACAGTGTAAGTCAAAGGGGAAAAGTCTTTTTGTAAAATTGGCTTCAAAGCCCTGCACTGTTCCAAGAGGCTTGACTTGTGCATAGAATATGTGTTGATAATGTACTGCTGGCTTTATTGAAAGATTAGATGTTAGTCTAAATGTCAAATTTGGTTTTGTCCACAGATGTGTCATTGTGCATAGTAAAACAACCTGTCACTTATAGTATTTTAGGCATTAGATTCGTTGTTCCCAAATCTTATACCAGTGTAGTGTACTGTACTACATTATGTGTGTGGCTTTGTTTGTGGCCAAATGTTGAGCTGTGTCTTTTGGCATTTGGCGGAGACAGAATAAAGGCCCTGCAGTCCATTGGTCCATGGCCACTGGAAGTAGTAGTAGTAGACGGATGATTAGTGGTAGTGGTACACAAACACACACGCGTGCACACACGCACGCACACACACCTGCACACGCACACACACACACACACACACACACACACACACAAGGTCCATTAGCAGGCTGGCCAGCTGTCAGTGAATATGTGTTTTGTCTGCCTCTCCAGTTGCAGCCAATCACCAAGCCTCGTTTAATGCAATTAAGGAAGACGTCAATACTGTGCTATGATTGGTCGAGAAGAACAGCAAGAGAGAATGCATTCTACCTATAGAGACAGTAATTAGCGCATGCTAGTCATTAGTACACACGCAGACCTACACACACACGACCAAGTATGGGAGAGCTGCCATCTGAGGGGTTCTTATGTTTGCCTTTCAGTTCAGCTGATATAAATAAGTGATGCATATACACACGTATGTTTTAAAAGTAGTCCCTGTGTAGCTGTGTGTCTGTGTGTGTTGTAGATTTATTAAAATGACTTCTAAACATGGCCCATCTCTTTGAGGGTCCCATGAAGAGGTCCTGCAGTGAGTGTTTAAATGAAAGATCAGAGCAGACCCTTCTAAGATGCCAAACAAACACACACACACACACACGCCATAAACCACCCCCTTCCAATAATCCCTCTCACTTCTAATGGTAGCCATTTGTCATTCATTAAGATCAAAATGCTGTTTTCTGCCAGGACAAATTGCAAAGCTATTCCATTCACAGCTTGAGAAAGGCCTGAGACACTGCTGGGCTTCTTTGGACTGTTTAAACACCCAAGCAGGGCCAGCTAATGTGGCTAACAGGCCCTGGATTGTGCAGTGTGGTAATGTGGTGGGGGGAGGAAGATGCAGGGAAGCAAGCAGGGGAATTTCTTTTTTGTGACTTATGCTTTTAATTTCCCTCATGATAAAATAATGGCTACAGTCGGGGCTCTTCCAACTGCTTAACAGTCGATAACATCCCATGGAAGGCACTTTGAAAATGCAATGAAGATTACAAAAAAAGTATTGTTGTTTTAGTTAAATGGTGAGATCAGGAAATCCATTGGAGTAACAGATGAATGATGACCACAATTTAAGAGTTAAGTAGCAGAAATGCAGTACTCGTGTTACAAATGTGTACTTGAAGGTATTTGACTGGCCAAAGATTCTCTACTAGATTGATGTTTGAAAATGGAGACTATCTACTACTACTATTATGCTGATTTGTATCCATGCAAAGTTTGTCACTAGAGAGATGTTTTCACATTTGTCTACGGAAGGAGAAATATCTGTGCATTCTGTGCATATGAAAGCCAATTGGGAAACACAAATCGACATAGAGCGGGTTTGTCAGTACAGAGTGCAGAGTTTGCATTAGCACAGTGAAATTTTTTAAAAGCAAACGTGGTAGAAGGCATGGATGGATTTCTCAACAAGGTAACTGGGCAAAGCGTCAGGGGAACCCCCTGGCCTTTACCTACAAAATGTCACTCACAACACATACCAACCAGGAAGAGACTCAGAATGACCACAAGAAGACAGAGTAAGACCTCAAATTAATGCAGAGGAACAGCAAAGAAACAGAAAATAACTATAAGATTTTGAAACAACCACAAAGAGACACTGAATGGCTGCAAAGAGATACAAAATGTTCAAAAGAAACACAAAGTTTCCTGAGAGATACAAAACAACTACAAAGAGATACAAAATGTCTGGTAGTCGCCAATTTCGTGCACAACAGACTCCTCATCTGAGTCCAGGTCTGACTTACCCCTTTTCCACCGACATGGAACAAGTTTGTTTCTGGTTTCTTCACCAAATTTTTAACCGTTCAAAGCATTTTGACCAAAAATACATTTGTTCATAACCTGAAAAGTTGGTTCCCAGCTTGGACAAACAGCAGTTTTTTTCTTAATGATTGAAGTACAAATGTGACGACATCAGTAGGTGGGAGCGACAGTACAGAGAAGGCAAAAATAAAGGACATCATCAGAAAAAAAGAGTGCAGTGACCTCATTGATAGTTGGTCCGTGCTTGTTTTTGGATAAAAATAAATATCTGCCATAACTGAACAAAAGTCTACAGGTAATAAATGCAATCTGCCATCTTCCTACTACTGTTTACTTTAGCTGTGCTTTGTGCAACGCCCTCCATTGACAACACATCCTTGATAACAGTGGTTCTGATCAAAACTGGTGAAAACATGGGCTGGTTTGCTAGATAGCACCAAGGGTCCAAGAGTCCTGAACGGAAGCAGTTCAAGAACCAGAGCTAATTTAGTGTAAAAGGGGTAACTGAGGCTGTATGGCTGAATCTCTCCAATGGTTTCCCTAACTCTAGCACTAGCCATCTTGATGCACGTTATTCTTTCACCAGTCAACCTGGCGTTTTATTGATGTCGTCAATGTTCCATCCAAATTTTATTTTAAGTGCCAAAACGTTTGGTCACTGTCCTGGCTCCATAGTCTCTGACAAGTCATGGTTGTATACCAAACTGATGAAAAACAAACAAACCAAAAACAAAGTTTGGCAGTGGTTCTAAATAGTACAATATACACAATATTGCTGTTATTAGCAGCTGTGCTATTAATGTTTCTTTTATTCTCCTGTGAATCTACTGTAGACAGTAGAAAAATAAATTTGTCATGCCATTAAAGTTAACAAATATGACATATTTTACCCCATATAGAAAACATAAATTATGGAGAAAAAAATGGAGTGACCGCAGCTGTCATTCAACATGTTCTCACATTTCCATTGTCCCTGTATATGTGTGAGTTTTATCCATGTGAGTGTGACCACAACAACCACAACAGTGTATGTATGTGCACTCTGAGCCTGTGTGTGTGTGTGTGTGTGTGCGTGTGTGTGGTGCAGGTGGGTGAGGGGGTGGTAATTAACAATGACATCTCCTGAGCCAGGTCTTGTCGGTGCTCTCTTCTCCTCATACGCTATATTTATCTCCCCTCTCCATCCTTCTATCATAGTTATTATCACTTCATCTCCATCCTTATTTACCTCCTCTCCTCTCTTGCGCCTTCCCTTTATTTCTCTTTCACTTACTATCTGGAAAGATATGATTAGAAATAGATAATAGATCAACAGATGCAGAGCTACAGATGCTTCCACGTACAATAGCTTGTATAGATATATAGTTATTCTGTTCTTTTACTCCTCAGAGAGGGGAAGATAAAGGAGATTGATGTTTTAATCAGGTTGTAGAAAGCTTTGTTAATTGGAAAATTATGTTATAATTTGATAGTCAAAGGGTACATATTTTACTGTATATGGTATGTGTGAGTGCTGCAGGTTAATTAGCATTTTCCTCTGATTTTGCAATGGTGTGAAGATTGCATCATTCCTTCTGCCATGGAACTCGACACGAGGAATGATGCAAATGGAGAGTTCAGTAAGTGCCAGCTTGCCACAGTTTTTAGACAAAGAGAAACACTAATCAGTTGCTGAGTTAATCTGAGCATTAATTTGATGTAATTGAAAATATGTGCACAATCTATCCCATTTGTAGCGTGAATGTCTCACACCATCCAAGGTCTGGACATAACAAAGTCACATTAAAAAAAACAGATCAGATTTACAAGACTTTTTAAATCCATGCTACCAGCACTTCAATTGAAGGGTGAAGCTCTGTCTTTTTTTTACTCCTATTTTTGGCTTTAATGTCCACAACCACCAAACACAAAATACTAGACTTATAAGAACCTGGTCTTATTAGAATTAGATTAAATAACCACAACCTCTCAACACTGCAATGCGTGATGGTGGCATGTGTTGAAACTATGTGTTGGCACCACAGAAACAGTGCCTCTGGAAAGTCAATTAGGATCCTTTGTCATGGTGGACACACAAATTCCCTGGTTCAACAGTGTCACACAGTGGGCAGTGTTTAATTGTTTTGACTCCACTGGTGGTAAAAAGAGTAAGAAGGTCCACTTAGAGAGGAGGTCGGGGTGATGGAGATCAGACTTGCACCTGGGAAACTGCTGTTCATGTGCTGTCTGAAACTAAAAGTCATCGCAGACTTCTTTTGACTTAACATACTTACATCCTGCATGTAATTAAGTCACATAGTTGAGTCACATAGACTTAGTTATGTCACATAGTTAGGTTTGGTTTAGGCAACAAAACCACTTGGTTAGGGTTAGAAAAAGGATCATGTTTTTGATAAGTTTGAAAAAGTAAAAGTAAGTTTGTTACACAGCAATAAACTAACTTGAAGTTAACACCTCACATGTACAACTGTGCAAATGACATTATGTTACATTAAAACGATGCTGACTTTCTGGTCAGAACTGGTTTCACACGGGATGTTGTTACATAAGTTACATTACATTGCCTTACAACAACATTGACTTTAGATTTCACAAACTGCAGTCTCCTGGGTAAGAGTCTTGTTTGTTTAACCCATTCGCTTCCCCTTCCTCCAGTCCTATGCCAACTTTCTTGCCCTTTTCATCAGTGTCTCTCAGTGTAAAGTGCCGCCACTGAAGAGTTTAGATTGGAGTTAGTTAAAAGCCTGTTGCATCTCATAAAGGATCTTTGGTGTCAATGTCAGAGGCAAAGGGCCACGACAACACATTGCTATTCGATGGCCTGGGGATGTGAACAGGCCATGAGTACTCTGGGAGCGGCCAACAGAGGGCCTTACTTGATGCTCTACAATCAGTAACAGCGAGCATGTTAGCATTTTGTGATAAAGACATGGTATTTACCAATATTAGTCAGGATTTAGGAGCATTCATTGGGCATCTATATGCATATCTGGAATATGCGTTTCAACTGAGCTTTTACCACAGTCTGTGACACACTGCCTTTTATCAACAGTTTGCAAGGCTGTAGAAAAGAGAGGTGCCCAAAAGAAAATCCCACATTTCTGGTCAGGAGGAGAAACACATCTACTTTTAAACATTATCAAAAACACTTTGATATCAACAGGGTTTTGGATATGTGCAAATATCACAACGGCAACCTTTTTAAGAAGGTGACTGAAGGAATGAAAGAGGGAGGCTGTGTCCAACAAGTCGGCCAGCAGTGTGAAACAAAAAAAAAAAAAAACATTGATGCAAAGAAAAAAAATGACAACCAGCCTTAGCTGTTCATCTCTTCTATATTTTGACATGATAAACAACATGTTAGGACGTGTTAATCAGAGTATGCATGGCTGCATGTAAACAGGAGTATTAGTGGAATATTCACTTTCATTAGACATGTACTGTAAACAGTTTAGTAGGAATGATGGGCCTCATGTACTAATATGTGCATAGGAATGTTCTTACTCTGCACATAAAATAAGTGTGCATGCAAAATCACCATCGGATCACCATCGAAATACCTTTCTCTAGAGGTGTATCGTAGAGGAGGTGGTTAAGTTGTTTCTACGCACATGTTAAGGCCCTGACACAGCAGCACTGTCCCGTCAGTGAGTATCTGCAAATGTCTTTGCAGCTGAAAACAGCTGATAAACTGTTCATCACTCTCTTCTGACATGCAAACATGTTAGGCACGGGCTGCAACATCTTCCAGCAAGGTTAGATATACCATTATAAGACCTGTTTGGAGATAGATCAGAGTCTTTTATACACCCTGTATGGCTGTTAATAGGCTGCAAATTAACCAGTTGGCTACAAATGAACATATACACAATTTTTATAGAGTAAAAACTGAATTTGATTTTTAATTAATAATTGATGAGGATGAAAAGGTGTCAGTGTCATAGTTATTTTATACATTTGACTCAAGCATTACTACATAAACAGTTTTAAATATTGTCTATGATAGCCTTTTTAAATGAATGTGGTTTTAATATGTTATGTATTTAATTAAAAAGCATGTGTTTACATTTTCTAAAACAGCTGGGGCTTCTATTATTTTAAAAAAATTAAGTTAAAAATATATTGATGAATCCCGGATTTTTACGAAAACATTCGTACCCATGTTTTCAGCATAGATTTGTGCATACCCACAGGCCATTGTCTTTTTTTGGAATAGGGGCAAAAACCAACCCGGTCTCACCCCGAAGTCATTAAATACCAGTGCTTGGGCAGTGCTTTCAGCGTAGGAAACTGACAAAAAAAACCTGTTCACACTGGCATCATACGCGGGACAATAATGAAAGTTGAGGGGGGCGATGGGTCCAACAACTACCAACTTTTACCTGGGAGAATGGTGTTTGCTTTCCTTAAGGTTGTAATGATGGCGTTTATTTTGAAAGAGACTGTATGCAAACTGTACATTTCCTGTGAAAATGGAAGTGTATATTGAAAACAGACAATGCATGCGACAGGCTGAAGTTGACGTGGCATCCCAGAACATCAACAACCAACTCACCTTGGGCACCTTACAGTACTTGTCATATCTTAACGTGACACTAGATACCGGATGCGTCTTCGTCCTCATCCTGACTCCAATGAAGACCCGTCTGGCGTCGAAATGTTAGTCTTTTTAATGAAGTTTGGTGCCTCCCTTCCGCGTGCTCTCGTATACTATGGACTTAATCTCTGAAGTCTCTTCAGATATAAGATTGCCCTACTCTGACAGCTGGTTAAAGTCACCTAAACCTTTTACCTCTTCTGCCATTGATTACACTGATAATTACTGAATGACATAAAAGCATTTTATGTGGCTTAAAATGTCAATGTTTGTTTTTACTCAGTGATTAATCCCATGTCCCGCTTTGCTATGAGCTCCAGTTTTCTCCCACAGTCTGAAGGCATGCAGGCTAGGTCCAGTGGAAACTCTTAATTGCCCGTAGGTGTAAATGTGTTGTGTGTGTGTGTGTGTGTGTGTGTGTTTGTTAACACTGCGATTTCTGGAGACCCCTTTAACCCCTTAGCCAACACATGTTGGAACAGGGACCAACCCTTTGCGTTCCTGCTCAAGATAAGTGGTTTAGTATTTAACGGATGGATAAACAAAAGTTGAAGTGTTTTTTACCCTCCCAAACATTTTACTGACAACATTTTCCCTGACCATACAAGTCTGTTAAGTAGGTAAGACTTTTTCAAACTTTTAAATGACCTATGAATACCAAACACTTTGCTCATATAAACTGTGATGGTGAGGATGGTGAAAACATCAAAAAGAAGACTTACATCATTGTACTGTGACTAATCAATGGAGCCAACACACTGCAGAACTGGACTCTAAATATTGGTATCGGTAAAGTAAATCATAAAATTATAGTTACTGTGCATTATTGACTGTGCAGGGAAACATGAATAGACAGATGTCTTTGTTTTTAATCCATTTTGGCTTTCATATGAAACCATGATGAGATAATAATAACAGCGTTTAAATTGAACTCAATCTCTCTATCCTAAAATGCTCCCCACAGGCTGATGTCTTCAGTGTGTGTGTGTGTGTGTGTGTGTGTGAGAGAGAGCCTTTGACCTCTAGTTCTGCACACTGGCCAGCAGAAGGCAGGGTTGTAGCATCCTTTATATCTAACACACACACACACACACACACACACACACACACACACACACACACACACACAGCCTTCCAACCCACAAGGCCCCTAAGTGTATGTGTGGAAGAGGAAGAGGGGTGGGGGGGCAAAGTGAAAGAGTGTGTGTGCATCTGTGTGTGTGTCTGGCAGTGATGGGGGAACATGATAACCTTGTCTCTGTGCAGGTCTAGGGGGTTGAGCAGAGTGGAGCATGAAGTTTCAGCCCTGCCAAATCCTGCTTTTTAACTGGCCTCAGAAACACACACACATTAAGGCCCCAGACACTGAGAAGCATGCAGCCAGGTCCAAATGTGTGTATGGGCATCGGGCCAATGTGTGTTTCTGCGTGTGTGTGCCTTGATGGAACGCCAGAGAGGGATAGGTATAGAGGTTACAGAGGTAAACAAAGAAGAAGAAAAAACTTTGAAAGAGGAAGAGTACATGAGGTTGTTTAGAGGGGTCAGTTTTTACATTTTTTCAAAAATCGCAAAAAAAAAAAAAAGAGGTCAATCGAGGCTAAGCTAAAACGAAGACGGAGAGAGAGCAAGAGGTAAAGCAACAGACCGAAGTAAGTTGGAGTGTGTGTGAGAGGGAGGCAAGAGTGATGAGGAAGGAGAGAGTCTGTAGAAGAGAAAAGAGGAGAAAAGTAAGTGGAAGACACAAGCGAAGAGGAGGGGATCTGTGTGTGTGAGCCAGAGAAAGAGAGTGTGGAAAGACAGAGAGAGTGTGTGTGACAAAGAGGGAGGAGAGCAGAGGGAGATGAGAAGTGAATGGCAAGAAAGAGAGAGCGAGATCGTACCAGAGGAAAAGGCACCAAAGTGAGACGGTGTAAAAGGAGAGAGGGAAGAGGAGAGAGGTAAAGTGAGAGACAAAAGTGAGAGGAAGAATATATGTGTGTATGTGAAAATGAGAAAGAGGGGGCATGCGAGTACAGGAAAGCGTCCCCCAGCGCCCACCTGTCTAGCTGTAATGGGAGCCAAATGTTGAAAGGCCTGGAAGTTACATCTCTGGCTTCCAGCAGTCAGGAGAGTCCGAGCGATGGGATCCTGGACTCCAAATAACTCCTGCTCACCACCGATTACATTTCCACTTCCTGCTCAATCCCACAGGCTCAGGTCAGCTAATACTTGAGATGTCTTCTTGCATTGTCTGTGCAGATGAGTTTGCCTTTTCCTCATAATTGAGGATGGGTGTGCAGTCGGATTTCAGGGCATTCATCTTTGTTGTTCCACAACATTTTTAGTCACGGCCCAACACACAATGGGTCTCGTTCATGAAATGTTAGTAAATCTGTGAGAAGATGTGCATGTAAAAAACCTTGGTACTGAAAACCTGCTCTCGATTCATGAGCACAGTGGAAAACTCGATGATCATAGACTCGTGTGAACGTTCATGAATGCCAATTAATCGTAAAGTGACAGCGCATAATTACTATGGATATGTGCATCTTGTCGACCTGTGCACACAAGCAAATAAAAAAAAGAGAGAAAAAGAAAAACTTGTCCTAACCTGAGATTGAAGTTATATTAGGTAAAGTGGGGATGAGAAAAACATTTTATTCCCTTCTGTTATTAGTAATGTGACAGGGACAGGTAAATCAAAGTCCTGGAAAGAGGTAACAGTTGCCGTTAACTGTGTGTCATCTGTTGTAAGAACCATCCACAAAGTTAAACGAGAATGGTTTGATTAAAAATTATGCAAATAACGCACGAGTTCACACAAAAATACAACAGCTACAGGGAGGCTACAGGATGCTCTTCCGTTAAGATTGAGTTAAGATAGTCTGGTATAAAATCACACTGTCTCCATCCAACTCTCTGCCATATTCGAGTTCACCAACTGCCCAGTGCGAGCAGAGACAGACACCAAATTGCTTTCCCATATCCACAGGTCTTATTAAACCAAAATTCAATTTGAAATAATGCTAACATCTCCTACGTTGCGTCTCTGATAATTAAGTTCAACAAAAATTACATGCAGTTTGGGGCTGCAGCGCATAAAGAGGGCAGAGGAGGAGCACTTTGGTTTGTTATTTTATTTATTCAAAGAACTGCGCTTTCCACTTTTGTATTAAGTTGATTTGAATAACCCATCCACGTTTTTTAGAAACCTAACCTAACCTAACCATATTGATGAATGCCGAAATACACGATTCCCCTCTGCAAGCAGTTTACACAAAGATTTGTTCTGCTCACATTCCATGAATGAGACCCAATGACTATACAGCAGCTAATGTTAGCCTGATTTTATTATCACAGATACATTTCCAATGTTGGAATAAAATCACAGGTTTTCCTAGACTATTGGCTCGCTATAGTGATCTTTATTGTTTGCTGTAAGGTGATCATAAAACTCAACCCGATCCGTCTTACGTTGGTCTTTTTCTTGTCTTGACATTCCAATAAAATCAAACATTTAATGTTATTGCAAGTTTTTAGTTGTGGCTCATGCTAATGGTGAATTTCAATGACATGAATATTGTCAATAACCACTAGGCACGCTCTGTGCCACAGCAAACAGGAGGCAGCAAACCCAGTTGACAGTAAACATGGAGGGGACTCCAGTCAGTGTTTTGTTGTGTATTTGCTCAACCAACTGGCACTCATTTTAGTGAGAAATCTTTCTCTTTCTTATTCCTATGGTCTCCTCCCACAAATTAGCCCAGCTAACCAACTAAGGCTGATAGCGAGTTGAGGCAACAAAATCCAACATGTTGAGTTGACACACAAATACAGTTTATCTTTATAGATTACATTGATGCTGAATTGACAAGAATACTGTTGACTTATGACACCTTTTATCTTGTGTTTATAGAGTTATGTGTTTTTGCGGACACATAAGGAATTGTAAATATGTCATATTTCTTAAAGGGAGTTTGGTGTAATAGTCTTTATAGGATTTTTTTTGTACCATCTAGTCCTTGTGTCTGAGCACGCTCTCACTCCAAAGTCGTTGAAATCCGGTGCTTGGGCAGTGAAGGTGCCCTTTAACGTCAGCGTGATACGCGGCTAGTTGCTGTTATAGTTTAACGGCGCCCGGCAGTGTCAGGGGAAAACACAGCAGGAAAAGTACGAAAGGCGGCAAATGTCCGAGTGGGGTGGGCGGGAAGGGTGTTGAATGGGTCGAACAAACACTGACTTTCACCTGAGAGAGTGGCGTTTGCATCCCGTAAGATTCTAAAATCTCAACCTAACCACTTCCTTTTGTTGCCTAAACCTAACCACGTGTTTTGTTTGTTGTTGAAGGAGACTGTATGTGAACATTAAATTTCCTGTGAAAACGGAGGTGTATCTTGAAATAAGAGAACTTTACATGGTGTCCTAGAACGTCAACAACCAATGCACCCAGGGTACCTTGCACGTCGCATGTGGACGTGGAAGGTCCATGACTAAAACGTCAATATGTGACGAGGTCGAAGTGAGAATATGTTGTGTGTCTTAATACTGGTGAGACTGTAAGGGCCAATTTATGCTCAACGTAAGAGACGGAGATGGACGCAGCCGTCTGTACATACTCTTTGTTTATTTCATCACTAAGCTGAAAGCTTACAGATATGGACAAAACGGAACAGTACCACCAGTAGGTGACGACGAAGAAATTGAAATAATGGCGGAAGTGGTGATAAATAACAATATATATAGTAATATATAGTAAAAATGGTGACAAATGCTTGGATGTATATACTGGCCGCACAGACCATCACCATCTAACGCTTTCTCTATTAAAGGAACAACATTACGACCTCCTCTACTGTCACCTCGTTTGTTGTGGTGTGAAACCTTTGACTCTGCCCTCTAGTGCCATCTATTGGCTGTTTCTATGCTATCATAAAGGACGCATTGAAGCATGAGGACAGTGATGGTTACATTTCAAACAGACATATCTATTTTCGTACATAAGGGGAGTATAAATGAGTCTCAAGACTCACAATATTGTTAGTAAAATACATTCATCATTTCAATTAGCTGCTATTGACACTTTATGGATTTACTTTGGGGTTGTTGGGTGACATTAGCTGTATCACTGCCATCTACATTCCCAAACTCTGCAGTCCCGGGCACTTTATTGTCATACCACACACAGTACACGCAGAGTGTGAAATGGAATAGAAAGGTGCATTCGCAAATCAGATAACATTGCGCTGATTTAAATTCATTGTCTAAAAAAGTTTCAGAGTTAGATCTACCTCGGAGTCAGAATGGTAGCCTACATCAAATCCTGTCAGTATGCTGAATGCTAATAATAAATACAGCAGTGTATTACTGTTTCTGTTGTGGACCCTCTCAACAAACATGAACTCACCATATATGTGATAGATCAGCCAGAGGGAGATTACAATATTTACTCATGCTTCATTCTTTCTTACATTGACTTCCATCCAGACTCTTACTTTATAAAATATTCCACTGGTGCTGTTTCACAAACTGTCTGGAGTCAAGTGATGATATCTACAAATCCAGCTGATCTAGTTTGAAGATAATGCTACTTGACTCAAGGTAATTCTGATATTTTTAGCCAGGAGTTCTGTACCTCACCTCATCTCAAACCAGGAAACATCACATCTGCTTTGAACTTTGTGAGACTGTCCTTAAATTATTATTATTTTTTTTTATTACAAGTGCTGCTTCTCTTTCCCTGTAACTTCCCCCTGCTCTAAACCCACTGTCATTTGATCACAACATGCATAGAGACTGTCCCACTGCAAATGATCAGACAGTCTTATGAGTAATTGAGTATTCAAAGCATAAAAAACAGAGTCATAAAACTAGATATGATATTTATTTGATATGGAAATGTTTATACATATGCATCGCAGCTTATTAATTATTCATATTGTCTTGTTTTTTTTCTGCTTGTCTGTGATATACATTATGTATTCTCTTCTTCCGACAGACGCATCTTTGAAATGGGAAGAAGAAAGAGGTAAAAAGAAAAAAGGAAGGATCAGTGGTGTCTCTCACTTTGACTACAAAAGAGTGAAAGAGGAAAAACTTCATTATATGGGCGAGTGACAGAAAATGTGAAGCACGACGACAGAGAGGCACACAGAATGAGGACCTTTTTTTTGCCCACCTCTGTTTCATGTCTGTGTCACTGAAAAACAAAGAAGTCATCTCTGTGGACCGCGCTATCCATAACACACACACACACACACACACACACACACACACACACACACGTACACATACACACACTGACCCCAAATCTCATAAACAATGCTGCCAACCATCAGCTGTCATTTTTATTCACTGTCTTACTCTTTCCATAATCACCAGCACACACAGTGTGGTGACACCACGCTGCTACACTGCAGTTAATGCCCTCAGCGCTGGTGTCATTGTCCTCTTAATATTTTAACATGGAAACCAATAATCAATAAAATATTTTTTGTAAATCAATGACAAGAGAAATGAAGAAGGAGTCACAAGCATTCTTTCATGGCCATATGTTTCTTTTAGTCTTTTAGGACCCTGAACTAAGAATATGCCAAAATTTTTCATATCTTTTAATGACCCCTGAATACAGCAAAGCTTATTTGACTGATGATGGTAAGGATGGTGAAAACATACACTACCCCTAATGAAAAAAAAAGTGAAAAACTAAACTTTGATGAGTTTAGTGATGATGATTTCGATTTTAAAGGTGGGAGTGGTGGGGACCTTTAATACAGGCATAATCCTAAAAAGGATTTAACACAACCATGATTTTTCATAATTTGATATTATGTACCCTTCTTGAGAAGGATGGTTCCAACAAAAATATGTTATACAGCAAAGCACAGCAAAAGTTGATGAAAAAAATCAATATATTAACTCACCCCATAGGTGAAAAAATGCTAAATAAAACTGCTCTGGAGATTGTGTGTGTGTTTGTGTGTGTGTGTTTGTGTGTGTGTGTGTGTGTGTGTGTGTGCGCGTTGTTGTGCCTCTTAGCTGTTCTAAAATCACTCTAAACTGTGGGCCATCAACAGGGATGCCTGACCTTTAGTGTGTCCTCAGAGTTACTGTAGGAGGGCTACCAAATTGTTTGGTATTACACAACATTAATGACAGGCTAACTGTTAACCATGAATCCTTTTGCAGTCATGTTGGCTAGCTAATGCTAAATCACTTTGCGGCACCCATCCATAACAGCCAGGTAAACATGTTAGCTCCCAGTTATGTACCACTGAAACATATTGGCCAGTTAGCAGTATTATTATGTCAAGTGTGCGGGCATTCTTATGAGCCACAATAAATCATTATGCAACAATTCAAACAAGAGACCCTAAAATATTGTCTGTCTCAGAAACAAACATAATGTATCTTCTTACTATATAATGACGAAAACTGTCTGTGTGTGTGTGTTTGTGTCTGTTCCATGTTTTTCTCCTCACTGACTTGGTCAATCCATGTGAAATTTGGCACAGTTGTGGAGGGTTATAGGAGGATGCGAATGAAGCAATATTACATCAATTGGCCAAAGGGGGGCGCTATAGCAACCGATTGAAATTGCAAACTTTGAATGGGCATATCTCATGCCCCGTATGCCGTAGAGACATGAAACTTTGCACAGAGATGCCTCTCCTCATGAGGAACAAATTTGCCTCAAGAACCCATAATTTCCGGTCATATAGATTTTCCTCCATTTTGAATTTTTTGAAAAACACTTAAAATCGATCTCTTCCTAGGAAGTTTGACCGATCTGCATGAAACTCGGTGAACATAATTTAGGGACCAATATCTAAAGTTCCCTCTTGGCAAAAGTTGGAAAACTTACTAAAACTGAGCTTCTATAAGGCAATGAATATTGCGGAGGGCGTGGCTCATCACATAAAGGTGTATAACATGTCAATGGTTTCACCGATCACCACGCAACTTTGTAGGCATATGACCACGCATTATCTGAGGGGACCCCTCCATTATTGACCCCATCAAACAAAATGGGGGCGCTAGAGAGCTAATTTCTTATCTAGGCCTAACATAAAATGGCTAAAATGCGACCGAATGCTGTGGCTCCCCCTGTGGCCGAATGTTTGTTTGTTTTTTTCAAATTTTTGGTACGACTAAGTCATGGTATGGTATGCTGTACATAATCACGGAAACTGTCAGTGTGTCATCCTGTCTGTCCCACGTTTTTCAAAAACTCTGTCTGAATACATTGCTCTTCTTAATGGGTTCAGTTGAGTAATTAATCTGAAATTTCCTATGATCTGTATCCCAAACACACACCATGTGAAACTGTATGTGGGCAACTGTGCAATTAATGTGTATGGACTAGTAAATATATGAATTTACCAATATTTATTTTTATAGCTTAGTACTGTATGCACCATAAAAGAATGTGGCATTTTAGGCCCAGTTTAATGTGCATCTCAATTTTAGACAGTATATGTAGTAGAGAGTCCCTGCTTCATCTCTCTCTCTCTCTCTCTCTCTCTCTCTCTCTCTCTCTCTCTCGGCTAAGGGGTCACTGGCCTGAAAAACACTGAAGACCTCTGCTGTAAATCTCAGCCTCTTGTACTGTAAATGCACTTTACTTGAGTATTTGTATTTCATGCAACTTTATACCCCTTCTCCACTGCAATGCAGTGTAAAACTCTGCTCTACACTGGATTTACCTGACAACTGTAGTTACTGTGATTAACATTTCACGTATGGAAAAGATGATCAGCTTTAAAATACAAAATTGCTGTAGATGTAACTACCCAACAGTATGTTATCTAATTCAAATGTGCTCTACCTTGACTAACCACAACACTACAATGCTGCTGAGCACCAGTACATTATAACGTAACACTCAAATGACACATTATTTTCTGCTAAATGTACTTTTGCTTTTGATACTCAAAGTACATTTTCCTGGTTTTACTTATGTAACTGTTACTTGCACTGGAGGACTTTAACTAGTAATAAAATGTTTTTAGATTGTGGCATTTCTACATTTACTTTAAAATAATCTGAATGTTCTTCTCACCACTGGCAGGGCGTGATGCTTACTTTGCTTTACCCTAAAAAGGTCTGGTGTGTTCTCATGAAGAAAGCATTTAGGACCAATACTTCTATAATGATAACTTGGTGATCTCTGGCTCATTATTTACTAAATAAAAATAACAACAGCCAGTGGCTCCATTTTCCCTAATTGCCTGTTTAGGTACAGTTCTGCATTTAAGAATTTTTCGTGTTGCTTTTCTTGGAAGAGTGATTGTTCTTTATGAGATTTCTCCCTCTTTCTTCCTATTTAAGTTTGTGTGCGAGTGTGTGTGTGTGTGTGTGTGTGTGTGCGTTTTCTTCTCAAATTGATCTAAGGATTGAAGGTCTCATGTGTTATAGAAATTTTAAAACCCTTTGAGCCAAAATGGTGATTTGTGATTGTATAAAATACTTGATTTTATTCTTGCACAGTTGAGCCATTTTAAGTGTTTGCTGTTTTTCAAATTCCATCTTTCTTTTCATATTTCACCTTTTTCTATCAAAGTACAGCTAAGATACTTGTGGTGGACATTATAGACATTAGCCCTTTTTTTCTTACTTTAACTGAAAATGAGATCAGTTTTCTTTCTTTATTTTGCATCTGTCAACAAAGATCAATAACGTTCAGTCAGTTTCTCACATGCTTTCATTCTTCTTGTTTCTTTAGTCATGTAAATAGTCAGTTAAGGCAGCTGTTTTCTGCATAAATGCACCATGCAGTATCTCTGGCTGTGGTTTACTAGCTGAGGTCAGTGTGGGGTTATGTGTGTGGGGGTTGTTTTGACTGGCCACTGTCTTTGTATTTTTTTTCCGACATTTCTGATGGTCGGCTTCCATGCTTGTGCTATCAGGTCCCATTGGGAAATGTTTCCAACATCAGTCACTCAGTGTGTGTGTGTGTGTGTGTGTGTGTGTGTGTGTGTGTGGCTGTGTATTTGTGTATTTCAGTTTCTGTATGCGGGAATGTGTGTGTGTGTGTGTCTGTGTGTACCAACAGCACAGTAATCTGTAGGCGGGTCATCATTCTTAATGCAGCCTGTGTCATCAGTTCCCGTGACAACAGGGGGAATGATGCGGCCGATACATATGAAACAGGGTGCCATGCATAAACATGGGGGCTGCAGGAGGAGGAGGGCGAGGGCAGCACAGGGGCGAGGTTATATGGGGGATGTGTGTGTGTGTGTGTGTGTGAGAGAGAGAGAGAGAGAGAGAGAGAGAGAGAGAGAGAGAGAGAGAGAAAGCTACCCTACCTGGACCTCTTTCTATTCCTGTTTATTATTCATGAGCCCCCTCAGCGTCCTGTAACTAGCCCCTCCCCCTGATGTGTGTGTGTGTGTGTGTGCGTATGTGCATGTATGTGTGTGTGTGTGATGGATGGTGACAGCGTCAACGGATGGTAGATCAGGATTAAGATCAAACACAGCTCAACGTCACACTCCGTCAGGTTCACTGGACACATTTGGCCACACGCGGACACACACACACACACACACACACACACACACACACACACACACACACACAGTTTAATATATGGTTTACATATATGCTTATGTGTCCTTTACATTTTTCTTTAAAGGCACAGTCTAAGAGCTGGTCCCCCACCTTCTTAATAAATAGATAAATACTAAAAAAAAAAAAAAAAAATGTGATTTTGTAAAAGAAATGAGACAAGATTGGAAAAAAAAAATACTCAAGTCCATGTACTATAAAGGTTTTGATTTAGAATTGTTACCAAAGCAAAAGTATGGAATTATCAAAATGAAGTATTTTACTCAGCAATACTGGATTTTTAGAATTCTGAATTATGTGTATTTTATTATTGTACTGTCATATTTGATTAATGAATAACCAGCATTTTAATTCTGAAGTTTGTTAGTTTTAATTTTGACTACTTTATATATTGTTTGGCTATTAAATCTGTAACCATACATCATGTTTTTAACATTATAATATGTTCTGTATGAAAAACTGCAATCTGCAAAGTAACCAGCGCTCTCCTAAAGTATAAGGACCACAACATTTCACGTATAGTTTAGCACTTGAGTACTTTTACTGTCCAACGTACGCCACTATCATTTACACTACTCAGTTCTACATCAATAAACTTATATGGTCAAAACCACACCCGGTGTCACAAGGGGGCGTTTGGTGGCGTCGCCTGTTCAGATCGACAGTCCCCCCCCCCCCCTTCAGTTGGCGTGACGTTTACGGGCAGTCATCTGAGAGAATCGTTGTTTAGCTAACTAAGTGGTCATCTGAATGATTTAGAAATGGAGAATGTTGTAATATACCTTCGCCCAATACTATTTTTTTACTGAATAGAGAGTGAACGCTAATAGGTAGATGGGTGGGTTACAGAGGAGAAAGTAGGTATAGCCTACTCTTTATTCCAATGGCTTTGTGGCTGACAGGTGGGTAGACTGTGGCAGACGCCAACACACTGTGATGACACACTGAAACTTTTTTTTTGTTTTTGTCACAGGTGTCACATCCCCCTCGGGATGGCGCCCTAGGCAGCTGCCTATATCACCTATAGCAAGAACTGCCACTGATGTTTCCTGTCTATGCTGTTGTGCTGGCTGGCATGATATGGACTTATTAGTTTGGTTAAATGTTGAATACATGTCACGGCATCATGGCAGGTGTGTTAGCTGTCAGTATGACTTGACGATGGCTATGTGTTAACTTAAATGTAGTCTTTTAAAGTTGGTTCTGTATTCAGTTGGCCAGACTATTTCTCCGACCATTTGACCTGGTAACCGTTGTGTGGCTTTCAGCGCTAAGTTGCGGCATGTTTGTCTTTGTGGAAATAAAGCTCCTATCTGGGCTATAATGCCGCTGTCTTGGCTTTTGGTGTTTTGTTGATTTGGTTGTGTGGCATAATGCATGAGATCACTTATGGTCTTTTTCTCCACCATTTTTACTCACTAATGGTACAGTCACATTAGTCCTCAAAAAAAGCACATGATGTTATGATTCTGACATGGATGATAAGAAAATATCGATCAGAGTGACTGAATCTGTTAACAGTTTTTAAGACAAACCCTACAGTGGGTAGTCAGGGAGTGTAATGTTGTACTATGCATGATAATGAAACAACAGAACAATGACTTCTCCATTGTGTTTCCATGATTCTGCTGTGCACATCTGCATGGTCAATACTACGCCAAGGTCAAGTCTGAGCTGTAAGTGTGCCAGAGCTGGCTGAGGACTACATAGAAACAGGAGACATGTGCTTGAATTCATTGTTCAGTTGAAGAAGAGAGCAGGCACAGCAAACATTCTCAACTAATGTCACGTATCTTGAAGTCTCTTTTAACAATGTCCTCTCAGGGAAAAATAACAGGGTTTGGCTTTACAATTTACAATTATATGGCAACAGAAGACCAGCCTCCTGTATGAAAGTCACTGGTTGTTGTACCCATCCACCACCCCTCCCACCTGCCCCACTGTGAATTTCACCCCCTTAACTTACAGTGTTGTCCCGCGTTGCGTTTCCCTCAGATGCCACCAGCATTGCCACACAATATTGGCAACTGGCTGCATATCATGCCGACCTACAAGGATGGAACTCTCTGCCCAATCACCAGTATTCAACGACTTCAGAATGAGACCAGTGCATGACGACTATACATACATAAATTATATAACAAAATGATAACTTTTTTTCACATGGGACATGAACTGCAATTTCCTGGGTGAAAGTCCCCTGCACCCCTCCCTCGTTCGGCGGACATTCTCGCTCTTTATATAACATCAGTTGCTCTCAGCATTAAGAATTGCAGCAGATGGGTTCACATTGGAGTTAGATGAAAGCCTGATGTGCCTTATAATGACACTAAAGGGTGTCTCTGGTGTCCATATCATATGCTGAGGGGTGGGACAAGGTGTCTGGATGGACAGTTTTCTTTTGAGTAAGGTCTCTATGAGTAAGGTTTCTTTTCAGTATAAGGTCTTATACTTTACCTGCAGCTTTTTATATGAACAATGTATTTCATTTAGCAGCATTCTTTCACTTAAATTTCCAGTAAGAGAAAAACATTAAATAAATAAAATAAGTCAGCTTCAGATGCACCGTCATTATTAAGCATCCAAATCTGCTCTCACCTAGGTGTGCTGAATGATGAATCCCACTTGATCTAAAGCATCCTATTAGCATAGGTAACACCCCCTAAATATATAAGGACAGGTGTGGGGACGTGTGCAAACACTCTGTAAGAAGAAGAGTAGGTTTTGCAGTAGTGAAATTGAGTTGTCCAGAGTGTTACCACTGGTGTTACAAGAAAATCAAAAACCCAGCGATGACAGAACATTTGTGATAATGCATAAGCCATCTCAGCATCAGTGGTGGAGAAAGTATTCAGATCCTTTACTTAAGTAAACACACTAATATCACACTATAAAATATTCTGTCACTAGTAAAAGTCCTGATTTGAAAATGTTATTAAGTGAAAGTCCGTAAGCACAGTCATGAAAATATTTTTAATTATTAAAAGTAAAAGTACTCAAAGCAAATATTTAAAAAGAAAAAGCTGCCAATTAATTTTATAATCAATCAACAAATTGTTTGAACCACACTTGTATATTTCCATATTGTTAGTGTGCAAAAATTTAAAATAAGTTGTAAAGTTAATAGTAACTAAAGTATTTAAATAATTTTAGTTAGGTAAAAAAAATACAGTATTTCTCTCTGAAATGTAATGGACCATGGATAGAAAGTTGCATGTGATTAAAATACTAACTTCTACCCTAGAACAGTACTTGAGTAAATGTATGTATTTACATTTCAGCACTGGTCAGCAAAGGGATGCACAGTGACTGAAATTACAGTAACTGGGACCAAGTGTGGTAGTATTTATTTAGCCTATGAATGAATGAATAAATTTGATTATATTCATGCATTCCCTTAAAGTAAAAACTTATTTTTCCTTGCATTGGGCAACAATATGTGGACTGTGAAATCAAGGTGTTTTTTCTCTTATCTTGGTAAGAATGCTCTACACCACTTGAGAGAGAAGAGCAAAAATAAGAAAGCATTGCTAAATCTCAGAAATTAATAGGTACTAACAAAATGCTAAGAAAACATTTGTTCGGATTTTGCCCCTTGCATGAGGCCCATTCTCTGTAGTTACAATTTGTGCGTGTGTGTGTGTGTGTGTGTGTGTGTGTGTGTGTGTGCAAACATGTGTTTGTAACAATGTGTGCTCTGTATTTACAGGTAGGTTGTACAGTAGAAGGGGGACACTGGGTCCACTGTTCAGGGAGAGCTAACACACACACACACACACACACACACACACACACAGAGCAGAGACAGTGAAGGCAGCTATGGCCTCCTCTCTCCACACACAGCATTCCAAAGGGAGATGTTTTCAATTCATTCATTATAAAGGGGTCGCACAGGGTCAAGTTCAATGCCAGGAAAAAAGAGCGGCTACACTGAGGGGAGCGCCACCCACTCACCCACACACATGCACACATACAGGCACACACGCACACACTTCCATGCAGCGCGCACAGCACGAGTAAAATTACCGCCAGCAGAGCTTGGGACTTTGGGTAAATACACCAAAATTAGCCTCATTGTGTTGTTTGCATTTCAGCAGAAGAGAAAAGGGATAAGACGTAGAGATGGTGGAAACAAAAGGATCAAAGCAAATGGATGGATGGCAGAGGTCGGGGTGGGGCATCAGTGGCGAGAGGAAACTAGCTGGGCAGTAAACATGTCGGGGTAGGGTGGGGAGGGGTGTAATGATATCATTAGTATGCATCACAGCCTCTCTGTCTTACACACACCCAAACACACACTCATCCCTCTTTTTTCTGTCTCTTTCCATTTGTCATTCTATCTCTTCTTGTCTTTTTTTCCCTCTTCCTTCTTGCCTCCCTCTGAGAGTTGTAGACTTTATTCAGAGAAAAAGAGTCAGGGAGTAGGGAGTGTGTGTGTGTGTGTGTGTGTGTGTGTGTGTGTGTGTGTGTGTGTGTGTTTGCATGCAGTAAAGTGGGATTTTGGAGAAAATGCACATCAGCAAATGGACTGTTGTGTCCGATGTCAGTGACGTGGAGAAGGTAACCTGACCTGTTGTTACAAACCTGACAGAGAGCAAGACAGAGAAAATGAAAATCAAAAAGCAAGAGAGAGGTGAGTTCATCAGCGACACTTTATCCACATCTCCGTTAGTCAAGCTTCAAAGTGTTATTAGATGGAGAGAAAAGAGTGGGGGTGACAGAAAGTATAAATTAAATTGGTCACAGCCTTTCAGTGTCCTGTTAATGAGCCCTGTGAATGGCATCTTAGTACACACAAACAAAGATGAAAGATGTATGGGCGCTATGTGTAGCAGTTCCTATATTAAGAAATCATTAGATAGTATATAACATACTGACAGTGGGGGAGATTGGTGGATCTACACCAAAAGCCAGGCAAACACTGTATGAATTAAATCCAATTTCAGCCCTAGATTGGTTGCCCTGGAGTAATTTTACAAAACTGGCAAAATTTCTCCTGGATCAGTTGTCGTTTGACGCGCAGTTTGAGGGGGGGTCAAAATGATGGATGTATAAAGAAAACTGGATACAGAATTGGGGCGGGGCACTGTTCAGTCCTTTTAAAGTTGCTCAGTGGCGCATAAAGACAAAAATGTTTCAATGCCGTGTATAAAATCACCCAGATAATCAGTCTCACTTCGAAGTCATTGAAAACCGGCGCTTGGTCAGTGACTTCTGGCGTCGGACACCAACCAATGCGGCCGGTTGCCTTTGTTTTTTAATGGCGCCTGGTGGTAACAGGGAAAAACACGGCCAACAAAGACAACAACTAAAGCTATGGCGAGAGTCCCAGTGAGGTGGGTGGGAGTGGTGGTGGATGGGTCCAGCAACCACCGACTTTCACCAGGGAGGCCGGTGTTCGCTTCCCGTGTGATTGTAAAGCCAAACCCTGTTCTTCTTTCCTTAACCCAACCGTTTGTTGTTGAAGGACAAAAAAAAAAAAAACATTTCCTGTGAAAACATAAGTGTATTTTGAAAACTGACAATGCATGTAACAGGCTGAAGTTGACACGGCGTCCCAGAACATCAACAACCAATGCACCCAGGGTACATTGCACGTCATATCTCGACATGGAAAGTCCATGACCAAACGTTAATATGTGACGAGGTTGGAGTAAGAATTTGCTGGTGGAGCAGGCGCAGACTTCCTCTGGCTGAGTGGGGTACTTCCGGCTTACTGCTCTGCTAACTTGAGAAGGATAAAATGATTAAATTGTGTGGCTCTTCATGACTTTCCAAATATTTGCAGACCAAATGGATCAAATCCTGAAAGTGAAACAAATCCTTTCACAGGAGTTGTGATAGTCACTGCTTTACATGTGTCTTTGGCATCACATGACAGATGTAATTACACTGTTTGGCCACTATGGAAAATTGGCTTCAAAGCCCAGCACACTTCCTGGGGGCATTATCATAATGCCTGATTAGTTGCCTAAATGATCAATGACCTGATTGGTTGAATTTCTATTTGTCAGTATTGTTGAAGACCCAGCCATCATGTTTGAATAAACCATTTTATCAATGGACAAAACTGACCGGGAAAAGCAAGATTTTGTCACACACTGTGTGAGCAGTCACACCATGGCCAATCAGTTAATCCATACAAAGTGAGCATAATAGTGAACAACTTAAAGTACCAAAATGACCAACACTGAGTCTTGTTTTGTGAATGATACTAACATCAAAAGGATTTATACAAAAAGTAAAACAGATCTGTCTCATGCTCTACTTTGTCCCCGTGTTTATTTCCTCAACGTGCAGTGAGACTGTTACTGCGACTGTATACTCTTGAGTTTCAAAGTTCATTCTTGACCATGGGCATAGATCTAAGTTCAAGTAGACCACCTTTTATGTTGTGACTGGAGTTCCACGCTGAGGTCATGCAATGACAGCTGAGCCATCTGCATGACAAGTAAGCAAAGTCCATCCGCTGAGGTGGAAAGCTCTAGAAGCGAGAAAGTCAACCTTGAGTTAACATTACTTTATCAAACATGCTGTTGTCACGCCAAATTATGTACTGGGCAGGGCAATTTTCATACATTAAGCGTATGTTTTCTTCTTCTCCTGTGCAGTTGTGTTCATACAGATGTCACGTGCATAGTACCATTGATGGCTGATTGAAAATAGAGCACTATTTGGAAGTAATTAACAGAGAATGCCAAATCGTTTGGTGGTAATGGAAATGATTCATATTGTAATCTATTAATACTGCATTCATCTTATTAATCAACACACACACACACACACACACACACACACACACACACATCAAAGTCTGTTTACAGGTTTTATACTGCAGTTGTATAAAGCTATTTGCCTTTACGCTGGTTGTATTGTGAAACCAGCACATCAGCAGCACAACAGTCCCTCATCAGCATCCACAGTGGCTAAGTCTCAGTCAAATGTGTGAAATGCTAGTGAGCGGTGTAGATAGCTGTGTTGTTTAAAATAGAGGACCGTGCGAAAGACTGGATATAATATAGAAAGTCATATGAGACAAGCCTTCATACAAAACACTTTGAAAATGGTATATGGCAGGCTGTTCCTTTTGCAACACAGGCTCTCATTGGTTATTGCAGGATGTGGAGAGGTCACAGAAACTCCTATTGGCTCAAGTGAGGTGTCAGCCAAAAGGTCAAAGTGCAGCAGTCATTTGATACCAGGCTATAGAATCTTGGCTTTCTAATGATATGTCGTATGAGTCACCACTTAAACAGAGCAGTTGTGTACGTATCATAATTCTTCAACAAACCATCTCACGGCCCACTGTTAAGAGGTTCAGCTCCAGTTCAAGGTGAAAAAGAATCCTTCACCTTCTTATTCTGCTGTTGGCTGTACTGTACAGTTTCATTGTCCTCAGGCGAGTGGAATGTCATCTGGTCAAGCATCTAGTTTCTCTGCTTGGTCCAGTAATAACAGGTCAGCTGCCCTCTGCACAGCCACAGCCACAGATGGTCAGTTTAAGCAGCCAGCCAGTGGTCAACAGAGCGGCCAGCGAGCGGCCTCAGCAGCAGCAGACACTCTGGTGCTCTCTGACAAACCATTGTTGGTTTTGAGACCTCATTATGGTGACAAAGTGAACCACAGATTCGTGGGAAGCTTTTGGACGACTACCAGCATGTATAGAAAACGGGATTTCTGTTCTCTTGACATCTGTTATGAATCTCTTGACCACAGTTTCTTTCAAATGCTGGCTACAGCAGGCTATTGGGAATCTTTGTTGTGGCATTCTTGTGGTTTTCAAACATGCAAAGCAGGTTTCTATTAAACAGGATTCATAAATAAAGGTGAAACACAATGGTTAAGGTTTCCAAAGTGCCCTAACAGTAACCTGGGAAGGATTCATGCATGAGTCCCCTGCTAAGGAGTGAGTCAAAATGTGCTTTACTCAGCCACTGTGTGCTTTTCCAGATAGTTAATGGTCCATTTCCCTGCTTGCTGCTGCACCATCTTCATCAGAGACAGAAAGAGACGGAAAAAAACAGGAGTAATTAAAATGTCTTAACTTGTAGCTTAATTACGAGCCAGCCACTGAATCTCTTTGTCAGTGCAACTCTTTTCTCTCGGTTCCCCCGTTTGCATAAAACAATAAAACCTCTGTTAAAAATGTAATTTGCTCTTTGTTAAGATTAGATTCTGCCTTTTTTTTCTTGTCTAAGTTGAAACGTAAAATCAAATCAAAGAAGAACAACGCGTCTCTCCTTTTTCTTCCAACCACCCCCCTCCCTGAGATTCCCCTACACTATAGCCATGGAAATGGGACTTTGGGGATGAAAGGAAACCATAATTTTGTGGCGGGATTAATTTGGAGACATGAGCGATGCCAAATGAAATCCCTGTCAAAACCTCTGCTGATTCTTTTCATCGCCTGCAGATCCCTGAGAAATCTGTTCCCCATGGCGTTTATGATTTGACAGTCCAGTAGTTTTGGACTTAGTTCCCCCCTGATACCTCTGACATGTTGACATTAAGTGGTTTCCGAGACAGGCAGCACCCATATTTCAATCACCATTAAGCAGAGGATATTTGGCGTTAGTTTGGATGGAAAAGAAGCGCTGGTGACAAACAGACATTCACAGATACAACAGCAGGCAAACAACTATAATTACATTAGAGGGTGAGCGGCAGCCATTTCCTGGGAGTGCGGGGAAGGTGAATATAGTCCACATCTGACCCTAAGATTGATCAAAAAACGCAGGACTGATTGTTTACAGGTGTCCTTGTCGACTGTCCTTTTCTTCACATCAGCCACAACACCTCTCTTACCACTTTTTACTTTGACATAAACTAAAGGTAGAGCACCCCATTGCAAGACAACATAAAAAAATAAAATAAACAACAAAAAAATAACAACAATATCAAAAACTTTACCTACACGGGATACACTGGAGTTTTACTATCAACGTGGTTTTTCAGTTTAGTGAATTGATCATTTTCGTACAAATGTGTATCAAATCTTAACAAAAATCTCCGCACACTGAACTGAGTTACTGTGATTTTATTAAGAGCGAACAATGCATTTCGGCCGTGGCTTCTTCAGGTTCGCTCAACCTGTATATTCAATACTGTAAGAAAAAAGCAACTGTAATGTAAATACTTTCTTTTTCAGCACAAACTGGGATGTTGAATATGTATGTATAAAGCTGACATGTATGAAAGTATAAGACAAGTATAAAAATTCTAAAGACCAAAAATACAAACTAAAGCAGAGGATATTTACATTTTCTAAATATTTCATTCATAATGCTTTACAAAACAACTTTGGAGGGAGTCAGTAAAATGTTTCGAACAAAAATTTACTAATTATTTAAAGGGTCCAAGCATGTGTATTTCCATTGTCTGCACTGTGTTTGTGATTGAGATATGCTGACTGATCAAAGTGGCATCACAGTCACCATAAGCAGTAAACAGATTATTTCACTGGCAGTAATGAATGAGCAATAATTTAAAATGCCATTTGATAATTAAATTAGCTTTCAAAAGTGCCCACTTAGGTTACCAGTTGGATCACCAAAACTTTAAATAGATTCCAGGTGTAAGTGATGGATCATGTAACCAGTGTTAAGACAATTTCTAAAGTAAGCCTACACACAACTGCAATACAGAAATATTCATATAAGTATAAAGTAAGTGCTGCTGGGATTGCTGCCGATGTCATGATTGTGAACTGTCTAAAGCAAAAATGCAAATATTTGCTGTTTCCAGTGTCTTAATTATGGCTTTTTTTTAACCTTTGTCTCTGGAGTCATTATGTTTTCGGGTTGTCCATTCCTCGGTCCATTCTATTCTTATGAACATATCTCTAATAAAAAAAAAAAAAAAAAAAGCTTTGAGGAAATCTATTGAAATTTGGCACAAACATCAACTTGACTTCAAGGATGAAGTGATTAGATTTTGGTGGTCAGAGGTCAATGTCACTATAATCGTGCATGTGTCCTATTCTTGTGAATATATCTCAGGAGCGTCTTGGATTTTCTTGAAATTTGGCACAAACATCCACCTGAACTCAAAAATTAGTTGATTACATTTTATGGTCAAGGTCACTGTGACCTTGCAGCTGTCTCATTCTTATGAACGTGATATCTCAGGAGTGCCATTAAGGAATATCTTCAAATTTGGCACAAATGACTACTTGGACTCAAGGATGATATTATTAGTAGTTGGTGATCAACGGTCAAGGTCACTGTGACCTCAGAAAACATGTTGTTGGCCACAACTCAGGAATTCATATGTTAACCATGACAAAATTTCACACGGTTGCTTAAAAGGATAAAATAATGAAGTGATGATATTTTATATCCAAAAGGTCAAAGGTCGGCTTCACCGTGACATCATCATAATGTTCCACACAACCACTTTTCTGACCATTACTCATCATGACTCAGAAACAGAAGGGGAGACATTTGGACAGACAATGAATTGGTGACACTAATCTTGGGTATCCACCCTGAAACTGTGCTCACTGATTAGATGTTTGGTGCTGCCAGTTTAAACATGTGTGTGATGTAGCCACATTTGCGAATTTTTAGCTTCTTTGCAGCAGCATCCATTTCTGAAGCATTGTCTGCTGTCATGGCGACATATGAATCTAGACAGACATGAATGTAAACTGTAACTTGACTTGAGGCATGAAAGCTAGCTTCAGTTTATATCAGTTCCATGTTTCCTATCTTTGGATTTGGAGTGATTGCTATGCAAGACAAGACATTTGAGGGTGTTACCATGGGAAAATATGATGGTCACTTTTCATTATTTGCTGACATCTTATAGACCAAAAGGTTAGATGATTAACTTAAAATAGACATTTAAACTGTTCAAGAAAATAACTGTTAGTAGAATTTCTAATATGCTGTTTGTGCAAGTTGTAGATATTTATGGAACAAAAGATGCCCACAGCTGTTGTATTATAGCATCTCTGATATCAACTAAATGTTTTTTCTAAATGCTCGTGTGGCACTCATGACAAAGATCAATGCCTGAAATTTTCCAAGGACTCGTTATCTGCAGGCCCGCCAGTTTCTGGTTTGTCTCAGTAGAAATGTGCAGTGCTGCTAAAAATGTTACAAGAAGATTAAATAAAAGCAGTTTTTCCAACTGAGCAATTTTCTTTCCACCTCCCTCCTCATCCCTACCCAAGCCCTGGACGCCCACAAATCACACCTTGCATGAACATGTCCACCTTTTTGTTTGTGTATGAGAGAGAATTAGCATGATTCTCCTTGCTCGCTCCATTCAAATTCAACCTGCATTTGTGTGCGCACACACACGCTCACACATACACACATGCACCCACACAGAGGAAACCCAAACACAGCAACCCACAGCAACTGGGAGTTTATGAATCTCATATCTTCCGGATATACCTGCATACTACATGGCTTACTGCCTATCCACCTGAAATCCAACCAAACAAAGAAATATATTCCCTCAGTAGAACTCTCTCTTACCGGAGGCTTTGCAACCACCAGCTGAGCTCCATTTAAGCAAACTTCCAATGTAGGAGCCCGCATTCAATTTGAGACCTGGAGAAAACGGATCTAACAACTAGGCGGGGAAGCCATCGCTGTTAGAACTTTATGTGGTTTAGCGGGGCGGCTGTGTGTGGATTCTGTTGTGAGTTGTTTTTTTTCCCCTTATCTCCTGGGTCTCTGCTGTCTTGTCCAGCTGTGCTTTGCTGCCAGAAGACAGTTCTTCAGTGAGGTGAAGGTTTCTGCTGTGCAGGGGAGAAAGTTACATGCAGAAAACTTCCATGGAGAGTCAGAGAGGAGTTCCTCTGCTGCAGGAAAGTGGGACTGGAGGATGAAGGGTGAGGGGCTGTGGATGCGGGGGAGAGTAAGGTCAGTAGACTGCTCACCAACTCCTGCAGTGTCTGGCAAGTTACTGGCTTTTTGGTGAGATCAGAGCAGTGTTTTTCTGAAACGCTGTCGCCTTTGCCATCCGTAAACTGACATCCTGTCCTCCTTTACACACCCTCCTCCTAAACACAGATTAAAGATTTGCCTGTCAAGGGTGCACCGCCGGCACTAGACAAGCCAACAACTTCCTTCTGATTTCACTTTCATACCTTTTTACAAACCTGCTGCGATACATTATGGATGATCTGGAAGGTCAGGACAAGATCACAAGCAGGAAAACCACTGCCCACAAACTCATGTCACGCCTCCCACCTCAACACACTACACACAGATGGTGGATGGTCCATGTCTTCCAATGCAAGATGGGGTGACTTTTTTGTTCTGTGAGTGCATGCTGTCCATTGGTATAGAGTTGGTAGGGTGAAGGGGGCTGTCCCTTTGAAATGATAAGCAGAGTCTTCCTACACTGAGGGACTATCATTGAAGTCTTTGTTTGCCCATCGGTGGCTCAGAGGCGTCTGTGAACTTGAGGGTCGGCGCAGAATAGAAATGACCATGTAACCTACTTCGAGGTCACCTAATGAAGGAAAATGTATTCATATATTTTCCTGGTTGTATTAGTTCGTGCGATATGCTTCCCTTTGAAGCCCAAGGTTGCAGGTTCATTTTTGAAGTGGTTTTCAATCATCCCTTGGCATTGAAGTTTCTTTTGTGCTCAGAATCGGGCCTTCATAGGGCTACAGGTCCTGTTCATCCTCAGAATATCTACATACGATGCATAGCCCATGAGATTTTTTTTTTAATTACACTGTATGTCACAGAAGAGTGGCATACAGCGTTTTGAGGAATTCAAATACCCAGACATACATGAGAGCAGTCAGAAAAAGGCCCACAAACTCCGACAAGTGAATATTTAGGACAGGATGCATCTGTGAAAGTCTCTTTTTCCGTCCTGCCGTCCATCCCTCGGGCTGCTGTGGTTCGTCCAGACCTGCTGCGGCACAGTTGCCTCAAGCAATTTTTCCCCTCCATCATCACCTGTATTAAACACTCTCACACACCCCATCCCTGCTGACATACCACCCCCCGCTACCTCGCCACATCCCAGACCCATTTCCCCACATTTTCGAGGCTCTTCCTAGCTGGACCCCCTGGTCGGATTCACAGCAGGGACCCCTCCAGCCCATCAGAGAAGTAATTCACACTCTGCCTCATTTGAGTTATTTACTCTATTACCACCATGGCTGGCCCATTCCCCGTAGCTACCCACTGAGACCTGGAGCTCAGGCTGGGTACCCGGGCTTCCAGCAGGACTGGCAATGCCCTCCAACAGCCCCCTCCCCTCCCCTCTACTGCATTATGACGGGTGCTGCCACCTCAATCTGCAGCTGGCACAGTATGTGGGGGGGTTAGGGACGAGATGAGTGTGGAGATTGCTCAGCTAGCTTGGAGTAGAGGTGTGGATGGTGTGTGTTCATGTGCATGCGTGCGTGTGTGTGTCAGCCACGTCCTCTCCCCATTGGTAGTCTTCTGTAAGTCATTATCACACCCAAAGCCTGTGCTTCTCTCAGATGACTTGATAGATTTACATGACTCCGTCAAGGGACCTGTGAAAAAGACAGGGTCCAGCAGAGAGATGAGAGAGAGAGGACCGCACCATCATCCTCTCCAAAATAAGAAGAGGGACAGCACGGTCACACCTTAATAAAAAATGTCCCTTTTGGGCTAGGGGGGGCTCTCCCCGTACTTCACACAATAGGCACAAGTCTCCTTTTCTGCCATTGTAGAATTGAAATAGCCCTTCTCATCAAAGAGCCCCTCTAGATCATCTGCCAGGGTAAGAAATGAGTGATTTTGCCCATCTTCTCCGTCTCATTTCAATCTCAAATCATGTCACTTTCTTTCACATATTACTATTCAGTATTATTCCCACTTTTATGGATTTACCTGACTGTAATACATTGTCTTCAGTGGCTAACAGGGTCCCAGAGACAGGCATATAGCCAATGGGTGAGACTATTTGTGGTATTATAGTTGTGAGGCAGATAGCAGGGGAGCTCCGAGCTGCTGTTTGCTAGGACAGTCGGCTTTTCATCATCCTGGGACAAGAAGAAATTTGCAGTCTTTGAGTTTAGATGCCTTGACCTTTTCCCAACTACAAGCATATACAACACGCTCTCAATTTTTTAGCCATGGAGATATCTTACAGATATGCATATTGCTGAGACCACTTTCCATAGATACGATAAAATGAACAGCCATGAAAAAAACTCTTCAGAGAAGAAGGAAATAATTGCAAAGGACATTGTTTCTATCACGTGATTTATATGATATTTATAATCATATAGCTCTAACTGACTCCCCATCTCCATTGCACAGACATGAACAGAGACAAGAGCATGTGCCAATGTCAGACTTCTTCCCATTTTCCCAAATGTTCTATCATGTTCTGTCATTGACCATTCTTTTTAAATTCTGTTTCTTTGAGTTGCCAAGCTTACTCTAGGGCCTTCCTAAGATTTAGTGATGCTTTTCTACAAGTTGAAAGACTTATGAGAGGCACATGCAAAAAAGAGAAAGGTCTGAAATATCCTTTATTTTTGTTCATAGAACAGGTCAAGCTCCAAAAACACCAAATCCAACATTTCCATAATTGATCTTTCCTGCAAATGTCTTACAAGCTCTCAGTTTCTAAAACTGGCTTGTTTAAAAAAAAATTGAAGTCTTCGGATCTAAACAGACATAATTCTGTTGATATCATTATGACATCATTCAATTAGACTTGCAAAGCTCCGTTAGAACCATAGGTTTAGATTTTGTGGGGGTACTGGGGACAAGGGGGGCACACCCCCCCAATATTTAAAACATAAGCATTTGTTCCACCAATAAAACTATGAAAGTAGCTGAGGACTTTTACTTAGACTAAATTAGAGACATTTACACCATGAACTGATGCAGAAAATGCACAAACTGGTGCATACAAAGTGATCAGAATGCAGGAAATTAAATGTTTGATGCTCAAAATTTCTCAGCGCAGGACCACCCCCCCATTTTGTGTGTTTAAGTGCCGAAACAAAACCTACACCCTTTGTCAGAACCACAGAGTACAATACATAGCTGCCTGCATGTTACTTAGTATGAACCATGACAAGTAAATTCTTCTTTAAATGTAACATTTGTAGACCCGTGTGGGCCCGTGGACAGTGTTTCCCAAAGAACTGTAAGACAAAGATCATCCTAACTTTGAGAAGTTTCTGGGAAACAGAGCCCCCCTGCACTGAGTTTCCTGTTTTATTTACAATTCATATATGTTAATTAGAATAAAATAATATCTTAAGGGTAAATTCAACAAACATGAACTACTTGAGCAAGTACAATCACAAATACAAGAATTCATACTGTAAGTTTGAAAGAATAATTAGTTACTGAATATGTAACTTAAAAAAAAATCTTATCTTATTAAAGTGTGATCAACAACTGCTTTTCATACCACTACCCAGTCAGGACAGGCAGTGATTTCTTGGTAAGAAAACAACCACTTTTTATACCTAAGAACCTGCTGGAAAAACAGCAACAGGTAGCTAAAAAAGGCCCCTGGAAAAACAGCTATGGGATGCTAAACAACACTCATGTTTGATGCTTAAAAAGTCACTTAAAACACAGCAATAACTCACTAAATCACAACAACCTTTGTTGTGTATTGGTGTCCAACAGTGGTCTGCAGATTATCAGACATTTCACCTAGGTGTAACACCATCCACTGTCCCCCATAGCTTCTGATGATAAAGTCAGATCATATATTATGTCACTTTAGAAACGCTGATATGATGTGTATGAAATGGGCATATGTATTTATGGTTTGAAGAAATGTACAATGCCAACATTTTCTTCTGGGGATTGGGCTGCATATTCATGTTAATCCATTTGGAATCAGCTGAAAAAAACAAATACACATCTTTTGTTATGGTATTTGTATGTGTGTGTATGTGTGTGTGTGTACCTGTGCGTGCAGGGGTCTGTCAGAACAGCGCCAGGGTGTTACAATTGGTGTTTGCCCTCTTGTCTCTCCAACTCTCCTTGGTCGAGCTGCGGCAGCAGGTGTTGATGCCTCCTCTATTCAAAGTGTCGCTCACACCATTTAAAAAGTGAGGACACACTCAACTGTTTTGCATATGTTGGGGTTCTGGGGTCTCAGTGCACTCGAGTCCGTCTGGGTGGGATTTGATCATTGACACATCAAATTGACTTCCTAACAGTTTCTTTTGCTCTTTTTCCCCTCTTACTTGTGCCATTTTTTTGCATATTTCCATCTTAAAAGTGATCATTTTTAACATCTCTCATGTCTTTTATTGTCCTATGTCACTTCTGTCTCTTTCTACTTGTGCAATTTGGCCTAATTTGGCCCCACGTCAAGAATGACAGTCACTTTGGCATAGCTATCACAAGCTGCAAAATGGAATTTTGGATGAACTGAATGAATGTATATGTCCATAGCTGCTACCTGCATTATTTTGTCTACTCATAGTGTAAATATGATGTGTGTAAGCTCCATTCAAAACAGCTTCCAAAGCTGCTTTAATGTGAATGTCTGTGTTATACTATTTTTGAAAGTGAAATGTGATTTGCTGGTGTTTTGATGGATATTGGTCACCTGCCCAGTCTTAATAGTCATGAATGGAGTACTGGCCCACTGGTTACAGGACTGGGGGCCCAAGGTGTCGGGGGTGGGGGGGGTGGAGGGGCTGAACCAGAGCCAGTGCTTGTAGTGACTGTTGTCAACATCTGTCATAAGAAGGTCAAAGGGCTCAGTCAAAACTATGCCCCAGCTGCATTGTTCCAGATCCTGAGTCCTTTTATATTTAGCATCTGATAATATTGAGTCCCATCTAATGTTTTTTCCTCCTTTATAATAGAGGCACATTTTACACACAAAAAGCTCTACCTTTAGAAAATATCACTTTATGGATGTGATGGTTTCATATACTATTTTGTATATCTGTGGAGAGGGGTGTTAGAGTAGATTTGCCCTGGGTAGGAACTTTGGAAAGAACAGTTGGTGCAGTTCTCCACCATTAGCAAATCTTAGACTTGCCCTTGGCCTATTGTCTAGATTCATGTTTACAGTAGTGCAATATTACTGAGAAAGGTAAATCTACTATTAAAGCTGGGGTAGACAGAGATTAATTTTGGTGTCACTGGGCAAAAATCCGATAATAACCTTTGAGTATACTGTAATTCAAGTGGACTGAGAGAACACTAGACCTCTGCACCTCCTCTTGTCTTTGATTTCAGGCTTTAGAAAATCTTGCCTGTGATGGGAGACTTCAGACAATTGTAGGTCATTTCAGAGAGAAGGCTGTTCTACAAATGCAGATGTGCATGCCAACCCGTCAGATAGTAAAAGTCTGACTCAATGGCTTAAAATCCTCCAGAGAAAGTCACTTTTCCAGCATTGGCAACAACTGCTTACACAGCAAAGCAACCTAAAAATGAAGAAGGACTCATCAAAAAGAAAGTGTAAAAGAGAGTCTGACGATAAACACTATAAAAAATTGTCAATATCAGTGAAGCATTTTTCTCTCCACCTCTGGAGAGAAACCGTTGCTAATTGTTTAGTTTCTGCTAATTAGAGCTAAAGGTTCATGGCTGTACCTAGTTCTTGGTTATATTGGTTTAACTTAGGTAGAACCTTGAATCACAGTGTGTCCTCTGCCTCACTTCCCACCACTATAGACCACTGTGCTGGAAGAGAGCTCAAGAGACTGACCCCTCATCAGAGGCTGCAGCAACCTGAATCCAGCCAGCACAAGCCCAAGCTCCAGAGGACTGGACAGCCCCAACTCCCAGCCGGATCAGCAAACTTTCTGTTGCTGCCTTTACACAGGTCAGACCCAATGCTCCAAATGACCACCTGCCCTGTGACACCCAGGAGTGGGGGAGTTTGTGCTAACCGGTTTTGACCTGCTACAACCGCCAATCAAATGTTTGTCTCCCAAGCTGCTGCTTGCTCTTAACTCAGTGCAGCAGGCCACAGCAGCGGGGAATGACGCGGAGGGAATGTGGGGTGGCTGGCTAACTCTTATCTCATTTGTGGTCTTATAAACACACAGGGAGAGCAGGGCAAGGAGGGGCTGGGCAACTCTACCATAAAATTAGATTCAAGAAATCAATGTATAGGAAAAAGTGAGTTACTGTATGAAGCTTGTGCAATACAATAATAACAGTGATTTTTCCTTAAGTAAGGAGACACCAGGGCAATTATTTTCATTTGATTCAATTCATATGCTGATTGTTTCCTTGACTAATTGGATTTTTTTTAAAAATGGCAGAAGATTGTGAAAAATGCCAAATATCGTTTGCCAGAGCCCAAGTTGACAAAATTGTTGCCACCTGTCAGTCAGCTAATCAATAAACCTCTGTCACGGCAGACATTTTAACTTGTCATAGCAGGAAAGCACAGGGGAACAAACTCTGTTCACAGTGGCTCTGTTCAATTAGGTGTCACAGTAAGCCATGGCAGTAAGCCAGCATGCACAATATACCTGGACCCAGGAACTAGCTCACCTGAATGGAATACAGTCATTTTTCCTAATGTGGTGAATAACACCTGTGCTTTTCCTGCTAAGACATGCCAAAATATCCGCGGTGAAAAAGGTCTATTAATCAACCAAATTTTGCACTTCAAAATACTGTCCTAGCAATTGTTTATTTATTGTTTGTAAGTTGGTTCTGACAAAAGTATCTGTCAAATGAAGGTAATGTAATGCGTGTGTGTGTTGTGTGTGTGTGTGTGTGTGTGTGTGTGTGTGTGTGTGTGTGTGCACACCCCCTCCCAGAGGTGTAACCCTCCCTTTCATACCTGCCGCTCAGCTCCCTCTCCCTCCCTTTTAGAACAGGTTGAATACATTGAACCTCTCCCCCTCACTATCTCTGCTCCAAAACTCATATGGGACCACCTCTCATCCTTCCCTTCATTATCCATTCTTTCCACTTCTCTTTTTTTTTTCTTTCTTGCAGCTCCTCATCATCTCTTCCCCTCCCTCCCCTTCGTCTGTCGGTCTGTCTGGCACCTCGAGCGCCGCTAAGCCTTCAACCAGTGTCAAAACGTACGGAGCTGGAACAGTGGCTCTGCTGTGTTTAGGTGGTGGCATTCACACTCGCACACACACAGACACACAAACACACTCACACTGATGCAGAAGCAAATGCGCACAAATACAGCCATTCGCACTTCGAATACACACTTGTTTATACACACATGTGTATCTCACACATGGATACACACATGCAAACACTAGTTCCGGCTCATACGAGTGTGATCTGTCTCTCTCTCACACACACACACACACACACACACACACTGTATGTGGATAATAAACAGCAAAGCAGCAGAACATCAGTCACATGTGTTTGCATTATGGCATGGAGACAGATATGACACAAACCAAACCCTTACCAACAACACATTTACACACTTACACACGCACACACACACACACACACACGCACGCACACACACACACATACACACACACACACACACACACACACACACACAAACGCGGTGATACTGTGAGTTATTGAGTCAGACAAGTCAAAGCCTTCCAAAGTTGGTGTGTGTGTGTATGTGTGTAAGTGTGTGTGTGTGTGTGTGTGTGTGTGTGTGTAATAATCCATTGGTTCTGTTCTGTGCTGATTCCGGGCGCTAAGCCCTGCCACAATTATTCAAATCCAGGCTTTTAGTTGCAGCACACCTCTCTCCATGGGCCTATGAGCCGGTAATCTTGCCTTTGGCCCTGCATTTCAAATGGCCTTAACTCCCATAAGGAATGCATATGAAGAGGAGCCACTAGTGGCTTAATCCGCCCTGTTTAAGTTGCTGAAACATACACCTGTCACGCCGTCTCGCGCCGGAGCTTGTGGCTACTGATAGCTGGGCTGTAAATCCAAAGGCATGTAGCTTTTTAGCCCTTCTTTTAGAAAAAAATATTATCATGCTGTTTTGGGTGGGGGGTGTGGGGCGTAGAGGCAGCAAAAACCTCCTCCTGTCCTTACACCTTTTTTTCTCTTCTTTTTTCCCTATCTCTCTTTATGATTCACTTTATTTCTGCCACTTTCCTTGATTTGTCTGTTCATACAGTTTTCTCTGTTTCACATTCTGTTGTTATTGTCTCACTTTTTAACAGAATACAGTGAGTTCTTGGTGACTGGTAAGTCAACTTATTTTTTACATGAAAATAACACAGACACCTAATCATTCATGTTTTATTGTATTAGTTTCAAATTGATCGCTGGCCATAGTCTTGACGACATGAACAATATAAATTCATATTTGCGATCAGATTCAATTACATTTCCTTTATTGTCAGATGTCTTTGAAATCTGCTTTGCGTCGTGTGGTTAAGAATGGAGCTCATGCAGGAACATTCTCTTAAATTTCTCCTATATTTTCCTTTAATTATCTAAGAGAAAAAAAATAAGTCAACTCCAGATGCATCAAACGTTCTCAACCATCCAAATGTGCTCTTACCCAGGTGTGCTGAATGATCACTTGATCATAGCAAAGGTAACACCTCTCTGAACACTATATACGAGCAGGTGTGGTGCGACATTCAAAGACTGTGGCACATTCCAAAGAATGGAAAAGAAGCCACCAAAGAAAAGGCTGTAAGAAGAACTTCAGCATTAGTGAAACCAACGTACTGCTAAAAAAATCCTAAAAAAGAAAATTTTTCAGACTGTCAGGTCTGGTGTTACAGAAAGGTCTGTGAAGAATTGGCAAATCATTTGTGATGCTGTCAATACTGTGTCAGCAGCTGTGGTGTAGGAAGTATAAGGTTCCTTTACTTGAGTAAAAGTTCTGGTATCATACTGCAAAAATGCTCTGTTACTAGTAAAAGTCCTGCATTGCGCAGGATACTGAACTAAAAGTATACAAGTGCAATCCTGGAAACATATTTAAGTATTAAAAGTAAGTGTTGGGAAGGTTACGTTTGAAATGTAATAGGTACCTATTAAAATTGTAAAAAGCAATGTAACTATTTTAATTACTTCAGTTATGTAACTTTTTACATTTGATTACTTTTTAATGACTTGTCTTACAAATGTTTTGAACTGGACATACAGCTGGAAAATGTCCAGAGGAAGACAATCCTGAATGGCAAAAAGATGCAAAGCAACAGAATGAATAAACGTTTTACCATAATGAACACATTCCAATGTAACCCCTTCGTTCATTCATTTCTGTTACAGCTTATCCTTATCCCAAAAAATTACAGGAAATTTGTCAGTGTAACACTTCATATCAGGCTCACTGTTTTACATTATAAAGCAAGCAAAGCAAACAATTCAAACAGACAGCAACACCATTACAAAAAATGTGTACAATTGCATATTAAAAACACAGAGCTGTAGTTCAAGCAGTGAAATTGCTTCCACATTCAATGCCTGACCAGCGATAATGGACATGTGAGGAAATACAATATTTGTATATATATATGTACTGTAGCGTGAGAAGGTAATTCTAACTCAATGTCCACTTATTAGTTTTATTAGCTTTCTACTGCATCTCATTTTCATTAATAAATGTGGGATTTACAGTCAATGTGGAGGCATCAGTATTTCTTTCCAATAGATGAAAAATGACAGCAAAATCTAAAATAAGTTTTGTTTTCTGTTCTTTTCCATTTGAATGATAGCAGACATGGTTTGAGGAAATACAAAAAGCATCATCTCCACCATAAGGCCCCAGCTGCCTATTGCAGTTAAAAAAAAACAGCAGAAAACTCCCTGCTTGGCCTACACACACACAAACACACACACACACACCAAGTTACACTCTTGGTGTCTGTGGTAGGGACAGCGATCAGCTCAGGACAGCTGCACAGCAGCCTCAGGTAAGACAGAAACTCCCATCCTCTTACACAGGGGACCAGCATGTACTCGACATCTGTCGGCACAATCACACACACACGCACACACAGACACACACACTTACACACACGGACACACACACAGTCTTTGAACTTTTTTTTTTTTTTTGGCTAACAAGAAGCTTTTGTTTGAGCCGGCCACAATATGCTTCAAGTAGACAACTTTGCAACTTGGTACAAATCTCCCAAACTCTCACAAGCGCTGATCAGAGCATGTGTTGCCCAGACAAAGGGGAGTTCTCACTCACACAGTCAGCCTCCCAGAGCTCTTCAGCTGGCATGTGTAAGGCCCAGCGGCTGCTTGCTGCCAGGCTGTCTGGGCCTAGACTTTCACCCAGAAGAGGGGCACTGCCGATGATCTACCCATGGCCCAGGCCTGAAATCAGGCCTTCAGAGGTTTAGTCCCACTGGTGTGTGTGTGTGTGTGTGTATGTGTGTGTTTAATATCGCTGTATGTGTTGGCAATGATGTGTTGGCCATCTGGTTCTCTGGCCCCTCTAGGACCACACATAGCATTACAGTAGCGTTACAGCTGCCACAGCTATTTACAGGCCCACACACTCGCAGGGACACGGGCACACACATACAGTGTGACCACAGCAGCCACCCATACAGTCAAACACACACACACACACACACACACACACACACACACACACACACAGTCAAACACACACACACACAAAGACTAAGAGACACACCCATACACTGGGAAATATGCATACACAAGCAGAGGCAAACTTAACTCAGTGAACACTGAGACATATGGCACAGGGACACACACACACACACACGCACACACACACACACACACACACACACACACACACACACACACACACACACACAGGCAGAGGTTTCTAAATCAATTGCTACAAGCAAACAAGCACACCTTAACACATACACACAGAGGTCTACACACACACACATACACAGATGCAGGCAGACCGAGACGCTCTCACCCTCTAACTCCGCTGCCCTACATTCTGTTCGCTTCATTGTCCATATTCTTATGTAATTTATGAAAATGCGATGTGCTGTTTGTGCTGCTACGTGATCCATGGCCACCTAATGTTCTCAGCCACCTGCTCGATGTTTGGAGTCGGGGTCTTAACGCAACGGTGTGGGCGACACCGGACAGACCGAGAGCAGAACAGCCAGTGACTCATCAGGCTTCAAAAAGCGATAAATAATTTAAAATAAGAGGCCTTCATGTAAGGTCAATGCGGCTAATGAGCAGTAGGCACAAGTGATTTCTTTCATTGGTATCTGCAAACCTTCTTTTGTTCCACTTCATGGCTTTCTGCTACTGTATTTTTCCTTTTCTTTGTTACTTAAAAGTGATGCTTTGGAGTTTGTTTTTGGGGGGTTGGCAGCCAATGCAGCTTTTTGTGTGCTGTAAGAGTCGGTTTGGCACTACACAACAGGGTGGAAGGTTGTATAACTATTGCGACTTTTGGCTGACTCCTTTCCTTTCGAGTTCTTAGCACTGTATAGTTTTCCCTAGCTGCACTTGTTCTTTACCAGGCTATTTGCAGTCATGTATACTCACAGATGGTTACTGGTGATCTTAAAGTGCGCTTCCCTGGATGGAGGGCATCTAACCCAGAATGGGAATACCACTCGATAAGAATTCCTGTTCTATTTCTGTACTCTTGGGCGTCCACTCAGTGTTTTTGAACTTAAAAAAACTTTACAGGAGATGGTGAGTTGAGATTTAAAAAAGATTTAAATTTTGTCATGTCACAGGGGTAGCATTGTTGAACTCTCGATGTTAAAAAGCTACTCGGATGTACTACTTGAGTCATATTAATTTTTAGAATCTTTTTTTGTTTGTTTGTGTCTTTCCACTTGTTTTCACCACAGTCTCAAAAAAAAAAAAGGCAAAAGTATCAAAACCTTGATTGATCTTGACGTGAGTTTCTATTTTGCCTTCATTTGCTTTCCAAGAAAAATCTTGGGAAATTATTAGAACATTACAGACCCATAAAATAAAATAAAGTGTTGCCAAAGAATAGGTTTGTCAGGTTTAATAGTAGGCAGAATACAGAACAACTGCTAAGGAAGTAATCAACAATCAAGGCAGGAATCAGAGTGTTAATGTTTTATGGATGAACAACTTCTCTGTGTCTGCCTGAGGAGACGTTTGCAGGAATCATATAATTCCAGCTTGCTGGGTGTTACTACAAAAGAGCATGTATGCTCAGAAAACCCACCTGGCAAAATAAATGTTAAAGTAAGAAAAGGATTACAGTGCAACTCGGTCCGCACATTTCTGTCCGATCCCGAGAGAGTAACCGAGCCCGACATGGACCCAATGTGCATTCTGTTTTTAATGTCCGAACCCAAACTGAGCCCAGCGTGGTTAATGTTCTGAAGCACTGAGTTTGTCCTTGTCACACTGTTGTTGTTACCATGGTAGCTTGCCTGTATACCTTGATTGCATGTGTGACACCTAATTGATAGTCAAAAGGCACTGTTTTATATAGGCTGTAGATAGATTTTGAGTTTTCCTACTGACATAATGTCAAGTCTTCATCTCCATGAGCTCTTCTTTCACTGTAACTTCTGATAACTGAATGATTTACGCAATCCAACCATCTGGGTTTATTTGGAGTTATGCAAGTGCACCGAGTTTTGGGTAATGTAAGTTGATGTCAAATTTTGTTTGTCATACTCCATTGTTAGCTAGCTAATGTAAACTTGCATGAATATTTACTGCCTAAAATAGCCTATGTGTTGCATTCATGTGTTGTCACGTGAATACAAACTTCAAAACTGAACAAGAAGTTGCCCAACATGGACAGCACATGAACATCATTTGTAAATATTTGTCCAGGCCTGTCCTGTCCCACCCTGTCAGGTCCCTATAGGCTTGGGTTGAGTACTTACAGTTTAATCAGAGTTTGTCATATAGGGGATGCTTTTATAAGTTACCATTTCCTGTCTATCCATGGCTGTGTGACCACAATCTCCTCTCTACTCTACCTATGATTCACAGTTGGAGGGATGGCCACAGAGGTTCCTCCATAACCTCTGAATTGCTTTTTCTGTAGCCTTTCACCTATGACACTGCTGATCAGTTCCTCGCTGCAGAGTCAGTGGATAGTGTGTTGAGATGGATCCATGGGTAAGACAAAAGCATTGGAACTGTTTTGTAATTTATTTTTCTCATTTGGATACACAGCATCTGCATGTTGTGATGGTCTAACCATTATCAAACAAGGCGAGGATTTAAAGAAATTGCATTGCAGACAAGTCCTCCCTTCTTCAGTGGTTACACTGCATTGTGCAAGGGCACATGTGTCGTATTATTCATATACACTGCATTGTGCGCAAATAATTTCTCACAGACAAAAGAAAGTCAAATTACTTTAATGTGAAGGTGGGATAGCTGATAGCTACACATACAACTGGAGGTACTTTTTCTAGTCGTGTTCAGTTACAGTCATCTGCCTGTACAATAATACCCCCATAAAATTAACATTATGATTGAGCTATCACACAATGACTGAACATCCAAGTGACTGGATATTCTCTCTTCCCAGGGATGAACGTCCATTTGATTAGAGGAGATATGTGGACTGATCGGGGGGGATAATAGCCCGACCAAAGGAATCATCATACAAAATGAAACGCCTCACGCTTCTCTGACACACACTGGAAGCAAATGGTGTAAAGCCAAGGGCATATCGATTTTCAGCTATATCATATCCCTACTTCTCTGTATTTTCCTTGCTCCATAGCTGTGAAATGTCTTCCAGTTCCATATACCCTGGACACTGGAAATATGCCAGATTCAGAGAGGGAGAAAAAACACTAGTGGCCTTGTCAAAATTCATGAATCTCAAAAGTTACAGGGAAATATTAGCAGGGTGGCCTTGTGGTAAGAGAAACCATCCCGTAAATGACATGGTCCACATTCAATACAAGGTAAAGTAGTTTAACAAGAGTAAAAGTCTAAAGGCCCCCTTTCAGCCTCTAGAGAAATGCTGGATGGAACAAACAACATAAGTTAGGCTCTGCTGTTCTTAGAGTGTTAGGAGTATAAAGCTCTGGTCACACCAGAAAGCGGCAGAGTAAAATCAACCTGTGTGTCCACATTTAATAGCTACATGGTGCCAGAAGCTTGTTGATGTAGTGACTATCAGCTCGGCCTCCATAAGATTCTATGTTCCTGCAAACCAAAAATACGTTACATTTGTACGTTCCATATGTATGATATCGAGGTTTCTAAAGTGACAAAGTATATTGCTGCAGAGCACTGTTTGAGACCGGACAAGTGTATAATCGCTGTAAAATAAAATTTGTTTGGTTTTCGTAGCCTTATAATTATGCTCTTAGATATATATATATATATATATATATATATATATATATATATATATATATATAGCAAGGGCCTTGCTTTAGAGAGGTCGCCATCTTGTGCCGCCATGTATGTATGGCAGCCCTAGCGGACAATCCAGCCAGCCAGAGAACGTGTTTCGCGTGTATAAATAAACCAACAAAGACAGCGGAAGGAAGGAAGAAGGAGGAGGAAACAGCAGAGAGTGTTAGTAGTTCGTCGATAGAGAGTAGTGAAAAGTTTTTTTAGTTATAAAGTTTGCGAATGGACCACACTTACCACGCAACAGGAGAGAATGAACCTGAACTGTCATCTGCGAGGAAAAGAAGACGCAACTTAACTCCTTGTGATGCACTCTCTGCAGCCCTTTTCCTCGTGATGATATATCTCCCCAAGAGCAGTAGCACCGAATCCCATTCTGTGCAGCAAAATGGGAGCGGAGGATTCAGCCTCTTGTCTCACCCACTCAGCATTCAAGTTCCTCATCTGTGTACTCCGGCTCAAACAGGTATGGCTCTGGGTCTGTGTCCGCTACAAGAAGGTCTTCAAAATCGCGTTCAAAGTCGTCCATTGCAGCTACTATAGTCCGGAGATATTGCTAGGCTAAATAAACAGCTGAGCTCTGTTTACTGGCTACGCTGTCCGTCAGTGTGCGGGCTGGAGATTGGTGGAGCAGAGAGGGAAGGGGGTACAATACCTTGGTATTGTAAACGAGTATGTGTGTATGGAGTGTGTGTGTTACGCTAGAAGAGTCAGAGTTTGGGACGGAGTCTTTTACCCCCTGGAGTGTTACCGGAGTTTTTGGAGTGCTCAAATAAACTGGCCTTTTTCCCGAATGCTACTCTGGTCTCCTGCTCGTGAATGATTCATTACAATATCGTAACATGATTTAGATTTCTAAATAAACATTCACCTCGTCGCTAGATAGACCTACTCCTGAAAAACTTGTGTCTGTACAAGGCTCTTTGTCCCTACGAGGCCACCGTCATTTATCCGACGGGAGAGGTGAGCAAGTGAGCCCTGCAATCTAGAATTTGACCACTGCTGTCACTGTTTTCAACGGTTTTCAACCCATTTTACACAGTGGCCTTTTAACGTTAACAGCTAATGGTTAGCCCAGCTAATCTACGATAACCATGTTAATTACAAAACACACAGAAATAGTAATGTTTGTTCAATCATTGTGTTTATAGACTTAACAAACATCAGATTAGTCTACGCAGTGATATAGTGACGTGAAAAATGTAATATATAGCTAAACTCTGCTGGTTTTCTACCTGAAATATTTGTGAACAACACGGGCGATTCCCTGGGGGCACCGCCGAAAGTACATGGCGTGAGCGATCGCCGAGGCCCCTGCACTTCCGTTAGTCGAAAAACTCTAGGCTGTGCCTCCAGAGGTAAAGGAAGAAATTTTTTTTTTTCTTTTTTTTACAGATGGATTTCCAGATTGGTTTTTTAGTAACCCGTCACTATTTTTCTAATGGGGATAGGTCTATGAAAAGTAGCTGTTTTAAGCTGATGTAAGTCTGCATTTCCTGTTGAGATAGTGCCAAGACAACGGTTGTTTTTTACAGAGACATTGCTACATTTCCAGTTGGGATAGAGCTATGAAAAGTTTTTACACAATTTTACACAAATTTTTACACAATTTTACACAAAACACGATTTCTTTGGTAACCAAAACACAGTGGGTTTTGTGCCTACACATAATCACGTTAACCACAGTGTTGTTGAAATGTGAAGTTTGAATATATTTGCTACATAATAATGCATACATGTAACATATACGTAGTTTGCATGTACCGTGCCAACATTTTTTCTCGCAACTGGTAATGACTACATACAGGGCTAGCCAAGTTTCCTTGGCAACCCTATCTTGCCAGGAATTTGCCAGCTTTGTTAGTCACAATAGCTTGAATTGCTAGATAGCTTGCTAACTTTCAATTACAGGACAATATGCCTACCCAGTTTATTCAAGAGTTATTTGTACCATTGACTCCTGTCTCACAAATGTCATCAAACCATGCCTTTTTTGCGTAATAGTTTATACAGATGAGGATTAAACAAAAGTGGTGAGTGCAATGTAGAGAATAGGCAGTGGTAGCCTCCTATGTTTTGGAATCTCTGGCTAATTACTGTTCTACTCAAAGGTCAACACTGTCAAGATAGGTAGTGTAAAGGTAAATGGTGCTAATTCATATTTAGTGAAAAGTTCACTTAAGCCCTGTTTCCACCAACCACTTTAGGTATGGTACCTTTGGAACCGAAAGTACCCTTCAGACATGGTACCTAGATCTTGGCGTTTCCACTGCACCTCATTATCGTCCACAGAACGAGGCTGCACACAGCCATTTTCCAAACAAAATAAAACAGGCTGCAGTGACAGTCTCTCTCCATGGGATTTTTAAAAATAGCGGATTTGTGCTCTTATTTCTTCTGAGGCAAGCTCAGGGGTTTAGTGTTGCCGTAGCCCGACGCTATGCGACCCTTTTCTTTTCTCTGAGTGAGGATTAGAATATGTGTACTTCACATAACCCGGCTGAAATTAATACATATAAACACTTGAAGATCCAGTCATTACTAAAAGTGTATGTCATATAAAAACTTAAGTAATGGTCAATTTTGTCATATGGAACATTTAAGGTGTGTCGATTGAGTCACGTCGTCAGCTTGTGCATTGAGTTAAATTACAAGTTAATGTTCCACCTTAAAAATCCCAGCAGTCGGCCCAATGCATTGAGTTATTTTTTCTCGACTCTGGCTGCTGCAAGAGGCAACAAAACATCCTTTCATTTTATAGTTACAGTTTACTTATAAAACTTTCAAAGCCTCATAAGCCTCAAAACCAGCCACAACTCAGCCCTGAGCAGAGTGACCGTCCGCTACTGACCAATCAATGGACTTCAGTGTTCACAGCTACCAAAAATAGTAACAGTAAGGAATGGTTCCATTGGTACTATCCACAATTTTTCACAGTGGAAATGGATAAAAAGCGTACCGAACTGAACCGTACCGTACCATACCGTAACGTATCTATTTAGTTTATAAAGTCTATTTTTTTTACTTATTTTTTTTTGTACAAAAAGTATAACTGAACAGTTAAAACAATAACAACAAAAACAAACAAGTTATTGAAAAAATTAAAACCATTAAGGGTTCTTATTATAATTTGCTGAAAATCATAAGGGGTACAGCCTTGGTTAGACAAAAGTTGATGGAGTGTCCGGCATGGAAAGTGTTCATCCTCATGGGATTATGACTGTGCCAAGTAAATGCCATGGCAATCTTCCGATGAAATTCCTCCCTACAAGAACGTCAGCAAACTGATTTTCCACCCATTATGTATTTGGTTTTACCAATACAGGACACAGTGGCCCCTATATAAACAGGTTTTAACTGACTTAACAGTAGGCAGCAAATCTATCCATGCACGCTGACTTTTTCCCTGATATTTCCCTGATTTGAATGTGACAATTTATAGTGGTGTAACTTTTAGGTCATAACATTCAGCCATATAACAATACACGTGCTGATGAACACAACAAAGTGTCAGCCTAATCCCTGTAGAGTAATGACTATGGTAAGATTACTAAAATGAGCAAAGACTACGGTTACATTTGTGTTTTTGTTTGAAAATTATCACCACCTTCTGCTTTTCACAATTGGAGAGCCAGTAGGATTTGTGCATTTTACTCCTCCCCCACAGCCATCACGACACACACACACAGTCACTCACACAGTCCCACACTTCTATGTCCATACTATTATCCATTTTTCACGTCCAATTGCTCTGTTATGGTAATCGTCGAAGGCTTGCCATGGGCTGATTACTCACAGCTGACTTCAGAAGCTTCTCCCTCCTCTCTCCCGCCGTTCTCCTGCTGGCTCTTAATGCACTATTAACCCATTCCTGCTTATTAATTCCTTCCCAGTCATTGCGAGGCGTCCACTCCATGATATCTGTCATCATTCCATGCCTATTAGCTCCTCGGCCAACAGTTATTCCTAGCATGCCGCCACACTTCTTCATCCTCCCCTCCTCCCTCCCTCTCCTAACAGTCTGTTTAAGGAAGTGTAATTGCTGCGGGGGGGCCTCAGTAAGTATGAATTTAAGATACTGCCACTATGAGGCCGAGCTGCAATTGTATTCCCGTCGCTCTTGTGTGATTATGGTGTCCGTGATCCTTCATGGTACTTGTGCTTTTGTATTGTGGTTGGCTACAATTACAGTTGTTACAATTAGGTCACAGCTGTGATGATTTCTGCAAGGTTGTTGTTGTCGTTCAGTCATTTTCTGGACAGAGCTGCTGTGGTGTTTATATCTAAGCGTGGAGCTCTTGCTGTCTGTGTTGTGGTAGGCTTTCAACTGCCTTATCCAAATGTGAGTAAAATGGCAAGATTGTATCAAAAGCATAGTTTTCCAAAGTCATAACCTGATCCGCTGACGGAATTCTAGAATGTTTGACATTTTCACAACTTCGTTTTTGGGTCTAACTGTTTTGATAAACACGCCATTGGTAACCAACGTTTCTAAAAGTTTTGTTCAGGTCCAGTGCTTTCTTTGGTGGACTACTGCTGTCATAAGTCTGTCTGTTTGGGCCTTTTCTGGACAGGGATTCTCTCGGAGTACTTTATGTTCCCCTGCTATAAATCCTAATGGAGCGCTCTTGGATAAAGAACAGGAATATTCCTCACAGTGGATCTTGGCAGCCAGCTCTGGAACCGCTGCTTGTGTCAGGGCCTGTGGTTTTGGACCGTCCCGAGACATATGGAGGAATGCTGGAATCACACAAAGCCCTTTAGCTCGCCCGGCTCAACCACACATCGTCTCTGGTTTCCTTACGACCACAATAAAGTGGAGCGGTAGCGCTAAGTGTGGTCTTTTTGATGGAACTTTTACTGATTTTTATACAGGCTGGTCGCACATGACTCCGCAGCCGTCAATCAATCAAAAGCAGTGTTTGTTCTGCATTTTTTTACACAAATGTTGGTCCCAAAGCAAACTTGACCACGAGTGGCCCAAAAGTGCCAAAGCAATGAAAAACTAAATTATAAAGACAGCTGTTACTGCAAATGATCTAAGACAATAACTACAGACTGGGTAGCAACCGAGACCTAATGGTTGTGTTGATATTATAGGATCGTGCAGTCTACACAATCCAATTGTGGCTAAAACCAAGAAAACACTATAAGGCTAAGATATATCTCAGATAAGTCCAATACAGCTTTCATGGGGAAATGCTTATGACTTGGTGAAACATAAAGCTATGGTGTGCATGGTGAAATCTTCTGATGTAAACTTTTCTCAGTGCTGTAATGTCTGGAAGGCAAGAGAAAACAGTGGTAGAACTTTTCAGGAGGGGTGCAAACATGGCTGACTTAACCCGTTAGTGGGCCCAGGGGCAATAATATGCTGTGGGGCACCCTGTGTGCATCCTTTTGCTGCCAAGTACCATTTAGTATTGTGAACATAGCAGACTATATGTGACAGTTTCATTATTTTACTTAGGGTTTTCTGTATGCCAAGGCGTATGTGGTAATTTGATTACAGAGTTTATTTACAACATGTGAGCACAATATAAAGAAAAAAACTGAAGCTATTGAGGCAAGTTGAGAAAATAGTTGCATCGCAACATCAATTTAGTAGTTGTTTTGGAGCTTTCAATCATTTTCATTAGCAGATAAGTACTTTCTGAGCACTGTTTGGACTTCTTATCCATGTTGGCTTACAAGATGAGGTTCATATTTCATTTTTCACTTTGGAGACAGCAGTTGAGTAAATAACCTCACCACATGGTCCATTAACTAGCTGTTATGGAGCTTTCAACCATATCACATGATCTCATGATCTGATTTGAACCTAAGCTTTGAAGCCAACAAGGAGAAGAAGTCTTAAAAGTCTTGAGGAATAATGGAAATTTGAACATATAAAATCGTATGACAACTGGGCAGAGTCCATCTGCTGATGAAAGCTCTAGTACAGCCAATAAAAAACTTACCTTGTTTTCTCAAATAGTTTAAAAAAAATCCTATTTAAACCTCCACATACCAGCTTTTTATTCATTATTTCATTCACTTCTTTTGATACAAGATTCCTCTACAAAATGTGGCCAGAAGATTAGGTAATCTGTGGAGGACCTAGTGCATTAGTGATGTAAATAATTCAAAATCAATCAAAATGTGCAAATAGTAATATAGTTAACGGTAAAACCACTTGACATGCAGTGTAGCTAGGACTAATGGGTCCCTTCTGGGTCTAGGACACTGGATCCCCAGGTCACTTACTTTGTCTGTAGTCCAGCCTTGGGCACCAAAGCTGTCATAGCCAGGCCCACCCACAGAAATAGCTGGGCCCCGGAAAAGCTCCAGTGAATGGGACCTCCTCAAATCTGCTTCACTTATGTACATGGGTGTATTCCCAAATGGGCCTATTGGGCCCAAGGCCTCAGGGGCTCCTAAACCAGAACCTCTGCATGAAATCACTGTTTTTAACATTTTATTTCTTGTCAAAGGACTTAAGCCCCGTTTCCACCAAACACTTTGGATCCAAAAGTAACCCTTCAGACATAATACCTAGACCCTTGGTCTGTTCAGCTTTTCCACCGCAAACGGTACTCTTTCATGTGGGCAGGGTTGTTGTCACTCACTGCTCCGTCCAGCACTCACTGTATTTCCTCATTACCAGTGACACAGATGGAAGTCTGCACCTCATTTATCATCCAAAGAACGGGTTTGCATGCAGACATTTTCTGAACAAAATAAAACAGGCTGCAGTGAGAGTCTCCCCTTGAGGAGATATTTAAAAAGAGCGGGTTTATGCATCTGGTCCATCTCAGGCAAGCTCAGGGGTTTGGTGTTGCCAGAGCCCACAGGGAACAACGCGCTGCAATGTAAATGCTTGAAGATCCACTCATTACTAAAAGAGTATACCATATAAAAACTAAAGTAATGGTCAGAGTTGTCAGTGAAATTCAAGGTGTGTTGATTGATTCATGTCGTCAAAACCAAAAACTGTCAAAACCAGCCACAACTTAACCCTTAGCAGATTAACCATCCGCTATTGACCAATCAACAGACTGCAGTGTTTTTAGCTCCACCTTTCAGTACCACAATTGTGTGCTACGTACCCTGATAGAGGGGTGACCAAAAATGGGGAAGGTAAGGAACGGTTCCCTCAGTATTAATATCCACAACAACAGTCGAAACAAAAGAAATTCACACCAAACTGAACTGAACTGTACTAGACTGCTTGGTGGAAATGGGGCTTTAGTCATCATGTCAAGAACAGAAAGAAAGAAGAACTGAAGGAATAGCCTAAACACTCACTTTGAAGATGTCACAGGAAAGAAGCCATGATGATACATTTTAGCAAAATGTTTCTATCCCCTCAGTTTATCTAAAGATGTGCTGAGTACTCTATGCAATATGGGTATTTCAGCTCTGCTGGCAGAAAAAAACTACATATTGTACCTGCCCTAGGGGGGATAGGGGGCCTGTTGCACCTGGGAGCAGGGGCACATTGTGTTATGATCCGTCTGTGCTTATATAGCACAAATCCATGCTCTCTCTCTCCTAGTTTAGAGCATGGATTTATAACGAGAACTGAATACAGCGTTGGGGCAGGCCCCATTCATTCCTTTCAAAGTTGCTAAGTGGCACATGAACCCCAAAAAACTTTTATTTCCAGATATACAATAATCTGAATCCTCCTCATCTGTGGGCCCATATAGTCAGCACACTTGCGTTTGCTTAAACCACACCTCCCAACCACCATCCTGAACCATCTCGGGCTCGTTCACATGACTGGCAGTAGGAAAATAACTCTGAATTTGGCTGTTAGTGAGTTTTACAACTTTTAGGACATAATGATTTAAATAAGGGCTATTTAATTGCTTCGGACTGGGAAGTCTTACCTCAAATAAATGTATCTACTGATTTATAGACATCTCTCTCAATGTAAGTCTATAGGAAAAAGGTTTTCTGGGCCCTGTGGTATGACATTACAGACCTGGAAGCTGTAATTCCACGCTTTGGCCGCTATGTCAAATTGGCTCCAAAGCCTGGCGTTGTTCCTGGGGGCTGGATCAGTAAATTTCTCAGGTCATGTAGCCAACCACCCACTGTTTTTATTTTTGTATTTTTTATTTATTTATTTATTTTTTTGCTTACAATAAAGACTCATTTTCAGAAGAGGGGGTTTTCATTATAAAACAGGCTTCATTTTAATAAAGCAACAAAAATACATTAACTTTTTTGTTTTTCATTAATATGACTAATTACTTATATAATTAATAATATTTTTGTTCAAAATAAAATGTGGTTATCATTGTTATATTTAGGATGAACATCATTTTTGCTACCCTTCATGCCCCCAACCCTTATTGGGAGCCCTGCTCACAGCCATGGTTCAATAAGGGAGTCGCAAGAAACCCAACTTCTACATTATATATATTCAATTCTAAAAAGATGAGTGTTAAAGATGTCTACACTGTAAAAAAGCCAGGGTCACAGAGCACAGCCATTTTCGTTGAAAAAGATTTAAGGGTGTACACACAAAAATCAGAAGTAGGTCTGTGATAAGTGGGCAAAAAAGGAGCTTAAGAGAGAAGTTCAAGTTCTGCCTTTGTCTGTTGACTGTGTTTGACTGTGACATCAGACTGTTTGAGAGGCTGTTGGACACTTCCCAAGCAATTTCTTTTAAACATACTGAGGCCTTAGAGGTCGTGAGCCTGCAACATTTTTATGCACTAATCACTATACCAGGTGATTCCATCCATCACTTCATCCTCTCTGCTTGATGCTAAATCTTCTTGGATCAGAAAGTCAGAGACTCGCAGGCCTTCATGGAAAACGCCTGTGAGGCCTGGACTCACCCAGCACTTTGCTCCTACTGTAGAGAGTTTTTAAAGAGTAAAGTAGATCTGTACTGTAATTGCTGACTGTATTTAAACCCCATCACAATGAGACCCAGTCTGCTCTGACACAGCTGAACACCATCCATTGTCTCAGCCCCCCCCCCCCCCTTTCCCAGTTCCCTTTTTAACTTTCCATCTTATTCAATATTAACCCTGACGATTTGGCATTCACACCAATTTGCCATTCACAACTCCGCTAATAACTCCGGCCTTTTATTGCATTAGCGAGTCACCGCTCTGCTGTGGAAGTCATAGCCTAGCTGTTCTCTCGCTAACGCGCTAGCCCCCTTTGATTTCCAGTTGCATATATCAACCTGCAATTACAGGACCTGGTCTGGAAACTGTCAAGCATGACTGCAGAGGTATTGGAGTTATTGCAATTACACTCAGGTAATTGAGCTGCCATGCGTGAAGATGTTAAACGCTGTGTCTGTAGTGGGAGTCCATGTCACCACTGTCTCATTCCATTTCACTCCTTTTCTCAGCAGAACACACTATGTGAAATGTTACTTTTTTCTCCAATAAACCAGTCAGAGATACTACACTGCATAACAGTGTGTGAGCTAATATTATTTCTGCAATGAGTCACTATTTGATACATTGTAATAATGCATTATGAAAAGCTACTTTGTTCCTTAATTAGCTATAACAGTAGGCAGTCCAATCAGCTCACAACTGTGAGATTAGTTTGTTTTCACAATAAACTGGACAGTCTGATATGACGTTTCAAAATGACTTCTTTGAAACCCTGATCTAAAGTTCTCAGCTAAAACCTTCACACTGACATAAGGTTAGACTTGATGCATTGGGAATGTCTCAGATTATGAATTTAAAAAGAAAATAACTATAACAGGCTAACAGACAGTGGATATTTCATTGTTTTAAATATATTTTAATTCAGGCAATGTGTTATTTAAAGAGTGATTTCTCCTTGCGTATTGCATTTACGCTGCAATCTCCATTCACCTGCCTCTCATTGTCTCTTACTGTGTAAGCTTCAGATGTCTATGGATGTACTGCATGTTTTATAATAACCAAGGCTATTTGAATGATGAAATATCTGACGTACATTGGTGGCATTTAAAGATTTGGGATGATTTTCATAGAAATTGTATTCACATAGAAAACCCATTGACAAAATGCTGTTATTAGAATTTTGAGGGTGTCAAAAATTGATCACTGATACCAACAGTAACTTAAGAAATCAGTGAAACCTTTGAGTTTTCGGTGTGACATAGAGTGACAACAACTATGGATCATAGTTTCTATAAGTGATACCAGGAACCAGCATCATAACTTAAAATAGCACAGATCAAAACTGATAATAACTTTTATCTCAGTGATCTTTAGTAACAGTCTTTCAGATGCAACAGTTCCTGTGTGTTTCAGCACCTGGTGATGTTTTTTAAATTTTTGTCCAAAGTCATAACTCTCTCCCATAACTACTGCAACACATTTACAACTGGAAAAGCATTACAGCAAATCTGTTGGAAAATTCTCATAATAAAAAAATAGCCCTTTCTGTTTGTTCTGCAGCATCGATACAATACCCAGAACACTGTCACTCCTCTCCATCCATTCGTGTAAAGATGTTTGTGGTCTCTTTAAAACCTGAACATACAGGCACTAATGAAATCCAGAAATCCAAATCATGTCAAGTTGTGTGAACTTTTGGCTATTCTTTGCTGGACCATGGGCTGTCCTAGGATCACTCTGTCTCCCCTGGATGCTTACCTCATTCCAGAAACAGTGGATCTGGATCTTCCTCCTCTAGTGGATTCAACCTTTTTACTTGACCCTCCCCTCCCCTGTGTGCTTGTTTCCTATCTCCTATTTGTGTGAATGGTGTACTGGAGCTTTTCCTCTTGTGTATATTGTGAACTATGTCCTCTTTCCAGGTCTTCATGGTGGAGGGGAGGTTGTGTGGCTCAGGCCTGTTTGGCGACACCTGAAGCTGCTACTGCAGTCGTCCTTATCTCAATCAAGGGTCTATGGCATACTTGCCAAGCCTCCCAGTTTTCCCAGGAGAGTCCTGTTTTTCATCGCCCTTTCACTGTCCTCCCGGTGTCACAACTTTTTCCTGTATTTCTTCCAGTTTATCACAAATGTACACACCACATTAATCCTTTTTGTGACAACCTGTTTGTGACACTGTACAGCATGTGTTAGCCTTATGACTGTAAAGTCTGCTGTTTCCGTCTGCACAGCAATACAACTACACTTGGTATGCACACAGAGCTGCTCCCACCTCATCCTCCTTTCACACTGCACAAAAAAACTGGCTAATACCTGCTAACATCTAGCTATTTAATGAAATAGAAAGGGTTAAAATCAGCATTCACACACACAGTAGTCAAGGGTATTTATCAACTCTAGCTCCAATCAGCACAGATGGAAACACAACAACTGGGTAAAATTTTAGCCCCCTTATCGGCAAGGTGCAATGATGTGCCACCACAAAATACCTTCCATGTCCATCCAAACAGTAGGCTACTTAAACACCATTCCAGATGAAAGGGGATTTATGGTTGTGCGTAAACCCTATGCACGGAGCCTGTGCACGTTGTTTACTTCTGCGGTGGTGTTTGTGTTACTCTGCAGTTACACCTCCAAACACTAGTTGGCGGCAGAGGTTAATTTGAAGTGCTGTAAAGTTTAGTTGATTCTAAACACACATTAAATATGGCTTAATAGAGAACAAATCAGCTTCACTACAACTTGCAGCACTCACAGACAAACACTTGTGTTCATCCAGACACATTTTCCCCACAAATACAACATGCTAACGTTATTAGCACAAGTCTATGGCATTTTACATTGTATAGCTTAGCCTAGCAGCCAGCGATCTTTCCCTCTTCTCATATAAAGCCAGGGACAACAGCAATATTTAACAAAGGTAACACACAGTTTGGCTCCATTACAACTCACAAAATTCACCGACAAAACAACTGTCCTGTACTAAACACGTTTTATAAACAAATACAACATGCTAACGTTATTAGCACAAGCCTATGGCATTTTACATTGTATTGATTAGCCTAGCGGCCGGCGATCTTTACCTTTTCTCATATGAAGCCAGGATAAATCCCTAAGTATAAATCCCTGAACGATGAATTACACACAAGACTTAAAATGCTATTTTAGTGGAGGCTTTACTGTCTTCACAATTTATTGTTTCTTATCTGTGAATTAAAAGTAAATACAAGCTCCGCTTCCACTGAGGGAAACGGTGTCAGTATACAGCGACAGACAGGAGGTCTCCATCACTGCGACGTGCAGTTACAATTCTGGGGAGGTGCACGTTAGGCTACGGCATAGGCTATGGCGTAGGCTCCAAATCAACGTGGAGCCTATGTTGTAACCTATGTGTCAATTCAACGCAGAACTATAAATTACGTGTTAGTCTGCACTGAGTTTGAATGAGAGACTAAAGAGGTAAGAGATTCATAAGAAGAAGTAACCACTGCAACATTTTCACAGGCCTCCATGCTCCTCTCTTTTGTTTACGAACCTGTTTTCCAGACAGTCCATGACGTTGGACATGACTCACTAAAGAAAAAAAAAAAAACACCCACGCACATAAAGGTGTAGGTACTCCTCTGCTGCAGAGCCTTGTACATAGCTTTGGTCTTCTGGCAAAAGGAAAGGAGTCCATTGTCTATTTTTAATGGGTTTTAATTTTGGTAGTAAAGGGGCACAGGAGACAGAGCGAGAGATTGTATCGAGAGAAAGATTACTCAAGCAAATTTCAGACATACCGGGAAGACGAATTCTGGAAAGGGACATGCACGTTGTAAAAACTGCTGCCTGGAGTTTTCTGTTGAGCGTGGGAGTTGCGCGGTGTGCTGAAATCAACTAATGAATGAGTGTACAAATGATGTACATTGATTAGTTTATACCAGAGTTTCATCGTTTTTTTTTTCTTCTAAAAATTAAAAGTAAAATTAAAAGTACAAAAAACCCTGTTGCATTTTTTTGTAAGAGGAGGACCCCCAGACCCCCTGGTTACATTTCAAAATCCTCCCTATTTTGAGGTCTAAAGGTTGGCAGCAGGGTGTAAATATGGACAGTACAGGCAGCGTGGTTGCACTGAGGCCAGTGGAATGAGGTGGGGGGCCTTGTGAATGATTCAGATTGCTGCCATGGAACTACGCCAGTGTTTAACAAAAAAAAAAAAAAAAAAAAATCATTAAATTGAAAATGGTGCCATTTGCCAAAGGCTATATGCCCTCAAAAATGCAAACCCATCTCTGTTATGATTGTCTTTTTTTTTCCTTGGGTAAAATAGTCAGTAGCAATCTAGAACAAATTTAACTACTTATTCCACGTACAGTAAACTATACAAACTCTGAATAAATGATATGTTTATATATGTGTATGTATGTATATGTATACATGCACTTAAAGCAACACCTACCTTTCTGGAAATTTTACACTTTTCTTTGTTTAGGTTAAAATGCTATTAATAAGCTGATGGCACACTAAAATGTAAGTGAATTCCACCAGAGAAAATAAAAACTAATAATTGTACCATTCTCATATGGTTCTAAGAAAACTCCGACTAATCATTGCATTCGGACCGAATGCAACGTGGAGGCCACCGACTGACGTAACTGCTCGCGTAACATCTCCCCCTTAGTAAAAACAGTATAGGGATAGCCCTGTAACCAGTAACTAGCGTGCACTAGGGCCAATCACAATAGTGTGCACTGGGGCTCAACGTTACTACCTTACACCACTGGCTGGCAAGTCAAATCTGAGGATATTAGGTGTCACATGCTGTACAAATCATAAACCCCATTAGACAATTTTGAAATGTGTGACTTGACCTTTTTAATTCTATAAAACTGTTCTAGGACATGTATAGCACCACCCCCATGTTTAAAGACAGCTCTAACTTTGAATTAATACTACTAATAAATAAAAAACATATAGTGACTGCCATGTCTGTAAATGAAGGGTTTGAAACACAAGCTAAAACAACAAAGAGTTGAAAGGGTTCAACAGTAGGTGGACAGGGTTAATAAGTGGTAATCTGTTAAAAGCATTAACACAAATTTAGCAGAATCCCACATCTATTTTGGGCGTCCTCACATGAACCTCCAACTTGCACCGTTCCACATCCTCTCACTTGAGCCACAGTGTGAGAGAAGAAGTTGCTTAGCTCAGTACTTTCCCTGTGAGGCTATCACTGCTGTAGAGCTCTGCTATCAGCTGGCTTGTGTCGACTTCTATCTCTCCACTTCTCTCCCTTTCTCACACCCTCTCTGTCTCACTCTCCTGATCACTCCCTGCATGAACCCAGCTTTAGCTCGTGAATGCATCGTTTTTTTTTCTATCTCTCTCTCTCTCTCTCTGTCTCTCTCTCTCTATCCCTCTCTCTTTCCTCGTCTCTGTCCTCCTATGTGTGCCTCTGTCGTTCAGTCTCTCTATATACACTGACCCTGTCCTCATTACCGTCACAACACTGCAGCAGCTGGTTGCCTGAGTCACAGCCGCCATTGTCGATTCCTCACTCGTCCCACTCTCACCCACTTAACGAAGTGAGGTGGAGAAAGAGAGAGATAGATAGAGAGGAAACAGGTGGAGGGAAGAGGGCAGGAGAAAAAAGAGGAAAGGTGAGAGATTGGTAAGAAGGCAAAAGAAGAAAGTGAAAGTCACAGAAAATGCTCTCTTCAAAGGTGTTTAATTATGGTGCTGGATTTATATCAAAACATTTTGTCTTTAACATCTTCATATGAATACATTTTTTTGGTAACTGCTGTCATGTCTCGTCTTTTTTTGAAACATCAATTGCCATCCTCTTCATAACCAGAAGAAGACCTGAGTTAGCATGAGATGTGATCATGACTGCGACAAAGAAAAGAGCGCCACCTACTGAATCTCCAACTTCGTCAACAGAGTATCTAAGGAAACAGATGTAGCACCTACACTCTGATTGATGGGTGAGCTTGAGCAAGTGAAGCGCTAAAGCAGGACAGCAGTGAATGCCTCACCAGCCATGATAAAGAAAATCTTCCAAATGTTACAGGAAACTGACAATCTAGGTTCCAATCATCTGAATTCTGATGGTCTGGCACATTCCCACCTTACCATGTTGTTCTTTACATCCCCTACAATATCTAATAGGTATACTGTGCTCGTCACTGTCACACCTTGCTGCAGCATTGCAAACATACCAGTACAGTATAGTGTTTACTTAAGCTCTTGAGGAGCTTTGTCATCTACGGGAAAATTATTCCCTATTACGTCATGGTGATGTCATCAGGGTAATTTCAGTTTGGGCCTGGAGACTACAGTTTTGCAGCGAAGGGGTGGGGTTTGAGAGGTGGGGAAGCTCACCAGACAGGGAGGGTCCTTTAAAAAAATGCATCTCATTGCATATGTGTGGGAATCAGTGGTTTTTAAAGCATGGCCAGTACTGAGGACTGAAAATTCGTGTTACTACTTATAGATACAAGAACAGGAGATATAAGCGCCTTGATACACCAGGCTGACTGATGGCCGTCGGTCAATGTTGGGTTGTTGCTGAGCGTCAGTCGCCCTAGTTTTTGCGATGTGTCCCACTCTGTTGGCACCAGTTGGCCCTTGTTGGCTGTTTAAGTGTGTTGAATTGACATTGGAAATCCTCCTGATTGGCAGAGCAGCTCAGGGCGAAAAAAAGAGAAACAGAAGTGAGTAAAGCTAACAAATGCATAAAACCAAGAGGGCGTGGGATTGAAACAAACTTGTTATATTAGGTAAGATTATTTTTTTAGCCACTGAGCTCTTTAACAGAAATGGTTTGTAAGTGTTTGCCAGCACATGATAATTAAATAATTTGTTGTTAAGATCCACTTGTAACTAAAAGCGTATGTCATCCAAAAGAGACAATAAAAACTAATCGAATGGTCAAGGTTGTCATATTGAAATTTAAGGTATGTCAATGGATTCATGTCGTCAACTAATGCATTGAGTATCATTACAAGTAAACGCTTCACCTTAAAAGCTGACGGCAGTTCGCTGCGAAAGGCAGCAAAACATCCATTCATTTTAAAGTTATACTTTACTAATATATGTACAGCTTGCCACGGTATGAACAGTGGTTACATAAAAGCTTCAAAACCAGCCACAACTCAGCACTGAGCAAGAACGACTGTCCTCTATTGACCATTCAACCAACTGCAGAGTTTTTAGCTCTTCCTTTTATTACGGGATCTGTGTACTAAAAATGGGAACAGTAAGGAACGGTTCCAGTGGTACCATCCATAACTTTTCACAGTGGAAACAGAAAAAATGCATACCCAACTGAACCATACCTGCGACCTATGGCTGCTTGGTGGAAACAGCTCAAGTGTTTATCAGAGGTTCTTAGTAGTCGCAACAATATCTCAGCAGAGATGTGACTGGGTCACATATGGCAGATACAGGGTCAGTTTTATCTAATAAATTAGTGACATGTATGATCAGTTGATGTCAAAACAGCTCCACAAGATGTCTGTTTTTGGAAAAACCCTTTAAACTATGACATGTCAAAAATGATTGTACATGTAGGGCTTTTGATCATACTGATAATACAAATGCAATAATTACTGGCAATGCTGCCTTGGTGCCATGGAGGACCTCTTTATCAGGCTTCCTTATGGCACCAAAGCCAGATCCAAAGCTTACAGAGCCGTTTTGGTCAGGTAGAATCACCTTTATTAAGAGTGTAGGCTTGAGGCGAGCAGAAGAACAATGTAGATAGAGAAAGATAGAGAGAGAACAGAGGAGATAAACTAGGTAAGGCTGCAGCGAAGGAGGGCGAGATAGTGACTGTGTGTTCTTGTGTGTGTGTGTGTGTGTGTGTGTGTGTGTGTGTGTGTGTGTGTCAGTGAGAGAGAGAGTGGGGGAGATGGAGGGAAGGCGGGGGGTAGCGGGTCGAGCTTAGCCAATCCTGTGCGTGGCACTCTCATCTGAATTAAGCTGTGCAAAACAGGCCCCAGGGCTTGGTTGCTAAGCAGTGAGATGGGCTTGCCGATTTCCACAGAGACCTCAGTGGCGAGAGCCTCTCTGATGGCCTGAACCAGACACCCCATAATAATGAGCAGCGCCACTGCAACAATAGAGACCCCAAATAACGGGGTGCACACTGCTCGTTTGCTGTAACGAGGGGAATTATGCATGTTACGCAGGATAATTCCATTGTACTGCTTTACCCCATGTTGGGATACTGACAGTGACCTCCCAAATATGCCATATGGAGCGTGTTATCTCAGTCTTTAGGCTCTTTATTTTTTAGCCAAAGAAATATCCAGTGAAATGTTTCTTTATGTCAGAGCTGGGTAATCTACTCAGCAAGGGATACCAAGTTCAGTTCCTCTTCCTCTTTGTTTGCCTCTCTAGCTGAGGGGGGCGCATTTCTAGCTATTTTGTAATTTGTAGCCATAGAGACATGTTGGTAAACTTGGTAACCGTGGCAGCAGGGATTCTATTTGTTTCCCTGAGAGCTCTTGAGGTCCGCTCGTAAGGGCATTTTCCTGAGGTCTTGGTGTTTTTTTTTTCCCTTCTTCTTCTTCTTCTTCTTCTTCTTCTTCTTCTTCTTTTGAGGGGGGTACTGCTGGCGGAGGAATTGCGGGTGACCTTTTGGATTTTAGAGAGTGGAGAAAGCTAAACAAGCCAAAGTCTGTTAGTCTGTCAACAAACACTTAAAGGTCTCAGGAGAAGTTGGGAGCCTCCGGGGGCCAGGGAATGCTATTCATCTGGAGTGTAGGCAAGCACGGCCAAGGATGCTTCAACAGGGCACGTAAACAAGGACAAATGCCTAGCCATTCTCGTAATAATCTGGTACCAATATGCAGACGCTGGCTGGGGCACTGTATGGGACTGCATGTTAAAGGTTAAGTGAAACATATGAATAATTATGTGCTGTCTCACTGATTCCCTTGTTTGGAGGTCCAGAAACATTCGCAAATGTTAGCGTGGCATTGTAGATGTAGATGCATTTGTAGATGCAACAGCAAAGTCATACACTATCCTTTTATGTGTGTGTGTGTGTGTGTGTGTGTGTGTGTGTGTGTGTGTGTGTGTGTGTGTGTGCGCATGCATGCGTGAGAGATGGGATGACTGACAGGGTTGCTGTGACATTTTTGGTGTGATTATAATAGTTTTTTTTTTCTTTTTTCATCTGATTAATATAGATTTGGACATTGCTGCCTGGAGGCAAACTAAAATGTCATAACTGAATCATAACTGGTATTTTTGCATTACTACAATTCACATTTTGTTTCCTTTTTCTTGGAGGATTCTTCGTTTATATAGGTTTATGTTGCACTGAAGATTACAGATTTTCATGTTAATTTTTCCTGATCTCTCCTCTCTTTCTTTATAGATGCTCCCTTCTTTTTCAGTGTTGCTTCCATGGATTCATTCATGTATTCAGTGGCTTACTGGTGATGCATTAGGAGGCACTTTCCCTGGCCTCTCATGATGCCTCTCATGTTGTAAGCAGCTGCTTTTATACCTTTAAACATGATCATTAGCATAATACTGCATGTTAAAGCCTCTTGAGAGCAAAGTTCATGCTTTTAAAGTAAAAGTTAGTTGACCTTCACCTGCACCTCTCGCCACCTCTCCAAACAGGAGCATGATCTGGCAAATACAGTGCACTAACTTTGTTACTATTTACAGTCTGCCTTTACAGATATGTTAATTAACAAAATAAAAAAAAATTAAAAAAAAAAAAGCAGAAATGGAAGAAAAGCACATTTTAAATGACAGTGTTAGCGGTGGCCCGATGTGGCCAGGCAATTAGCTGCTGCCAGGGAAGGCGACTGTGGCGATTTTTCTTGCTTAACTCATTAGAGGGGTCTCCGGCAGTGTGCTCACTCATGTCAGGCCCGCATAATTACTTTAAAACAAGGGGGAAAAAAATCAAAGTAGCCACTGTCTGGCATTGTTCGCTGCCCCCTCATCTTGGAATTTAATTAGGCGTTCATTTTAATAAAAGCCCATTTGGGATGAAACGCGGCGTTAATAGTATTCTGGTCCCCTAAAGGCTGTCATGTCTTCATCTGTGGCTTAGATGGACACTGACAGGTGACATCATGGCTTTTTATAAGCAGATATCAAAGTGCTTTGATAAGGTGGAGGAACAATAATGTACAAATTTAAATGGAGCTAAAATTCACCAGGCATAAAATATTGAAACCACGTTTAATCATTGTGTGACTGAAGTGGATTTAATAGGTGGAATGATGAGGTTGTAGCTTTGTAGCTTTCACTGTGTATTTCTGGCCCTAGTGGTTTATATAATATGCACATCAGGATGGGCAGGACACGAAAAATACCCACAGAATCTGGATTTTATTGTACAGCATAATTTTTCTTTTGGTGAATGCTATTTGCACCCAGGTGTCTGTTGCCAACAATACTATTTACACCTGTGGTGAAATAGACAAAGTGGATATTGTGCATCTCGGCATTCCTACATTTCCTTGTAACATCAAAATATGACATTATCTATTCAGCTTTTTGGCTAAACTTTATGTACACAGTGTGCATTCAGCAGCTTTTTACCAGTGGCGGTCCTAACACATTAGGTGCCCTAGAAAATGAACTTGTTCAGAAGAATAAACAATACAATAATACATGACAATGTAAAATGATAATAAAATCTACAAATTAACTTTCTAATTAAACTAGGGATACACTGATTTTGAAATTCCGAGCCTATACTAAAACCAATGTTCAAATTCAATAATACACATTTATGTAACAACCTTTAACATAACCTTCTTTCACATGAAAAACATATTTTAATAAAATAATCAAAAGACCTTTTTACCATATATGATACATCATAAAGCTAATTTACCTTTGCCCAATACTATTTTTTACTGAATAGAGCTTGAATGCCTCACAATGTAAATCAATGTTTTTTCATTTTATTTCTCTCCACATACATTCTGTTCAGAAATTTAGTAGGCTTTGCTATGTAGTTATGTTGTTGTGGCCTTATGTAATATTTTCAAAATAGTAGTAACAGTTTTAGTAAAAAAATAGTTAAAGATAAACATTTTGATTTTTCTTTCGCCCCCATTTGTGGCGCCCCCTATGGATGATGGCACTCTTAGCACTCACAAATACTGCCTATGCCGCGGGCCGGCACTACTTTATACATCCTAATAGCTATAAATAATAAGTTAACTAGCACTAAAAATAATAAGCCCATGTTGACTCACAGGACCAGCCCACTCTCACTAAAAAATGACTACATAAGGCAAATGTACAAGCAGCTTGTTATGACTCATACTTACATTTGTTGTAAAACGGTGCCCTCTAGTACCACAGTAATTGTTACAGAAGCAGAGGAGGAAGTGACGTGACTAAGCATAAAAAGCACCAAAGTCTGTGGAACTCCTGGAAGCCCTGTGATGGATGGGTCTCACAAATGGAGGACTTTCAATGAGGAGACAGGTGTTTGTGTCCCAAAGTCGGTGTTGACTTCTACTAGTATGTATAGCACACTACGGAAGGGAAATCTGTTACAGAATATATATATATATATATATATATATATATATATATATGTGTGTGTGTGTAACTGTATGTTTGTGAGCAAAGTAGTGATTTAATGTCAAACCATGCCGTTTTTTCTAAACCTAACCAGTTTTGGAGCAGAACTGTGACCGTTCCTTAACGTGGAGGACGTGTTTAAAACAGAAGTTGCTAGACAGTAATGTATATTATTTTGGGGCTGTTTAAACAATTTGGTTTGAAGGTCAGTGGAACCACCTCATTCTGTTTTTTAGGTATGAGGGAGCATTGCACAGGACTCAAACCTCAGTCTCTTGTGTGGAGGTCACGTGCTTGACCCATTCACACAACACATTTTACCTCCTCTGAGGACCGGATCACTTGAGTTTCTGGCAAGTCATTTGTGAGTTTTTTCATGTAAATTTACCAAATTAATCTCAGAGAATATCTAAGATTGGCTAGTACTAGCACTAACCATAACCTCTTTCCCCTAAATCAAACCACCTCTAGCCTCGACCCATCAATGTGATGAGTTCTAGTCAGTCAGAGCATGCAGAGGGATCTATATAATAACATGTTGTAGGGGTGAGTGTAAATAGCTGAATAGCTGCAGTGTGACTATTCTCACCCTGGTGCAAGTAGACACTCATTTTTTATTTATATATTTATTTTTTAGTACAATTTCTTAATGTCGGACAGGGGAGTAATATATTTTCTGGTCTGACTGAAGTGTAATTTTTCAACATTTTGCTGCAGGACATATACAGTATACAGTGATCTCAGAATTGGGTCTTTAGTGGGTCATTAGTCCCTGACGCTGTGTGTTTGTGTGCTTTAGGAGGTCCAGCATTGTGACACGCCTTCCTCTTAATGCTATTCCTCTGTCCTCACACAGGTCCTTGCGTCAACAAAACCCCAGCCACACGGGTCTCACCAGCCAATCAGGCCCTTTTATTCACTGCCTTGGAATCTCTTATCTAATTGGTCACTGGTGAGTTGCCCTCTTCCCAGGAATGCTGATGACCGTGGGATGGTCCGATTCCTGTGAACCTTTGCTGATCCGTGTGGAATTCCAAACAACTTCCATCTTAACTTCTCCACCTAATACACAGATAATAAATACACATTAGAGGTGTGGACCAGGAGATGCTGACCTCCATGATGACCTGTAGCCTTTTGTTTTCCTGACTGCTGCAGCCAGGTAAACAAGGAGTGGAAGTTTAATTGCTGGGGTGGAAAGCAGGTATGGGGGTTGTTTGAGAGTTTCCTCTGTTGATGGATTTTTGCTTTCTCTTTGCTGGAGAAAATTCTTAGAAAATGTACAAAACCTGTTTATTCACAACATCAGATTCAATTGTCACACAAATAACAATTCACCAAGCAATTGCATATTTGTTCGGGACAGAGCCAAAAAATGCCGCTAATCATTGATTTGGTGGTGTTCAGGTCAAACAACATCTAGACATCCACGATATAATTGAGTTGAATTGAGTTGTGTACTTACCTTATCCCAAATGTTTCCAACAATGTGCAAACCCTGAGAAATCTGAAAGTTTAATCAAGTACACAATCTGTGTCATTTGGTCGCTGTGCCTGTCAGTGGTGTCACTTCTCCTTTGCGCAAGCGTGAAGGTTGTCTGCCAGAAGCTCTCATAAATTAACTTTTTATTCAATTTTAAGCCACATATTTGCAATACACTTTTAAAAATCTTGATCGTTTATTTAACAGGACGAAGGAGTCTAGTAATAGATCGTCTGGATCCTAAAGTTGAGCAAATGTTAGCAGCAGCTCGGCTCCAGCCCCTGCCATGTTGAACAGTGTAGGAGAAACACTGAATTTTAATGTGAAACAGCTTTATTCAATCATTTTAATGGTTAAAATCACCTCATCTGTGTGTTTTGGAGAGGCGGACACCTCTGCGGATAATTCGGCTCCTGGTAAAATATCCTGAACATCTGGATCTCAAATTATCAGAGAATAAAGCTGAGCACACTTTAGCAGGAGCTGGGCTAGCAGCCCCTCCGCAATGAGCCAAATAGCATCTGAGAAACACTAATTTTTAGCATGACGCTGCTTTATTCAGTGTTTTTACTGATTTAAATCAGTGGGTCCTTTTGCTTTAGAAATGAGGAGACCTCTTCAAACAATTCGGCTCCCTTTAAGGCCTCCTGAACATCTGGTTTTTAAGTTAGCTGCAATAACAGCATTGCTTGGTGTTTTCTTATTGTTTTGACTGAGAGATATCTAATAGCAGATAATTACATTGTTTTGTTTTTTTGTTTTGTTTTTTTTAAACGGGACTAAATTGGGTTAAAGCTGCAGTTACAAATATTATATTGTTAATATATTATAATTATATTAACAATGGGTTAAATGTGTAGTGTTAATGTCTCACCGTTCTGAACCTTTCCCCCATTAGCAGCAGGCAGCTATTTTCAGTACAACTTAAACCCACTGTACAATACCTGTCCAGCACCAAACAGCAGACAGACACAGTTAATGGTGAACATAGTGGAGCATTTAGCAGCAAAAGAAACAGTAATTTTCTGAAAAGTCAGTGGAGGCCAAATCAGAATGTATAAAAGAGGCAATTCTAAACTTGTTTGGTGGCCAAAAAACAACTTTAAATTGGTTTAAACTTTAAACGTTAATGTTGCTGTGTGTCTACTGGACGCATCAATTGGCAACTGTTTGCTGGCCTTATCTTTGGTCCTAGTAACCTCGCAAGGGTCTGCACCAGCACACAACCACATTCATTCCCTACTCTCCATTCAGAGTATGTGTGTGTTTGTGAGAATAAAGGCACACACACAAAGCCACGCACACACACACAGAGAATACAAAGAGGGGGACATTCAATGAAAGCACCTTTGGTCAATTCTGCAATGATAAAGAAGAGTAAAGGCCAGTGCATACACATGGCCTTGCAATATTACAGGACATGACTGTGAACATTTATTCTAGATGAATCATTTAATGTCACAGTTCAGTATTTGCAAAAAAAAAAATAAAACATTTGATTTGTTACCATGATTTGTCATTTCTGGCTGTGGTGCATTGTTTATATGTGTAATGGACTTGAAAGAGTGATTTAAAATGCAGACAGATAAAATGAGATTTAAGGTGATCCAAAATAAACAGCAGCTAGACTCACTGATGTAATGATTTACTGATGTGTTGAGCTGCTGCTGGCCTTTCAATAAAAACAGGAAATCAGTCCTCTCTGTCTTTAAAGATCCTGTTAAATGGGCACTTGAACTTTAAGAAAACTGTTGCTTCATGGGAAACACAACATCTTAAGATTACCTCATGCTGTAGTAATGAGTGCAACTAAAAAGTTTAACCAATAAAATCTCACGTAATATTAAACAAGCCCTCCTTTTTGTCTGTTCTATCAAATCAAACTCTCTTTCTCCTCTTCTAACAGCTAATAATAACACTTAGACTGTGCCATCCAACAGGATAACCCATGACTGAATAAAGTCATTCAGTGCAAATGCAGGAAGTAATGTGTCCTATATGTGCAGTACGCATAGTGTAAAGGTGTGGAAGCTGGGGTGGTGGATAGGCATTAAATTTTACTTTCATGCAAGAGACTGGAGTTTGCAACCCAAGTGCAAGAAAAAAATGTTGGCATTGTATGTTTCTGCAAACCATGGATATGTTACATCTGCACGTTATTAACTGGTGCGTTAAAATGTTACATTTCAGCAATGCTGTAGTTAAACCACTTGGGTATGGTTGGGTAAAGATGATGTTTTTGCATAAATTACTCATATCGGGGGGCGCAGTACCTGGAAATGCAGCAATGTGTCAGCAAAGAACAACTGCTCTTTGTGACAAGATCAGATCGCTAAGAAATTCCACACATCTGGTGCCTAAAAAGCAGCTGGAAAACAGCGAAGAGTTCTTAAAAATCACCTGGTTTGGTGTCTAAAAAACAGAAAGGTGCTGAAACTTAATCAGTTTTGTTGTTTGTTGGTCTGGAACAGTGGTCTGCAGTGATCTGCCACTTGGCAGGCCAAGGTAATGCCGTCCACTGCCCCTTCCACCTCCTGATGACAAAGTCAAAGTCAGCTTGCACATTATGCCGCTTTAGAAATGTTAGTATGAAACATGCAAATGTAAGCTATCGGTGGTTTTCAGAAATATACAAGGCCAACATTTCCCTCTGGTGAATGAGCTGGGAGTTTGTGACCTATCACACATGTACAGTTAAAACTTGTGTTTTTAATAGCCAAACCTTAACCAAGTATTTTTGTTGCATAACCCTGACTATATGTTAGCTGTATTATATTTATAAACACATTTTTTCCCTTAACTCACAGTAGATGCCATACACAGACACTGCAGAAAGTGAAGAAGCAAGCAATGGACAAAAAATGCCCAATATCAATGTTCTTGCCCGGCATTTGGGGTTGCAAAAATGACATCTGTAGAAAGTCAAATATAAGGCACAAAATGTGTCCAAATTTAGCATGAAGTAAATGCACAGTTAAATCAGTTATGCAAATACCCAGATTCAGTCCCTAGCAGTGCTGTTTCCTGCTTTGTGGGAAGCCAGTGAGGGATCATGTTTTTATCACTACACCGTCACTGTCGTCTTTCTACACCCTCACTAGAAAGGACACCAGTGCAGGGAGAATTGGCCACTGCAACCCAGAAAAAGGGGGAAGTAAATTTAGATGATAATTCATTTAATTTGGATAATTAAATTATCACTTTTCCCCCTTTTTTTGGAGGCACAAATAGACAGGACATAGACACTTGCAAGTAAGGACACCTGTACAGAGTACTGTCTTGAAACTTTGTGTAATCTAAAGCCCCGAGGGTTATGATGAAGATGATGCACTTGACGAAATTGTTATATCGTGTTTAGGAGGCCCTCTACCCGAGTAGGGTATAAAATGTTAAGTAACTGAATCAGATCCCACACATGTACTTTATTTTTTTATTGTCACCCTGGTATATGATGGAAAGTTTCATCACAATATAAGGAGATGAGTGTGCATAAGCAAATTTTTTTTTTTTTTCACGGAAATCCTCTCAGAATTAGTGACAGCGGAAGAAAGAGGGAAGGCTGAGAGGGAAGGGGAGTGCAGGGAGGCTGAGGAGGAGTGAAAAGCTAATTAAAAAGATAAGTGACCAGCAGTCGCGGCCTGTCAGGGTGCAGAGCCACCGCTGAAGTTAACCCGCTTTGTGCTGGATGGCAGCGGCTGACAGGCTCGACCGAGGCTTTGTATGGCCTCACCTGTGATGGAGGCGCTCTCTGTTCGCAGGTGAAGGGCTACACAGGCTGGGGTGGCACTTAAACACACTAATAGAAGGACACACACACACACACACACACACTCTCTCTCTCTTCTTCGCCTTCCTCTTTCACACTGTCTCGGTACATCTCTCCCTCCTCTCTCTGTTTCTTCCTCCTTCTCTTCCCAGCCTCTTGTGACAGATCCAGGCGGTGGGTGGTGGTGCTGGCACATTGTTTCCTCCTCTCTCTCTCTCTCTCTCTATCGCCTCTCTCTTTCTCCCTCTTCCTAACACACGCACACAGATCTACACCCACACATGGGGTTATAATTAATACTTCTCCCGTATCCATATTTCATACTGTTTGCTTAGAAAAAGCCAGGGCTGGGGAGGGTTGAGAGAGAGGGAGGGATGCTAAAAAAGATCTCTAAGATTAATTAACGGTGGAAGAGGGGAAGGAAAGGGATGTGTCCCGGGAAAGCAGCAAGCTCTGCACAATGCGGCACACTTCATTTGAATAACGGAGCGGTGTGTTTTTCTTCTATGTGTGTGTATGTGTGTGTCACCGCGACACCACTCTACCTGAAATGAAGGATAACTAGCCCACTGGATTAGAAAACGCACCATCTATCCTCCGCGTCCCCCCCTTCTCCCCATTATTTGTATTCAAGGTTTTTTGAAATGACATTGCAATCTGATGATGCACCAGCCCATTATATTGTCTAGCAGGACAAATACCCCAGCGTTTTTCTGTGTAGAACTAACACAATTTTTCCATGTCAGGGTGTGTGTGTGTGTGTGTATGTGTGCGAGGGGGGTGCATGGCGGTAATATTCCGGCGGTCCGGGGTGGAGGCGAGGCCCCGGGAATGCTGTCATTAATCCTGGAGGAGGGCCGTCGCGCACTCGGATTATTAGAGAAATAAATTTGCATGCTGCATATGAGCCAGGTGAAAAGCACTGAAGGCGCAAATTATATTTCCCTGACAGGCTGAGCGGGAGAACGGAGGCTGCCACCGTATCGTTCCAACACACACACACACGCTCATATGCATTGACATTCCTGCTGCTATACATAGTCACTCAGGGAAGCTGTACATATGCACAGATACAGGACACACTCAGGGATTATACATGTACGTAAAAAAGAATCTGTTGGGATGCACTGTGTAACTATCTCTGTTTCCTATTCAGAGGGGAATGCACACACACATTCACAAACACATAGTGTGTGCGTAGACAAACCCCTTAGGAAAGAACGCCAAGTGTGGATATACTGTACATTCTCATTCCTTTCATGTGTGTAAACCTCCTTGCTTTCGTGTGTGTGTGTGTGTGTGTGTGTGTGTTCCGTGGGGTCCTCTGGCTCTGGGCTGTCCTCTCACCCCGCCTGTAATGGTCCATGCAGGCCCAGCCTAATGGGGTGGACACTGGTGTCAACTTCATTACTTTACATCTCCCGCCAAGATGAAAAGTCTCTCCCCGCTCGCACTCTGACCACGCTTCGTTAGCTTTCTCACCCCATTTTTGCCTTTCTCTAACCTCAAAAGGAAATGTAAAACATTTCCGGAAATGTATTGATGAAATAGTTTTGTTTAAGGGGAGAAGGGAGATGGTGCGGGGTGGAGAGTTGTAATCACTGCAAATGAGGCTACTTGGTGTGCGGATGGGCCTGGCTGTTAGAGGAGTCACCGCTCTAGACTGTGTTTATTCATACGCTGTTTCAGAATGAGTCACTGGCGGCGTTTTAGCCTGGCACTGCTTTTATTGTCTTGAAAATGTTGCTCTCGCAGTTCATGTGCTGCTGTTACAAGGATTTGATCAAAGTAGAAATGTGTGAAATAAAATAAAACTCATTTATGAAAAAACAAACAGACTGACATGACTACATGGGCCCAGGTTTAAAAACCAGTGCCTGCCTGACACCTTTAAAACTCACATTACCCACAAATAAATCAGTTCCAGCAGATCTGACCATAAAGACCCACAACCCAACCTGTTATCAACTACACTGGCTGGACATTTACACAGTTTGAGGTGTTTCATTTCTTAGTTGTGCTCAACTGACATTTACATAAATCCTAACTAGGCTGAATGGATGTTTGATTGCACAAAGATTGAAAAAAAGCGGAGCTTCTTGCAGTTCAGCAAGCTAATTTTACGGTCCCTATACAGACCTTCTCCAGAGCTCTCATAATAATTTAAGACATAATGAATACCTTGAATACACAAGGACATTTTTAGAAGATATTGAGCTCCTTTCCAAGGCACCTACGTAAGAAATGAATGTGACTATTCCTAACCTATCATCGCACAGGAAAATTTAGGCACAAATGTAATGGTGTGACTGTACACTAATACCCCTTTTCAACCTAAATTAGTTCAACCATGCATTTTCTTTTCTTTTTACATAGGGAATTCCACTAAAAATTGGCACTGTACTCCTTTCCCATTGCTAGTAGACCAGAGCTGTTTACACTGCTGTGCATTAAATGAGCACAAGTGTGCCGCTTTGTTTTTTTTTTTTTTCTTTTAATTTACTGGTGTCTCACTTGTGCCAGAAAACAGGGTTAGTAAACAGCAGAAAGCAGTATGGAGGCCAGTGAAAATATTATTTATTATATATTATTTTAATTAGCTTGATTGTCTGGATGTCATGTTTCCATAGCTGCAGATCAGAGCTGATCGAAGTGAGCTGTTAAATACCCATGACCATTGCAGAGTCATTTGTGGATGCCAATTGTAATCTTTCCTATTACATACAAAAGCCAGATGTTGGTGTTAGTGAGTGTTTTAGTCCAGTGTCAAAGGGGCTTAACTACAAGGGCCTCCATATGCATTAAACTAGGCTGTGTGACTTCAAAAATTAGCGCCAATTAAAGGCGTCTGTTGTGTTGCCTCAGTCACCTGTGTCAGCCAAAAAGTTCCACATAGAAGCACCATAAAGATGACAATCAACGACCAACCAGTGTGCACGCTCTGCCCCTGCAACAGAGGAGATAACTTTCCATACAGTACCAGCAGATGGTAGCAGTCTGTAGTCATCATTTAAAAAGGAAAACCAGAAGACCATCTTGTTGACACTAGTTAGCAAATTAGCACATTGACAACACAATGTTGAAAGATCACAGCATTACTGTGTGCCAATGAGCAATAACAGAAACCATCATCTAATGTTTCTGCTAAAGAGCTCAATGGACGAAGGAAAATAATCATACCTTTTGTAACAAGTCTGGTCTCACTCCCTCTTGACTTTAGCTCTTTGTTTACTTTCCTCACTTCTGTTTCCCTTCATCAGGCTCAGCTGAACTGCAAATCAGAGTCTTTGTGGATGCTGATTCAACATGCTGAATGAGGGCCGACAAAGGGTAGCGGTGCGGGACACAGTGCTCAGACAAGGGCAACAGATGCTCGCTGATGGCCCAACTTTGCTGATGGTCAACTGTCAGCTTGGTGTGATGATCCTTCTCCAAGAACCATGTGTCATTCCCTAGTTTTGTGAAAAATTGGAAACAAGAGTTTGAGAGACAAGTTCACACCCTGCCTTACCCTTCTTACCTTTACACACTTGGTCATTTGTTGCATAAAGTGGGCAGTGAGGATTGACACATTTATGCTGGTAAAGGGGGGGGGGAGAGATCACATTTCCATTTCCTCTTTCAGCTTTTTATCCCTTTCTGTTGTTTATGGCCAAGTGAAATTAAATACTTTTTTACTCATAACTGAATCTAGAAGTTCTAACATCAATACATTTTTTACCTGACACACACTTTTTGCTTTACACCTGATTACACAACTCTGTGCAGGACAAGATGTGACTGATGATTGGGCATTAATTCAGATTTTAGTCCATTTTGGTTTGCAGTCCCCATTTATTTACTGCTGGAAATCAGGTAGGACCTGTCAAACATTAAACTATCTGCAGTATCTAAAGCAGACTTGGTGTTACTGTAGTATAAAAGCATCTCTCAGGATAACAGTACTGCTGTTTATTGTTCCCTGAGAGTGTACAGATGGAGACACATGGTTCTATATGTCCACTGCAGCGTCTTTGTCAGTCATCTTTCATCTTTTGGCCTGTGCCTATAGGCAGAGAGTGAGCAGCAGGCGGTGTAATTCTGTTCTAAAGCCCCTAGTTAGGCATGCATATATTCCTATTATAGTCAGCGCTCCCGGAACAAGACAACAGAGAGCAAACAGAATGACCTTGAAATATTTATCCCCAGCCTCGCTTCGGAGAATTAAGTTTGGTGTCAGGGGCAACTCGCAGCTATCCAGCTCCACTTTGTGTGGATGCACGCATGCCCATACACACACGCGCACAAACACACACACACACACGTCCTCCTTTAGCGGGTTATGTAGACTGAGACAAACGGCTCATGTACCATCTTGCAGTGTTGAATATTAAAGGCGGTCAGGGAGGCTAGGCTTTGATTGGGACAATAAAGGCTGATGAACAGGATCTTAGAGCATGGGAGAGGAGAGGGTGTGTGTGTCACAGTGCAAGGGATACAGCCAAAACCATGAAGTGGAAGCCAGGAGCTGCCCGGCCCAGAATGCTGTGTGTGTGTGTGTGTGTGTGTGTGTGTGTGTGTGTGTGTGTGTGTGTGTGGAGGGAGAGAGGGAGGGTGAAGAAGGCTAAAAGTGACCCAGTCCGAGTGAATGTGGGTCAAATTGATGATAAGAATGGGGTGGATGTGTGTAAACTTTAATCACACTGTTCTACTGTTCTGCACTTCCTCGTGCCTTTAGTTTGCGACTTGCATAAAGTTATGATGGTTTAAAGGTTGAGAATCCCATGAAGATTTTTGCCAACACAAATGTGTTAGCAAATACTTCAGAAGCTTAAAACCTTATTTGGGAAACACAAATGATGCAATGGAAACAGATACTTAATTCCTTATTATTCAGGGAAAAAAACGCCATGATTTACATGTCTGTTTCTTCACTTTTTATATCACATTTCGTATCACTGTGAGAGCCTCTGAGTCAGCACACAGCAGGCAGCAGGCTGAAAGTTGATCATTTCTGGATGACTTTCTTGAAATTGTGACTTAGCATCCCCTAACACCCTTTTCATCATTATTTAATCAAATTTTTAAAAGTAATAATAAAACAAGCTGGGAAATAAATGTGGCATTAGGAAATAAAAGTGCCCTGAAAGAAGAAAAAAAAGTAGTTCCTTGAGAAAAAAACATTTGTTTTTAATCATATATTAATTTTCATTCATTTTGTTGTTTATTTATTTGTTTTAGGTTCTAGATCATAGCAATACTTTTTATTTTCATAGGCATATTGATTTATTTATGTATTTATTTAATATTAATATTTATAAAGAGAGATGAGAAATACAGTATGAGAATGTGGAAATATATTTTATGATTACTTATGATGGTTTAAAGGCACAACAATATCATTGCCAACGGATATTAGGCTAGAAAATACATTTGCCAATTCAACATGACTTCAGGTAAAATCACACCCACATCCAGCATTTTATCCAAATACAGATACGCAAAAAGATATATTTGCTGAACAGAGGCTGATAAACAGGGCCCCGAAAAACCGACCGATATATACAACCTATATACAGGCCGCAGGTAGAGAGAGGTTGGAGGGCCCGCTCTCTCTACAGCAAAGAACGGACCCTTGCAAGTTATTCAAATTGCCACCTCAGAAACACACCTGTGTTCAAAGAACACATGTTGAAACACAAATGCTATTATCGTCTATATATGCCCTTGAGAAGGCAAACTCATCTCTGTCAATGCTTCTTTTTTCTTTTGTGAAATAGTCAGTAGAAATATACAACAAAATGATGTGTTTATCATATATAAACTATATCAACAATAAATAATTTCAATAATCCATTTAATGAATAATTTCTTGTTTTGTTTGGTATTTTTGTCATATAGGCTACAGATTTGCAGTGATGATTGGTGATATGTATGTTGATGCTGTCCAACGTCAAGTGTGTATTTGATCATGTGACAATACTATAAAATATACCACAGCTGTTTCAACGCAAAATCTGGAACAAGGCCTGTCACAAGAGTGCACTGGGGCCCGTCCTAACTGCTGTATACCACTGCCGATACAGATGCAGACACAGAAACAGATGCAGACACAGATACAGATACAGCAACAGATGCAGACACAGATACACATACAGTAACAGACACAGATACAGATACAGACACAGAAACAGATACAGAAACAGATGTAGACACAGATGCAGATACAGATACAGTAACAGACACAGATACAGATGCAGATACAGAAACAGATGCAGACACATACAGATACAGATGCAGATACAGAAACAGATGCAAATACAGATACAGAAACAGATACAGAAACAGATGTAGACACAGATGCAGATACAGATACAGTAACAGACACAGATACAGATGCAGATACAGAAACAGATGCAGACGCAGACACAGATGCAGACACAGATATGCAGATGCAGATACAGAAACAGAGACAGACGCAGATACAGATACAGAAATAGATGCAGACACAGATATACAGATGCAGATACAGAAACAGATACAGAGACAGACACAGATACAGAAACAGATGCAGATACAGATGCAGATGCAGACACATACAGATGCAGATACAGAAACAGATGCAGATACAGATACAGATGCAGATACAGAAACAGACAGACGCAGATACAGATACAGAAACAGATGCAGATACAAAAAGAGATACAGAAACAAACACAGATGCAGATACAGAAACAGATACAGATACAGAAACAGATGCAGATACAGATGCAGATACAGAAACAGATGCAGACACAGATACAGATGCAGATACAGAAACAGATGCAGATACAGAAACAGATACAGAAACAGATACAGAAACAGATGCAGACACAGATACAGATACAGATATAGATACAGATGCAGATACAGAAACAGATACAGAAACAGATGCAGACACAGATACAGATGCAGATGTAGATGCAGAAACAGATACAGAAACAGATGCAGACACAGATATAGATACAGATGCAGATACAGATACAGAAACAGACGCAGACACAGATGTAGACACAGATACAGAAACAGATGCAGACACAGATATAGATGCAGATACAGAAACAGATACAGAAACAGACGCAGACACAGATGTAGACACAGATACAGAAACAGATGCAGACACAGATATAGATACAGATACAGAAACAGATACAGAGACAGACGCAGATACAGATACAGATACAGACACAGATACAGAAATAGACGCAGACACAGATGCAGATGCAGACACAGATACAGACACAGGTACAGAAACAGATGTAGACACAGATATAGATGCAGATACAGATGCAGATGCAGACACAGATGCAGATACAGACACAAATACAGATACAGATAATAATGCCTCTCTACACCTGTACAATTTACACAAATATCCAGCTGACACCGAACAACATTGGCATTCATTTGGAGTTGTGTTTCTGGCCATGTGACAAATTTATATCACTCTCATTTTATTTGATGTCACTTTAGTGGCTTGTCTGTCTGTTTGGTGCTAAGAGGTCAGTGCACAATTCATTTGTATGAACTTTTAAGCTGGACTGGAAGAGGACAACAATGAGTTAAAAATGGCCGAAGGGCTATGAAGCTCACAAGGGAGTTACAGACATGGGTGGTAATTCTCTGTGGGTTCATCAACATATTTTACATTACATATCGTCATTTGATCCATTTTTAAAACAAATATTGATTCATCCAGCTTTAATGTATACATGGTTTCAACTGACAGTCCTCATTGTTAATCACTGTATTGTATGACTAAAAGCTGTCTGCTAGCCAACATATAAAGATGCCTTTCCACTTCTACCAACTTAGTTTGAAGTTTCTATTGTTCTTCTCTTCAGCCAGAGATCAAAAAGAATCAAACACAACTTTTTGATTTATTTGGAGATATTCTAGCTAATGATCCATTACAGAATATCTGAAGGGACTGCTGTATGGGAGTGATGATTGAGGCTTCGCCAAAAGCCTCTTTGTTGTACTTATGTAATTGTCATGTTCATAGGGAATTTTTATTGAAACAATAACAAAGCACATGTCCACAAATTAGCTTCACTTTCTCCCATTCAACTTCTCATTGTCTCCAATGCCTGTGAGGGCTTAGAATAATGGATGATTGGAGAGGAGAAAGCAATGGGCTCTGTGTGTGTGTGTGTGTGTGTGTGTGTGTGTGTGTGTGTGTGTGTGTGTGTGTTTGTGTGTGAAGGGGAAAGCATGTTGGCAGTGTGGTAAAGAAAAGCCTGCTGGATTGTTGGAGCACAGTGGAAGGATGCCTGCCAGTTTCTACGCCACCGGGACTCTCTGACCTGCGCTTGCGTCTGTGTGTGTGTTTTTGATTGCGTGTGTGCGACTGAACTCAACAACAGAAAACCTCCGCCTGGTCCTGCGTGCGTTCATACTGTGTACATTTGCTCTTTCTACTGTGTGTGAAACTGCGTGCGAGCACTTCTGCCCTGCATTCGGTGTGTGTTTCAGCGTACATGTGCACCTGCGTATTGTATGCGTGCATGCGTACGTGTGTGGGAGGCAAGCAGATGAAGACGGTGCTTGCCTCATATTCGATGTGATCTGCAGTCTCACCTCTGTCATTATATTTAGCATACGATCCAGTTCCATGTTTCATTATGCATTCCCATCTTCTGCTCTGTAGTGTGAATCTTACATCTCAATTAGCCTCTCTGTTCTGGACATAAAATGCATTATTTGTGGGAAGAAATGGAAGAGCAAACTTACAGTTAAAGTGCACATGAATGACGCATCCTAATCTATTCAAATGAACACACATGCAGCAAAATTATGGAAATGTACGCTACACTTTTGCATGGATTATTGCCTTACTCTCTGACAAATACACATTTGAGTAGATGATAAGTTATCTTGTAAATTCGGAATTCGTAAAAGAAGTTAAACAAAAGCCAAACTTTCTGCACAGATAATCTTTATTTATGTGCAGGTTTCACCGTCTACACTTTCTTAGATTATTCTTGTATCAAAGCTCCTGCTGGTCACCAATTATCCCTGCCCATGGATCACCAGTGACCACCATATAAGAAAGGGATAATTACCATGGAAAGTGCATTGTGTCAACCTGCAAACATGTAGCAAACAAAAAAAGAGAGACAGAGAAAGAAAATCTTTTGTGATACTGAGACTGAAGTTATTTTGAGTGAAGTGGAGCTGATTTTCTCCTGTTAGCTGTGGTGTGACAGGGACAGGTGAATCAAAGGCCTGGAAGAAGGTAAAGGTTGCTGTTAACTTCATGTCCTCTTAACATTCAAAAAGTTGAATGAAAATGATTTAGTATGAAACTTGTTGCAAGAAAACACTTAAGTTCACACAAAAACCAGAACAGCTACAGGAGGAGTCTCTTCCCAGTCACAGCTGCAAATGAGCGCCCTGCTTGCATCAGTGGAGAGACCTCTCTTTATGGGAGACAGCCTCCACTGAAATAGTCAGCAGCAAACTCAGAATTTACAGTTATATTAAGTGTTAAATCACTATACATTCTGACAGCCATCACTGATAGCTTAGTGTTCGGTCAGTAACCGGAGTCAGACCAATACAATACAAATTACATTTGTAATTTCTAATATTGACAAGCAGTATTTATGTGCATTCCTTGTTTACACAAGCACTACAAAAAGTCAGAAGGAGGTTCACTTAAATTCACAGTACTTCAAAATAAGTCACTTGTGATCTATTCAGAATGGGCCCCTGACCCACCAGTTGGGAACCACTAGACTAGGAGAAAGAATTTCCAATTTGCTCATGGTGAAGTCTGGGTTAGCAACAGTAGCAGAGACCTTAGTTCTGGAAAAAAAAAAAGAAACCCAATGCCGTGATAACCACCAAAACAATTCTACTATTCCCCCATGATTTGGGGTGGACACTGATATCTCAAAACCTGGACAAATGAAAACAAATCTATCTTCATGACCAGATATTGCTAGAGGAAAGTGAGAAAATATGCTCTTTTGTAATTTAGGTTGACTGACCCTTTAAACACACTCACAGTCTCTGTGTAGTCTATTGGGGCAGTAAGCAGCTCCACTGGAACAGCAGCAGGGGATTGACATCTTGCTCAAGGGCACCTTGACAGTAGTTGTTCAAGGAGGGAACAGCTTTACTTAGTCACACTCTCAGCTTAAAATGCTGCCCACATCATGTCAACATAATCTTGGATCCTTGCCCAGACAGTTTTCCTTAATCTCACATTACCATATCTGCTATAGAGGGCCATATGAACCTGTGAAATGGAAGCAGAGTCCTAGATTTACATACCCACACAAATATATACACACATAGGCCCTTCTGCTTGCCTGTAACATGTCAGTGTTGTTCGTGCCTGGACAAGCTGGGAAGGTTTGGTTTTGACGCATCATTGTCAAACAAACTTAAATACATTATTTGAGGCTTCCATACCGATCTCTGACCCCTGACAGAACAGGTTAATCAATACCAGACTGACAGATCACTCCAAACGGAGTCAAGATTCAGGGAGAAACCATAGAATTGGTAGAAATAGGTGTTTCTGTATGCAGAAAGTTGGGATTCAGATTGAGATATTTCTTGATCCCAATGTAATATACAATGTCTCAAAGGCCTGTAACAACAGCTATCCAAAGGTATGTGATATTTTTATGCCTCTGGGCTGCTGATAGCCGTGGCTGGATGCCATATATTTTCAGGTTGCCTGTCTGTCTTCCTGTCCCTCCTTCTGTCCCATTCTCGCCAACACGATATCTCAAGAACACCCTGAGAGAATTTCTTCAAATTTGGCACAAATGTTCACTTGGACTCAAGGATTAACTGATTAGTTTTTGGTATAGACTCTGTGTTGGCTCCTTAGTCTTGTTTCAAGACTTAATCCAAACTTAATAACAACATAGATGTGTCACTGCTTTATAAAACAAGTCATACATGTGACACCACTTTAAGATTTGGTTAACTTTTAGCAACAAATACAACATGATTGTGATAAAGGATCATGTGGTTCACTCTCACAGCTCTCATCGTATGTCAGCATCTAGCTGGCGAACATGGTGGAGCATTTATTAGTTAAAGAGCCAGATCTTTCCCTCGGTAGTGGGTACAGACAAAAACCATAGCTACAAGAGAGTGCCCAGCTGGCCACCAAAGTTGTTAGACACTAACATTTGGTTGATGTTTGGTTGTGACATCTAATGACCTTAATTCAGTGGTCAGTGTTCAAGGTCATTGTGACTTTGCATCAATCTGATTCTTCATTGGGGGAATTTCCTTGAATTTGGTATGAATGTCCACATAGACTTGAGGATGAACTGATTAGTATTTGGTAGTCAATGATAAAGGGTCAAGGTCACGGTGACCTCATAAAACATGTTTTTGGCCATAACTCAAGAATTCATACCCTAATTATGACTCGAAACTCAGAAACAGAGGGGAAGTCATTTGGTCAGATACGGCATTGGTGACACTAATCTTGGGTTACCATCTTGAAACAATACTGACTGCATAGATCTTCTGTGCTGCCAGATTGAAAATGTGTGTGAAGCTTCCATGTTTGAGAATTTGTAGCTTCTTTGCAGCAGCATCCATATTTGAAGACCTTTCAACATCATGGCTACATATGAGTCAGGACTGATATGAATGTAAACTGAAACTGCAACTTGACTTGTTCATGGAGGCATACAACTACAAGGCTATTGTAGTTTGGATTGCATTACTCACATATATTTAACTGCTGAAGCGTCTTATCAAACCTCATCTATACCAATCCAAGAAACAAAAGTGCAATAGGCTCTCCTAAAAAGTCAGATTACATTTGTCTTTTAGGAGTCAATTTAGATCTATTATTCAGTCTTCACATTGTTTCAAGTCCAGGGGAAAGGTCTCAATCTGGATTGCTCAATCCTCCTTTCACCCAACACCTACAAAGACCTGGCAACTCCAAGCCTGCCACCTTATTATAATTCTAACCATTGCACTCCAGTTAATTAGCTTCATTTAGTATTGACAGTGTGGGAGCTTCAGATTGCCCAGTCCCCTCTAAGAAGTCTAGTAATCCTGGAGCAAATTTGAGGAGAAAATCTACTTAAATTATATTTAATGACTTTTTCATCATGGTATTATGTGGTTACTTTACAAACATTAAGGTAATGTCAGAATGAAAAAGAACAAAAAGATCACTAACACAGTTACAGTGCAGATTACAATAGAAATTTGATAGAGATGCTATAGGAGAAATCACATCAGGGATAATGAGGTTATTATACTGTATACTCACTACTGAGATCCATGGATGCATTATAAGTACCTGTTGGAATATTCAATGAATATTACAATGATTTTTTCAGGGGTTAGATGGATTTTACTCTGTGGACTAAATAAGAGACTGGCTATCCTGGGTAGAATAAGAGATCAGTTATTGATTTGCATTGCCTGCACGCCTGTCCAACCAAAATCCACCAAAAGCAGATGTGTGGATACAAAAGAGAGAGAGAGAGAGAGAGAGAGAGAGAGAGAGAGAGAGAGAGAAAGCCTCTCTTGTGTTTTCACTGGGCCAGTTGATGCATAAGCACAACAGAACATAGTGGAAAACTAATCTTCCTGTCCGTTTTCCGACTGGTTGATAACCTCTTGCATTCATGGGCACAAAATTCATTCAAGTTCATGCACAAAATTCATTCAAGCTCTGTGAAAAAATAACTGAATTATGAGCTGAGAGTATATTAATAACCCCCCAAAAGTGCAAATTTTCTGAAATAACCATCTAAATTCCTGATTCTCCTCTTCAAACTTTACAGTAGTAAACACAATGAAATTCATGCAGCTTGTTTGATGACCATGGTAAGTCTTCTTAGGGGGAGTGGAAAGAAGTCCAGATTTACTAAATATTCGATATGATGTTTCCTGACAGCCAGAACACTGGCCATATCATGTAGTGTTGCATTGATACCCATCACATACCAGAGAAGCCTGAATTTGTGTCTCCATTGTGTTATTCAACATGTTCTCATTCCCAGGTTGTCAAATACTAATGCTTTGTCATTACCCCCTGCATCGTATGGCCATGCACAGGGTACCCTTTAACATCTCTATTGTGACCTTCAACTAAAACATATTGTAACACATGGTTAATGTTGTTGAACAGTTGCAGCTAGGTTTAGGCAGCATGTTAACCTCTTCTCTGTCCTTATTTTGGGAATCTCACAAAAACCCATTCAAAAAGCCAAGCTGTAGTATCATTATAATATCATTATATTGGGGTTAAATATAATCATATGTTTTTATTTATTTATTGTTTGTTTGTTTTCTGGGAGATAAATCCAAGTGCAACCATACAATAAAACCATACAAACAGAAGAAGTAGAACTGTCCTAAAGTATCAATGCATTTTATGACTCACATAGGGAAACATAACCGTGGATGTTTTGATATACGTGCCCATGCATGATATCTTTAAAAAAAAGCTTAACAACTATCCTTGACACTATTTATTATAACAAGATTCACTTTGATATTCTTTGCAAAATTAAGCACTTTAATCACAGGACAAGACATGCTTTGTAAAGTCAAGTTAGTTTAACTTATATAGCCTAAAATTACAACATTGCCTCAAGGGACCTTATATTCTTACACCCTTGATTTGGATGAGAAAAAAAGTCCCCCAAAAACTCTTGAACAGACATAAAAGGGTTACAGCTCATAGACTTATAAGTTGGAGGTTCTGAGGAGCAAATATAGGCAGCGTATGTCTCCATTCGCCCTCCCAAGCCTTTGGCTAGTGTTGTTCACTGACCTGTCACATTAAGCCTGGTTCGCCTTCTCCAACAGGGCTGGACAGCTGACACTAGCGCTCCCCTCCCCTTCTCTTCCTAATGTGTTGTGATAAGGAGCTTATGTGAGGTTTCCCCGGCAAAATTACCCCCTCAAGCTATTCTAACAGTCTGCCGTATGTGGGCGTACATTTCACGATCACTTCCATGGAAAGGTGATGCTGGCAAGCAGAGACTTTGACCACGAGGGGGGGAACGTTAACCTGGGCTAAAAACAAAGCAAGGAGACACCAAAGCCTGAGGACATGGCAGCAGTGATTTTCATTGTGCTCTGACATGGGGACATGCAGTAGCCTGTAGCCACAGCAGGGATCAGCTGTCCTCATATTTTTTGATTGCATGAGCTTGCCAGCAGATAATATTGAGCAGGCTTTGATGAGGTGAACACAGTTATTGATTTGAATTGGGTGCATGCCTTTCCAAACCGAAAAATGACCAAAAGCAGATGTGTGGATGCAGAGAAGAGCTTTTCTCCTGATTCCATGTCCATCAGACACAATAGGAGGATATTCTAGCATTCTAATCTTTGAAAGCATTTCAGCAGAAATCAGTTCCACATGTGAGCTGTGGGACTAATGCAGTGTTTACATCCACTGATTCTGATGGCTTTCTCCTTTGTCTATAGGTTCTCAGTGACTGGCTTCTATGTGTGTGTGTGTGTGTTTGTGTGTGTATATGTGTGCGCATGCCCGCGTGTGTGTCCTGATGCAGACCCCACGTGTGTATGATGCTGGCATGTGCGTGTCAATCCCACGAGCTCAGACTGTAAGATGTCGATAGCCAACCTGTAAATGACAGGCACAGAGGGAGTGTGTTTAGCAGTTTGGCTGGATCTTAAAAAGGTCACACCCACACACACACACACACACACACACACACACAGAGCCATACACAACCACACACACATACCCACACACACACACACACACACACACACACACATACAAAGAAAAGGACATACAAGGATGACCTCCTTTGTCACCTCCATCTAGAGCTAAATGCTGCAGCTTTGTACAGTTATACAGGTAGTGTGTTAGCATTGCAAGTTCTACTGTTACTTATACTATATTTGTACAACTTAAACTGCCCTAAATGTGTCTCTTTACAAAGGTAAACACAAATCCTTGTGTAGTTCCACCACAGCTGTCAAAATTGCCGGTGTCATGCGAAAACACTGTACCTCAAATTTTGGTAAATTGACTACAATTGAAGGATTTGATGGTTGGTCCACTGGTTAAGAAAAATGTGTGACCCCTGGGGCTTGTGAAAGCCTTTTAAAACCCACAGGATGAACACAAAATGCATTCTTGCTCAAACAAAAATTAGAAACATAAAACCCCACTCTTTTTTTCCCCTCCCAACTTGAGTGTTCTTTCCAAAATGTTAAAATTCGAAGCTATATGCCAGCTGGGGTTGCATATTAAGTGGGGCTGTAAGTAACACAGCATTGTTACTTCGCCAGATATCACTTTGATTGGTCACATCTTTGGGTGAAAATAGTGCAACTTACAGATCCTTTTCTTTGTTTTGTGACCAAACACAAACAGAGCTAATGAATAAGAACACTTATGTTTGCAGCTTGTACCAAACAGGTTTACAGGTGTGCAAGTTAACGTTACTATTACACTCCCACAGCTCTCATTGCGTGCTAGCAGCTAGCTGGTGAACTATGGTGGAGCATTTAGTAGCTAAAGAGCCGACTCTTTCCCTAAACAGTGGGTAGAGACCAAAAACAGAGCTACAAGAGAGTGACCAGCTGGCCACCAAAGTCACTAGACATTGATAGTTGGTTGAATTAAGGTTGTGACAATACAGAGAACACATGAAATTGATATTTTGTTGTTTTTTAAGTTGTGTTGTTAAACAACTCATGCCAATGTAATCTTTACGTAGAATAACAATATTTAGTCATGACACAAGACTTTAACCAACATGTGCAAAACATCGTAATGGTGATGTTCTGACAATGTGTTATTCGTATGTCATTCTAACCAAAATTTAACGTCTGTCAAACATAAGAGTCCAACTCCTTTCTGACGTCATAGTAACATCCGGTGCATGCTCTGTGAATAACGAACTTGGATTCACTCGGTGGCCAGAAATGTGACTCCAGTAATGTTGCTTTGTAACTGTTGGATATGTAAATAGTTAACTGTTTGCCAACAAGCTGACCATATCAACTGTGATCAACTGTGATGATATGTCACTGTTTTGTTTTTACAACTTGTATCTGCTGACCCCAACTGGCCAAAAACAAGTGCGAGATCGCGCTATAGGTCCTCTACAAAGTCCCTTCTTTATGACGCCTTTGCATTTTTACACAGAACCAAATGACGGCGGCATCATTTCACTCCAGCATGTGTGTAGACAGCATGCCAGCATCGCAGAATAAAAAGAGGCATGATAGGCATGACATGTAACACAACAGCGTCAGCCTTTAGTGTGACATAAAACATACACGTTGGCAGCGCTTTCTAAACAATAACAATGGCATAACACAGCAATAACAATCATTTACGATCTCTGTTATATGACGGCTGATGACATCCTATGCTCGGAGACTAAGGAGCTCCTGGATCTCATTGTTTTTCCAATTTACGGACATTTACAGCCACTGTTCTTCTTCCTTGAGTTAGCCGCTAACTGCCAACAGCTACTTTTCAAATCTCCCATGGTGGGTTACACATAATACGCCATCAAAATGTCACCCCCGTGGAGCATCGGTGGCTTAGTGGATAGAGCAGGCGCCCCATGTACAAGGCTGTTGCTACAGCGGCCCAGGTTCGACTCCAGCCTTTGGCCCTTTGCTGCATGTCACTACCCCTCTCTCTCTCCCTTTCACGCTAGACTGTCCTATCGATTAAAGGCAAAATGCCCCAAAAAATATCTTTAGAAAAAAACACAAAAAAAAACGTCACCCCTGTCCTACCCATAATCCCGTCCTGCTGGTTGTCTTGTTGAATACAGACATTGTTTCGACGTTATTTCTACCTCCTGTGGTGGCTTAAAGGTGACACCACTTCGTGCCCCCCATTCTGTGATTGTACCTTATATATAGCACAGCAAAGTGGCATAATCGATGATATTCCTGCCTTGATCAGGTAGTGAAATAAAAGGGATAAAAAAATTATTGCAGGTTTAACTGAGCAAACTAGAAATGCTGTCCCTTCACTGCAGCCTGCCCAGGTTCAAATCCAGGCTAGATCCAGTGAGAAGTTACGCCCTTGTTTTAGTACAAGTGATTGTCTGGGTTCCTAAAGTATATATAGAGCAACAGTATGTTATACTGTCCTGCTAAATAAATACATAGATGAACGAAGGAAAAACATTAAAGAAGCAGCTGACATCTACAACCTTCAAAGGCCAGTAGAGGCAGCAGTGTTTGTGAAAAAAATCAACTTTGGGTGAAAAGAATGTCACTGTTTCATGCTCAATCACGTGGATGTTGGTGACCAACAGATGCAATATTAATCTTTGTATTCCCATCTTTTCCAGCTTTGCAACTTTCCCTCCTCCGATGTCCCAGCACTGAACAGTGGAAAGAGTAAAAGATCATTCTACAGAGGCAGCACAGATAAGTAAGCGAGAACATCTCATAAACATCAATATAAACCAATGTCAAATGATTTCATATGACAGAGGAGAACAGTATGGAAAGCCCTCCATTCACTTGCACTTGTGGCATCACCCGAACAGACACACATAACCTTATAAATTTCACTGCTACCACATTTTCCTCCCTTTGCCTCTGTTTCTTTCTCGTTGTATCTCCCTCGCTCCCTTCACCATCCTCACCCCATCTCTCCGGTGCCAGGCCAGAGCTTGGTGGAAGAAAAACAGAAAAAAGAAAGAGTGAGAAAAAGAGGGAGAGAGAGAGAGAGGGAGATCGTATTTCCATTCCACGTTGGATCACTGGAGTGGAGTCTAAAACCACAGAGTGCGCTGGCACTGGACAAAGAGGCTGGATTCAATAAATATGTGGACTAAGCTCTCCTATTCAGACCCCGCAGTATTGAATTCCTTATTTAGGTCATTTAGACTGGGCAAAATTGATACAGTATGCAGCTCAAATCTACAGCTCCATTTTTTTCCTTCTCCTTCTCTCTCTCTCTGTCTTTGCCCTTCTAAATAAAAAAGAGATGAGAGGGAAGCCAGCGTGTGTGGGTGTGCAAGAACCGCTGCGAGTGAAGGAGTAGTGAAAAAAAGGGCTTTTTTTTTCCTTCTCCGTGTATGACTGCAAATGTTTGTGTATTTTGTCGTGAATGACAAAGAGAAAAGAGAGAAGAGAAATTAGACAGGGAGGCATGAAAAGCAAAAACAAATTGAATGAAAGAGATTGAGAAAGTGAGCGGATTGAGAGAGAAAGTGTGTGTGTGTGTGTGTGTGTGTGTGTGTGTGCGTGCGTGCGTGTGAGAGAGAGGTGGTATTTTGACATTTTATTAGAGTCTCAATGAGGTCTGCACTAGACAATGCTCTCCTGCCTCCTCGTTTAGCCTGATCTTAATTGGCCATTAGATTGAAAAATAGCCTACACCTCCTCTCCTCCTCCTCTCCTCCTCTCTTCTGCAGCTTCAGAGCTGATTAGACCTTTGATTTACTAATAAACACAAAGAAACAGATTAGCAGCGGGGCTGAGGCGGCATCAGGCATGCTTAACTCTGCCCAGAATAGGAAAATACCAGCCAAGGCCTTACCGCTCATTTAAACCTGCCTGACTTTAGTTGAAAGTATTCTATTTTTGATTTAACTCTTTGAACTCTGCAGTAGAAATGATCTGCCAGTGCCTACATTTGTATTTTTGCTTATTGTGATGTCATTTCTGGAGTGTTTTGAAATGCTTCATGTCCCTTATATCTGTGCAACCTAAGCAAAAAGGTTATGTAAGTCAATAAACAATAATTATTGATAAAATAATTTAATTTTTTCATTAAAAAACAAATAAAAAAGTATGTTTTTAATCAGATATTACAAAATAAAAACATACTGACACTTCTTCTTAACACTATAAGCTATTTGAAATATGTACATTTTTTAGTTTTTGAAGATATGCTCATTTTTATGAGCAGAGTAAAAAGGTGTGCAGATTCATTATTCATTCCTGAATATTACATGTAATGTAGCGTAATGATGTCATTATGAGCATACAACATGATGACTTGAAAGACACGGACGATGACCTTGTTACATATCGTTGTTTGGTCATGGACTTTACATGTCGACATGTGACGTGCAAGCTAGTGCAGGTGCGTTGGTTGCTGACGTTCTGAGATGCCATGTCAATTTCGGCCTGTTACATGCATTGTCTGTTTTCAAAACACACTTCTGTTTTCACAGGAAATATACAGTCTGCATACAGTCTATTTCAAAATAAAGACACTACTGCGGTACAACACCCCAAATTGACTTTTTTTTTTCTTTCAACACAAACACACGTGGTTATGTTTTGCCAACACACGCCCAAGGTTAGATTTAGGCACCAAAAGCATGTGGTTGGGTTTGAGGAAAAAAGAACAGGGTTTGGCTTTCCAATCCGGCGTCCCTGGTGAAAGGCAGTGCTTGTTGGACCCATCCATCACCCCTCCCACCTGCCCAGTCAGACTTTTGCCAACTTTTGTTGTTATCATGCCACATTTACCCCAAAAGCCGCTGGCCACCAACTGGCCATTATGTTTGTTCAATATATATACAGAACTATGCAAAACGATCTGCTGCAGCCATTACGGGGAAATTATTTGGGAAACTCCGCTGTAAGGTGCAAAGACAGAAGCCTTAGCTTCCTGCTGCAAAAAGAATGAATGCTCTGTCCGTTATGGTTTTATTTTAGATCGATATATGTACAGGATTATGCACACCTCCCACAGCCATTACAGGGAAATACCAACGTAATCATGGTGAAATACCACCTTTGCATGGCACATAAGTTAATGTGGTAAGGCAAAAGCCTTAGCTTTCTGCTGCAAAAAGAAAAGATGCTCGAGTTGCATGGTTGTTATTTCAGATCTATTTAAACAGGATCATGCAAACAACGATCTCCTGCGGCCATCTGTGGGAGGTCTGGTTTTAAAGGGTAAAAGGTGCCTCAACACTAAAAACACTGCTGACAAAAGACATGCTCTTGTGTGCGTGGCATAGGGCTAAACTGGTCTTCACATCTACTGGAAACTCATCTAATTTGCTACCTTTTCCGTGCCATGTTTCTCAACACTGTGAATTACTGACAATATGAAAAAATCAAAGTATATTTTGGAACTTATCAATGAGCAGTAAGTTTCAATCCCAAATGCCAAGCCATTTTAAACGTAGATTGACCTGCTGTGTATTTTTTGTTTGTTTGTTTTGTAGCCCTTATCTTCTCTAGCTGCAGATGACTACGCTTCACGCTTGCTCTATCTGTTTTTTTTTTTTTTTTTTCCTGCAAAACTCACACTGGGCTCTTATGATAAATAAGACATTACCCACAATGAGAGGAACTCAATCAGTGCTTGTGTTGGCTGAGAGTGAGAAAGACAGGGATAATTACTCACTAAATAGGCAATCACCGAGGTGGCGCCCACACAATCAAGCCTGCATGTGTATTTTGGGGAGCTTCCACAGAAATGCCGGCCAAAAGCCTCAGAAAAAAAAGAAGAACAGAGCAATAAAGTGGGCGAGTGGCGGTCCCGATGGGCTAATACTGTAGCCCGGGTCACAGGTAGGGTTTGGATGTGGTCATTAAATGGCTGTATTTCAAACTGAAATCATAGGTCTGCCGCAAAGTGAAAGGAGACAAGCCTGTTTAATGTAATGGAAGAACAGTGAGAGTTCTCACATGATTTATTCCAAGCAGAAATTGAGTTTAGGTGACATATTCCCTGTTGGTTTTTGTGTTAATCGTCTTTTCCGGCAGCTACTGTAAATTAGTTTACTTTTGTGGTGTTGAAGGGATTTCTTTGAATCATAACTTGACGCATGACCTGATTAGCTCCTTTTGTAAACGTACTTTTGTTGAGTTTCTCTATAATTAAGAAGGCCAGGCAAGCATCTCAACACTAACCAGGCAAGTACAAGCAAAGACAAATATATTACTGTGTATGTAATGCATAGAATATGCAATTCATTGTTTGAGTAATTTGTGACACAATTGTTAGTACAATATGTAACACCTGAAGCTGCAGTTGTCAAGGTTTCGAGTTTTTTTTTTTTTTTTTTTTTTTTATCTTAACAATGGGTCAAATGACTATTACCCCTTTTCCCCAAAAATTAGCGCATGTATGCAGGTTTTTTGTGGGGTTTTTTTTTTAACATGGGGAAATCCTCCAAAAATAAGCAAGACTCCTTTCCCATTGTGTTTTTTTTTTCTGGTGAGTCACATTGCACATTACAGGTTAGGCTGGACAACAGGTTAGTAAACAGTAGAAAGCTGCATAGAGGCCAGTGACGATGTGATGTGGTTATTTCTTTTTATATATCTCTTCTCTGTTTCCGTGCAGTCTTATTTGAAGGATATTGGAGTCCTGCCTGGATGGAGATGGATGTTATTTTGTGGCTGTGCATCATTGCATCTAAACTGTTAAGTTGCTAAAATTAGCGTGTTCACCTGGGTGTTGTATTTCCATCCTTGCCAATAGGAGCCAGAATGGATAAATACCCATGACTACTGCAGAGTCATTTGAACTTCGTGTGAATGCTGGTTACCTTTCCCACTGCATACAAAAGCTAGATGTAGAGTATGCACACATAATATGATGTTAATTCCACTACAGTAGGGGCCTGATGATCACTAAAATTATGTAGGGAGAAAAGTGGATATATCGATATCTGTGTCGGTTATCGACCAAATGAGTTGTTACATATTGACATTTTCAATATGGGCAAATAATCCAATATTAGGGGTCAGTGTCTCTTGCAACGACCCTGATTCAAGCATGGGCTCTCTGCTGCATGTCATCTCCTCTCTCTCTGCCCCGCTTTTCCTGTTTCTCTTCAGCTTTCACTATTAAATGAAGGCCAAGTGCCCCAAAGCACAATCTTACAAAAAAAAAAAAAAGGTTCACTAGTGATGAACTGACAGAACACAGCACTACGGGCATCTTTTAGCTTACTGTTTTGGTTTTACAGCCAAAAAAGATGGGCGACTTGTCGGGTAGGCGGTGTGCAGCAGGTTTTTTACCAGCTACACAGACTGTCATTGCTGCATGTGGTTGCTGCGGTTTCACTGTGTGTGTATTGAGTTTTGCCAAGTGATAATGCAGTTGGTTATGCAGGGTGTTAAAGTGTGAACTTTAGAAACTGGTACTAAATTAATTTACTGATCATTTTAACAACAGGATGCGTTGATTTGACTGATTTACTTTAATGTCAAATGTATGAGCACACACAAGGTTGCTTTGCTTCATCACACTGCTTCTAGTACAATGAGGTACACTGCTCAAAAAACTTAAATGAACACTTAGAGCACACATCAAATCTTGATGAATGAATTATTCAAGTCTAAAATCTTAACTGATGTACATTGTGTAATTTGCTGAGAATAAAATGACATAACAACGGTGAGTGGAAACCAAAATCATCAACCCACTGAGCGCTGGATTCAAAATCACACCAAAAATCAAATAAAAAAATTGAAATCACAGGCTGATCCAACTTGAATTTTATCACAGCAACTCATATGTAACTCAGTAGTGTGTATGGCCCCTGTGTGCCTGTATGCATCCCCCACAATATCTGGGCATGCTGCTGATGAATTGTGCCCAGGGGGATCTCCTCCCAGACCTTGATCAGGGCATCAGTGAGCTCCTGGACAGTCTGTGGTGATACTTGGCGGCGTCAGATGCAGCGATACATAACGTCCTATAGGTGCTCAATTGGATTTGGGTCAGGGGAACGAGAGGGCCAGTCAATGTCATCAATGCCTTCGTCATCCAGGAGCTGCTGACACACTCTGAAGCCGGGCATAGTCCTGCACCAGGAGGAACCCAGGGCCCACTGCACCAGTGTAAGGTCTGACAGTCGCTCTGAGGATTTCATCCCAGTAGCTAACAGCAGTCAGGGTACCGTTGGCTATGACATGGAGGTCTGTGCAACCCTCCAAGGATATGCCTCCCCGGACCATCACTGACCCAATGTCAAAGTGGTCATGCTGGATGATGTTACAGGCTGCATAACATTCACCACAGCATCTCCAAACTCTTTCATGTCTGGTGTTCTCTGGTGAAGGCCAGTTGAGCTGCATGGTGCTGGGCCGTGAGCACAGGTCCTACTAGAGGACGTCGGGTCCTCATGCCAGCCTTATGGAGTCTGTTTCTGACAGTTTGGTCAGTAACACGCACAACAGTAGCCTGCTGGAGGTCATTTTGTAGGGCTCTGGCAGATAACAGTCCTTCTGCTGGGTTGGTGCCCTTCTACGGCCCTGTCCATCTCTTCTCATGTAACAGCCTGTCTCCGGGTATCTCCTCCATGCTCTTTAGACTGTGCTGGGAGACACAGCAAACCTTCTTGCGACCATACATATGGATGTTCCATTCTGGAGGAGCTGGACTAGCTGTGCAACCTGCAGGTACCATCTCATGCTACCAGTAGTGACAAGGACACTGGCAGAACACAAAACTAGATAAGAATCAGTCAGGAAGGATACAGAAAGAGCAACTGTCTGTGGTCACCACATGTAAAACCATTCCCATTTTGGGGGTTGTCTTGCTTTTGCCTCTCCATTGCACCTGTTATTTGCACCAAATCAGATGAAACTGATTCATGATCACTTGTGCTTCCTAACTGGATGGACTGATATCCCTGAAGTTTAACTGACTTGGTGTTATACCATGACCATTGAGTGTTCCCTTAATTTTTTTGAGCAGTATACTTATTTTTATCACTTTTAAGCAGTGGTGGTTAGCACTGTCGCCTCACAGCAAGAGGGTTCCTGGTTCGATCCCGGGTGTGGGAGCCCTTCTGTGCAGAGTTAGCATGTTCTCCCTGTGTCAGTGTGGGTTTTCTCTGGGTACTCCGGCTTCCTCCCACAGTCCAGAGACATGCAGGTGACTCTAAATTGTCCATAGATGTGAATGTAAGTGTGAATGGTTGTCTGTCTCTACACGTCAGCCTTGGAATAGCAACCCCCCCCCCCCCGACCCTCAAAAGGATAAGCGGTTAGAAAATGGATGGATGGATTTTTAAACAGATTGTCTACATAGTTGTATGTAGTATTTACCTGTTGGTGGGCTGCAAGGCCGCAGCTCAAGAAACAAGAAAATACCAGCCATATTAAAATAACGTTGACCAGTGCAATGACTGCATAGGCAAGCATGGCTTCTGTGGATAGCAGCTTAATTTGACTGCTGTGGCAGATGTGTTATGCCGCCACCATGTCCTGAGCTGTTATGGCTCACAACTTGACTGTTTTGGTTCAGTCTCATTTCCAGTCACAACAGGCAGCTGTTTTCAACACAAAAAACTCTGATTAACCCACAGTACACTACCTGCCAAGCACCAAATAGCAAATGGACAAATAAATGCTAATTTGCTTTTTGTCTGCTGGATGTGTGAATAATGGGCACAACATTGCCACATCAGCCTTATTAGTTGATAATAGGTCAATATGAAACCTACAGTTTTTCTGATATAAAATTTTATTTATTAAGAATATTGAAATAGTAAAAATGTAATCTGATTATTTTCTTAATTCTCCTGCTTTGTGAGTATATTTGTACCATGACACTTCCCTGTTTCCTGATGTGCTCCTATTTCAGTTTGCTGTTGATGCTGTTTGCTGCAAATGCAAACTCAACACTTTCTTCATTTCACCTGTTGCTTTGATAGATTCTATCACAGATGTTCTCATTAAAAGTCCACCAGTGGCTCAAATCGCATCAGCTATTCCTTTGGTACATTTTTAATGTGAAACATCTGCAGAGAGTGTTAAGTTTCACTGACAGTACCTTAACACTGATTAAGAAGACGGCAAAGTGACTAAAGATACATTATGCTGAATTTACCTTTTTTCATACCAGCTTTCTTTTTTTATACATTATATGCATGGTAGGCATTATCATTAACAAATATTGATAACTCTGCCCAATTTTGGCAGCACAAAAACATTTTTGTTCAGCAAACTTTCGAAGAAAACAAAAAAGAAATCTTATATAAATTAGACATTGTTTTCATTCAGCATACAGCAAGTCCATCTAATCAACTACAAATGGGGCTTAATTACTTGACTAAAATATGAATCTATCAAATACAGACTCAATATCTGCCTTGAACAGATACTTAAGTGCACACAATTTAATGACAGTATCTAAACGGAAAGCACATTTGCATACTGTAATATACATTATTACTTAGCAATTATTAATTGGCATCTCGCCGGAGAAGAGAAGCTCCTCAGTGTGGGCAGCAGTGGATGTAGCTAATTTAAGTCTGTAAGAGACTCATCAAGTTTGGTATGAACATATAATTCACTAAATGGTTATTGATTTTACTGAAGCTGCATCAGCAACAAAATACCTTTCACTTAACAGTGACAGTGCCAATAAAGTTTTCATTTGGTCTTCAAAGTTGCTGACACAGAAAAAAAACTCAGTTCAAAGGTTTACATGCTCATCTGTATGTTGAGCAAGGCTGGGTGGTAGAAATAATGAAATAATGAAATTACAATATGTTTCTTCATTCCTTGAAATCTTGCTCTGGAAAACTTGCTTCCAGCAGATAGAGCATTTACATACTGAGATAAAGTTTCCCATACAGCAAGAATGATATGCTATTCATGTATTTTCTATGCTTTTCTCCCACCACTTTCCCTATTTATGTTTGTTGTTATGAGACATGCTGTCAAATTTTCTGGAATGATTTGATATAGCCCTCAGCAAGTACATTAGTGCTGCATCACATACTGTATCTTTCTCTGTGTGTATGCATGTCTGTGTGTGTGTGTGTGTGTGTGTGCTGGAGGCGCCTATAAAGTAGCATCCTAGTTTAGCTTGTCTCATAGGTTGTTAAACAGGTGATTAGTTTCACAAGGCAACACCTTTTAAACTTTGATGACAGGGAAATCCTTGGGTTTATATAGAGCACCAATGTGGCAAATATAACTCATAAGTCTATGGGTGCATTTGTGTGTGTGTGTGTGTGTGTGTGTGTGTGTGTGTGTGCGTGTGTGTGTGTGTGTATGTGTGTTGATGAGTGCTGTGTCTGTGTGCTTAAATCTCTGCACAGAAATTTACAGCAAACTGAAAAGAGACCTTGCTGTTGGCTTGTAACTAATGGATGCAAATTTCAAACCATTCTCTCCATTGATTATTAGACATGTTGAAAATCAATAGTTGTGATGCAGTAAAGCTGACGTCATGATGTCATGACCAGGCTAGCCTCTAAACCACTTGCTCCTGTTACTCTGTGCAATCTCTCATATAGCATTTCTTTCATTGACCTCTCTGAAAAAATGAAGCATGTTCCTGGGTTTTCAATCCATATTCTAGGATAAGTCCCATCTGGTACAGCACTTTTCATCGCTTTGTTATTCCTTGTTATTGTTTGGGATTTTGAATGAGGTTTTCCATTTTAGGGACAGAACCCCAGTTACCCTTTTGGGGCTGCTTGTACAGACTGGGCTTACGCCTAGTCTTAAACTAAGTCGGTTGTGAACTGGCATTCCAAGTCAAACCTAATAGTTACGTTGGCTGTACCTTCGAGGCTTAAGCCTTCTTCTCCCTTGGACCAGGTGTAAATCTTATGCCCAGTCAAGAGCAGGCTCAAAGTCAAAATCCAGGTTATTTCTACATATCTGCAGCCTGATACACAACACAAGATTCACAAAGTTTGAAGAACCTTCCTCTGGCTTTCCTGTTTAAGTGTCCTCTTCAAACATGAACACACATCTTGTCCTCCACTTCAGCTTGTTGAATGAGCAACTAAGCGTTTGCTGATGAAGAATGCACTGCTAATGTCAGTTATCAAGCTAGATAGCTGGCCAATTAGCTGGTCAGCTGCAGCACATAAAGCAGCAGTCTATCAACCTTACCTGCAAATGTCACTTTGGTCCATTCAAATGCTGGTATGGACCTAATTACACACTGTCTATCCATGAGATGTAAGCTACAGCCAAATTTGTATACTTTTTCTCTCCTTTCATATTACCTGTGGGCCTCCACCTGCCAGATGCTGTCAATCAAACACAGACATGCCTCTCCTGCACAGCTCTGTTAATCTTTGTATCTCAAAGCCTGTGAAAATCTCTTTTTGTGATCCTTCAAAATAATATTCCTGCAAATGATTAATGTTCGGCTATACATTAGCAAGACAGCCGGACAGTGTTAGCAATGATGCTGGACATTTTCACCAACACATTGCTATGAGCAGGCAAAATTAAGACTAGACGTAAGTGTGGTTGGTGCACTGACGTAAAGTCCATTAAAAAGTGGTCTTTACAAAGACCGACTTAGCATTTAGGACCAGGCTGACCAGTCGGTGCAACCCACTCCAGACCTCTATTGATGTTTAGCACCAATGACTGTAAATAAAGATGGACAAGATGACAGCTCCCTAAAAGTGAAGCCCGAACATTTCGATCGCCCCCTGGTGGCTGGCTGCAGTATAGGTCATGAACCCTGCCCCCACCTTGTCAGCAGATGGGACATCAACCAAAATTTAAAAAATCTAAGTGCAAGTCAATGGTTTCTGTCATTTTACATACCTCTTATAATACTTATGGATGTTTACGTTTCTGATTAGTTTTAGTCAAATAGCTGTATGGGCAGGAACTCCATACTTTGCCCCACTTACCAAAAGCCACTGGCTCCAAATGACATGACCAGCGCAAGATAGCAGTGGCCATACCCGTGATATTTTGTCCTCTTTTTTTGTGCAGTGGGAGGAAGTTTATATACAGCCTGTTGTCGACTCACACACCTTAAACTTTTTTTTTATTCATTAGGCAGAAAACACTTGCGCCAACTCGTATTTATTTCAGAATCATACAATGGACAGTCAGTGTTGTCCACCAGCCATATGATGGAGCAGGGTATTGAAACACCCTTGCTTGGCAGTTGGCCTCATCTTGTGTTAAAGAGCTACCAACTCACTTAAGCCTCTATCATTAAAATAATTTGACGTTTACACACCCATTTGATTTAACATCCTGTATGTACGTATACACCTGTGTGCATGTGCAAACACTCAGTGTGTGTGTGTGTGTGTGTGTGTGTGTGTGTGTGTGTGTGTGTGTGTGAGAGAGAGAGAGAGAGAGGTACAGCTATTATTGAGGAGATCCTTCCTGTGAAAGAAAGGCCAGACCTTGGAATGGTTTAATCAATAGAGGAATGTTCTCTGTAATGAAGTGTGTCAGCTTCTTAACGGGACTAAAACCTTCATCAAGTCAATGAGGAGGGGAGAGTTAAACCTGAGGCCCATTTGAATAATCACGCCGCCTTATTGACTGGCAGCAAGTCGAGGCGAATGCCAAACACTGGCATGGTCAATCACACACACACAAACAGACACAAAGGCAAACATTAGAACTAACACCTCAATAAACACGCACGAGTGGAAGTGAATAAGATGTTACACAGTCATATTATGTACGCAACAATCAGGCTAGAAATGAAGACATACAAAACCTGGTTGGTGTAGTGTGGATGTGGACACACTCTGGAGCATTATGAACATTGTGTTTCTGACTGTATGTTACTCCTACTCAGTAGATTTCTTTTTTCTTTTGTCTTGCCAGAATATTCGCATTTAAAAAACATTTTTGCAGTCTGCAAATCATGTTTATGTTTTGAATTTGTGTTTTGGCCTGTTGCGCCACCCACCACTGTCTACCAGTCACGCAGTCAGTAGAGTCTCAGCATCAGTTACAGTTACGACTGAGCTACAGCAGCACGACAAGCAGCATTAGCAGTGTCCCAGTACATAGCATTAGCAGTCTCCTCAGCTGTATCCCGGCAGCAGCGTTAGCAGCAGAGAAGCCGGACTTGCTCGAATCGCCTGCTGGAAAACCAAAGATCAAGGACGCGGCGACGTGGCCCTTCCACGGCAGCCGCCCGTGGGCAAACAAATCAGTCTCCAGCGTGCCGCTGTCCAGCAACCTCAAATCTGTAGGGGAGGGGGGGGGCGGACACGACTCGTGGCAGTATTTTGAATTTGAGTGCAGTAACCGTTTTGGCCACATTCTTACATACAGCACCTTTAAGACATCCCTCATATGCACAACCTGCCTGCCCTGGAGCAAACCTCCAACGTGGCTGCCAGAGAGGGTGTTATGTGACATGAAAGCTTTAATCCAGGACTGTATATTCACATAAATAAACATACACCAAAGCTTGTGAACAGTGAACGATAACACCAACTGATCTGCATATGAAAACAGTGTAATACATAAGCTCTTACTTTCTCAGCATGCAGTGTGTGTGCGAGTGCGCACACACACACAAACACACTTTCTCTTATCCACACATCCAGAAAAGCTGGTCATCACTCCCTCTGTCTTCACTCATCTTTCACCACCCTCTCTCTCTCCTCTCTCTGTCTTTCATTGATCTCTCTCTCATTGGACTCATCACTCTGCATTCTCTGCAGACAAAGAGCAACCGCAGGATGACAATCACATTAGAGCACACAATCTATTTATGGTTTTGCCTCATATTTCAACTCCATTCTCTCTTCCTCACACACACACACACACACACACACACACACACACACACTCTCTCCATCCCTCTCTCTCTTTTCTCCCGTACTCTGTGATAATATAAACGCAGGGATTTTAGTGGTAATGAGTTTTTAATGAAAAATGAATTATTTACAGTGGCTGGAGGACAGAAGATAAAAATGAGAGAAGTGCAGGTGATATCAAAGCTCTGAAAATAATGCTATCACAATGCAGTAAACTTTATTAGAGTTTACGTTGATGACTTCAGAGGTTATATGTAGATAACATTTAATAAAAAACATATTTTAATTGATATGTAACATTTGGTGGCTTATGTTCAACTAATCTTCAGTAAAGTTAACTGCTGAGCAGATACTTATAAAGACACGAGGAGATTATTGATTGCCTTTGACAGTTTCAGAAGATAGTGTACATCACAGGTGCCAGTGTGATATGACGTGCCAGGTGGTTAAACGCCTGTCTATTTTGTCTGTCTGGCAAGACTGTTGCCCTAAATGTTGCCTGGCAGCTTTTTAGGATTACACAAGAGCAGTATAGACCAAGTTGTTAAGTGTGAAACTTTCTCTTTACGTTTAACTGATAAATCATTTCCAAATATGACATCCTAAAAATTGAACTCCAGCTGCTGTGTCAATGTCAAGTAGCAAAGCATTTGAAAGCTTTAGGAAGGAAAAACCCTGAATTTTATTTCAGTGGTCAATACCACAGTTACTGAATAATATAAAATTGCCTGTGCAAAAAGAGAAAATAAAGATGGTTAAGTTGATTTCAGGTCCTTAGTGTTTGTATTTATTTGCTTATAAAAACAAAAAAAAAAAATTCCCACGTAAGATTCACCTCTGCTATGCCTTTTGATTATTTTATGAAGATATTTCTCGTGGTACACTTAAACATACACATACTGTATAGACAGTATGGCAATAAAAGAGGTGAATGAGGGACAATCTTCATTTGTTTTCATGGAAATGTGAATCTTTCAGATCAGTTTAAGGAGCGCCCATGTCTTTACTTGGTCTCGACCCCTTAAAGTCTTGATCTTGTCTCGATATCAAAACACTCTGGTCTCAGCCATGACTTGGTTTCGGTTTAAGGGGTCTTGACAACAACGTTGGACTGGGTTGGAGAGGCCTTGTTGCTATAGATACTGATGAAAAAAGAACCAGGAAGTCCAGTTGAATAAAGCATCCATGCGTATAGACCCGATCAGCATGACAATCAACAGTCACTTCCTGGTATACAACTGGCAATTGATTACAATTGTTCAGGTATCTGTTGTTATTTTCAGCTGTAACTGTAACATTTAAAGATATATAATTATATAATTGCTCATATGAGCAGAGATTTCCTCTGCTCATATGAAGCCAGGATAAATCCTGAGGGGATTAATCCTTTAAGGATAAATCACACACAAGACTTAAAATGGTATTTTTGTAGTGGCTTTATTGTCTTCACAATTTAGTGTTGCTATCTGTGAAATTAAAGTAAATAAAAGTTTTGTTGCCACTGGGAACACTGGGAAATGGTTTTCAGCTTACAAAAACAGACAGGAGGTCTGCGTCGCTGTCATCTACGTTGATGCAGAGCCTATGGCATGGGTATGGTGTCAATTTGATGAAGAAGTATAAATTCCGCTTAGGGTAGTAGAAGATTTACTCTGATTTACCTTACAAACCAGGCCACGGTAGACCAGCAACTTTGTTCTGCTTTGCAAAATGCAAAATTACATTTTTTAAGTAAGTTATTGTAAATAAACATTGTTATGCAACGATTGAGGTTAACCCTTTAACCCTAAGCCACTTACATTACAAGGTATCCTACTTGGAATGTGCACCTGCTATGTATTTGATTGGCTAAAACTATGTTAAATTATGTTGTGGCTTTGTTGTTTGATGCAGTACTAATACTAGTGGTTCTGGTTGTGAAATAACTCCAAAAAGTTAAAATTTTATTGTCGACAAAGAGACGTTAGGCCAGTAAGCACAAGGTCAAGGGCAGAATTTGTGCATCTTCAAACAGAATTTTTTCAAACTTTACTTCCTTCTTCACTGAGGCTGAGCACAAAAGGTCTTGGCTTCTGGTAATAGTGCTTTTATTATAAGAGTAAAGAACAAATTTTTAGGAGTTCCGTCTGTTTGGCCTTTGACTTTCAAGACTCAAACTTGCAACCTCACTGCTACATTGGCTCAACTTTGCTAACCTGCAGCCTGTTCTGTGTCAGGACTCAAATCTGTTCTGTATTCAAGTTCACAGGCTTTGGTTCCTCAGCCCTGAGTTCAAAAGGGGGAACCACAAGGGGAGATGAAGGATGGAGGTGCACAGGGGACGCGCAGTGTGTGGTCCTGTGGGCTGAATGAGGAGGGGGTGGATGAACTTTTGGAGATTTACAAAGTTCAATAGCATTTTCACACCACTCCATTTTTTGATACCAGAGAGCCCCTATGCTCAATAGCTCAGTTCAGTCAGTCAGAGCTCTCACTGCTCTACACCTGGACAAACAAAGTTATTATTTTGGGTTGTTTCAGAAAAGAATGTGTTTACATAAGCTTCCATGAGCCTCCTCTTACATGCAAATTATGATGATTTAGATGCACATATTTGGCATGCAGACAAACCGATGTCCTTCAGTTTAAATGAACTGTATCTAAGCACATATAGCTATATGAATACATTACACAGTTGTTAAAACAATGTTTCTGTGTATGTAAATACTGTATGTATTTTCTTGGAAATATTATATCATACAGGTTTATTTTAATGCATAAAGAGCAAAAGCTAGAGATATTATATACTTGCTTTTTCGTGAACAAATCTAATTAAAGACCAAAACCAAACATGATGGTAAATGTATTTCCCATAGAAACCTGATATGGGTTATTCCTCTGAATCACAAAGCTCCATTAAAGGAATACTCCACCCCCCTAAAGACCATTTGTATATCAGTTACTCACCCCGTTACATTAAATTCATGAAGAAAACTTTGGGTTTTTTTTTCGAATGGCTCTGGCCAGCGAAGAATCCAAAAATGGGAAAATTTGATGATGACTTGGAGGACAAGTGGGCCGCATTGAAAAACAGCAAAAATTCAGACTATTTGGTCCTGCTGATGTAATGTTAAAGCTGCAGTTCCCCTCAGCACTACAGTGTTTTAGCATCTTTCAGATCAGCCCAGTCTCAGAAGAAAATGTTGACATTGTATGTTTCCTTTGTACATTTCATATGTAACATACTGATGTTTTTAAAGTGACATAGTTGTGATTACATGTATATGAGCTGACTTGTCATCAGGCAACATATTATCATAGAATGACTGTGTGATATCCTATGGAAATTGCATGCACAAGAGTTTGTATAATATACTATGAAGTTGTGCCCCATGATTGACATTATGTCCTTAACCCACAGTTACATAATGAATGTAAAGTAACAGAGGTTGGGTTTAGGCAATATAAGTTCCTGAGGATAGATTTAGGAAAAAAAAACATGGTGAGGACGTACCTTAAAATGACTCGAAGTTCACTCAGAGTTCACACAGATCTGAACATGCAACTCCAGGGGAAAGTCCCAGGCAAAAGTTTGTTTTATTTGTGACCCATCCACCACCCCAACCTGCCTCCATTACAAGTGCTCCGGACTGCTTCCTTGTTTCAGCTCATTGGTCATGTGTTCGCAGCCTTTCAAAAAACATGGGACATGTACAAATTTGGTTGCACTGCTTTTTGTAGGAAAACATATGAAAAATATGTGAGAACAGCCTGCATCAGGAGGTGGAGGGGATGGTGGATGGCGTGAGACTTATATTAGATGGCTGCCAAGCTGCATATTGTTCATATTATTGTTTTATTGCATCCTTACTGTTTTGGTTAATTCTCAAGGCTCTCATCGACCTCTGTTTCAGCTACAACAGGCAGCTGTTTTAAGTAAAAAACAAGCCCTGATAATCCCAATGCACACTACCTGTCCAGTACCAAATAACAGACATCAAACTTGGAGACTTGCTGGTGAACATAGTAAGCATTTAGTTGCTAGATAGCCAGCAATTTTTTTTTAAAGTTGGTGAAGACCAAACAGGGTGCAAAGCGGAGGGAGTATTGGGTCACAAGAGATGTATTTCTGCATGGCAGGTGGATGTTTATAGGCAACTATTTACTAACATGTTAGCTGTACCAACTTGATAAAGTGCTAAAACTGTATGTCACCGGGTAGGTTTAGGATTAGGCAGGGTCTTTATTTAGGATCCTTGTGGCCCCAGATGAGAGGCTCCTCCTGAGCTTCCCATTGCTGGCCTGGTTGTATCAGTACCTTCTTCCCAACCTCAACAGCGAAAAAAGGCAGTGATCTGTGTGGCTGGGATCGTTCATGATTCTCCTGGCCTTATTTTTGCAGCGCCTGGTATAAACATCCTTTATGCAGTATAGAGAAGCACCTATAGAGCCTTGCAGTCCTGTTTGGTGCTGTTTCCATATCAGGCAGCGATGTTCCCTGTCAGGATGTTCTCAAAGGTGCAGGAGTAGAAATTCCTCAGTATTTGAGGGGATACGCAGCATTTCCTCAGGTGTCTCAGGTAAACCAGTCTCTGCCTTGCCTTTGTCACCATTGAGTCCATATGCAGCCCAGGTCAGGCCCTCAGTGGTGTGGACACCAAGGTATTTGAAGCTCTCCACCCCTTCCACAAGGACCCACTGATGTAAAGAGGAGTGGAGTTCCTATGCTGCTTCTTGCCAAAGTCCACTATCTTCTTCTGAGTTTTGCTGATGTTCAGGAGTCAGTTGTTGTCCTGACACCAGCAGGGTCAGTCCTTCTACTTCAGATTAGGCCTTTTCATTGTTATCTGTGATCAGGCCCACCACAGCTTTGTCATCAGCAAACTTAATGATAGTGTTGTAGTTTGTGTATACAACGAGTACAGCTGGGGACTCAAAACGCAGCCCTGGGGTGCTCCACTGTTAAGAATGAGGGTGGAAGAGGTGTGTCTTCCCACTCTCACCACTTGGAGTCTTCCTGTCAGGAAGTCAAGGATCCGCATGCACAGTGAGGTTTTTAATCTTAGCTCCTCGAGCTTTGTGATGAACCTGGAGGGAACTGTGATGTCAAATGCTATAGTCAGTGAACAACAATATTATATTTGTGGACATCCATTAAAAGATTTGTTTCTACATTAAAACTTAAAATTATCAAATTATTTTCTTCGTTATTTTGTTATGTGTTCCATACTTTACATTGTAATCTGTAGCAAATGTACTTAGTTTAATGTGCTTTGTAAAGAAATTCCACTTGACTATCAGAGTGTGTATGTGAGGTCGTGTGTGTGCGTGGATGCATGTATGTGATGGGGGGACCATCAATTCCCTGCAGAAATGCCATGCGATGATGGTAATGGTAGGAGCAGAGAGTAATGAAGGAATTGATCTCCACTCGGCAGTAAGCGCTTGACATTTCAACCAAAGCCTAGAGCACCTAACCTCCCCCTGCACACCCCTTCCCTCCTCCCCCCGCTTAAATACCTCTCTCCCCTCCTCTTTCTTTCTTTCTTCCCTTGACTCGTTAACACTTAAGTTCGCTCCACTTTTCCTTCACGCAGTCAACTCTTTCCACACTTTGGCTCTCTGTCGCCTCCAACTTTAATCGCTTTCTCTCTCCGTCTGCCTTTATTGTGATAATTTCTTTCTCTCTCGCGCTCTCAACCTGTCACACTTTCAGGCACACTCCCTTCTTTCTCCCTCTCTCTCCATCTTTCTCTATTTCTCATTCAGTCACACACACAAACACAGATGTACACAGGCGCAAGCACACACACATTCCAAGCCACTGGTCCCATGGGTCAGCCCATATTAGCTTACTTGTTAATACTTGGACGGCTCGGGATCAATACTTAATCAACAAGTAATGGGATTCCTCAGTCATCCCATATGATCTTTCAATAAAGACTTGAATCTGTCTCGCCCAGACCTCCCCACCACACTTCCCTCCCTACCGGGGCATCACTGTGGACGGGGGAGGGTGAGGACGTGAGAGTGAGAGAGTCAGTTCTGTCTCGTTCTCACCAGACAGGTGAAGGAGCTGGAGGCAAATAACACACTTTGCAATTGCATTGATTTGGCAAGTTTGTTGAGTCTAATAAAATATTGCTTACAGTATGTGTCACTGCAGTTAATATGTATCAAGGAGATGTTACTTGTTACAGACATGATGTAAATTTGAGGTATACGAGATCGTGCCAGGGGAGGAGTGGGACTAACTTTCAGCCCAGGAGTAAAAGAATGTAAAGTGGCTCACTGGTGTAGTACATTTAGGTGGAGAAGGTGAGGAGCCAGCTTGTTGCCAAGGAAAGCACAGAATTTGTATTTTTGAATACTGTCTATTTTCATTACAATTATATTTGTGATTGTGAGCAAATTATTCAGTGGTTAAAATGCAGCATTAAACAGCAAGCCCTTCTCAAATGACAAAGACGATTCACTTGTTCGCAGAAAATTAAATGAAAACATATGGTTTCTGGGGGGAAAAAAATATTTAAAGTTGTTATGGAACACACATTGACTGTCACCTCAAGACAATCCTGACACACACTCACATGGTCTTCACAGCCTTGATTACTGCTTTTCAAGAATGCCTGTAGTGCTTGCTCATTTCGTGGAAGGACAAAACAACCAGCTAAAGACACACAGTAATGATAATTAAAGAAATCTTTTTGTTTGAAGTGTGATGTAAGCTTGCAACATATCCTCACAGAACAGTTTGCATGATATCCTTCTAAAGTTCAGATACAACAGTTAATATGATATCCTACAAACTGGCACCCCACTAATGTCGCTATGTCCATTATGCACAGTTTCATAATTAACATAAAATTATGGAGGTTAGGTTTAGGTAACTAAATTTACTGTAGATAAGTATAGGAAAACAAACACGGTGAGGGCCTTAAATTGACTTAAAGTTCTCTCAAAGATCACACAGTTCTGAACAAGCATGCCAGGGGAAGGTCTTGGGGAAAGTCCACGTTTCTGTGACCCATCCATCCCCCTAAACTGCCTATAAGACCACTTGGGACTATGGCCTTGTTTACTCCCATCAGTGCATTGGTCACATGATCGGAGTCTTTCAAAATATGTGGGTTAAGTACGAATTTAGGTGCATTACTTTTTGTAGCAAAACGTACAAGCAGTTTTTGAGAACAGCCTGACGCTTGACAGTTACATTAGCATCTTGGCAACTTGTCCTTAAGGGACAGTTTGACAGTTTGGAAAAATCACTACTTTGTTGGCAATATTTAGAGAAAAAAATCAATAGCAATCTCATTTCAGTATGTTAAAGGCCAAAAGTGTGGACTTGAGTCACATGACTTGGATTCAAGTCAGACTGGAGTCACAAATTTGGTGACTTTAGACTTGACTTGGCAAAACCTCAAAATTTATTCCATCTTGGTACTGGTTCATAGCGCTATATCTTATGAAAGAACAGGGTCAGCACTACTTTTTTAGTGATTATGTTCAGTCGGACTTGTCTTGAAAAACTTGTATCAACAAATGAATTTAAAAAAAAAAAAAAAAAATCATGATTTTTGTAAATTTAACATATTCTTAATCTTTTGTTTAAATGCCATTACATTTGTTGAAGAATAGGACTACCTGAGGATTCGAAACTCAAAGTTTAGGACTTGGGACTTGACTCAGATTTATGTGTCTTAAATTGGGACTTGAAATGGAAGTGCAAAGACTTGAGACTTACTTGAAAACAATGACTTGGTCCGTCCTCTCTTAGAAAGCACAATTCATCCCAAAGTCAAAAACATATATTGTTCCTCTTATCCTGTAGTGCTTTTTTGTCAGTCTAGATTGTTTTGGTGTGAGTTGCTGAGTGTTGGAGATATCGGCCATCGAGTGTCTGCCTTCTCTCCAATATAATAGGTCAAGGTGGCACTCGGCTTGTGATGTTCAAAAAATAAAATATAATAATAATAATACATTTGAAAATCTCAACACATGTGTCTCTTTCCAGAAATCACTAACTTGTTGCTTAAAATAATCCACAGACCTTGTTGTGCACATTATCATGAAGGAAAACATTTCTTTCTGCCAAGCTACACCCGCCAACCCTATCACCGCACAGAAAGAAGTAAGCATCTAGTGATAGCTCATCTACCACCATTGAGCTAGCTAACGTTACAGCCAGGGGTGAGTAGTTTTAAATTCTATTTAAATTCTTTTCAATTAGTTTTAAATTCTTGCCGGTACTATTACCAAAACCTTCATTGCTTCATATTGTTCACCTCTCCTCACTTCATGCATTTTTAAAAAGCAAAGTCAAAAATCAAACAAACAAATAAAAACATTTCAGTATTTTACTGTACCTGTATGGAGTAGAAAGAAATTAGAAACACTTCACAATGTGTATAGTAAAATATTTGTTTTAATGTTTAGGGTGCTGGCATGTATGTAACCTTAAAAATAATCAGATATTTAAATCACGCTGACAGCATTTGAGCCAACCACAAGAATGTGTGGAATTTTGTTGGTTTTATTTATTGTTTGTCTTGTCCCGGTGCAAACAGCGTTTTTTGATGTCCGTGGTCCAGTTGTGGAAAAATCAAACGTCCCAGTACAATAAATCAAACGTGCCCACACCACTGTGTTTCGGAAATAGACGCGCATGCGCAGTCACGTACTGCTGAGACTGAAATCCCTGATCGTAAGCTCACACGCAGCATGTTCAAGCTGTTCTCTGTGTTGTTGAAATTAAACAAAATAACATGGAACATATCTGCTTGTTAAGCTGCTGATTGTAATTGGGATTTTTTTTGATGAACTGAATGACATTTAACGGAGTGTTGCACGTCTCGAAGGCTGGGCTCATAGGAGACCACCGGACTGTCTCCCAGGGGAGGGGCTGGGGGAGAGAGGGAGATGTGCGGGCAGCAAGGCTCCGTCCAGCACCACAGCACGGACGGTTCAGAAGCAATTCAGAACGAGTTAAAAGCAATTAATACACAGACAAAGTGGTGTTTAAAACTGCATATATTGCTAGCAGATCTATTTTCTGGCCTGAAGTGCGGCCGTGACTGGCTCTGAATGTGGGCTTTAGCAGGCAGCCACTCTCTCCTCTTCCTGAATCTTATAGTGGTACGCAGTACCGGACTGCACCAGCTTACTTTCACCCCTTGTTACAGCTCAGCTGAGGGGGACACCATTAATGTTTACATCTCTTGTTGTCACAAGCACCAGCGTCTTGTTCATAAATAGATGCAGTGATATAGTCGCCCGCCGCCATATTGTTTACTGTGGCATTACATCACCCACCAGTGGGAGCAATTTTTGGTTTGGTGTGGCGCAGTGCATTCCAGTTACTGTAAGTTTTCTACCTCTTGAGCAGAAGAGTATCTCATAGCCCCTTTTCTCTATTTTCTCAGGTCATGTAGCACTGATTTCAAAAATATTTGTGTCTTTCCACAGCGAAGGCAGCCCAGTTTTATTAAAAGACATGCTTCCCAGCACTGAAATACTTGAAGTCATATTTTCACTATATCCTGTCAATAGTGTGCTTTGGCAGTGACTACCTGTGATATACATTATTATAGAGAGCATGCCTGCAGCTCTAAGGTGTTTTATTTTTAAATCAGTATTTTATCACCACCATCATTTTCCCTCCCTTTTTCTCTTTTGTCCATTTTCAACATTTTGGCAGAATCGATCTCTTTCTCTGTTTGATCTGCATTTGATTATAGCCCATGGAAGTCTTTTGCCTTCCTCCTCTTGTGCTCCTTCCTTCTCGTCTTCCTCTTCCTTTCTGCCAAACAACACACACATTCAAATATATATAAACACACAATGATTAATTTAGTACAAATTCAATAGAATGCTTAAACACTTGTGTAATATCATTTGAGGAGATTTTGACCAGAGAATCCTACAGTTACCGATGTTCCTCTTCAGAAGATCATCTCCCAGGATTGCCAATGGTATCAAAGATAGACTTGTCACAACATGCTGGAAGTTTAAAACAGACCATATTCAACTTATCTTGCCTGTGCAAGAGATAACAGGTTTGGTTAAAAGTCCTCATGAGAGAAAGACAGTTGAAACAGCGTTCTCCGCCTATCATCCAGCAGTATGCAGCTGGATCAGGTGCTTCTCAGTTTCAGAGGGAAAGACAGTTTCTGTGGATGTACATTTTCACTGCCAAAATCACTCATTCTCTGGAAATGACAAACAGACTAGTTAATTAAAGTGTGCTTTCTCTGTCTGATTGCTGTTGATTAGGGGTTATGGGCAGTGTGCGTCTCACTCTCCGTAGTGGGGCTAGCTTAAAACAGACTTTTGAAGATCAATACCTAGAACAACTGTAGCCTAAAGGTATTTTGAAAAGTTGCCGTCGTCTTCCAGAAAAGCAGAAAAAACCCAACATATTCTTGGCAGCATTTGAAGCACAATGGTGTGCTTAAACTCTCCACTGAAATCCATACTAATGAAGTGGTAGTTCACCAAGGACCCAATGGAAATAGTCTTAGACACATCTTGGACATGCTGGCCCTACTTCAAAGAATAATAAAAAGAAAGTCAGGTTAAGTTTAACTTTTTGAACTTTTTAGAGGCAGGTGGTTAAAAGAAAAGGGAAAAATAACAACCTTAACTGAGTTCTAGTTACTTCTTTCTGGTGTGCTGCACTTCCAGATCCATATAGTGATATTCACATTTGGATTTAGACTGCAGCCAAATCGAATGGTTGTTCAGTCCACCACTGCAGTACAGACTGAAAAATGGAGCAAGGATAGCAAAGATAAATTCTAATAACTTTGAGAATCCTTTGGTTTTATCTCTGGCATGGATGTATAAAGAGAACTGGATACAGCGCTGGAGGTAGGGCTGTCTTCATTCCTATGAAAGATATTGCTCAGTGGTGCATGAAACCAAAAGAATTTAACTTTCTGAGTATAAAATCACCTGGATCTTCTGCATCTTTGGACCATAGAGCAAGTGCACTAGAGACTTTGTCAGCCAAGTGGCTAACTTCTTCTGACCCAGCAGCTTACTTGCTGTTTAGCCCTTGGCTAACTTGAATGAGGATAAAATGCCTGTGGATATTCTCATTCATCCAGGTCATAGTTATTTCAAGGCAATTGAATTGAACGCAACTGGACTTGGTTTTGGGGATAAAATGACTTAATCCTGCGTCTCTTCTTGACCTATGAAATGTTACTATTCCAAATGGATCTAATCGAGTAAAAGAAGAAGTAAAAGAAGAAAGTAAAAGTAAAAGAAGTCATTTTGCCGGGGTTGTGGTGCTCAAAAAAAAAACTGTATCAACTATTTAACAGATGTCTCTTTCCCAATACAAGTCAGTGGCGAAAAGTCTTTTTGGGCCTATTGGCATCACATGATGGACCCAGTAGCTGTAATTACACAGCTTGGCCACTATGTCACAAAGCGCCAAAGTCTGGTGCTGTTCCTGGGAGCCTGAGCTCTAGCACTTCTGGCAGGTTGACATATTTGGTTTTCTATGAACTATCAGCCATTAAATGTTGCAGTAAAATTTGATACAGAGCTACCATCAAGTAAGCTTATTAGCTTATCCACTATTGTTAAGTTTGTTTGATTTGAGATCAAATATCTGTCCATATGACATCTCCATTAGCCTCAGCTGTACTCTGAGTTTAGTGCCAATTAGGAAAAGTAAGCATGTTAACAAATTAAACAAAGATGGTGAACATGGTAAACACATCTAGTAAACATCAGCATGTTAGCATTGTCACTCTGAGCATGTTAGCATGCTGACATTAGTAATAAGCTCAAAGCACTGCTGTGAGGCTGCTGAGTACAACCTGTAGACTCATAGGGTGTTTTCAAACCCACAGTTAATTTGCTGTGGACTGAAATCAGTGGATGTGTTGGTAAACTTCATAAGGGAGCCAAAATGCATCACTAAAAGCCAGGTGCAAATGTCCACCCTGCTCATTGGTTAGATAGGTCTTTGGTGGGAGTGAGAAAGTAAACACCACAAGAAGATCATGAAGACGGTCGTATCAAAAAGACAACATACTTTGTTGGTAGTCCAAGTGTCACCTCGATTCATTCTCCAGGCAGCTGCTAGCAACTGTACTCCCACATCCAAGGTCCCAAGCACTTGGGACCTTGGATGCCCAGTAAATCACACCAAGGAGGAAAACTAACAAGACTAAAAAGCTCAGATTAAAAAACATTCTTAGTCTTGTTACCTGCCAAAAGAGATCTTTTTCATTCAAAGATGATGAGGTTATGGATTAAGGTTTGTTGACTACTTCTCATGTTCTTACTGGTGGTGTTCTGCAACACGGAGAATTAAAGAGGAAATCCAAGAGTAACTATAACATACATCACTGTTCCCTGTCACTACACTCTTACATGTTGCATCTGTATTTGCCGCAGTAATATAAAACCATTAAACCCCTGACCTTTGACTGTACTTATTCTGTCTGCTTGTAATATTTTAGGATGATCCAGGGGTGTTTTCTAATGTTACTTTCATTGTAAGATGCTCTGCATAAGCGCGTCAGCTAAATGCCTGGAAAAAAAAAATGTAAATGCACCTTACAAAAAGCTGTGTCGCTGTATTAAGTTGAGCAGCCTCCGACATGGGTGCAGTGTGATAAATCCCAGCAGAGTCGCATGCTAAACAGCTTCAACCTGGCTGCAGCCAGCCAGCTCCCTGTAAACAGGCTTTGTGTCACCATTGTCATATCTCAGCGCCATTAATATACATGAGAGTCTGAGGCCTTTAAGACGCTTCAGAGAGAGAGCGAGAGAGAGAGAGGGAGCTGGCAGCCTCTCTCTCTTCTTTGTTGCTATCTCTCTTTCTCTATCCCTCCTCTCCCCTCTGTTTTTCTCCACATTCTCTCTCTTTCGCTCCCCAGATTTATTTGGCACCCTAACTCAACTCTTCTCACTATCTTGCTCCTCCTTTGCACCTTCTCACTAGTTTTTCTTCTTCTTCTTGTTCTCTCTTACCCTTTTTCCTTCTTATCATTTGGCTTACAGTTTGTCTTTCTGACTAAATGAAATCAATCAGGTCACTTTTTTTTCTGGTCCCTACTCTCCTCTATTTACTTCTTGCTCTTGTTTTCTTCCTGTTAGGCAGAATCCAAGTGTATAGACCTCCACACGCTTCCAAAACTGCAGATTTACTGAACATGTATCCATTAAGTCCACTGTGCAGAGGGGCTGTCCAGATGTAGTATCATGGGTCTCAAGTGCACTTACTAAACATATCAAGGCCTGACACTGGATCCTTTTGCTTTTAAATGTTGCACAGTTTATTTGAAGGTAATGGGTACAAATTTCCTACGATTTGCAAGTTTGTGTACGCCCACTTCCCACGGATGCCCAATCAGGTTAAGATCTGGGGAATATGGAGGCCAGGTTGACACCTTGAATTCTTTGGAGTGCTGTTGACATGACCCTGCATACAGGCTTGCAGATTGGGGCCCTTGGTCTGCAGTAGTGTGTGGTGTGTGGTGTCAAATGGTATCCACATGAATGCCAGGATCCAAGGTTTTCCAGCAGAACATTGCACTGTAAAGAGATGATCAGCGTAGTTCACTTTACCTGTCAGTGGTTTAAAGTTCTGAACCGCACAGACAAATACTCTGAGATGGACAAGAGGGTCAAGATCTCAGCATCGGTCATATCCATGTCATCCGACATCCTGTCTCATAGCATATGATATCCCCTCAGCACCCCCACAGGCTTTACACAGCTCACAGTATACATGACTGAAGTCCATGAGAGCCCAGTCTGCAAACCTGCATGCAGGATGGATGTTTGGAGTCATCTCTCCTCTCCTTTCTTCTTCTCTCATCATCTTTCCTCTCCTCATTTCCTTTCCACATCACTTATCTCCTTTCCTCTCCCCTACCGTCATTTCCTTTCCTCAGCACTTGTCTCTTCTCTCTCACTCCTTTTTTTTGGCTGTCCTTTCCCCTACTTCCATTTCCTTTCCTCACTGCTTGTCTCCTCTCCTCTCCTCTCCTCTCCTCTCCTCTCATTTCCTTTCCTCAGCACTGATTTCATCCCCTTTCCCCCCTCTTTTTCCCTCTCTTCTCATCGCTCCTTTTTCATTTCATTTCCTTACCACTTGTCTCCTCTCCTTTCTTCTCATTGCCTGTTTTTTACCACTCGTCTCCTCTTCTTTCCTCCTCTTCCCTCCACCCCTCTTCTCTTCTCTTCTCTTCTCTTCTCTTCTCTTCTCTTCTCTTCTCTTCTCTTCTCTTCTCTTCTCTTCTCTTCTCTTCTCTTCTCTTCGCTTCTCTTCTCTCTTCCTCATCTTTTTTCCTCTCCTTTCCTTTCCTCTTCTTTTGTCACTCTTTCTAGTTCCCTGTGTTCTCTTTACTCTTTTCTGCATCTTTCACTACCTCCACATTTTTGTTGTTTTTCCATTTCTTCTCCATCCTCCTCTTTCTGAGAATACCCCCTCTTTTTCCACATTTTATTTATCTTTATCATATTTGTTTTAACTTTGTCTCCAGTCGTTCTGTTTCTGTGGATGTCCCTACTTCAGCAGCTTCTGTCTCTCTTCTTTTCCCTCGCACACCAACTCTGATCTATCATGTACAGTCTCCCCTTTTTCTCTCTCTCTTTCCTCTGTTTCTCTTTATATTGTTTTCATACAACTCATCACCCTGAAACGTCTCGAAGCCCAGAACCTGTGTGCATATTTATGTGTGTATACAATATATATCTGTGAATTTGTGAGCGTGCAGAGAGCACAGACAGAGAATACATTTTCACTGTGGACGCCCACTGTGGCTCGCCTGTGTTGTAGATGCATAAATGCATAAATATATGTGTGGCTGCATTTGTTTACAATGACTCCTACCAGTACGCTACAGTATGTTACATAACTCTGAATAATGTGGGACAGAGATACTCTCTATCACTTCATCGGCTCTCTCTCTCTCTCTCACCCGCCCCATCCCCTCACCCTGTCAGATGGAGTGATTTATACAGGGTGTGTTTCCCTCTTCTTATCTCTCCTCCCTCCCTCTCTTTCTCTCCTGCTTTCTTTCTATCAGTTGCCTGTTGACACTGTGGTCGCCTTCACTTCCTTTAGTGTGTGTGTGTTCGTGTGTGTGCTGAATCAGGAAGTGTGTGTGGGCATATAGGAAGCATGGACAGGTGCAGGAGTGGTTGAGGCGAGCTGCTGTTCTGCCAGTGGTTTCTGTTGCCAGTGCCTCTGTTTCAAACAACACTGTGTCAGTGTGTATGTATGGGACCTCTGTGACCTTACCTGTCACCATTCTGTTACGATCCCTCCTTTTTAGTGATTTACAGTTTCTAACAATGGGAACGGATGTGCACACTGAAACGCACACACACTCACAAGTACACACACACTTACAAAGAGACAAACTCCATTGTGTCCACTGGTGCAGTAAAAGACATGCACAAAACCTCATGCTCCTGTCATCACTCTATAAAATAGGCAGTTGTAGGTGGATATCAGCATTGTAGATGTAGATTAGAAGGCTCCTGCTACATTGACTAACATGTTTAGAATGCCATTATCAGCTATTTATTGGCCACTGACACTTTATTTTTCTCTCTGTTTTTCTCAACACTGTGGTTAACATCTGTTTATGTTAAGGCACAAAAAAAAAAACATGAATTGTACCTTTTAGCAGAGGCAGCATTGTAGATGGCAGTTGTCTGTGACACCATTAAATACATCTTGACATGTGGATGGAGAATTCTTTTAACGATATTGTTGATTTATTCTGCCCAGCCATTTTTTTAACTGTCTTCGTCATCTCTTATGGTCATATCTTGCTTGAACTCTTGCACAAATACGGAAGAAGTCCCCGTCAAACTCCATATAGACAGCTACCATTGAGCAGACATGAGCCCAAGGAACCCGGTTTCACTCCAAAGTCTGTGAAATCCGACGCCTGGTGAGTGACATCACGTGTGAGACACCAACGAAAAAAGCCATCCTTTTACATCGGCATGATACACGGCCTGGTCACTGTTACTGTTTAAAGCTGCCTGGCGGTGTCAGGGGAAAAGTGACGGGACAACACTAGGTGACCAGACGTCCTGAAATCCAAGCAGTTGTCCCGAATCCCGAATCCTGCCCTAATTGTCCCGGAAATTACACTAGAGCAGAGTCTGGAGTAGTTACTGCCTGATAAAACATTAAAAACTGATCATGGTGGTTGAGTCATCCTGCAGATCCCACCGGCTGCACATTGGCTGCAGCAGTTCCTACATGAATCATGGGTGTTGTAGTTTTTTAATTGTGTACAGCAGTGGCGATGAAGTAGATGAAGAGACCGCAAGCTGCAGCCACGAGGACAGGGAAAGCGCAGGCAGCCACGAGAAGGAGTGATTTGCATGTTGCTGTGCAGCCTCTTGTTCTAACTGTTCAAAACTGTTCTACAAACATGTTTTACAAACTGATACGGCTGTAACGAATGTACCAGGCGTTCTTTATTTTGTTAGCTTTTATTTTTTATTGAGTTTAAAGGACAAGTGCACTTACTACCCCCCCCCCCCCCCCACAACATTAAAAGCTAAGGCTGCGGAAGTCCAAACAGGGTGGGCAGGAGGGGTGGTAGATGGGTCCAAGACCCACCAACTTTCACCCAGGAGGCCATTGTTCGCTTCCTGTATGACTGTAAAGCCAAACCCTGTCCTTTTTTCCTGAACTCAACCATATGCTCTTGTTGCTTAAACCTAACCACTTGCATGTGTTGGCAAAACGTAACCACTAGCATTTGTTCCAACACATTCTCGCTCTGATCTCAACACATCTCGATGTTTGGTCATTGACTTTTCTACATCGAAATATGACATGCGAAGTACCCTGGGTGCTTTGGCTGTTGATGTTCTGGGATGCGGAAGTTTTGCCTGTTCCGTGCATTGTCGTCTTTCAAAATAAACTTACTTTTTTACAAGAAACTTATCGTTTACATACAGTGTCTTTAAAAATAAAGGCAAGGAATAAACATATCTTCCTGATGGATGATCGATTGATCAATGGATAGATATGTGCATATGCATGTTTTATTAATGCAAAAATTGTGACCATAGCTGCGGTGGTGCGATGGTGGTCTAGAGTCATACTTGTTTTTACCACTTGTTAGAATTACTGACGCTTCAACAAATGCAGCAAAGGTAACTGCTGTTGACAGTGTAGGGGATGTGTCTGAGTGGTTCAGAGGATGCACATTTGCGTCTGTAAACTACTACTACTACAACACCTCTCAGTTGTGCTCTCTCAATCTATCTGCAAAATAAGTCCAATCTCTCCACTTCACTGTGTGCTTTCTCTATATGATGGGGGGATATAGCCAAGATTGGAGTGAACATCTCGCTGCCTCTGTTGTCCCTAGAAATAGGCAAAGCACTAAAGTTGCAAGTACACTTAAAGACTGGGACCAGAGTCAATTTTCAGTAAAATTAGAGCACTACATACGGTTATTCTGCTGTTCAGTCTAAAATAAATGCCACAGAATTTCCTGCCCCATCCCCTAAAAAGCCCCACACATCTAGCTGAGGATTTTTCACATATTTCCTCACCCTCTCTCTCCTTGTCCTCCAGCACTTCGTGATCAGCATGGTGTTTGCCTCAGTCTTATCCTCTTGTTGAGCCTTCACTGTTGTGACAGACTGCAGTTAGTAATATAGACCCATAATTGTACAAGTAGTTATATATAATTTGTAGAGCCACTTGATTGCCCTCCCTCACTTCACCTCCATCCCTCACCGCTCACTCTCTCCGTCTCTTCATTTCTCCCTGCTGATGTCTAATGTTGCTTTAAAGACACGCTGCATGCTGAGGTTACAGTGAGAGCAGCTCCATGCTTGTTTCTGTATGCATGATTGATGTTTGAGTGTTTGCATGCCTGTGACATGTTGGCATGAAGACACATTGCATACTTTGACAGCTGTAGTTGAAAATGACCATCTTTATATTTAACTATGACAATCACATCTTACATTTGTTGGGAAATAAATCAGTAGTGTAACCTGTCATTACTGAAGGGCTTTTTTAAAACACGGTCATTGTAGTAGAAGGATAAAAATTCAAGAATAAATAAAAAATACAATTATGTAAATTAAGATAAGACAGGTGTGAAATAAAACAAAAAAGATAGAATATAATTGTTGACTAAATTGATACTTTTTGTTTGCTTTTGTCCGGGTAATACAAGCATTAGAGACTTGAGTTCTACTGCAGTACAAATACATATTAGTATTCATATGCATCTCTCTAACATTATTCTCCATTGCAACAATGTAGTTTTCCCCTGGGCTTCAATTCATTTTCAGCATATAAAAATGAATACACGTATTACTTTATGACTGGAAACAGCTGAGGAGTTGCATATAATTTATTGCTGTTTCCTCTGCTTTCTCTCTGCTGGCGTGTGTTGCTTTCCTGGAGTGCTTCACCACTATGTAAGTGTGTGTGTGTGTGTGTGTGTGTGTGTGTGTGTGTGTGTTCCTGCCACATAATAATCACCCCAATGGATTTTGCGGAGGCATTTGTGTTTCTTCATTATATCATTTTATTAGCTAAGTATCCATAAGGAGGTGTATAAATAAGGAAAAAAATATGTAAGCTCCTGTTGGCTCAGAGCACTTTAACATAGACGAATCCCTCCCCACAAAAAAGTAAATAAATAAATAAAATAAAATAGATAAAAAATAAAATCATTCTTGAAATATTATTTTTGGTTTTTTTGTCTTTTCTTGCATTTGAGTATAGTAAATCCTCTGTCAGTATGTATGAGGTGGAAAAGAGCAGATCACTAATTTAATTTCTAAAAAAGAAAGAAAATGTTTGCTATATATGGAAAAAAATGATCTTGACTCAGAATCTTTTTTTTTTTTTTTTTTTTTTTTGGCTTTTTTAAAATGTAAATTTTAACTTTCTATAGTATATATTATAATGCCAGATGGTTAAAATGTTTGCAAATGTATTTTTGGTCATAAAATGGACTAAGTAAACGTAATTCTAAAAGAAAACAAAAATCTGGGGGTACACTTTTGGGTACAATACCTGAAAGCAACACTGTACCATAATGGTAAGAAATTAAAAAAATATAAAATAATAATAATAATAATAATAACAATAATTATAATTAAAAAAGGGATTTAGTAAAATTGGAAAATATTCAAACCCTTTAGGTGTAAAATTCACGACATTTAAAGTAAAAAAAATTAAAATAGATAAATTAACTTAAATTAACGTTTCCCTCAGACAACATTGTACCACTGTGGAACAGCCCAGAGGAATGACTGTGTTCAGGAGTGTCAGCATTTTCAGCAAACTTCACATCAAGATACAAACAAGATACTGAGTTACATTTCAATGTTTGATCACTTGTTTTACATTTAAATTCTTGTTTTCAGTATCCTGGTGTGTGTCTTCCCTGATATGCTGCCACCATTTGTTGTGTTGCTGTTTTCCAAACTAAAATCAGCTGGGAGTGCTAATTTCACCCTCTTCTTTGGGGAGTCATTGAACAATGTTGCATTCATCCTGTAAATGGAAGAGAAATGTGTGCAAAACAGTATATAAACCCAAATACACCATACCATGGTGGGATTCCATAAACATACGGTGATGCTTGAAGGCAACATTTTTCAATTTCTTAATTATCAAATAAAGTACATAAACAATTAAAAATTAAAACTTTACTCATTATTATTATTGTAAATCAATTTTTCCCATATTGTAAAATGACAGAAAAATATGTTTTCAGATCATTTGTATGAAGAGAACTGATGGAGCTGAACCATGCGAGGAAGGGCCCAAAAAAGGGACCAAACATGTCCTGTGACAATATCATCAGTGCTGCTGGTTTCCTTAGGGCCCTGGCTCTTTTGTTAAACTGCTGCAACATAATGAAGGAAGTATTTTGTGATAAAAGCTTGGGTATGTTACCTAGAGACAACATGGTACCATAGAGGGTTAAATATCTTTACAAAAAATTACACAAATATGTTTCATGGAGAGGTATCCGAGTTATGACCTTCTCGATAAAGGTTTTTGGGGCTATATGCAACTTGAAAGGAATACCTGGAGACATTTTTCAGTGCTGGAGAAGCCAACAGCATTTTTTGATGTGTAATTTAATCTGTATTTTTATTTACAGGTTTTTCACCTTTAACAATGCTAGAAGTGAACATAAGTTATGCACAGAGCACTTAGGCTAGTTGTAAAAAAGAGATCTACAACATTCTCAATCAGGGAGTATGAGGTATGATAAAGGGAACTAACAATTAATTTTATTAAAGGTTACAATATAGAGGTTTAAATATTATTTGTATTTTTTTTTACACCACTAATTGTATCATATCATGATTGAGCAAGTAATCCGGGCAATTTTAACATGGGAAAACATTGAGAATATTCAGATAACCCAAGATGGAAGTAGATTGGCAGGTAAAAATAAATCGCACAACATAATAAATAAAATAAAATAAAACAATAAAATAAAATAAAATGTGACACTTTATTGTAAACTTTCTTTACCAACAGGCTCAAAATGATTGATTATTAAAATTAAACAGTATATTTTCCTTTAAAAAGATGTGTTTAAATGAATAAACCTGCAGTGTTTCCAGTTGTAATACCCTGAAATCAATCCTCCAGGCAGTCTGGTAGCGGTGGTTATCAGTTTATGATCCCCAGCCCTAACCCTCCACTCTTCTCTCAGTCTGTGTTTGTATCATTGTCCTGTATCAGTGCGCTATGTTGCGCTGTGTGTCTACCATCTGTTATAATCAGCCATGAATATTGTAGGGGCCCTGACACTTTAAACGGCTTATATACCCTATGGATGTTGACATGCATGGGAGAAGTCATGTGTGCCAGAGATGCACTCTGTGTGCGTTTGCAGTTGGCCCATTGATTTATAATTAACGCCGGGGTTACTGCTCCAGCACACACACAGCTGGCCTGCTCTCTGGGGTCAAAGCAGTGTGTATGTGTCTGTGTGTGTTTGTGCAGAAAGTTATTTTAGTGTCCGAGAAGAAAGTATTGTGCACGAGTTAAAATGTAGTGTGCATATTCTTGTGTCGGTGGGGAGGTGTGCATGTGCATGTGTGTACATATTAGTGTATATATTTCGCTTGCGCTCAGAAAATGAGCATATGTTCCTTTATAAATAGGGTTATCTCTGAGTGTTTGTGTGCATACTGTAAGTGAGTGTGCATGTAGAGAGTAACCATGGTAACCCATTTAAAGATTCCTGCAGACCACAGACACTTCAGTCCCATCAAATGTATTGATTACAGTGCCCATGTGAATTAGATAGACACACACACATACACACATATGTGCACGCATCCTCCAGTCAGCCGCTAACACCACTAGGCTGTACTCTTGCAACTAGATGCCTTCATGAAAACAAGACAGAGCTAATGCTTTCATTCATGGATATTTTTTCCGACATATTTCTTATATTTCTTTAAGGAGTGCTCCAGTGATGACATTTTTCTGTAGGCCAATGCGGAAGTTAGCATCACCCTGGTTCCCTCATCAAAGAGCCTATGGGGTTTTCCATTGGATTTTGGATTATGAAGGAAATTAGCACTCTGGCAAACAAATGTTTATGATACTTACGGGTTTTGTTCAGCAAGATAATCTTCACAAATGAACACCACTGTTATGATTTTTTTAAGTGTAAATGCAATCACCAGAAGTAAAAAGCTAAAGTCTCATCTAAAAATTGATAACTGGGGAATTACAGACATGTTTTATGTCATAGAATGAACCATGAAAGTCTCTTGAGGTCAAAACACTTTGGTGGCGAACAAAAAAGCCCCAATTATTATTTTCGATGTAAAACCCCACACCCGCAGGACTTAGCGCCACTGTGCTACTTCCAACCTTGCTGTCCCTGGAATTAAATGCAAATGTCCTCCACTCGCTCTCTGCTTATACATATCTGTTTCCATAGCAGCTCTTTTTCTCTGCTCCTATGGCAGCTCGACTCTTCTCCTCACCACTCCTGTGAGAAATCAAGTTTAATCAGTGAGTGTCCACACATGATTTTATGCTAATGCATAGATGGAGGAAAGGTCTTTCTGTAAAAGTAGTAATAACTTGGCATGGTCCTGCCCGTCATGCTGCTTTTTATTCCACAATGCTAACATGCAGTCTATACTCATACACTGGAGCGGCATGATGCCGCTCTTGTTTGGTTCTGTGTGAAAATGCAAAGGAGGCATAATGAAGGGACCTTGTAGCTGCCATGTAGCGTGCTCTCCGTATAAAAAGGGCTTCTTAGGTTTGGCCAAAAATGATTTCGTCCTTGAGTGATAAATAGGTAAGTTAACACGCACACATACAGCCAGGGTACAGTCAAAAAGGTTTGTAAATGCATTGGGAAAACATGGTTTTTGTTCCATTTATGTTGCTACTCTTTATCTGCTTTGCAAGCTATGTTATCCTTTCAAGCAACATACCATACACTTCTGTCTCTAATGCCAGTTAACACTGGAAGTGCTGCAATTGCCTATATTTCTGTCACTTACCTTTCTTCCAACCAAAAGCCAGGCACTTAACCCCAACCCTAGGCACTTCCCTTCTACACCCAGTTCAGTTAACAGGGCCAAAGCATGATTTGCTAACAAAACCTTTTCTGCCAAACTCCACTGGGCAGTCTGTTGGTTTCTAACCACGCTCCCCTGCCTCTGCTGTATATATCTGAGCATTTTCTTCTCATAGTCCATTTCTATTGCATCCTCCCATGGTACTGTCAGCTTCACAAAATACACAGCATGCTTTGTTTCTGACCACAACACAAGATCTGGTCTTAAATTAGTGGTAGCTATCTCCTAAGTGACTATGAATTGTTTTGCCTTAATCTACTCACATTTTCCAGTCCCTCCCTGCCATAAGGTGCCCTACATCATGCCACTTCAAAATTCCATTCTGTCCGACTTGTTTACACTCAGGAACAAACAAATCCCATACTATTTTTTTTTTTTCATCCTGTGAGTCTACTTCTAAGAGCTTTACTCTCAGTGGCTGCTGTATTCAGACCATTAATTCAAGACTGTCCTCCCCCTAAAAAGGACACCACAGGTTGTTTGTACAAGCAGCTTATTATGATCCATATTTACCTTTAGTGAGGAAGGCAACCTCTAGTGGCGATAGTAATCATGATGGTAGCAAAGGGAGAAAACATTGGACATAGTATAGAGAGCAATAAGGTCTGCATATGGAGGCAGCTAGGGTGGTTGGCTAGGTAAAAAAGATACAGGACTTTGACCCATGGGACCAGGGCTCCTGTCCTGTGTGAAACCAAAAGTCAGTGTTGAGATATTTTAAGTTACTACTACATCACGTTGTCATGTTACCTTATGTAAGTAACGTGACAACACCAAATCATGATTACTTTACAAAACCTAAACCTTCGCTACACTTAAGCCTGATTTATGGTCCTGCGTTAAATCAACGACGTACCTACGTCGTAGGGTACATGGCTACGCAGGAGGCTCGCCGTAGCCCCTCGCGTAGCCTGATGTACACCTCCCAAAAAATGTAACTACACGTCAAGGCGACGCAGACCTAGCGCAGACCGAGAGGGCTGTGATTGGTTTGCTTGGTAGCAACGCATTTCCGGTTCCGTATTTCCAGATTGCGCCATCCCCGCCATCTTTAAACATCTTCTGTTGCGATGTAGATGTTGCAGTATTAACATACTTTCTTCGACATCCAACAACTCCAACTCCAGCAAGATTCTCTCTCTCTCGGTCGCCATTGTTCACTGTGACCGGAAAAGCCTGAAGCTAAACAAAGAATCAATTAGAGTCGACGATAACCATTCAGGAAAGGAACGCAGCCCCCTACCGCTCTGGCGGTGAATTGCACCGCGACGAAATGGAGTGACGGAGAAGTTCGAAGGGTTCACGACGGCATCACGGCAATGACATAGGTACGTCATAGGTATGCCGCAGGACCATAAATCAGGCTTTACTGGTGATATCCCTAACATTCTAAGAAGTGTGAATTTTGAGAAGATCCACAATTACCAATTTTGTGGGGTGTAACGCAAAAGTCATACAACAAGTAGTGTAAAGAATCAATAGAGGGGAGGAGTAATCATTTTTGAAACAACTAATGAGTAATAGATTACATTTTTGGAGTAACAAGCCCAACACTGGTCAGACTGGATGTGGACTATTGTTGGACAGCCACCTATGGCATGATGCTGCCACTGCCTTTGAGATGGTACTGCACAAGTCGGGCTAAGTCAGTGTTTCAATTAAGTAAGAATGAAGAGATGGAAACTGATACAATTCATTGAAGGTTCTTGTGAGTACATTTAACCCTTTATTTAAGTTCTAGAATCAGGATGCTTCTTTCATTTGCAATGATGTCGAGATAGAGAAAAAATACACAGTTAAACAAATCAAAAGGTAAAACAATTGTTCGCTGAAATGAAATGGTTTTAGATTGACTTGAACTGTCCTGCAGTAGTGAGAGTGTCAATCTTAAGAACATGTTGTAAATAATTCCAAGTGTTTGGTGCACAAAAACTAAATGCAGATTTTTTTAGATTGCAGATTACATGTTTGTGTGTTCAGAGTCATCTCCTGCAGAGTGCATGAACCGCATTTGGTGACATCAAAATAACCCCATTGTAGCCTCTCTTTTGCTCAACTAGACACACACATACACACATATAGAAGCCCAGCATGACCACTTAATCCTTCTCAGTCCCCACTCTCCACACTACATTGCTCTGCACTCACTGTTTGCCCTCACTGCCTCTTCTCTGCCCCACTTCTTTCCCTCTCTTAATCTCTCTCGTTCTCTCTCCCTCTTTTTTTTCACTTCTACCTCCTCCACTTTCTTTGACCTGTCATCTCACCATCTGATCTCATCTGCTACTTCTTATAAGGTCATCTCTCCTCTCTCCACTGCTGTATTTTCTTAGGGAGCGAGGTCAGTGAGAGGCCCTTTCTCTTTGATTCATCTCTCCATCGGGAGGTGAAGGGCCTGGGTGTGTGAGGTGACACACTGGATTAGGGGGTTGCATTCAGTTTAGATCCGAGGTCATCCATGGGGGTCCTCGGGGGCCGCTTTGTGGATTGTCGCCCACTGATCTGTCATGGCCAGCCAAAACACATTTCAAGGCCCTTTGATCCACCCCAACACTCTCCACAGGCAACACACTCATGCACACCACATATGCATGTACAAGCACATTCATACAAACTTTTTAATAAGGTCAGCTGGAGTTCTGGAAGACAATCCCAGGACACCATCATACAGTGTAACCATTGTATCCCTCTGACGACGCATTTCCACAATAAAGGTCTTCATCTGTCCAACATTTTGGACCCTATCCAAAAGGGTCACAAGGAGAGTCATACCCAGTTGAACTGACTTGGGAATAATTAGACCCAATCCAATATGTGGTCCACTTGATCAGACCTAAACAGAGATAGAACACTAACAGTGGCAGCAGCATGTTGCTCGAACCATTAAAAGCCACATTTGAAAAGAATAGTAACACATGTCATTTTACCCTGTATTTCAAGTTAGAGTCTGCTTGGATCCATTCAAGGAGTAGACACATTGACCAACAGACTAGTTACAATAAGACACTACTGGACCTGAATAGACTGAATAGAATTTGAGCCTGACCCAACTCACATGCAAGGGTCAGTCAGGTCCCTATACTAGGAACCGAGAAGACCTGTGAATGAAGACCTTGAATCTCGATTAATCTCTGTTTTTTGTTTTGTTATGTTGTTACATTTTCTTGCAGCTCTGTCTCATGATTCAGATGCAGTTCTATTTCTACAAATGTATCATAACACAGCGACTCTAAGAGACACATCAATACACCACCCCCTCTGTTCTTTGCAGCCACAGCCATTGTTAATAAGTCAACCCAACCAGTACAATAAGTGTTGACGTTGAAAGTTTCTGTAAACCACGGATATGTTACATTTGTACGTTCCATGTCTTTGTTTGTAGCAACTATGTTGACACCTTACATTTCTTTATGTTTCAATTTTAAATTTTAAGCTGTGAACACGCTGTGGTTGACATTTGATTAGGTTTAGGCACAAAAGGCACTTGGTTAGAGTTAAGAAAACCTCATGTTTTGGCTCCAAGCACCCAGTTAGCTAGCTACAAACATGACTGAGTTTACAAACATGGCTGGACATGTCCTGAACTGTCATTAAAAAAAGACCTGCTTTTGTTGCTACAAACATGGCTGGACATGTCCTGCACTCATTTTTAAAAAAACACCCACTTTTGTCTCTATCAACATGGCTGGACAGGTCCAGGTCCAAAAACTACCTGCTTTTGTTGGTTACACATTGGTTGGACATGTTTCGAACTCTCATTAAAAACATCTGCTTTTGTCGCTACAAACACAGCTAGACATGCCTTAAACTCAAATTAACAACAATTGCTATAAATACGGCTGGACATGTCCCAAACTCTTGGTAAAAAAGGTCTGCTTTTGTTGGCACAAACATGCCTTGACATGTCCCAAAATCATGTTACAAAACACCGGCTTTTGTTGCCTCAAACACAGCTGGACATGTCCCGCACTCATTTTAAAAAACACCTGCTTCTGTCACCACCAACATGAGTGGACATGTCCAGAAACATCTTAAAACCTACCGGCTTTTGCCTCAAATATGGTTCTACATGTTTCAAACTCTCATTAAAAACATCTGCTTCTGTCACCACAAACACTGCTGGACATGTCCCAAACTCTTGGAAAAAAGGTCTGCTTTTATTGGCCTGGACATGTCGTGAACTTTCAAAAAACAAAAAAAACTCGCTTTTGTCACTCCAAACATGGCTGAACATGTCATGAACTCACACTAAAAAACCTGCTTCTGTAGATCCAAACACTGCTGGACATGTCCCAAACTCTCGTTAGAAAAACACCCACTTTTGTTGCTACCAACATGGCTGGACATGTCCTGAACTCTCATTAGAAAAACACATGTTTATGTCATTCCAAATATGGCTGGACATGTCCTGACTTCACGTTAAAAAACACCCGCTTTTGTAGCTCCAAACACAGCTGGACATGTCCTAAACTCTGGTTAGAAAAACACCCACTTTTGTTGCTACCAACACGGCTGGACATGTCCAGAACTCACATCAAAAAACACCTGCTTTTGTCATTAAAAACAAGGTTGGACATGTCTAGAACTTGTGTTAAAAGTCACTTTCTTTTGTCATTACATACACGGTTGGACACGTCTAGAACTCATGTTAAAACACCCGCTTTTGTTTCTCTCAAAAAGTGGTCTGCAACTCTGTGCTGCTTGACAGCTGTCCTGCCTAGGTGTTACACCATCCACCATCCCCTCCTTCAGATGGCGTTTCCTCGGTTCTCTCAGGTCCTTCCACCTCGCACTGGGGTGCGTCTCGTGTCTGGATTGTGTCTGGATGTGATTTGGCCTGACTACATCTACGCCTGGTATCATGTGTCTCCATCAGGGCATGATGGTGCTGGGTGTGGGTGTGGTCAGGCTGCGTCGTTCCTGGATGCGGTCTGGAGGCGGGATACGCTCCGGTGCAGGGTGCAGGGTGCATGGGGGTCTGTGTCACTATGATGCAGCCCCCCTGTGGTTTTGTTGTTTTTGCATCTTGTTAATGAAACACAAACACAACAAGCATAAAAATGTAATATATTCATGGTTTTCTGAAATGCACAATGCCAACATTTTGTTGTACCATCTGAGCCTTACAGGTGCATAGAACCAAGCACAGAGCCATAGAATAGAAAGAACTCAGAGACTTTCAATGTGGCCCTGTCACAGGATGCTATCTTTCCATCAGGTTGGTCAAATTTCTGCCAAACATTTGCCCCCAGTTAACTGGATTATAGTTGTGAAGTGGAACCTGTACTTTTCTGTACTGAATCCAATCTGAAAAGGTAGTACAGTACATGAAGAGTGTACTTGAGATACCTCGGCTTTTCCCTCAATCCCTCCATCTACAATGTGAAGCTTGTGTCCAGGAAGTGGAGTAAGAGTTATTAAAAAAATATCGGCGTTTATATTTAGATCATCACAAGTGTACTTACAGTAGGTAGAAGAGCGAGTGTTTGGACTGCAGTTGTGTGTTTTTAATGCTCTATTTATGCATCTTTGTATGTCATGTGTGTTATATTTAGCTTGTGACTATCAATCTGACCATGTTTCATCTGGTAGATAAAAAAAACGTGTGAGTGTATTTGTGTGTAAAGAAATGTATGGTTCTATTTCCACACATAGACTGGTGTCTTACCCACACAATAACACACAAGTTTGTGCCTTTAGTGTGTATTTTGAGCTCGCCCACGTGTGCTTATGTGTCCGTGTGCTTATGTGTCCGTGTGTGTGTGTGTGCGTGTGGGTGTGTGTGGCTTGTGGCTTAAAAGGGCCCTGGCGTACTTAAAGGTGCATTACAGGTCTCAGGCTAATCCACAGTGATAGCTAAAGTGCTCTGTGTCGACCACAGGAGACTGTGTGTGTGTGTATGTGTGTGTGTGTTTTTGAGCGCCTGTTTTTGGACGGGCAGCACAGAGAAGACAACCTACGATGTGGCCATCATACACATTATTCAGCATAAATTTTGTATTGGGCCACGACTCTCCCGGTCTTCACATGTACAAAGAATGGAGAGATGGAGGCAGAGTGGAAGGGAGTGAGAGTTCATGGGAGGACGGAATGAAAGAGAAGGAGATGGAGGAAGGACAGAGGGGCAAAGAATGGACAGAGGAAAGAGAAAGAGATTAAGATAGATGGAAGAGTAGAAGGAAGGAAAAAGAAAGGGGGGGAAGAGCGAAAAAAGGGACATAAGTAAGGAAGGACAAAAACAGAGGTTGCAGGATTAGAGGTGGGATAAAGGACAGAAAGGTGGAGGTACAGTCAGAGATGGAGTGTGTATGGAGGAGTAGCTCTATGTGTCTTTACAGGTCTCCTACATTTATTATGCAGACTCTCCTGCTTGTTTCTCTCCTTTCTCTTTCGGCTCCTATTTATTTTGATGTACTGCGTGTCTTAAGTGCCTATGGTAAATACTGCCGCACCATCTGAGGTTGTGTGTGTGTGTGTGTGTCGTGCATGCAAGTGTGTATCTGCACAGATGATGTGTGTATGTATTGTATATTTGCTTGTGACTATGGGATGTTTACAGTTTGTGCTTGTGTACCACAGAGGGTATTTGAGCGTAGATGTGTGTTGGCATGTCTCTTTACAGATACTGTGGGTATGCATGTGTGCATTGTGTATCTATGTTTATACTACTCTGTATAGATGCAGGAAACACACTTGCTAGGCCCTGATCCTCACTTCCCTTTAAATCCAGAATTTTTTGGCACCTTGCAAAATTCAAGCAATTTAAGAAATTCAAATTTCTTGCAGCCTATCAAACACATGATAATATCAACAAAGGTCACAAACGTTAATCAAAGATATACTATGGATTTTAAACATGGGATTTTAAACTTTTAGGTCTGATATAATTTCTAAATTAAAAATTTGTAACTGTTTCCATATCAGGCAATATTAATATACTTCATGCAAGACGGCAAGAAATCTCACAGAACTAGAAGCCTTTTGCAGGGAGAATGGGTGAAAGCCCCTAAACAAAAACTGAAAGACTCTTAGTTGGTTACAAAAAGTGTTTAGAAGCTGTGATACTTGTCAAAGGGGAGTGCTATTAAGTACGGACCATGCAGGGTGCCCAAACCTTTGCTTCAGGCCCTTTTCTTTTTTTGTTATTTTGAAACTGTGAAAGATTGAAATTAAAAAGTGACTTTGCTTAAAATACTGAATAAATGTTTAATCTTTAACTTCATGCCTTTTGGAAATCACTTCATTTTCTACTTGCTTAACTACTCACAGTAAATGAAATTTTGACTAGAGATGTGATCTCTAATGTTTTTGATTAACTCCTCCTTCCTTCTTTTTTTTTGTCTAAAATGTGCCTTGTGTGCGTTGAAAATTTGAACTTTTGCTGCAGATTTGGTACAGACCAAAAGTACGGTGCCACAGGAAGTTAGCATACAAATTAATTAATAAATTGATATTTTGTTTTCATGTCTGGACATTTACATGACCCATCCCTCATGGGATTATTCAGACACATTAACCAATAGCAAACCAAACATTGGTGTTAACCCACCATCATCCAACAGCACAATACATAAATGTCATCCAGACATAAACCTCCCACAAACAATGCATCCACAGATATCCCACAACAAAAAAGAAATATAAAGCACAAACACAGCCTCCTGAGAACAACCCAATACATAAATCCAAGACAAAATCTACATGAATCGGTGCCAAACACTATTTGATCCAGTTCACAGACTGCAGTCCCAATAAAACAGAGTTAGAGGGATCCATCATATTACTCTTCTCTTCCTATCCTACGCCTTACACAGACACTCAGAGAATGCAAAAACATTATCAAAAAGGTACTGAATTAAAACTCCATCCTCCACAGCTATCAAATCTAAACCAGGAATTTGAACTTTCAGTATAGAAGGAAAAGAATTTCATTTTCCACCTCGTTCAGCTCACATTATTCACAAATTCTTTCATCATCAGTTACACCTCTGTATCTAAGTTTCAATACACAGTGGTACACAGTGGCAATGTACCACATCTTAGCTGTGAACAGACTGATCTCTGACTTTTATGCAAGTTGTACTTGACATATTTTTCCCATTTGTAATCTTTCTGAAATAAACAGTAAGTTCTCAGTTCCTTCTACCAATGGTGACTGTGTGCATTTAGCTCAGACCCACTATTTAAACTCCTCTACCTACACATTTGCTTTTTGGAAATAATTTCCTTCAAGGCCATGTTCTTTTTAGTAAATCAGATATATTTCAGATGCACATTCACCCTCAACAGACAGGTTTCAGTGAAATATGTCCCTAGCCACCCTGTTGGTTGGTTAACACAGCGGCTTATTCCACAGGCTCCCCATGCTGGCCTTAAACCTTACTTAACAAGTCCCAGCCCATGTCTACTACCAATACCACATTAATATAGTCATATTAATGTAGTCCCAAAAATAATTGAATTGCCCGATTTTAGACATGTTCATTTTTTAAAAACTTTTTGTAACCCTCTTTCATCACACATGATATAAAACAGAACATACACATATTTAATTGAGTTTGGACAACACATTCTCACTCTGACCCCGTCTCATATCGACACTTGGTCATGGACTTTCCACGTCAACATGTGACTTGCAAAGTAGGTATGTTTGTTGTTGACACCATGTCAACTTCAGCCTGTTACATGCATTGTGTGTTTTGAAAAAAATGCTTCTGTTTCCAGGAAGTGTACAGTTTGCATACAGTTTCAATAGTCTAAAATAAACGTACTATGTCCATACACACTGCGAATTGACATGTTTCTTTCCTTCAACCACACAAGCATGTGGTTAGGTCTAGGCAACAAAAGCATGTGGTTAGGTTTTAAAAAAAACAAAATTAGCTCTACATTTATACACCAGCTTTATGGGTGAAAGTCAGCTCAGACTTTTCACCCCCTTAACTTATGTTGTTGTCTGGTTGTGCCTCCCCCTGATGCCACTTGGTGCCGTTAGACTGGCTGGGTATCACGTCAATGTAAAAGGACTACTTTGTTGGTGTCACTGTCCAAGCGCTGGTATTCTACAACTTTGAAATGAGACCGGGTTGGTTTGGAATATGTAGATGACCTATATTACAAGTGTAATTTTTTATTTTTTATTTTTTATTTTTTTATTGTAATTATATACTTTTTGGTTACAAAGTCCCCATTTTAGGCTCCATCACATCACATCAGTATTGTTTGTAGATCTTTATCAATTTCTGACAGCAAAATAATGTCGTCAGCATCAAGGAAAATGTTACAAGTATATGACAACATAATACCCCATAATCATAGTAACTGCATAAAAACAAAGTAGCTAATGTATTGCAAATATCACAGCTTATTTATACATTTTTTGTCCTAGGTGAAAAGTTTGATGGCATGTTTAGTTAGCTGACATTAGTAGCATGCCAACTGTGAAACATATAAAGTGTGTGCATACTGGATCATACGTCTTTTAACAAAATATTACAAAACTGGCTATATACCTGCCAGGCCAGCCTCCCCACTGATTTGTCACCATGCATTACTGGTCGCAAATTCCACAAGATTGGATGGCAGAAAGCACTCAAAAACAACTTTTCTGCCATTTCTGCAGTGGCATTTTTATCCATCCATGAAGAAATGCATTTCCATTCACTAAACAGTAGGGGTATACTCTGTATACCATACATAAAACACGGACACAAAACAAAACAGTGTGGAAACGGGGCAAAAACACTGTTTATGTAGAAAAGTAAATTAAACAAAAATAAACAAAAATCTTGTATATTGTCAATATATCTCATTCCCGCTGTGTGAAATGCTTGCAGTCTCATAATTTGGGTCAAATGACCTTCCTCAGTTAAAAAACCCTATTTTTTTACAGTGCATTTTTTGCAAAGTGAGTTATCCATTCCTAATGGACTGTCATGTGATTGGTTAAAAAAAGCGTAATTGAGATGTGATTGGTTGTTACTACATTGTCAAATGATATGTATTAAACAATATATCTGAGTTTCTAATTGTATAATTGAAATTGTATAATGATAATAATAACAAAAACAGTAACAATGATTATTATTATTATTATTATTATTATTGTTATGATTAATATTATTATTATTATCATAAGCAGGAAAATCATGCCATAAGGTTGTAAGCTTGAGGAAAAGCCAGTAAGTGGACCTTTTATCGAACCCAACTAAGTTTGAAGAATATTTCCAATGTGTGAAAACATTCCTACTAATATTTAACCTCACATTAGTGAAACTTAATTTTTGTGTGTATATTTGTATGGATAAAGATAATATGTGTCTTTGAAATGTGCATATATACTGTATAGATACAGTCTTATGCATGGGTGCTAAAGCACTTTACTGTATGAGGAAGCATGTGTAGAACCACCATATGTATGCATTCACAAAATTGTGAGCAAGCCTATACAGTACAAACCTCCATTAGACACTTAACATGTAATTTATCTATTTCTGTATCTCTCAGTGTAAACTGTTTGCTTATGCTATTTTTAGTACTGGCCAATCAACATTATCTTGCTGGTAGAGACCTGGGATTGGCCTTTTGCGTTTGCCTCCTGGTCATCTGATGTGGTCTGCACTGTCTGGCTCTGTGAACATTTTTAGCCATGATGTTGCTGTGTCCATCTGGAACAAATCCAGAGACCAACACATCTTCAGTGACACGGCACTGATGTGCACATCAGCTGTTTGCAGACCTCCCTATGTGGCCTTAATGCAGCTTTGGCTGGCTGCTGTGCACTGTTTTTTTTTTTACCAAAATGGTATAAATCAAATCAAAATAAAACTTATTTTTGTATTGATTAAACATTGTTCACCTGTTGTGAGACCTCTTCGCTCCATTTGTTTTTCTTCACAGTACAATTCCTTTGCATTTGCTGCGTCCTTTATCTTGGTATTCACACAATTTCTGCATCACTGAAATTCATTTTCGTCACTGTATTTAAAGGGATTTGGTCCAAAACTTAGTATTATAAATGTTCTCTGTTGCTTGATTTGACATTCAAGTCTGATGCCATTATGGAAATTTTTGATAATTAGCATTAAGTTAACATACTTCCCATTTCGTAGTAATTGGAATTAATCCATAGACAGGAATGTGAATGAAAACAGTGTCAGGAATATATGCAAACTCACAAACCTACATTTTATGAATAAAAAGGGACATCTGTATGTCTGTATAAAATGTTTGCATGAACTCTATGTACATATGTGTGTACTGTCAACGTGTATGCACTCAGTTTATACAGTATGTATATGTTTGTCCATGTAAAGGTGCATACGAAAGCACATAGAGATGCTGTGTGTGTGTGTGTGTGTGTGTGTGTGTGTGTGTGTGTGTGTGTGTGTGTGCGCACATGCAGAGACTGGGCTGTTGAGGTTAGCCCGGGCTGCAGCAGTGGTGGAGACCTATTTTAATTCTTAACTAGATGTCCATGATTTATTAATCTGTGTTTGAAATAACAATTACCGTGTCAAAAGGGATCAGGCCAAAGCCTTAATTGCAATGGAAAACACACTTAATATGGAACTTGCCCCAACCAAAGCACACGCATGGCATCCCCAACAGGCCGGAGAAGATGTCTCTTTCTGCATCCGTGACTGTGCATTATACAGTGTGTATGTACGGCTGAGCATGAATGTCAATGCTGTTACTGCATCAACTTGTGTGACTAAGTTATATGTTGTCCTATGTGCATTATTTAGCATTGGTTTCATCCTAACATGAACCATTATCCCCCTCACTCAAACATGCAGCTTCCTTCTATTTTTGTTTTACTTGTGTCACAATGTTTGACTATGAAGCATTTTAACCATCAATGTAGCTGTTATGCCATTACCAGACCACACAATCATTTTGTCATTTGGTCACTGTGTCAGAGCTTACGCCGGATTTCCACTGGATGCATGTCCGTTGCGGAATGGCAGCACTGGTTATCCGCTGCGTGCTCCGCCGTCCGTCAACACCCACCGGCTGCGTTTGCTGTGCGGTGCAGCTCCACCAGAAGACATCTTGGTGCACCGCCATGATTAATATCTCCTCGTCCATGGTGTTCACGGGGTGAAATGACGTCTGAAAATCTCTGACCTGTTGACTTCAGGCCTGCCTCTGCCCATTATGTAGTTTTCAAGGTGTAGTGCAGGGAAATATGATCCGCCGTGAACACTGTGTATTTTATTTTGAAAATTAACCAGATGTTTTACTGTGTTTCTGTGCACGACTTACTGCCCCGCACGATCTGCTCTGTGCTGAATTGCTGCGTTGTGCTCTGGCGTCCGGCAAAAATAGACGTCCTGCGTATCTGTTGCGGAGGGCTCCAGAGCGCCACAGCTGAGACAGAGCCGGAACGCATCACAGCCGCAGCCGGTGGAACCACACATATTGACTAGAATGGAATCCTATCGGCTCTGCTGCCGTGCCGGAGCGGAGACGCAGCCAACACGCATCTGGTGGAAATTGGCCGTTAGAGTCATAACTTATTGCCGTGAGCAGGCACACAGTGGACCTTGCCGTGTTTCACAGACCACATGATGATCAGCAGAATTTCAGTTTGTTCAGTGGGAAGAGCACAGCCTGTTCCCATGCATTGTTTGTACAGTTTCATAGAAAAAGTAATGCAGGAAGACTGTAGTTATATGACCAATGTGCTCATGGGAGTAAAGACTAAAGAAGGATGCGGGTTGGGTTGATAGGGTTACAAAAAAATTGACTTTGGAGTGGGTTTTACACACATCACACCAATCAAATGAGCCCCTCTCCTCGCCCTTAAATGCGCCGTGCGAAGGTGTAATGAGAGTTTACTCAATACGCCATGGCAGAAGAGAGCAGCAGCGTCAGACGGCCAAACTTCTCCCAGGAGGAAACTGATGTTTTGGTCCGGGAGGTCCAAGCTCGCAGTGTCCGAATATACGGCACTGTCCACCGGTCAGCCAAACTTCCACTTCCACTGGCTGTGCTCTGCCTGCGCTGACAGTAGACCTGGTTTCAGCTGGCGAGCTTTTAGCGCACCTTCGGCGAAGCCTTTTGGCACGAAACTGTCACTGCGCCAAGCTGGATCTGTTGACACCTCCCTCTGCTGCGCCGCCACACCCATCTCAGCGCACCTCGGTCTGCCAAACTACCAAACTGAGCGCGCCTCGGGTTGCATTGCTCGAAACTAGCTCTGCGCGGGGTTCGCCACCCTGCGCCGCGCCGGGAAACTAGAGCCCCATGTTTCTTTTCCAAAACCTAATAATAACTTCTAGTTAGGTTTAGACACCACATGCGTTCATGTGTGTTCACATGCTTTCGTTGATCTCGCAATTATGTGTTTTTGGATGTTTGAATGTGGGGCGCCGTAAGCCTCTATTAGGTGGAGATGTGTTGCTACCTCCTCTTCCCTTGGATCTCTGCAAGGGATGTGAGGACTCTAAAACTTCACCTGAGCCTCCCTCAGCATATGGGTGAGTAGATAATGGCTGAATTTCATTTTTGGGTGCACTATCCCTTTAAGTAGGTAATTTTACATTAACAGCTCAATGTAATAACTAATTGTTTTTTCACTAATTTGTAGAATATCAGGGCGGCACGGTGGTATGGTGGTTAGCACTCTCGCCTCACAGCAAGAGGGTTGCCGGTTCGATCCCGGGCATGGGAGCCCTTCTGTGCGGAGTTTGCATGTTCTCCCCGTGTCAGCGTGGGTTCTCTCCGGGCACTCCGGCTTCCTCCCACAGTCCAAAGACATGCAGATTGGGGACTAGGTTAATTGATAATTCTAAATTGTCCATAGGTGTGAATGTGAGCATGAATGGTTGTTTGTCTCTATGTGTCAGCCCTGTGATAGTCTGGCGACCTGTCCAGGGTGTACCCTGCCTCTCGCCCAGTGTCAGCTGGGATAGGCTCCAGCCCCCCCGCGACCCTCAAGAGGATGAAGCGGTTAGAAGATGAATGAATGAATGTAGAATATCATACAAGCTGTCAAGTGCATTTCCGTAAGATATCATACAAACCATTGTATGAGGACACGTTGAAGAGTGATCTGTGATCCACTAGGTCAACATCATGGCAACCAGGCAAGAGAAAGCTCAAAATTCAGGCTCACTGGTCTTTTTGTTGGGTTGCCGGGACATTATGACATGTCCTTGTCAATTGTCTTCCACAACTATGCATTGCACACGATAAAACCAACTGTCCCACCAAATGCTAATTTTTGTTCCTGGCATTGACTTGTTGGGTCAGGCTGTAATTGTACATGTATTGTGTAGACTGATTGACAATACACAGTCAAGATATTTTGTTATACCCACTAAATGAGACTACGATGCGGACCCTTTCTCTTCCAGGTACGAATGATTCTTGTAATACAACATTTCCCATCAACCCCAGCCCCAGGGTCTTTTGTCCCCATTTCCATGGTTCTCTGTCAGTCTTTTAATCTTTCCACCATCTTCCATTATGTTTTGTGCTCGAAAGCAGTCGGTATGTGAGCTGTAAAGCTTGTGATGTGATTTGAAAATATGTATTTACCAAGACATATGCATAAACAAGCTGCAGCTGTGACACAAGCAGCATAGATTACATAATTGCCTGTATATTTTACTTTGTATACCTGAAGGATTAAAAGGTATACCCACCACAGATCAAAGCCAAATCATTCCTGGCTGGCAATGGAGAGCATACAATGTAACATAACTAAACATGGTGACACTGGAGAAGGAAATCTGAAAGGACTACATGAGAGTCCATGGAGCACAGCCATGTAGCTGTCGGACCTTTATCAGAGCTGGCGGATACTACGCTATGATTGGCCAGTCTGCGATCAAATTGCCTTACTTAGCATAAGGTTAATTTAGCTAATTATTAAAGGTTGTCACCATTCCTCTGTACTTTTCTCTTTTAGATTGGCATTTCAGTATTACACCCTGCATGATGCAGACGAAACAGAAGCACACAGAGATGCATACTACTAAAGACCTGACAGGGTTTTCATGTCTTGGATTACACCTGTGTGTTACAATTGATATGATTAATATCACCTCCTGCCAAACAAAATTCTTGTCATAGACAGTGTAACACCACCAAGGAAATGTCTCATTTAGGCCATTTGGTTAGCATTCATCTTTATGAGGATTACCCACTATCACTTAGCGGCCCTTAAACAACTATTTCCTTGTACAGCCTTAGTGCATGGTTGCTAATGGCATCTGTAATGAGGCTGACCCATAGGCCTTGTCTAATTTAAAGAGCCTGTTAAGTGACTCAGTGATTTTAAAGGTAATCTTTAAAAGCCACGTAAAGCTTGGAGAAAGTTGGTGGGAGGCGTGTGAGAGTGCTTTTTAAAGAGTTGCAGAAGAGAAGCTGCAGTGAGACTTCTCAATGACTTCTGTATGATGTATCATAGGTTTGTATTATCCATACTCTGTCAAAGAGGGCGCAGAGAGGAATGCTTCCACCAAAAAAGGAAGTCTGTGTGTGTGTACGTCGCTCTTGCTTTTCTGTCACTTGCTCACGTACTGCAACGCACACACTCAGAAACACTCAAATATCCCCTTTCCTTTCTCATAACTCTCTTTTCTGTCTCTCTTCTGTCTGTATTTCTGAAGGAATTCTCCATCCATCTAATTCCCCTCCTGGTTCTTTTATATTGAGGCTGGGCCCCGCTCGTATTCCATGTCAAAGGCTTTCTCTTTTATTGAACATCAAATCCTCTGTGTCTCGCCTGGCGCTCTCTTCTCACTGCTCGGCACCATGCATATTCAGGAGCCGGCGGCCGCGCTATAAGGCCGGCTAGCCCTCCAAAATCCGCGATTGTAGGCATTAGCGTTGCAATAACACTACATGAATAGCCGGCATGCTCTATATTTAGGTGTTAAGTCGACCGTGCTGTAGCCAAGATTGAGGCTGCTGGATGGAAGTGCGTGGGGAGAAGCAGACTTTCTCCTTTCTGGTGATATACTCTCTGTTTCTTTTTTTTTTTTTATTCTCTCTCTATCTGTTTCAGAGGGCCTTTTCTCTTGGATCTGGAGGCGGTGCTTGGTGTCCAAAAGTTCCAGCAAAGCTCGGGATGTTTTGCTGTGAGGAGCCGCCCCACTGTGACACTTTGCATACTGATTTGAGCTTTACTGCTGACTTGAAGGCAAGGGAAAAAAAGAGGAAAGACCTGACTACTGTGAATTGGGCTCTAATGTGCTTGGCTCACTCTGTCAAAAATAAAAGCCACAGTGGTGATAATATGAGCATAAAAAAGCTTTTGTGCAACTTGTTTATTTATTTTATTTCTTTGGTCCAGATTTCTACTTGCGATGGTACTATATACTCATATGCAATGAGAAACATCACTAAGTGTCTTTCTATCATCATTATTATAAATCATATTGTAATTAATTAAGTAAGACATACTCACACAATTTGTGCTGGTTTTGCCTCTTTTTATGCCTCTGTGCCGGCAATCGTTGTCTATCTGTCCAGCAATCCCATTCTCGTGAATGCAATATCTCAAGGACTTCTTGAGGAATTTCTTCAAAGTTGGTACAAATCTCCACTTGGCCTCGTCAATGAATTGATTACATTTTAGTGGTCATGGGTCAAAGGACAAGGTCACTGTGACCATGTCTGTCTCATCTTACTATATAATGACGAAAACTCTGTCTGTCTGTGGGTGTGTCTGTGTGTCTGTTCCACGTTTTTCTCCTCACTGACTTGGTCAGTCCATGTGAGATTTGGCACAGTGGTAGAGGGTCATGGGAGGATGCGAATGAAGCAATATTAAATCAATTGGCCAAAGGGGGGTGCTATAGCAACCGATTGAAATTGCAGACTTTGAATATCTCATGCCCCGTATGTCATAGAGACATGAAACTTTGCACAGAGATGCCTCTCCTCATGAAGAACAAATTTGCCTCAAGAACCCATAACTTCCGGTTATATATATTTTTCGCCATTTTAAATTTTTTGAAAAACACTTCAAATCGAAGTTTGACCAATCTGCATGAAACTCGGTGAACATAATCTAGGGACCAATATCTAAAGTTCCCTCTTGGCAAAAGTTGGAAAACTTACTAAAACTGAGCTTCTATAAGGCAATGAATATTGCGGAGGGCGTGGCTCATCACATAAAGGTGTATAACATCTCAAGGGTTTCACCGATCACCACGCAACTTTGTAGGCATATGACAACACATAATCTGAGGGGACCCCTCCATTATTGACCCCATCAAACAAAATGGGGGCACTAGAGATTTCTTATCTAGGCTGAACCGCCATATCGAATTTTACTAAACTTGGTAGATATGTAGAACAGGACGCCTCAAGGTGACTGGAGAAATTTAACTCTAACTCTTGGCAACTGGGTGGCGCTATAACAACAGAAAAATGCTTAAAAATGGCTAAAATGCAACCGATCGCTGTGGCTCCCCCTGTGGCTGAATGTAGGGGGGGTTTTTTTCTAATTTTTGGCATGACTAAGTCATGGTATGGTATGCTGTATTCAATGGGTATGGTCTATCCACTTTGACTCAAGAGCAAATTGATTAGAATTTGGTGGTCAGAAGTCAAATGTCAAGGTCACTGTGACCTCACAAAACATATTTTTGCCCATAACTCTAAGAATGCATACACTAATTATGACAACATATCAGACAAATGTCTAATGGGGTAAAATGATAAAGTGATGACCTTTTATATGTGTGTGTGAAGCATCCATGTTTTTAGGCATTGATGTGAACTGTAAGTGCACCTTGACTGGTGTACAGAGGCATCGACGAGTTAGAGCGAGGTGGCTATTGTAGTTTTGTCGTGGTTTTTGTGTCTCTTTGTCATTGTTTTGCATCTTTTTTGGTTTTGTGTCTCTATGTGAATGTTTTGCCCCTTTTTTGAAGTTATTTTATGTGTCTTTGTGGTCATGTTGAGTCTCTTTCTGGTCAGTGTATTTGTTACTTTAAGTGACCTTTTCCAGGTGAAGGCCAGGAGGCCGCTTATAACTTGGGCTTGGTAGGCCCATTCAGCAAGTCATCTTTGACTAAAGGTCAGAATGTCCCATCAAAATGGTTCTGATGCTCGTAAAACACTGATTCTCTATCCATTCAGTTTCAGTTTCTTACAGTTTTTCCTCATTACACATCCTGTGACTTTGCCAACAGACAGTGAATAAAGGGATTGATAAAAAAAAAGGAGGGGGCGGGGGGTTTGTATAGTTTGTTCAGTGTAATGGTGTAATGTTGTGCAATATACTATAAAAACCTCCACTAAGTAGATCATAATTTCTGTTTGTTTGTTTATTTGTTTCCCTAAACAAAATCCATGAAACTTACAGGAAGGGTGTAGCAGGGGCCAAGGAATAGCCCATTACATTTAGGAGTGAATCTGAAACAAGGGGCCGATAAACAAATTATTTTTCATATTCATTAACACTGCAAGAAAGAGCATTTGGACTTGGAGGAGGTCAGCGCTCTCTGAACGTCCTTCTAGTTCTGTTTTGTTTCAAATACATAATACATATATGTATATTCTTTCAGTATCTACTGCATATCTATTGTCTCTTTCCTGTGTATTCTACAAGCCCTCTGGTTATTATAGTATGCTTTGTCAAAATACTATTGCAGTCTGTACCCACAGTTTTTTGGCCTCCTCCTTCAGGTCTCATCTCATCTGATATAAAATGAAGAGTGGGGCAAGCAAAAGAAGAAATGAGTGAAATAAAGAAGGTACCGTATAAGCTTACTGGACCTGATTGGGAATGAGAGTAATCCAGTCATAAGGAGAAGAAGAAAAAAATGAATGGACAGATTGACATAGTGGACTGGGTTAAAGGTGAAGACTTAAAGAAGAAAGTGAAAGTATAAACAATGAAGAAGGGAAGGGTGCCATAAAGCAGGGAACTAAACAATGACTGGGGGAAAGAATAAGGGAAGAACCAAGATGTTAAGATGCCTTCGCTGCACTATGTAAGGAAAATGCACACTGTGGATTGCTGCTGCATTTTGTTCAGAGCTGACTCTCAGCCCGCAATCAGAAAAAGCGACCATGCAGGCATCTTGTTGAGGTCAAAATATGTGAACAAACAATGACATATGGACACGTGAGGTCAGGAAATGGTCATGTCAATCAGAGACTGCCCTACAGCCTGCACTACACGACGCAGTCTGGATCATGTTCCAGAACATCACTTTCATCGTCACCAGTGACATCAAGCTGTCAATCTGAGTCTGTGGCAGATTTAATTCATAAAACAACAGAAGCAACTGTACCCAAAACAAAAATTAAAACACTCTACAACCAGAAACTATGATTACCAGAACCATTCGGAATGCCATAAATGCACGCACTACAGCCAACAATGATAAAAAGTGTTGACAGGGAGGAATAAAGAAGAAACAAGCAAAGACTGAATAAGTGAATGGATGTGGTGGTGCATGGAAACGAAAGGAACAAAGACAGAGCAGCAAAGTGAGGAGGATGCAATAGTAAATAATAGAATAGCTGAGTGGATGGATGCATGTATGAATGGTGGTAAAAGTATGAAAATGAGATGAAGGAGTAAAGAAGGAGCGTAGGAAGGACAGCAGACGAGTGGACGAAGAAGAGAGCAGGGAAGATCGGACAAAGGCATGAGAGGAACAAAACATAACAGAGAGCCAAGGAGAAGGGGTGTGTAGAGGATATCTGCTTATTTTAGTGCCTTTTTCTGTTCAGACTGCATCCCTGCTAAATCTCCCTCTCTACGAGTCTGAGTGTGTGTGTCGTGATGTTGTGACGGCATCCAGCAACCTGGCATGCCTTTTTAATTCTACTGAGTAAATAATGCATCCACCACAGTCCATAATTTATGTAAGTGGACATGCAATCAGTTCAGATTAACGTGCACGATGCCCCAGTGTGTGTGTAAGTGAGTGCATGTACGTGGGGCAAAGGGATAGCTACAACATGACAGGTCCCTGACTTTCTCCTGGTGAAGCCCTTTTCCACTTTGTATCTCTTGGTTCCTCTCTCTCTTTCTCAACAGCAACAATCCACAATGTTTTCACAAAATAAAAACCCATTTTGTTCATGTCTTTATGTTTGGCCTTAAGATTGCAAGATTTTCCTAAAAAACATTGTATAGACTCATACGGAAGCACTCTCAATCATCACATATGACCCACTAGCGTGTGGTGGTATATGTTTTGCAGAGACTCCACCCTACTGCCTTTAATTCTTAATTTACCTCTTGTGTTTTGTGTTCAGGACTTTTATTGGCATCAACCTCCACAGCGCTCAGGTGAGTCAAGGTAGTGACCAGGTGCCAGACCATTCGCAGCAGGCATCCAAGAGACACAGCGCAGAAGATACACAAATAAAGCGAGGTGAAACGTCAAGTTCTGCCTGTTACATGCATTGTCTATTTTCAAAATACGTTTCCATTTTCACAGGAAATGTACAGTTTGCATAAAGTCTCTTTCAAAATAAACACACTACGTCAGTACAACACTGCAAATTGCCATTTTTTTCCCCTTCAACAACAAATGCATGTGGTTACTTTTCATCAGCACTTGCACGTAGGTGGGTTTAGGCAACAAAAGCATGTAGTTGAGTTTAGGCAACAAAAGCATCTGGGTGGGTTTAGGAAAAAAGAACAGGGTTTGTCTTTATAATCTTACGAGAAGCAAACACCAGCCTGCTGGGTGAAAGTCAAGTGTTGTTGGACCCATCCACCGCCTCTCCCACCCCTCCTTCTTGGACTTCTGCTGTCTTAACTTTCGTTGTTCATCTCTTGATGCCTTTAGACAATAACGTCAACCGGCTATGGATCCTGCTGATGAGACCAGGTTGACTTTTCAGCAAAGTAAATGGTAAATGCAGTTGCATTGCATAGCAACTTTCTAGTCTTTTGCCATCTCAAAGTGCTTTAACACTACATGCCACACTCAACCATTCAAACACTTGTGGCAGAAGCTACCATTTAAGGTGCCAACTCACACACCTTTGGTAGCAAATTGGTGTTCCATATCTTGCCTAAGGATACTTAGGAGCTCACAACCATGTCCCCCAGGGAGTCCTTTTGGGGAGTACTGTGGGAGTATGCACCACTGGGCCTCTCACTATGAGCCATGTGGCCCATAAATGTGGCCAGGGTCATCCCTTGTCACAGATTCTGTTTGTAATTTTGATGTCCACTTCTGGAATTTCCGGACTGCTTCTCTTTGCAGATGATACAGTTATGTTGGCTTCATCAGACTTTGACCTTCAGCACACACTGGGGCGTTTTACAGTGGCATGTGAAATGGTAGGGATGAAAGTCAGCACCTTCAAGCGTGACGCCTGGATTCTCTGAAAGAAAACAGTTGATCACTTCCTCCAGGTTGGGCATGAGTCATTGCCTCGAGAAATGGAATTCAAGAAGTAGTAGTGACGGTAAAATGGAGTGTGAGATCGGTGGTAGATTGGTGTGGTGTTATTAGTAATGCTAGTGTTTTACCGGACCTGTGTGCTGAGGAGGGAGAAGAGCTGGATGGCAGAGCTTACAATATACCAGTCGATCCATGTTTCAGCCGTGATGAACTTTGGGTAGTAAAAGATTTAGATTGTGGATAACACTGCTCCTTCACATCGAAAGGAGCCAGCTGAGTGAGCCGACTAACCCATTCTGTTGGAGTTATGGCAAGTGGAATCATACACTGTACAAATCTTGTTACACATGGTTTTAACCCCTCCTTTGTGTTGCTAAGGTGATCCAAGTAATGTGCACATGAAGTTTGGTAGGGTCCTGTGACATTGGCTAAAGGCTGTGAAGTGTTATGTCATCATTATTAATAAAGAGTTACCTATGTTGTTTATTGGCAATGATGCTGTTAACTAATTTACATTCCAGCTTTTGACCTTTGACCCCTATGCTGCCCAGAGGAGAGTTACATGGTTTGACTAGTATAAAAGCTAAGTAAATGTTTGATGTTGCAGTATATCCATTCATGCTTGTGTGATGTATTGGTTATGAAGCTGTTGTAAAGCCATATTTGCTCACAGACACAACATAAACCTCACAGGTTGCACTGATTTGCACTGAGAGTTTTCTAAGCAAACTTAAATGTTTGTTCATTTTCAAATAGCTCTGGTGGCTGAAGCTCAAATACTTATCTGCCTCCCAATTTAGCCTCTCCATTTTGCCTCTCGATGTCATGATGAAAATCAGGTGCTATACAAATGAGACTGATCACCTGATCTGACCCAGTCATTTCAAAGTTCCAAATGTGAGCTTCAGCTAAATGCCTTAAATTAAAAAGGAAGACAGTACGCCAGCAAAGGCTGTCCCTATGAGGAGCCCAGCCAACTTCCCTGACTATCACACTTCAAATCACTGAACCAGTTCCAAAGCAGCACCAACCGCTCTCCGGGCTCCACGTCCAGTCTTACTCCCAACACTAGCTCCAACCGCTCCTCTCCCACCATCAGCCATTCCAGGGCCATTCTAGAGATAGCTCTCCACCGAGCATTTGATTTAATCCAGACCAAATGCTAATAGGGCTGTTTGGTTGCTGGCCATCTGCCTGGGCTGCCGGTCAACTATGGCAAGCTGTGCCGAGCTGTGTGGTGCCGGGCCTCTCTGCCAAAGCCTGAGCTGCCCAGAGACCACTTCATAACCAGAGGACACTTCACGGCCAATCGTCCACACTTACTGGGAACAGACTCCACGATGGGTAATATGATCAAATTGATCTTTTCGTGATTTGGGGGGCAGTTGTCCATCTTTCACTCCCACACCATTAAAATACACATCAGAGGATGCCTTCTAGAAAATTGGGTAGTTGGCTCTTACTGATACAGTTAGCTCCTAACATTTATCTATCCAAGGAAAGTCAACTGAGCTCTTCCTACTTGCACTCATGGGAACTGCCGATTACTGTACAACTGTAAATCTGTGCTTTTGGCCACTGAACACTTCCAGTAGAGTCCAGTGCTGTGCTCAAGGGCATCTCCATATCCATGTAAACAATCTAACTACAATTCCAAGGTACTTACACTTGACTTGAGTATTAAGATGCTATACTACTTTACACTTCTCCTCCACTACATGTATGAGGGATGAACCCATTTTGCATTTTTTTTAGCTGTGGTTAGTTGTCAGGTAGCAAGTTAAGAATTGTTGTGTTGTTACACAGTATATAAAATTACCCAACAATATATATTAATAATAGTGAATAATACATTTATTAAAATATAATAATATAACACTGACAGAGGCCATTCTGCATTCAACCTGAGTTGAAAACCATACTACATAACATACATATCACATATTACTGCATTTCTACACTTTGCAGACAAACATTAACTTTGACCTACCATAGTTTGTGTAGCTTTGCAAGCACGCTGTTTTCCTGTACCATGGTGGATTATTATTAATATTATAGATGACTGTGCCCACCTTTGGTTTAACCTACAAGTAAAGTGGTTTAGATAATCTGGCCAGTATGAAATTAATTCTTCTCACTTTTTGTTTAAGGAGTATATTGTGCATATATTTCAATTTCTTTACAATATAATGAAACCATTTTTTTTTTGGCATATTTGTAAAAACAGTGCCTCAGCCTCAAGCCATAGCCTATTTCCCAAACAATCAAGGACGTCATCCTGTATAGCCTGATTTTAGGCATTTCCCCCCTTTCCAACAGTTATGCATAGCATTAGTTATCGGTGATTAGCAATTTGGACTGACCCTTTACAACGTTCAACATTTGGAACCACTCTTGTATTGTTTGTGGTACACTCATAAAGTGTAGGCTAGTTAGCCTAGCTTGTTAATGTAAACATTGATTCCCACTAGATGTTACTTTGTGTGAACCTGCTGTGTACTGCTCTACACTCTGTGATTCAAATCGCAAATGCACGTGCACAGCATTGCATGTAATCTGTGCACCCTAAGGGGCTGTACACATGCCATGTCTATAACCACCTGGAAAACGCAAGGTCGTGGGCTGGGTGCTACTCTTGTGCCTAGTCTGTGCCAACTTGTAAGGGCGCAGAGGCAGGATGCATCTGAAGTTCTTAAGCCACCATAACCAGCACTGTATAACAGCCTACTTACCAGAAACCCTGAGTGCAGAGCTGATCTTCTTTCAGGCATTGTTTTGTAATTGAGAATAAGGGGAAAATGGTGCGTGGTGTTGTGTTCCAAAAGTTGAACTCTGTTTATGTCAGGCGCAGCTGTCATGCCCTGAAAAATACATGCTCGGGAATGCATGCATGCCACGATGCACCTACGTACATTGAAACAATGAATTAGAGGGCGCCAAAAGCTTGGCATGTGTACGGCCCCTAATTCTCAGCTCTACATGTACCAGCGCAGGTAACATGGTATAGCTGCCACTGCAACGCATTAGCAAGACTGGCTTTTCACACACTCTCAAGCTACAGTTCTTTTTCTCAGGTAGAAAAATATAAATTTATACCTGATAATGTCCCAGTGTGAAAGAGGATACTGACAGAGCACCAAGAGACATGATAGAGCAACACAGCGCAACAGCCAACACATTTTGGTCATGGACTTTCCATGTCCCAAAATGAAGTGCAAGGCATTGGTTGCTGACGATCTGGGACACCATGTCAAGTTCTGTCTGTTACATGCATTGTCCTCTTCCAAGATACACTTTTGTTTTCACAGGAAATAAGTGCACTACATTGGTACAACACCACAAATTGAGTTTTTTTTTCCCCTTCAACAACAAACACACATGGTTGGGTTTAGGCAACAAAAACACGTGGTTAGGTTTAAGAAAAAAGAACAGGGTTTGGCTGTAGAATCTTACGGGATGCACTTTCAGGTGAAAGTTGATGTTGTCGGACCCATCCACCACACCTCCCACCCGCCCTACTCGGACTTTCCCCACTTAGACTTTCATCCTTGTCCCGCCATGTTTCCCCCCTGACGCCAGGCACTCCAACTATGATGGCAGCCACGTATCAGGCCGATGTAAGAGGATGCCGTTTTTCGCTGGTTTCTGATGCCGCAAGTCACTGCCCAAGCACCAGATTTTGTCAACTTCAGAGTGAGACCCGACTCCAACAGCAGCATGTTAAAACACTGTGGTCCAGCCAGCTGTGTCCACAGCATCATGTTGGAGTTAGTTTTAGGTTTGATTTTTTTTTTTTTTTTTTTAAGATATTTTTTTGGGGCATTTTTAGCCTTTAATGTATAGGACAGACAAGTGTGAAGGGGAGAAAGAGAGAGAGAGAGGGAGTGACATGCAGCAAAGGGCCAAAGGCTGGAGTCGAGCTCAGGCTGCTGCAGCAACAGCCTTGTACATGGGGCGCCTGCTCTACTACTAAGCCACCGACGCCCCTTAGGTTTGATTTTTGACGGGAATACATCTCAGACCCAGTGGCACCTGAATTTGACTGAGCACAGCTGTGCCTGCTGCAGGAGCTGGTCACAGACAATCTAGACAATGCTTGTGATTTCATCAGACACGGCCATGCACATTTCAGAAGTTTGACACAATGTAGGCAGTAGGACGTTTAGCTTACCCTCCAGCCCTTTGTTTAACTGTTGAGAGTTGAAGTAGGGATCATCAGTGTATTTTTGTTTAGATAATTCAAAACAGATATTATACAATACCTTCATGCTAACTTGCCAATATTAGTGAAGATTATGATTAAAAATATTACTAAATTGATCTCATGTAGCTTTTTTTGTTTTCTTATTTTTATTTTTAATGTGTAGTTTATTTATTTTATAGCTTTTTTCAATACACTCTAGGTCACATTTACTTTTGATATCATACCAAAATACTGACACACCTCTTCATATGAAACCTCACCCCACAGGTGAAGGTGGGAGCTTGCCAACATATGACTGGGCACTCAGTTTGACAGTGCTTTAATTTTGCATCTTTTTCCCAACCACCTCTTACCTTGACCTTGTGGTACAGGCTACAACTACAGTACTGCCAGCCACTCAGCAATGCTGTGCTCAGAAAATAAAAGAAGAAAAAAAGTGTGTTTTGCACTGAAAATAGATCTCAAACTGGTCTTGTTTCATTCAATATGCAGAACACAGAGTCCGTCCTCAGAGAGATGGAGAGCTGTGCATCTTTTGTGCCTGTTGTTGGGTGGGTGGGGGGTGTGGATGCAATTCACCAGATTTCAGTGCTTACATAGCCCCGTCTTTTGTGTATTTTGTTTTTTTCTTTTTTCCTGCGCTCCATCTCTCAACCTTGTCCTCATTATCCATTCTCCTCCAGCATAATGGTACAGGGGTTGTTAAACTTCTTCAGCCCAGGAACCAAATTTAGCAAATCCAGTTTTACTCCAGGACCTGGTCTAATGACTACTAGTACTTACTGCACAAACTAGTATTCCTGGCACGCAAGGATTCAGAAATAGGCTCCTTAGCCATTTCAGGTCCCGACCCATGATATAGTTAAAGAAAAACTTGCTTAAAGACACATAATCGTGATGAAAAAAATATGTGAATGTGGATGTATTTGTATGTTCTCTGTGTGCGTGTTGCTACATAGGCTCTCCCTGCATACATGTGTGGGAGTGGGGCTCTGACATTGTACGTATGGGGGCATCTTCCAACACAAACAGATGCATTAATTGCTCTGAAGAGAAATCTATGTGAGGACATCATTAACTAAGACAGGGCCTGCATTTATAATTGATATGTAACGTTGCCCTCTCAGGCTCTGGCGGCCATATTGCTGGAGGCATTCCCATATGAAGATGCTCTGACGCCCACTCCGGCTCGGCTGACCTCTGACCTGGAGAGGGTGAGGGCTGCAAACACAGGTGTGCTGCAGGGATCGAAGCTCAACATGCTTTACATCTCGGCTGGGTCAGACAGGATGTGTTATTTCCCTCCCTATCAATTGTCTTGTTTTTACTGTATTCTGCTAATTACAAGACATGTGGTTCAGCCTTTGAATGTTAACCGGCTGCTCTCTGGCTGCAGTGTGAATTTTTAAAGGAAGCCTCTGACTCATGATTACTGCATTCTTTCATACAGCTGAGGCAAAGATGCGTCTTTGTTCGACTCTTGATCAAATGCAGCTCTTTGCATACCTGCGAATATTAAGGCAGGAGAATGACAGAATAAACAAGCAGGGAGGGAGAATAAAGAATATCACCTAGTGGATGTGTTACAGTAGCTCTTTCGCAGGGGGCGAAGGCACAAGCCTACCTTTAATACCTCTGTGGGACTCATTACCCAAGACACCTTTGGGAAATTCATTTTCATATATCTACACAATCTCAATTATGCCACTTAATTGATATCTTTATTTGCTTAATTGGTGGCTTCATTCCTCACTGGAAAAAAAAGAGAGGAGCTTTTGCGCAGGAACGCCGCACTTCAAAGGCTGCTTTCTATCATTCTAACATCACCTCGTTATTTTCTGCATGTCACAACACATCCGATGCAGTTTTAATGAAGAATGACTGACGTGCTCTCGCTACGTTGTTTTTCTTCAGACAGAAAAGGTGATATTTGTTAGCTCTATGAGTGAATTATCCTATGTAAGCATAAAGAATAATTAGCATGATGAGTTTTTTATGTAGGAGACATGAAAACATAATTTTGCAGCCTGCTCTGGTGGGAAGTGGTTTTCTGTGAGAGATCAGAATACAGTTCACACAGAGGTTGCAATGTTGAGTGAATGAGAAGAAGCCGAACTGATGTGAGCGTGCCTTTGCATTTAACTTTGAAATTTGATTAGCATTTTTGATTAATAGGTGGACAAACAGCTCTGTGGCTCACATCTCTCTCTGCTGCAGGTTCAGAAAGCAGCTTAGCGCAATTAAGCGCTGAAAGCTTTGGCCGTGAAGTGTTGCAGAGTAACCCCTGGACATGTTTCCTTTTCTGCCAGTGCCAGAGCCTCCCCTACAATACGCAGCAGCCAAGGCCTACTCCACAGTCTTTTATCCTCAGCGTGTAGTTTCACCCACTCCTATTGATTCTTTATTGACCTAAGGTGTCCTCCAGTGCCACCGCTCCTCATCCTCCCTCCTATCCACCACCGCCGCCTCAGCCTCCACCCCTCCTCCTTCTCAGAGTGCAAGGTGAAAAGGAAGACCGAGTTTGACATTGATTTCTTCGCCGACTTTTCTCTCCCTCTCTCTCTATTTCTGTTCTCGTGTCGACCCTGCCTCCCTCTCTCGTATGGCCAACCTCTCTGAAAAGGCTGCAGCACGGTGGACGCCTCGCTGCAGCGAGGAAAGGTGCTGAGGCAGTTTCTGAATAACAGCTCCTACATATGAAAAGAGATGTAATTCTACCTTTGATCTGCAACTAGAAGCCATAATAGTGCAGGTTCAAAAGTGCAAGAAAAGACTTGAGTGCCAAAAAAGAAAAAACTGATTTGTCGGCTGGAAGGAACCTTTCAGAAAGAGCAAGTAGGCTACACAGCAGTTAGAGTTTTGCCATACAGTCAATAACACCGCGGGAGGAGAAAACTGCATTCATGCATGTGATGTACAACTTAAAGTCAAGTCTGATTCGCGAGAAACCTGTGTAGATTCTGACATTATAACAGTAATATTAAAAGAATAATCAACAATTACTCACACTGTCAAGCCAATTATAGCTCAGCCTATTTCCTCTATGGAAATATGGGGAATATAATTACACAAACAAGGACACACACACACTCTCACACACATAATAATAAGTCGACCCCCTGGAAGGCTACCCCCCAATCCCGCCCCTTTGTACAACACATGAGAAACCAAATCTCTCAAATGGAGAAATAAACAAAACAAACAAAAATACACAAGATGAAAGAAGAAGAGAGACAATAAAGGAAAAGTGTCCCTGGTGGATTGTCCTAGCCCTCCTCTTTGCTGTTTTTTTTCCTTCTCTTATTATTTTATTTGTTTGTTGCCTGGCCATTCATTACATTTTCTCTTTCTTATTGTTGTTGTTGTTTGTGTCTTCCAGATCTTAGTAATTCTTAAATGGTTTCGACTCTTGCTTTGATCTCATTTAGAAAGTGAAAGAAGCCAAAGCTTTGGAAGTTATTTTGATTAGACTTTTATTAACTTCTGTCTGCGTTCTTAATATCGTCTCTGAAGAATTCATAGGAAATCCTGTGATACTGAGGAGAGAGAACAAACTAATATAGCCATAATTTCCAGGACTCTTTGTGCACGTGAAAGTGTGTAGAGCGCAAATCCACCCGAAGAGTTGTTTGCTTTCGACTCTGACATCTAACTCCAATTGAAACTTAAAATATTAGCTGTTAAATGAGGGCACAGTGTTACTGTTGCTTAGGTAGTAACAGCAGTTATATAAAGTGCATTGTTTTAATATGAAAAACAATGCATTTTTGACATTAACAGTTTTTAATGAAGAATGATGTTTGTTAATCAGAGAAGGTGAATTGAAATTTGTAAGCTGCATGGCTGAATTATCATATTCAAGCATAACAAACAATTAGCAACATGAGCTTTTTTGCCCCTGTGTTTACATCATAGGACACACACTTACTGCTACAACTACAGTAACTGTATTTGAAGCTACCACTCACATATGCAAACACAAAACAAACAATATATTAGTGTTCAACATTGTGTCTCTACTGTAATTGCAACCCCCTTTTGACCACATTTAGGCACAAGTATGGATTATTGCTATTTATTAAGAAGCATTCAGAGAAGTTACGTGGCTAACTGAGTAATTCTGCCTGGTGCAATCCCTTTGTATCTCACTGTGCAAGACATTGTATATAAAACCAAAGCTGACATTTCTAACCACCTAACCCTTACCTTAACCCCAACATTATTTTTTATTTATTTTTATGTTTTTATTGGTTTATGTATGACCTGTAAATAAGTGAGAGCCTTTGTTTGCAGTGAACTCAACTGAGTTACATTTTATGTTGACATGTGATCTTTTTGTCATTACTAGGGCTGTCGAAGGTTTTTTTTTTATCACAATGAATCACTAAATTTCGATAGTTGATTGTAAAATTCTGTATTCCATTATTTTGCATTTCAAAAGAGTTTTTAAGTACATATTACCAAAAGTAAAGCAATTCTTACCAGAGTGTTTTGATTGGAAATCAAATGATTGAAAATAAATTTACTACATGATCTTGAATTTTAGTTTTTTTGTTTGTTTGTTTGTGTGTTTGTTTTTTTCTAAATCAGTGCTGCACTGCTACAACAGTGTGGTCAAAGAGACAAAAACAAGTGCACAGTTTGTATACAAAACTGTTTGGGACTAACATAAAGTGGACATGTCTCTGAAGCTTTAGTTTGATATACTGTCCATTGATTGTAAGGAGAAAAAAAAAACATTAACTGAAAACAACTTTTCTTAAGTTTAGCGGAGACTCGTGGGTACCCACAGAACCCATTTACATTCAGATATCTTGAGGTGAGAGGTCAAGGAACCTCTGTGAAAATGGCCATGCTTTTTTCCCTCACCAATTTTTTTTTTTTAAAACTTCTGAGTGTTATTTAGCCCCCTTCTAAGGAAGCTAACAAGACTGGTACCACTGGATGCTTACGTTTTCTAGTTTCATATGATACCAGTATCATTACACAGCTTTAAAACTGAGCCATCTATAGCACAATCTATAAGCGACAGGCGGCAGCAAAAATAGCAGCACACAATAAATGCAACTTTAAAAAATAATGTGTCATGATTAACACGTTAATGCTAATATATATTAATATATATAGTTCTGTTACTTCTTTTGCTGGTTTTCCTACCCCTGTGTGATTAAATAAAGTAGTCTACCTTACTTTATTTAATCATTTGCTAGAGAAGTTAAAGCCATAGTATTGTGGCATGTATTAACAAAAAGAGTTGTTTTTGCTTAGAGCTTTGACACTTTATGAAACTTTTAATTGTATGATACTAAAAAAGGGCACAGAATTATTTTCTACAGTACATATAATAATGGTCTAATGGAAGATGTAAAATGAATAGAATAAACACACTACTTGCAGAAGAAAAGCCTTATACTGAGTACTTGAATGTTGGCAAGGAAACATTTCAAAAGACCGAAACTCATACATATAATATAAAAATGTACTTTCATCTCTATCAACAAGTCAAGTCCAGTTATTTAAATATGTAAGTCTGCAACCCCAGGCCAACCAGCAACAAAACTTTGGAAGAATCTGAACTGGATATTTCCAGAAAAATCTGCAAATGTCCAAAAAAACACAGCATTTCTGGAAAGTTTGTCTTTCACACAACACTGATTCACTCATTTCCATATACAGTTTGAAAAAGTGAGCCTCAGTCTGATTTTACGAGTCCCCTAGACTTTCCTCTTCTCATGCAATTTGGGATATATATTTATTCCCGTTAACATATGCAAAATATTATAGGAGGAAACAGAAATGTTCACATGTTCCCAAATGACCACTGCCAGCAAAGGGAATTGTGCGTAAAAATCGTGTAAATTGTTCGGCACAGTTTTAACAGACAGAAGCACAAAAGGAGAGAGACAATGGCAAGAAGAGGGTCTTTATAGTTCAGACAATGAAAGCACTTAAAAATCACAGCGGTAAAGAATATTTTTGCAGGTTAACCATGTAACCATGTCACCACAGGAGCTGTCCGTTCAGGACCTCAACATGTGACTAAAGAGCAGACATGTAACAGCCTTCAATTTTCCCCATACATGTTTATCTTTCTGTTACTACTTAACCATGCATTTTACTTGATTTGTAATGGCTCACAAAGGGTCCTGTCTGATTGAAGCAATCAATTCTATTTTTTGGTTACACTGATCATTTCAGTAACATGCTTCTGGCAGTAATCTAGTCCAGATTTTTTAAAAAGTTTTAAAATATTTTAGAAGTCCCACATTATTATTATTATTATTATTATTATTATTATCAATAATAGTTATTTATAATATTATTCATTTTGCTGATACCTAGAGAACCCTTAAATTAAATCATTTTTTTTCATTATGTTCATTGGATTTCAGTTTTTAAAAGTAACTTCAAAGCTGAACATTTTTGTGTTTGAAAGACAAAAAATAAGAATATATCATTGAGAAAAAATTACAAACAACAAAGAAAACAAAAAAAGAGTTAAGAATTCAAAAGAAAAAGATTCAGAAATAAAAACAATAATTGTACGTCTGCAAGCTAAGGAGATTTTAGGGCTTAGATTTAGCATTTTCTCGGATTTGACAGCAGAACCACAAAGTATAAACCTCATGAGCTTCTCTAATTTTACATTCTGTGTGATATCCTCTCACAGTAGGATTATCCTCACATAAGATGCTGAATATCACTCTTAAAGGATCAATCTCTCGGGCTCTATCACCTGCCCAAAAATATTGGATAGAATTTGAAAAATAGATAATTAGAAAATTCAGGACGTAGCCAGAGCCAACCCAATCTCACTCCAAAGTTGTCGAAATCTGGCGCTCAGACAATGACTTCCAGCATCAGACATCGCTGAAAAAGCTGTTCTTTCACATCAGCATGATATGTGGCCGTCGCTGTTATAATTTAATGGAGCAAGGCGACACATGGTAGAAACACGGGTGGTGGTGAAGGGTGGTGGATGGATACGCCAACCACCAACTTTCACCAGGGAGGCCGATGTTCACTTCCCGTAGGACTGTAAAGCCAAACTCTGTTCTTTTAGCCTAAACCCAACCATGTGCGTGGGTTGGCAAAATGTAACTATGCGCATTTGTTGTAGAAGAAAAAAAAGCCAATTCACAGTGCGTAACGTTACATTATTTTCGAAGAGACTCTATCAAACTGTACATTTCCTGTGAAAACAGAAGTGAATTGTGAAAAACGACAATACATGTAACAGACAGAACTTGACATGGTGTCCCAGAACGTCAACAACAAACACACCCAGGGTACCTTACACGTTGTTTCTTGACATGGAAAGCCCATAACCAAATGTCAGTAAGTGACGAGGTCGGAGTGAGAATGTGTCACTAATGTTTTTGTTAAGCTGACGTTTGACTCTTTCAACATATTTTTCACCACACTGGCAGGTTTCTTTGCTTGGTTTAAGGGAAAAAAGACTTTTAGGTTGCAGTTTCACATATGGATTTCCTCTTTTGGGGAGAATGCATGACTGTAGTTTCAAAAACTTCTTTCCGTCAACTTGTACTCCAAGTTTAGTGACAGAAAACACTTTCCTTTGCAGGGGTTTCCAAGCATCTACAATGTCATTTAACCTTCCAGCATTACAACTGTGGCAGAAAACTGAAGCAAAATTTTAACCTTTGACAGAAATTCACTTCAATGTCACCAAAATTTAAATACCAAAGAAGTTCAGTAGAAAATAAGAAATAAGTATTTTTCTGCTCACAGAAAAAATTACAGTCCAACTTCTTTCATCCATTTTTATGTGCAGTGAGCAACAGCAACAGCGCGGCACAAATACCCCCTTTTCAAAATGAGTCTCTGCTCCTCAGTGGATATTTATGAGGGTCTAAATGGCCAGGGCTGCTTATTAAAGCACCTTATTTGAACTAGATAATGTGATTACGATAAGATCAATTAACGCCCGGTGATAACGGCAACTGTGAGCCCATTGTCGTTTTGATGACATTTGCGTTTGGTCTGGTAATGTATGTCCTATGGTGATAATTAAGACGGCAGCTTCAGAGGCAGGCGCGCTGAATGGGAGGGAAGGCATTACACCCGGACCTTTTGGCGATTAGCATCTCCGCTTCGTCTCGCTCGCCACCATCTTCAAGTGGGGCTTTTGAAGAAGCCCAAATTGATTCTGCATCCCACCGCTGCCACCGTGCTTGACGATAATTTCTTGATGTCTTGATGTGTGCAATGTTTACAGAGCATTAGAGAGGGGAAGCCTCGAGCAGCAGACTGCTGGGAAGAGGGTGTTATGTGAATACTTTAAGGTATGCACTCATCAGAAGAGACTTTACAGCATACAGTATCATAATATGGACTCATGGCTGTCAGCACACCATGGCTAAGGTTTATATCATGCTGTTTGAAGGGTTCAAACTTTAAAGAACCTTTTAGGTGTCCTCATTTCTTACACAATATTTTGGATTTTGGATATTTAAAGAAAGCTTTTTTTTGTCAAATAGGAGGTGATCAATAATGACCTCCATTTTTTTAAAGTGTGATTGAAAATGCAGATGGAGGAGGGAAACAGGGAAGTGAGAGGAACAGAATGAAGGACGAGAGAAACAAAAGAAATAAGAGAAGTGACCATATGAAAGAAGAATCGATAGACTGTAAAAAGTTGCACAAAAAGTCTGAACTGAAATTCCAATACAAAAATGTGTGGGCACAAAATTCTGTGCAAGAAAAATTCGAGCTCTTGCAGCGATGGTGATAGTTTGCATTTTATGCTTCTTAACAGAAGCAAAGGTGATGGTCACAGAGAAGAGGAAAAGTCACATCAAAAGACTTTATTCACTCGAGCAGATTGGTTTAAAACACAGAGCTAAACTAAAAACAGATTGATAACATCTGGTCCTGTGTAAAACCTCACATAATGAATTGACCAACAAACACATAGAAGACAATTAGCACAATTAACAAAACATTATTATTATTATTGTATAAATGAAATGAAAAAAAGACAATGTATAAAATAAGATGTGGACTTTAGGTTAGCACATATTGTCCTCATGCTGTTGCCTCACATTCCATCTTGTAACATCACGAAACAGACAGCCATTTGTGTGTCTCATGTATCATATCAATGTTTCTTAAGTCGCCAAGCTGCAGACCACTGTTCAAGACCAACAAACAACAAAAACAAGTTGTGATTTACAGTAGTGAGTAACTGCTGTGTTCTTGTTCTGCTGTGTAATTTTAGACACCTGATGTGAGTGTTCTGTGACCCCTTGCTGTTTTTCCAGTGACTTATTAATCATGAAAATTAGTTGCTTTTAACCGAGACATCACCTCTGTTCTGGCTGGGATTGTAGCCTGAAAAGCCAGTCCGACATTTTTTCAGTAATTTCGGCATCAGACACTTAACACAAAAAATGCACCTTTCACAGTCGTGTGATACAGCACCGGGGAGCTTTGGTTTGAAACACAACCAGCAAGAACGTAACACAAAGAGCTTTAAAGTCCCTAATAAGCCACCAGGAGGGAGGGGCAGTGGATGGGTCAAACAAACCCTGGACTTTCACCCCAGAGGCTGCTGTTCACTTCCCATGTGAAGGTTGAGACAAACCATGATGTTTTTTCTAAACTTAGCCATGTGCTTTTGTTGCACATGGACATAAACATAATAAAGAGGTTTTACTGATGTTGTAAGTGTTCTTTGAAAAAGACTGTATGCATCTTATGAGCAGAGACTGTACATTTCCTGTGAAAATGGAAGTGTATTTTGAAAAGACCCAAAGAATGTAACAAGCGTCGATTGACACTCCATCGCAGAGTATATCGCATATGTAGACATGAAAGTCCACTGACAAAGCGACCATATTTGACATACTGGGATGGAAATGCTTTGAAAGAGCTGTTTTTTGAATTGTGCCCCCCAGAAAACAGGTTATTTCAGATCTTCTTTTAACCATAATTAAGTGTTTTTTGTGCCTAAACCTAATCCATGTTAATCACAGCGTTGTTGAAACATAAAGTTTCAACATATCTGCTACTTGACGCCGTAAAATACAGCAAAGGGCCACAGGCTGGACTTGAATCCGGGTTGCTGTGGCAACTGCCTTGTACGTGGGGCACCTGCTCTACCACTAAGCCACTGACGCACCTTAAATGTTAATTTCTGTCAGGAAATCTTAAAAAAAAATTCAAAATTATTTAACATTAATCATTTATGATTTGGAAATACTTAAAAGCTGTCTAGCACCGTTGTGACCACGCACATAGCACAACAGCATAGCCAATTTTTCAATGTGCTTTTGAGTATGTCCATACATATATATTCATAATAACTAGCAGCTGATGTTAAAGTGAAAGACATCTCATGCAGCTGTTTATATACAGATGTTGGTCAATCAAAGGCTTTCACCTAGAGTGCTTTTTCAAAATTTATTGACGATTCACCTAATGGAGTTAATTGATTTTCAGATTTTATTTGTATTTGGCTTAATACTTGGCTTGGAAAATACAGAAAGAAAAAGGTGCATATTTTCAGCAGGGACCTGGGCTTGAAGATAAACAAGTTGAAAATATTGCTGCAATCAAAGATGCTGTGTTAGTTCAGTTAGATGTCTCCGGCTGCCTCACACCTGTTCCAGTAAACAAGACCAACTTCCTGTGAAAAGCTGGGGAGTGTGTGTGTGAGTGTGTGTGAGTGAGTGAAGATGGGGGGTGGGTGGGTTGAGGGACAGTTGGGAGTCGTTCACCAGAGAGTGTTGTTGTTTTGACTAGAGCACCTTCTGCATTAAGGATTGTTAATTTGTTTTGACAGTGCTACACACTAGACACTACAGCCAGCAAAGGGAATTAAAGGGAAAAGAAACCTTAAAAGTTAAAGTCTCCAAGTTCTATTTAGCTCTACTTTTTCTTTTTACTCCTACATCTTTAGGTTGCTTTACCTCCATAAGATTAAAAAAAACAATAATATCTGTCATTTCCATCAGAACCCGAACTAATGACAGTTTTTTTTTTCTTATTGCTGACCACTGCTGCAACAAATCTTGGATATTGCAAGAGAATCAAGAGTAAGCCTTGCTTGGCCTTGATTTCATATTGAAACCCAATGATTTCTGAATGTCTCCTTTGAGACCTGTATCGTTTAGACATTAAATTTTGTAAGTGTCTGTTTGAAAAGGTGGCTTTCTTTCAAGAAAAAAAAGGCTGAATGAGGTTTTACACTCACAGTGGTAACATGTTCTCCTTATACTCAGCATGATAATACCTTTTAGTACAACTTTTTTTTTAAAAAAAAGAGAGGGAGAGAAAGGGAGAGAAGTGCCCCAAATGGTTTTTGGATTCCAGTAATTCACTGTTCTTTCTATCAGTGTGAACAACATAGAGTATTCCACCCATAATATTCAATAGTTTCTTTAGACCAGGCACGTATGATTCTGTAGTGATGTGGTTTTAATTACTGTATCTCAGTGTGTTGACTGACTCCGTCACCCAGAGGTGGAGGCAATGGTGGACAGCGGGACACCTAGGTTAGACGGCTTCCAAGCAGCAGACAGCAGCAGACCACTGTTCAGCACCAACAACAAAACCAGCTTTTTTTTAGCGAGGCATTGGTGGTATTTCTGGTGCCGATTGTGCCACCTGAAGTTTTTTAGTTAGATACTGCAGGATTTACAGCCATGATTGCCACACCAAAATTGGGTATTTTAAGCCAAAGGATACAATTTTTTGGACATTCCTCATATTCAAATATGTCAGTTAAGATTATCTGAGGCATATGGGAATGCAGAACTTAAGTGTTCAGTGCAACCATACTTTAAAGCTACTAATCAATATTTTACATAGTAACAATGGATCATGTGACTATGTGTACGTGTACTGATGTGTCACTGTGTGCAATCTGTCACCCATTGTTTGGTTTTAAGATGCCAGCTTTACTTTTATGGTTAATTTTTTCATCAACATGCCATCAGCTAAATCACCTTTTTTTTCTTTTTTTTCCATTAAGAGTTGATCAGACCAAAGCAGAAATCAGGGGAAAAAAATGAAATAGGAAATGGAAAAAAGATGGACCATGGGATGAATTTGATTTTGAATTTAATGTGTCCAGTTTGTGTGACCAGGAAGTTACTGACTTTGTGTTGTGCTTGATATCCTAACTTAATGTAATGGATATAAGCTTGAACACCAATATGTTTTTTTTTTTCAACAAGTATTTGGGAAACTGTGACATTAAAGGTTTTCACTTGCGTGAATAGAAAAACTTTTACAAGGAAAAGAAAGTATAATGTTACCATGGACACAGTGAGTTAGACTCAGGGCCGCAACGTAAGCCCCATTTTACACTGTTCGCATATGGGGAAATGACGTTCGCTGAATTAACTATTAGAAGTCCTTTTTGTATGCTGTGTGCTATTTGGATATACTGACAACTGTAAGTGAATTACTCTGATTGATATTAAAGAAATCCTAGAACCAGAGGATTCTCAGGCAAGTTCTGATGTGCTCCTATACTTCGTTAGAAAAACAAAGCAAAACAACAGTACTTTTTTAAATGAAAAAACTCACATTTATCAAGTGCAATACACAAAAGCATCAGCATCTTCCTGGTCACACAAATTGGGCACATGAAATATCAAAATCAATTAAAATTCTATTTGATCTGTGGCCTGTTTTTTAATTTCCAATTTTCGAAAGTATGTTTTGTGTGTGTGTGTGTGTGTGTGTGTGTGTGTGTACTGGAGACATAAATAACAAAATAACAAATTGTTTTCACATTTTCCAATTTTGGAACCATTATTACACAGATTATTAAAAATGACAAAATACATTGTCATTCAAGCAAAACAAACAAAAATGTTACTGTTCCTTTTATACCTCTTTCTAAGGTAAATGTTAACAATGTGATTATTGACTTAAGTTCGTCATTTGTGAAGAGTATTTCATGCAGAATGTATCTACATCTTGCAAAAGCGTCAGTAGCAAACTGCAAACACAGTTTATATTTTGGAGCATCTTGAAACTGATCTAGTCCGGTCCTCATACACAAACACCAATCACTGTCCATTAAATAATAGTTTTTGACCACTCCTCATTGTGTCGAGGCTGCGTTCATGATGTTGTCATGCAGCTTTAGTGTCTTCTGCAGTCTTAATGAATATCTCTGAGCATCTTCAGATTGATCTCAGCTGTCCCCAGGGGGGTCTCCATGGGGCAGGTTGAGGGAGAATAGACGGCATGTAGAAAAAAGATAATGATGAGACGAACAGGGAGGAAAAAAAAAAAGTTTGATTGACAACCACAGACTGCAATTAGCGTGTTCTCTCAAAGCATCTGTGTATTGCTGGTGTATGTGATGTGTATGCATGTTTATTTTTGGTGATGTTTGGTGTGTGCAGTGATCTGGATCCTTGATCCGGCGGTTCTGATCCGACACACAGGGACGGGTAGCACTGGGTGTGAGGCGCCACTACCAGATGGCATCCTGTATACCCAACCCTGTCTCTCATGCACACACGGGCATGTGAAGACACACACATACACACACACACACACACTTATCTGACCGCACCAGCGGTCTGATGGAATGGTCTTGATTCTGTCAACCTGCCATACTTCACATTGAACACATGCTGTGAAACCAGTGTAAAATTAATTACTCTTTGTTTGAAGGCTGTGAAATCATGTTGCCTTTTAGTGTAAATGGATAGTCCAGTATCAAGTTCTGCTCCGTGTATGACATAACTACTACATGCAAACATATCACAGAAAGAAACATGACATCAGTGCTCATTATTCATTGTGTTTTTGTTATGTTTTCAGGATGTGTGGTTTTAATATACCCCTAAATGAAAAGCAACAAATCACAGGTGTGGTACAAGTATTCAGATGAAGTGATGTCAAGCTCCAAACACGTGTTGTGAAACAAAGACTTTATCATATCATGTGCAGTATAAAATTTGCTATAAATATAGTAGTGGTGTAACAATACATTGATATGGATCAATATATCAATTCAGTGATCCACAATCCAATATTATCAGTGCAAAGTGAAAACAATGATTGTCATCTTTAAGATACACCTTTATTTTGAAATTCCCATAGTTCGTCTGTGTCAACATATCTGTGCAAGCACACCTCTTTCTTAAATATTCTAACAGTCCTAGTGGCCTAGTGCCAGACAGATAATGGCACGCAGCTAAGAAAAAGACAATGAAGATATTTAGCAACAGTTGTATCATGGCAGACTTTGTGATGTCAGCAAATATCATACTGATGTCCAAAGACTCAGTGTTACATAGTATCATGATGAAACCTCACCTCTAAAATATAAAATATTTTTAGGTAGAACCTAAAATACGGCAGAGTGCAACTCCAGCTACCTTTGGTTCAATGAACAACCTTTACCATAGTCTACAGATCGATGCAAATCACCCATCCAAATGGCAGGCCTCAGTGACACAGCTGATCATGGGAAACAATGGAGGTGATGGCCACAACCGCTAACTGTCTGACTGAACATAGCTTTAATGTTGTGTTGCCCTTCATTTTTAACTCTTTTGCCATTGGTCACACTTAGCCAGCACCTGACAGCATTATTATTGCTCAATCTGATCGCCAAAAAATGTTGGCATTGTCAGTTCTGCAACCATAGATGTGTTACATTTGCACATTATTATGTAGCAGATACGGTGAAACTCTAACAACACTGTGTGGTACTGTTAACGTGTGGTTATGTTTTGGCACAAAAAACACTTGGTTATGGTTGGAAGAAGATCAAGTTTTGGCAAACCGATTTTGCTCTGATTCGAAAATTCAGCATTTGGTCAGTGACTGCTAGCGTCAGACACCAACAAAAAAGCCATCCTTTCACATCACTATGATATTTTGTGTCTGGTCGTTGTTATTGTTGAGTGGCACCCTGCGGCATCAGGAGGAAGTGCAGCAGGACAACAATGAAAGTTAAGGTGTCCAAGTAGGGCAGATCAGTTGGTGGACAGCTTCAGCAACCACCAACTTTCACCCAGTAGGCTCTTGTTAGCTTCCCATAAGATTGTAAAACCAAACCATGTTCTTTTTTTTGCAACCATGTGCTTATGTTGGCAAAACATAACCAGGTGCATTTTTTGTTGAAGGAAAAAAAACAGTACAATCGTAGTGCATTTATTTTGTATGCAAACTAGGGCATTAACAGAAAAGTCGATTTTTTCGACGTGTGGACGTCAGTGGCACAAGTCGACACCCCCCGGAAGGAGTCGACAAGTCGTGTGTTTTTTCCCTCTCTCTCTCCCTCTGTGTGTGCTTGTGTACGGAATGCAATCACTGTCTCTGATTACACTGATACTTTACCCTTGACGGCATACTATAAGCGGAGCAGACTCCGTGAGGAATGTCCTTAGTCATTCGGGCTTTCATAGTCGAGCGCACTTTCGCGTTGTAGTTTCCTGTAAAAATGTCCGTGAAAAATCCCTGCGACGTGAAAAATGCATGCCGAGCAGTCACTGGTGCACGGAGCGGAGTCTGCGCGGTCGTAAAATCTGAGCTTTGCGTGCACAGGGCTTGCGGACGTCCGCTTTGAGTCCATGCGGACCTCCGCAGAGTCCGTTCCGCGTACGTTCCGCCCGAGTATGTTCGGGCCTTGACAGACACACATCACATGTGTGGAGATACTTCACTTTCCTCCGCCGTGTCAATGTGATGACGTCATCAAATGACTTGACGACTCGACTCGACTTTATTGACAGATAAGACGACCTGAAAAAAATCAAAGTCTTTAATGCCCTAATGCAAACTATAAATGTCTTGTGAAAACAGAAGTATATTTTAAAATCAGACAATGCATGTAACAGGCAGAACTTGACACAGCGTCCCACAATGTCAATAACAAATGCACCCAGGGTACATTGCATATCTTATCTCGATGTAGAAAGTCCATGACCAAACATATGTGATGAGGTCGGGGTGAGAATTGCTTAAAACACCCATTTTGGGTGCACAATCCCTGCTAGAAAACCTGCGATGTCTCTGTTAAAAACAACCACTTTTCTTGCCACTATCCTGGCAGGAAACACTGTGATGTCGTAATAAAAAACATCTGTTTTTGTAGCATGATCCCAACTGGAAACAGCTATGGGTTGTTACAGAATACCCACATCTAGTGCCTAAAAAGCTGCTGTAAACACATCAATGACTCACTAAATCAAAACTGGTTTTGTTGATCACAAACAAAGGTCTGCAATGGTCTGTAGTTTGGCAGAGGTCTTACCTAGATATCAAGTCATCCACCATCTTCTTCACCTTCAGATTACAATGTTAGCTCATGTAGTCACTTTAGAAACACTGATATGATACATAAGAAATATGCAAATGTTCAGTATTCATGGTTTACAGAAACATTCAATGCATTTTCTTCAGGCAATTTGGCTGTATTGCTTTGTAAAGCTCTTCTGGTTTTCAATTCATTATGTCTAAGGATTACTGCAAGCTATGATTTCAGCTTCAATATGGATACGTATATATATAGATAGAAATATAGAGACAGATTTAAGTTCATTAAAAGTATATACTCTTTACTTATTCATACCTACATGGTCTAAACTGGTATTATCAGAGGGCATGTCAAAAGAGGGTTAAAAGAAAAAATCATGGAAATCTGCTTTTCCCCTGTGCTTCCCTTTAACTCTGAATCACAGTCAAGCAGAGATCATACATATGTACAGAACTCCTTACTCCCTGACGCATGCAGCAGGTCCATCGCTGCAAATGAACGCGGCCCTTGATATAATTCTCATCAAGGTTCAATCAATTTTCTCTTCCTTTGCCTGCAGCGGTGTATCAAAAGGGTTCTTCATCAATCTCTTTCCCTTTATTCTCCTCTGCACCCCCCTGCTGCTCCTCCTCTTCAGATAGAGACAGGGGACTTTAGGGGTAGGGGGGGCTGGGGCTGGGGGGGCATGGAAGGCATAGGTGGTTGTATGTCGAGGTTGAAAGTTGAAAATGCAGCAAGGTTTTACACAAGATTCCTTTGGGGTGATCTTGTCCAATGTGGCAAAGGTGGGAAGGATGGAGGTAGGAATGCAGATGCAGTAGTGTGATAGGTGTTACATTGTGATGATTTACTAATGAAAGCTTCGTGTATGCAATTTACCCACGCAGAAGGCAGAGGAATAGTGAGTCACAGCCATTGGGGAAGGCTCTTTGGCTTACAGGTCAGCTGGGCTGCCAACAGGAGAGATTGCCTGGTTTCAGGGGATAAAAGGTGGATCAGAGGTCACCTTTGCCTGGGTTGCACCTCGACTGGGATCACCGCTTCTCCATCTTCACACACAAACAACCTGGTCCAGTGCTGTGGGAGGTGATGGTTAAATGTTTTGGCAGCCAGGTCAGGAGACGGTCATCTGCTGACCCGCTGGTGAAGGCTGGAGTTATCTGGAGCTCTCCCAGTGATGAATGACCACTTTGTGCAAGGAGCTGCAACCTTGCACTGGCTTGACGGCTGGGGTCCCACACCATTGCGGTCATGCACTCACATACACACAATAAATAGCTGCCCACCAAAGCTAGAGGTGGCAGGTCATTTAGGGCGAAGAAAAAAGTGTTGTTTTAGTGGACTGGATTAATGCATGACATAAAAGAACTCCTCAGTTGCTGTTATTATTTATCTTTATTGTACAATTTCAGTGGCTGAAAGAGTAGGTTTAAATGCACTTGGCGTGAGAGGCTGCTATTCTGGGAAAGCCCAACATTTGCAATGTCAAGTGCCCAGAGTCTTGGAAAACAACCATACACATACGATACCCAAAGCCAATGAAAGTGACACTGATTGCTGTTCCCACCCTCCAATTTGATTGGCTATTTGCACAAGTGCTGTTGTCATCATTTACTCTCAATTTAATATTTCTTTCCAGGTTAATCTCATGCACTGTACTTATGTATATTCACGAAAAGTAATGCCCCACAATTCATATATACGTAACATAAGTAATCATGAGCCAGTAATTTGTATCTAACGCATGGAATTAGGGAGGCCATGATCATGTGACCGTGCACTGCCAGGAGTAAGAAAGTAGTATAAAGACCAAAAGTCAGGGAGGCAGGTTTGGATGGTGGATGGGTCACAAAATAAAGGGTCTTGCCCAAGGAGACAAGTCCAGAACAGTGTGAAACCAAGTGAACCTTTAGTTATTTAAGGTACCTTGTTACCATGTTGCCATGTTTCTTTCCCCAAACCTATCCTAGGCAACTTTTCTTGCCCAAGCCTAACATAGCCTTAACTTTATGTTACTTTTTGTTACATGACAATGCCATTTGTGGGGTACTAATTTGTTTGATATAAGAACCATTGTATGTGCATTTCAGTCAGCTATACAGACCATTGTAGGATGATACATTGTTCTTTGAAAGAAGATTGCATCTGTGGTTAACAAGATCTGTTTGGGTTACAGTATCACAAGAAAGGTAATTTTTTTTAAAAATTTGGCACAAATATCCACTTGGATTCAATGATTAACTAATTAGTTTTTGGTGGTCATAGGTCAAAGGTCAAAGTCACTGTGACCTTGTCTATCTCATTTTTTTCCCTCTCATGAACACCTTAGGGGATTTTTTTCAAATTTGGCGCAAATGTACACTTGGACTTGTCAGTGAATTGATTGGATTTTGGTGGTCAAAGGTCAAGGTGAATGTGACATTGCATCTGTCTCATTCTTATAAACATGATATCTCAAGAACACCTTAAGTGAATGTCTTTAACTTTGATACTGACATCCACTTGAGAATATTCTGATTAGAATTTTGTGGTCAAAAGTCAAGGTCAGTGTGACCTTACAACATGTATTTGGCTATAACTCAAGAATACACATGCTAATTATGACAAAAAAAATCGCAAATGTCTGATAGGATAAAATAATGAAGTGATGACATATTATATCCAAAAAGTCAAAGTTCAACTTCACTGTGACATCTTAATGTTCTGCATAAAACACTTTTCTGGCCATTATTCAGTGTCATATATCAGGAACAGAAGGGGAAATATTTGATAAGATACTTAATTGGTGACACTCATCTTGGGTGCCCACCTTGAAACTATGCTGATTGTATAGATCTTCTGTGCTGTCGGGAGGGAAATGTGTGTGATGCATCCACATTTCACAGACATGGATGTAAACTGTAAGAGAAACTTAACCGGTGTATACAACCAAGGGCAGAAATTCTGGTTTTCTGTATGAAATCTACTTAGAAATCAGACTATAAAAATACCATGTGCAATGCAAATCTTTTACTTGTATGGGCAAGGTAATTATTGTGGGTAATAACCAATGTACTGTTTTTGTTGCTTATCATTATTTTCTCAGTTAATACAAGCAACTTTAATTTCATTCCAAATTAAATGTGAAATGTATACATTTAGATTTATGATTGACTCTATAACTTAATGAATACAAGAGATTTACAGACACAAACAGTATACACACTGTGTTTATGCTGTATTTAGTCATCTGTGGGCACTGGGACCGAGGCAACCTGCTGCGTTGCGTCCCGATCTGTTGGGGCCCAGATGGGAATATGAGTCCGACGGTGTTTGTCAGCGAGCCCAGATAGGCTCGCTAACCTCCTGCACCTCCTCCTTCCTTCCTTCCTGTTCTCCCATCACCCCATCCCACTCACTCACCCAACCCAAAAAGCAATACTAAACACAGTAATACCTCTGTTGGTCCCCACTGCGTGTGGTGTTGCTGAGGTTACCCACTCAGAAGCCACAAACGGTGTCTCAGAGATGAGGTACAGAGAGGGTTTGATTGAAAGAAGAGAAAGAAGGAGAATCGGATGGGGAGTCCCAGGGTGACTGTGTTGTGTCCATCCACCGACTCCTGACGTGACTTCATTTAGATATATATCAGCTGCTAAATTAGAATAATCACTTCTAGAGCACTCCGGGCTTTACCTCATTTCTTTCTCTCTTTGGTGTTTTTTTATTTCTTTTTTTTGTCTCTCTTTCTCTGTTTCAGCTGTTTCAGAGGCCTCTTTTTTTGTTTCTCATTTTTCTCTCATCATTTGCCCTTTCTGGAGAGGTGTATCTTTGTTTTCCCCTTCTCCTCTGTATCTCTCATTCTCTCCACTTCCAATATTACCGTCTCTATTCATATTACCATTTTTTTTCTTATGTCCAGGAAGCAGTTTTTCTTATTCTAGGATGGCAAAGGCATGACCCGTCCTACTCTCCCACTGATTGGCTAGTACTCATTGTCTTTGTTGTTTGGATAGTTTTAGGCAAGAGGAATGAGATTGGTTGGGGTTAGGGTACGGTAACCAGGGTTAGCCAATCATGGGCAGAGAAAGGCAGAGTCGGGTTGGCCATGCCTTCAGTTTAGTTCACTTTGATTCAATTCAGATCAATTCAGTTCAATTCAATTTTATTTATAAAGCCCAATATCACAAATCGCAATTTGCCTCAGAGGGCCTTACAGCATATGACAACCCTCTGTCCACCATCTTTTATCTACCCTCATGGTACATAAAAGATGGTGTCCTTCCAATACAATTAGCATCATCTGTTTTGGTTTTTCAGATACTTAAAAATGATGTTTATCTACATTTAACTGACAAGGATTCTGGTAGTCATGTGGATTCAGAAGTGTATTGAAGGAGCTTGATATTGTTATACAGCCACAAAACGAGAAACTATCTAAAGAGACTGCTCCCTCTTTCCAGCAATCAGTGCTGGTTTCTTTTAATAATGAACACATTTTTCACAAACCTTAAGAAAGTATTTTTTATTGCTAAACCTAACCAAACCATAAGGTTGCAGATAAAAAAAACACTCCTAATAATATTTATTTAATGGTTTTGCATGCCACCGACAAAAAATTGGTCTTGCTTGTCTATGCCTTGGGTCAGAAAATGCTCATATACCTTTAGGTCATTTTGGAAGGAAAGTCCAAACATCTTATTTTGTGGTTTAGTTTAAAGGACATTTAGGAGTAAACTGTGCAAGCAGACAATTAGTCATATTCATGAATTTGTAGGTATCCTAGATGTTATCCCACAGTTTCAGTTGTGTATTCAGTTTGCTTTGTATGTGTCATATGAAGCCTTCTTATCAGGAACAACCACCATGTCGGTGGTGGTTAGAGAGACAAACTACTGTAAGGTAGCTGCATTTACCAAATGGATGGTAACAATATAGCTTTGTCTCTGGCGAGTGATATCCAAAGAAAAATGATTGTTGCTTTTTGTTCTGCTCGTGGCATTTTATTTTGTATAGAATTTTTTAAATTTCTAACCAAAAAACACATGAACATAGAACTTGCGTTCCACTTTAAAAGTAAATCTGACGCACACATGAACGCACCATTAGCTATTACTTGCACACCACTGATCCACCACTGAGCCCTCTGACATGGTGCCAGATGTGGTCGCTGCAAGTTTTGCGACAGAGTTGAACAGACTGGATGGGCTGTGGCCAAAATGTGGCTGTTTCCCCTCTGTGAGGTGACAGCAGGGCAGCCCGATTTAACAACTGGGTCATTCCCAAAAGGAGCCTGGTGGATGTTTGTTTTATGACTTATGAGGTTTGGTTCCTGTGCATGTGCGCACAAGCGAACAACAAGGACAAGAAAGCACAAACGGACACTGGCGAACACACACGTACATCTTACACACTTAGTTGAGCTACGCACACAGATGCAATCTTGAATACAAATGGAAAGTAAATAATCAAGTAAAGCAATAAGCACACGCACATACGCATGCATGTGATTCTGAAACATGCATGATTTTGAATAAATATATACTCATACATACTAGCATGAAGGCAAGCCTCCAAACAAACAGAGACATACATACATGCTTGAGCACACACACAAAAGCATGGACAACCCTCGCTTCTAAGCATAGACCAACACACACACACACACACACACACACACACACACACACACACACAGAAGAATCCTCAATAGTGCTACTAGTCCTAATAATGCTGGAGTGTTGTGGCAACTAGGCTTTAAGCTACAAATTGACTGCTAGCCGCGGGTGGGCTCATGTAGCGGCTTACTACTGCTACTCCACCACTGTCCATTCAGCCAGAGGAGACTGTTAGACAGATATATGGCCACTTAATTGGCCCATGATGGCAGTGTGGCGGAGTGGTGATCGCCAGTGGAGTGCTAGACACCAGGATGATTAGGGGCCTGTGTGTGTGTGTGTGTTTTTGTGTGAGAAACTGTGTGTGCATGGGATAGGAAGCCAAGCTCATGGTCTGGGCTCTTTTTTGTATGTGTGTGTGTGTGTGTGTGTGTGTGTGTGTATAAAGAGACTGCTCAGCCCAGCAGGACAGCGCCAGGCCTGGACTTATTAGTCACTCGTCTCGAGCTGTCAACCCACACAAAAGGCATCAGACGATTAAAAAAATGAACAGCCGCAAACATATTCTGCACACTGCTAGTCTTCTGCTATGTGTCAGGTGTGTGTGGGTGTGAGGTTTATGGTTGCCTTTGTGTGTGTGTGTGTGTGTGTGTGTGTGGACAGTGGGGAAATGTGTGTGTGTGTGAGCGTTTTGATGGAGGCCTATTTTCCCTCAGAGTCCACTCTTCCTCTAAGTGGGGAAATCAATGCAAATAAGGGAAGCGGGGAGGACGGGAGGAGTGAAAAGAATGACAAAAAAGGGCTGAAAAAATGAAAAACAAACAAAGGCCTGGATTTAAGAAAGGGGAAAAAAAACAAGAGAGAGAAGAAGCGAGGGGGAAAATGGGATGAGAATGCCCATTAAGGTGGGAAATTGGAGCCCTTTGCTGTTAAGCATTCTGCTTGTGCCCATATTTCCCTGATGGTGGTGCGAGATTCGCCGGGCCCCGAGTTATCCAGATGAGACCGGCAAGAATTAAAACGCCATATGTTCAGGACGGCACCTCGGCGCAAATCAAACGCTCCTGTAATTTCTCTCAATACAAAAGAGGCCCCTAACATTAGGCTCTCTCCGCTTTGCTGGTTTGTTTATTTCCACCCTCTTTTTGTCATGTTGATGTGGCGATTTATTCTAACTTAGTGCCGGCTTCTGCTGCTCTATAGGCTGTGTGTAAGTATGTGTGTAGACAGCATGTTAGGTTGTAGGTGATTGACATCAGTGTAGGAATCTCACTTTGGCCCAATGACCTTTTCATAATGAATTTTCCATATTAAAAAGACTGAAAAAAATGTTTTTCTCTTTGTTTATGCCACTTAATTAAAACAAAATGTCTGATGATTACTTATATGCTTGTTTTTTTTGTAATACCTCATTAAATTTTCTCAATAAATGTATAGAACAAAAAAAAAAAACATTTTGTACCCATTTGTAACATATCTTGATATTGCCTGAATATATGCATAAAAAAAAGTTTCTGTACCATTCAAGGCCTCAGTATGGTTCAAACAAGCTATGTTTATATGTTCTGGATAGCCACACTCAAAGGCAGGATGAAACATCTGCTGTCAAAGAAAGGGATGAGACATGATGAATTGTTCCAATGGGGATTACAGCGCACACTTTCAGTCTCTCCTCAAAGGCATTCATGGTGTTGTGCTAGGTGATCTTGAAAAGTGACGGAAGTAGGTGTAAAGAATGCAAAAAGAGATCTTGAGAGAGAAGTTCAAACCCTGCCTACTTCCGGAGCATCAAACTACACTGCTTGGGCAATGTCCCTAGTGTCATAATAGTGATGTCTGTAGGAAAACACACAGGGCTTTCAACCAACTCCAATATAAGACCGTCCATGTCATTATTAGACATTCAGAACATCAGATTTAGCATAAAGAGTGCAATCGTCAGCTAAGAGCAGGTGGGAGACTAGTTGGATGAGCCCAACAAGCACAGGACTTTGGACAGGAAGACTGGTGTCCTGGGTCAATGTGAAAGTAATAGTCAACGTTGAATTATTTGTTACATGAGTCATTTATCACATCAACCATGATCTTTTCCTAACCCTAATTGAGTGGTTTTGTTGCTTGAACCTAACCAGCATCAAGATCCACCGACATGAAGATATGATACAGAAGGCTGCTCCTGACTCTATTATATGGCGACACGTCCCTGTGTTACTTGAACAAGTTTGATGCTTTTGTCTAAAGCCGGAGAAAGAAAGAAAGAAAGAAAAATAAATCTGTCTGGAACCACAAAACACATCTGACCCTCATAATAAAGATAACTCAGATTTTAAGTCGAATTCAGCCTATCAACATTACTATAATATGTTTAAGCACAAGGTGGCCATTCTGCAGTTCATTTATGATTATTTGGTACTTTAACTTTGCGACGTTGCCAATAAAAGCAAACAAATTTGTCCACACACTAATAAATTCTCTATTTCCCCCTGAGATCTTTCCCCTGTTTGGATTTGGAATCCACAGCTAGCCTAGCTAGGAAGACTCAAGACTACTGTAGCTAATGATGTTTTAGAGGGAAAGGTGCCAGGCCACAGACATATACATATTTCAGTTGATGCAATTTTAAAACTTGTTTAAATTAATAATTAAAATGTTAAAAATAAATAAATGGCGGTTATTCATTTCCATATACTTTTCTGTCAACCCACAGGGAGCCACTGAAGAAGGGCAAAAGAGCCGCATGTGAGCCCCAGTTCCACATTTTCCTTACAATAACACCAGTGCCAGTTATCAGTGACCAGCCTTTCTAGAATTTATAGTTAAATATCAATTATGTTTTATATTGAGTCGCCCTTAAATTTTTACTTGCATCTCTTAATATTTCATGTCTATATTTTTTTGTGCAGATGTTGCTTGAATTTTCCATTCCTTTGTGCTCTTCTGAAACCGCAATCAGATTACAGTATATGCTGAAACAGAGTATAACAATGGCACAAGTAGTGATGTGTCACATGGTCAGCAAACTGATTCCGTAATGCCAGTTATACAACAATGTAAATCTAAAGTTGCCTAAGGTTAGCTAGCATAATATTAGCTTACATTAGCCACCAAAGGTAATGGTCATACCATACCAAGAAAAGCTGTAGCACCAAAATCCCTGGGTCATCATACTGTACTGCTTATGAATACAACTTTTTATTTGTTGCAGGGTGAATAAGTTGGGTCTAATTTCATGTACATAGTCACTTATGTAGTGTCTTTATAAAATAGCTGAGGAGTAAAACTGGCATTCATGCAGCTACATCAGGCAATTTTGGGGAGTTTTGCCAAAATGAGGACTGCACAGAGTGAAGTTGCATCCATGTTACTCTATTTCTGTCTTTCAATTACTTTCTGTGCAAAGTATCTAGGTGTATGGGCAGTTTGATACATCAAAACTAAACTATAAATTTGTGGTTTTGCATGTGGTCTTTGCAGAGGAAACAAGGCTGTGGGTTCTGAAGTTACATCTGACAGCACCTTTTGAACACTGTGATCACAAACTCTCCAACCTGCATGCACTCCCCCTCCCCCACTGTCCACCATCACCCCCTTCAATAACGTCTCTATCTATCACTATCTTTTTTTAAATGTTGCCCCTGCCTCGCCAGTCCCCATCGGCCCGACTCGCACCAATAATTGTGTGTTTTCAACCTCTGCCGCCTTCGGCTAATTTAACCACAGATTGAAATGGAATGACCCCCCTCCCCCCCACTACCACCACCACGCCCCGCTACCTCCACCACACACACACACACACACACACACACACACACACATATACACCGTGCCGGGTGGCAATCAGGAGTCTGAATGGACTGTGTTTCCTCGGCAGACACAAGGCTGATTCCAAAGCTAATAGTCATTGTTTGAAGTGACACCGCTGCCCTGGCATTTGCTTAACCTTCTGTCTTATGCACAAGGCAGAGTCAATGCACAATCCCTCCTTAATTAATATCTTCCCTCTCTTTCCACTCTCCTACTCCTTCCTCCACCTCCCTTTCATCCCCGTACAACCAGACAGAGAAAAAGAGAGATGGATAGTATAATTTCTACATTTTAAGGCTAAAACAGATGTTTATTTAAATATGTCTCTGTTTTCTCTTTAACAGATCAACAACCAGCATCGCTTTATTGGGAAATCCTCCAAGCATTTGTAAGTCACTTTTATGGATATGTTACATTTTAAACACCTTTTACAGTTAGAATCTTTGAGGTTTCCACAACTGCAAACCTCACTTTTAATTCTATTTCTGGGAATCAGTAATACCTCTGTATTGTACTGGTATTCTATGTGTGAGTTTTAGCTTGGCAACTTTCTGAAAACCTAACAATTTAGACAAATGTATTGATACAACATTTTCAGTAATATAACACTGGCATTGTCATTCCCAATACCATATGTCTATGTCCATCACAGTGAACAAAGTAATGAAAGTGACCCTTGTGAAAATGACGGTTTCTCACATTTAAAAAAAGAAAATGTCATGAGATGTTCACTTGCTAATGGCCATTTTGGCGTTAGCATCACAGGTACACAAAATACACAACACAAAATGTTATTTTTCTTATTAGTTGTACATTTAAAGGAAGAGCTGTTTGGAAATGAACATATTCTTGGTTTAACAAAAATTTACCTGGACTTATTATTTCAGTTCCCTCCACGGAGCGAACCGTCCGCCAGCCATGTGCTCTCCTGTCACATGACTACTGATGAGTTCACCAAGTATAAAAACCCTTAAAACAAACTCCCTGAATTTATATTTTCTACAGTGTGGCAGAAATGACATAAACCCCAAGAGACAGGTGTTCTCTGTATGAAAAAAAGACATTAAAATACTGTACGAATATATCTTAAAATAGTGGTTCCCAACTGGTGGGTCGCAATCCAGGTCCATTCTGAATAGACTGCAAGTGACTCAAGAACGTGTCAAGTTTTTAAAAAAAAACCAATTTATTTTGAAGTACAATGGAATGCTTGTACAGAGCTTTTACTTTGTAAGTGCCATTTCATGCTGTAGAGTAATTGAATAATGGATAGCTACTCAGAAACAGAAACAGCAAACTTGGTTGATGACATTGCCAAATGCAAGTATGACCCTGAGAATATTTCACTGTGTGGACCTTGAACTAATAACTAAGGAGAAATCTGGACCCTGTGGCTGGACTAGTTGGGAGCCACTGTCTTGCAGCACATGATGCATTTCATTAAAATGGGTATTCATGTGTCATTTGTATTTAAAGTTAATATTAGATCAATATTAAATTCAAAATTAGGCAGAGCTGAATGTCTAAAATGTAACCTATCAATAACAACGCCTCCCAATGTTTCCAGTTCTTTTAGTATTAAGAAGTACAAGTACATTTTACAAAACATAATGAACAGCCTGAGATGTTTTAAGAAACATAATAAAGGGGAAGCAAGAGAGAAGCAATTTCTGTTATCACGTTCATACATTTAAATAAGACCACAGTGAGTATTCCCATATGTCAGAGTGGGAAAGCCTTTAACACTCGCTGTTTAACTTGCTCCATAGTACAATGACAGCATTCACCTACATTAGGTGCCCTATTACTTTATATGATGTGCAATACTACTTTTCAAAATCTTGTTCAATATTTTCTCAACATCATGTGCAATATTACTTTTCAGTATCATGATCAATTGTCAATGAAATGCGATACCATTTTCTCAAATCATGTATATTTATATATTTTGCCAGATATTTAATACTCTATTGTTTTTAAAGCTGAGCCCAGTGAGTTACCCTGACCCCGGGAACACACTGGTTGTTCTGGTTGTTACTGGTAGTGAATATTAAATTGTTGTTACTGTACTTAGTGTTACATGAAGCAGTCTCTGAGATAAGAAGTTTCTTTGGGATAAATAAAGCTCTGTTGAATTGAATTGAATTGAACTGAATAGAAAACCTCTTAGCCTTCACAAGTGTATCAATATATGCTGAGCAAAGTCATCCAGTGAGCCTGATCTGACCCTCTCACAGCCCGGCTCTGGCCCACAGGCTGTATGTTTGCCACCCCTGGACTACAGCATGAGCATGTAACTACAGGAAATGAAAAGCAACTAGAAACAGACGGACAAGATGCTTTTCCTCCATTTCTGCCCCAAGGTGTCTTTGCTATGTGTGGGCAGTAAACACACTAAAAAATAAAAATAATTTAGATAGGACTTTGATATCAATCATATCAATATTAAAAGTTAACTGTCATTACCACCAGTAAGCACAGCTAGGACTGAAATCTTGAGAACTGTATCCTTAAAAGCTAAACATAGAGAAACAAGGAGAGAAAGAGGATGAAAAGGAAAATAACAAAAGCCTTGGCTGAGCCATAGGGTAAATGGAATTTAACATACACACGTGCACACAAACACAGACATACCAGGAGGGAAAAGAAAGTGAATTGGATGCATTTGCTCACATCCTCACCTTACAATGTCCCCATACACACACATCGGCCTATTCAGAAGGCCTCTATGTTAAATCCACTTTTTTACAACCCTCCTACTCGAGACTCCACACTCCTAAATAAGAATCAATGCCTAGTTAAGACTGAAGCCCTGCCAATAAGCCCGAGCATAAAGCAGGAGGTAAACAATGCCACCACTGCTCTCTGTCTCCAACAAACACTCTGAATCCTAATCCCTCTGCTCCGACGCTCTCTTCTCTCACTTCATTCTGCCCTGTTCTGTTTTATTCTCCTGTGATGTTTTATGAATGCTCCATCAGACCAAAGGGCAAACCTAATCTACTCAGTCAGTGGGAGAGAGTGCACAACACTGACAATGTGACTAATCAAAGAGGGGAATGGCTGTCTTGAAACCACATCATAAACAAACACATTATATGCATTATTGCTACAGTGAAATTAAATTACTCATTCACATACATTGTGATATGATTATATTTGGGAAAAGCTGTTTGCTATACTGTTGCCCTAAGCTTTCAGCCCTTGGATTCACTATGTATACCAGTATATTGCATCTTGTCCTGATTATAGGGATTGTAATGCAGCAGTTTTATAATGCTGTTGTGATTAGAGTTTGACAGAAATGGGCTCACACACTAATATTCATACTTTTGCGGTGAAGCTGCTGATAGCTAGTTTTTAGAAAATAAATAGGCCTTATGTTAATGTGGAATGTGAACTTTTGCATGCCAAGAACCTTGTGCTTGTGCCAAAAGTTACTTGCCATGATAGCAACTGTATTAAGTAGGGATGCACTGACTTTGAAATTCTGGGCCGATACCTATGTTTAAAATAACAATTTGGCCGATATCGAAGTTTAGAATAAGAATTTGGCTGATAGTAATAGTTGATGTTTTTTATATTGTTGTTAATTTTGTTTTTGTGGGTATTTAATTCCCCTTTGTAACAGGGAAACAAATAAATCTAAACTCTAAAAAAACAAAACTGCTTTAAAGTAATTAAGCCCTTCACTAGACTACCTTTGAATGAGTGCAAATGTCATCATACACATTTATGAAACAACCTTTAATATAACCTTTCACATGGAAAACATATTACTGCTTCAAAAGCCTTTATACTTCATAAAAATATCATATATTCCCTCTCTAATATCTTTTTTATATTGCTGTTAAACACATTTCTACTTTAATTTAAGTTTCTCACCCAAACCTACATTTTACAAGATTACACTGAACACATCATGAGAACTAACCATTTGTCTTTGCCCAGTACTTATTTTTACTGAATAAAGCTTGAACGCATCATGATGTAACTCAGTGCAACCTCTGTTAGCTGTTAGTTGCGGCCACCGGCTGCTTAGAATTAATAGCCAACAGGTAACGTCAGCTAGCTCTCCCCCTGACAATTGTAACGCAGATGTAGCATAATCAGGGAAACAATAGGGTGCACCCTCTGACATGACAATAGCGAGTGTACTGCATCCTTTCGTCCCATAGGTGTCTAAGGGAAGATCTTTGATCATCCCATTGTATTCTTCTTGTACCTGCTCATTAATTTAAGTTTGTTGCCATTTGTCTCAAGCCCTACTTTTTTAGCCTGAACAAAATTGATGTGACACAACAGGGAAACATTGTCCGCTGTCATCTGTGAATGTCATCATATTTACCAGTAGGCCGATGGCAGTCAAACCAATGTTCAGACAATAAATCGGGGCATCCCTAGTATTTAGCTCTTTACCAGCCTTCCCCCTTAATCCACGTAAATATTCTCATAACACAGTCATCATTTTTTTTTGTTAGTGTGAGACCCTTACAATTGACATTCAGGGTTTTTTTCCATTTGGTAACGGTAACAGGATACACCTGTGGTCAGATGTATAAACAAAATGTACGCCCAAAACCATGCATATGCCATTCCCCCCTCACATAAACTGGAATTTTAAGAAAGACGATGTGCAGTAGGAATGCATTGGAGTCTACTTGAGTAATGATGTGGTAAAGAGGAGATTAAATATAAGCTAGTAAAACATTGTTTTCAGGTTGTCTGACAATGTCAGTGATTGTATTATTATTTTTGCTGGCCACACAGCATTCTGTAAAATGCCAATCCAAGATGCATTTCTAAACTTATTCTTAAATTATTTATGAGTAAAGTCTTTCATCATTCTTTTTATTTACATTTCAGCCATCATGCCTGTGAGTTGATGATTGTTTAATTTTATCTTGAATTGAGAGGCACTTTGTAAAGTGTTGCAACATAAGTGCTGTAAGTTAATCATTGATCATCCCTCTGACATTTAATAATGGTGATTGAGATAATACTGGGTTGATGGTTTACAGGCACATGTGATGAATGGTGGTAGGATGCTATAAAAAGCCACAGTTGAGTGTAATGACAGCTGTTCTGGGGCTGTTGGAGAACCACGCTGATGCAACACAGTCGCACTTCTTCTTTGCTGTTCTTCTCATTGACAGGTCCAAGGAGTGATGGAGCAGGCACAAGTATTGATAAGCAGCCAGGGGTTAAGGGAGTCTCTATATGCGTTATGGCAAACTGTGGAAGTGAAGATGAGGCTTGTGCGCACGTGCCTAGCTCCACAATGTTTGAGTTTTATAAAACAGAATCGGGTCTACGTACAGGTTTAGGAATCTGTTGAAAAAAAGAATGCTTTTCCTGCCTTTGTGTTTTTACCCAAATCTGATGGCTATTGCTTCAATGTTGATTATAGATCTATTTTGGCATAAGGCTGTGACAGAGAGGCCATTATCTGCGGTTTTTAGCCTCATATTAGAAGGGGCCTTTCACACCTACTATTAAGTTCAAAGGCTATTATCAGCACATTAAATGGCCGTTTGCATATTCAATGGTGTGAAATGGTTGCAGTTTTGTGAGATTTCACATGTACTTTTCTTAGGTTTAGGCATAAAAACTACATGTTTAGGTTTAGGAAAACATATGGTACCTTAGTCAAAACAACTGCCTCTAACCAAGCCAACAAAGACTTTTGGTTTCACTGGAGACACAAACCCCGCTTTCCTGAGTGAAAGTCCTAAGTTTGTTTGAGCCTCTCCTTATGACCTGCCTAGCAGACGTAGACTCTAGTGATGTGTCGGTCATGAACGAAACAGCTCTTAGAGCCAGCTCTTTGAAGTGAACGACGAGAGCCGCTTTGGGGTTTTTTTTGGGTTATTTTTCTGTTCAAGCCGCACACACCACAGTGAGCACATGAACAGGACAGAGGGAGACAGAGAGAGAAAGAGAGCAGGCGCTACAGAGAGAGACAACATGCTGGAAAGGTAAAAAAGTACAGCAACAAAAAGCAGTAAAATTTAGAATCATTTCAATTACACTGACAATACAAGGGCAGAGTGCAGAGTCTGCAAGATTAAAATATATCCAATATATCCAAACAACCTGCACAGGCACATGAGAACTGTTTTTCCATCAGTGCAATTGGAAGAAAAAAGACAAGCAAGAGAACCTGCTATTAATGAAGGTGCCAGTGTGTCTACTGCAACTGCTGCTGCAGTTTGAGTTATATTCTGTTGTGTGATTCTGTAAACTTCTCTGTTGTTTCAATGTAAAAAGTTACAAGTTTAAGATAGTTAAGTGTTTAATACTAAAAAGCTAAAAGTTTAAAGTAGCCTAGTTAAACGTTTTTTGTACTTAATTAATAATTTATTTTTTGTAGCACTCTGTAGAGTATATATAAAGCCATATAAACAATAAACATTTGATATAATGTATTTTTTTTTTTGCATTAGTAATTTATTTTACACATAATTTTACATTATTGTTGGTAAGAAATTAATTTAAGCAACAAAAATCTGAGGAGTCTGCTCTTTTTAGTGAGCCGAGCCAAAAGAACTACACTCTTTATACTACATCATGTGACTTCCTCCTTTGCTCTCATCATAATATAGTTCCCCAGGAATGAGTCCTAAAACCTGGAAATGAGTTAGCATTTCCAGGTTTTCTGGTTCCCTTGTCTTTAAGTCAGTTGGTTTTTTGAATGGATTTTTGATTACATACTTTAAATAAGGTTAACAGAGAGACTTTTATATTTTTTTTTCCTACATTATATCTGTAAATTCACCGTTTATGAATTTTGAAGCTTTTTATGTGTCTTAAATAGGTTAATGAGACTACATAACATCATCACACTGAACACAGCTCTACAACCTTATTTTGGTGGTAACACTGAAGTCATCCGTCCGTGGAGTAGATTGTTTATAGCTTAACATTAACTTTTTAATTCCAGCGATTGCATTTAGGCTTCAAAAATCATAAAAGTGGTGTTTATTTGTGAAGATTATGTTGTTGAACAAAACAGGTATCATATGTACTATATATATGTTCACTGAAAAATGCCATTCACCATGTTAAAATGCCCAAATTTACAGCAGAAATAAACATATTTGCACCCTGGTACAAAAAACTTTTCATCTCTATAGCTATTTTCAACATTGATGTGAACTGTACAGGGAGTGATTTTTTATTTTTTTCATTTTTTTTTATAACTCACTTATTTGATCAAGGCCCAAAGTTACACATATTTAAGGTCATTGCCACTTGAGTGAGAAGCTATTTGCGAAGAGTTGCCACAGTCTATGAGTCAGATCCATGCTCTCATTCAAATTTGGTGACTTCAGGCCCCATCTGTTGGGTGACATCACGGAACCTATGTCCATAATTTATACAGTCTATACTTTTAACCCATAGCTATGATGCTTACAGCCACTGATAACGGGCATCCAGTGGCCTGACAACAGTCAAACTGTTTGACTGCAGACAATACGTACATGAGGCAACAATAACAATAGCTACCGTATAAATATTATAAATAAAATCTATAACCTAATTATCACAAGTACAGTAACGGCTCATTTATGCTCAGTATTAAATAGGACACAGACTGGGCCTTCTGTCATATTCTGCGCCCATTTCGTCCGTTATCAGTTTTCTGAAAGCTTACAGGTATGAACAAAACAGAGCAGTACCACCTAAGATCGGGGGGCAGTGTAGCATAGTTCAAGGGAATACAGAATACCAATACAGAATGAATCGTGATATGGTGACAATAATTCTCCATCCACATGTCACAATATAGCCTATTTAATGGCCTCACAGACTACTGCCATCTACAACAGTTGTTTGTTGTCAGTAACTTTAAGCTCTGCCCTCTAGTGCCATTTAGTGGATATATCTATGCCAATGTAAGGATGCATGGTAGTATGAGGTCAGTGATGGTCACATTTGAAATGAACGTATCTATATGTAAAGGCAGTATAAATGAGCCTCAAGTCTGATGTTCTTTTCAGGCTCAGCTTGATATAATAGCTGCAACTTTAAAGCTGTATATTTTGCCTGAATGATCCAATATGCAATTGAAAAGGAAAACAAGAACAGAGGGAGAAGAGAAAAGACTTTTGGCTGATGAAGAAAACATAGGCAAAATAACATTTTTTAAATGATTAATTCATGATTCAGATTCAACACACACGTAATGGCCTACCTTTTTATTTTATGAATACACATGAGTTATATTGGAGCTGTCAATCCTGTTTCCACAGGTAGTTTGTCTTATCTGCTGTATCACAATCATACAATATTATTAAATGACAGTAGCTGTTTCCACAACAGTCTTGCCATTCTTTTTAACTGTCCTGACAGATCACCTCACAAATCAATAAACACCTTTAGATTGAAAGGGTGCTGGCATCCGGCAAACAGGGTTCTGCGTAGGATACACCTGTGGAACATCGCTCCAAGCTCCTTTGGCAGCATCTCCTCCAAGGTCCTCCATCAATTTCCATGTCACGGGCCAGAGGATAGAGGACTGGGGAGTTTTCAAGGATTTATTACAATGTTGGACTGCCAGACTGCTTGAAAGCAGGGAGACACGACATTTTAAAGGTTTCATTTATATATTTTGCAGTGTGTTCTACCTGCATGCTGGCAAAAGCACTACAGACACAAAGTGATAACCACAAAAATACTCCATCCTGTACAAGTTAATGACGTTATAATATGCAGAACTAGAAAATTAAATACCTCTAATGCAAATAGCTGCAGAGTGGAAATGTCAACATTTTATGGCATGCACACACAACTGTACTGCCTCTGGTGCTGTGTTATGTGTTGTACAGTGGGAGTGGACCTGTCTGGACAGAGAGGTCAGTTGTTTGCTTTTCCTGTGTTTCTGTAATCGCGTCTCTCTCTCTCACTCTCTCTCTGGGTGTCCAATGAAGTGGTCAGCAGTTGACAGGTGCTGCCATGGCTGACAGGCCAAACACAGCGTGTGTGTGTGTGTGTGTGCGGGAGACAGACGCTGCTTGAGGGCACATCGGCCCTGTGCTGCAGAGCATGGCAGGAACAAAGCCACAGGGACACAGAGTCAATGACATCTCTCTCTCCTTCTCTCTGCCCGTCTCTCCCTCTCTCTCTCACCTGCTTCCCTCCAGTCGCTCTCTCCAAACTTTGGCCTGACCCTCTCTCTCTCCCCCCACAAGAAAGAAAAAGCGGCTGAGCTCATTGTTTGTTCTTGTAATAGAACAGGCCATTACGCTGGTGTTTGTGGTGTGATTTAAGACAGAGAAGGATTGCAGTCTCACAGTGTGAGGACTTGGAGAACTCTCAGACTGCTAGGATGTGCAAGGTGAGGGTCACGTGACTGATGGAGGCAGTCAAAGGCATTGCTAGGCTACTTTTTGGTCATTTTGCTAGGTTCTTGTACCATGTGTCCGCAGACCTTCGGGCAAGCCAGTCTAGTGTTTCATCGTCTAGGTCAATTAGACCATGATTGCCATTCAGTGGTTGGTGTTTGGGGCAGCTGGTAATTATGTGTTCCACAGTTTGTAGTGGATCCCCACATTCACAATGGGAACTGTTCAAGAGACCCCATTTTTTCATTGCTGCCTTGCTGCTTTCGGGGCAGGTGCTGGCCGGAAACATCTGTGGGATCTTCAATGTAGTGGTGGAGCCTTGACAGTTGCTGACGTCCACAGGTCCCTCCATCTTGCCTTGACCCAAGTAGCCTCAGATGGTGTTGTACTGAACAGTTCTTGGGCGTGTGTGGCAAAGGGGCGCCGGGACTTTTGACGCGAATGCTGTGGTGTCTCTGTTGTGATTACGTAGAAGAGGTGGGATTCATTCATCTGTGCCTTCTGAGTGAGGACCAGCATGGCTGCTTGTCATCTGACTTCTGCTGGAAGGAATCCAGCGAGGGTAGGCAGTCTGTTTGTTGGGGTGGCCCGTAGGCATCCGCAGACAGTATGTAGGGCGCCGTTGAGTGTGGTGTCCAGCTTCTTAACATGGGGGCTACGGCACCAGACAAACCTAGTTTTGCCAGGTTATCTACATGTACTATTTCTAGACTAGAGTCTTGAGGCAAAAAACTTGTGTTGAGCAGAGTACTGAAAAACTATACTCAAGTAAATGCAAAATTTGTCCCATAAACTGTTTATATTTTAAGGGTGTGCAGACCAGTCTAAACTTATGAAAAAACAGCTTTTGTTTATTTTCCTCCAACTCTCCCTCCATCTTTTTCTCTTTACTCCTCTCTTTCCTAACTGTAACATCAAAGATTAACATGACACATGCAAGATTAACTGAGCTAACATTAGCTAGGTAATTACATTTGCACCTCCAGAACATGCATCTTACTTGAATGTACTTGCGGAGTTTAGAAAAGGAGTTTTAAAAAGGAGTGATCTCATTGTTTTTTGGGAGGAACAGCAAGAGCTTCATTACGTAACTGTTGTTTTTCTTCAATTTTAGTAAAAAGTGTGGTCAGATGTGGTCCGGGATTGTCCCTGGAAGCTGCCTCTTGTTATGGGTTTTGCTCTGTCATCAATGCATCATGGTCAAATGTGGTCATAGTGGTCGATTTACTCAGTCCGAATATAAGTACAGTTTAAAAAACTTTTTTTTAACTTTTACTTTGTAATAGAGATCACTGATAAACCAAGACGGCTCACTTTAGATTCCTGTATCTGTGTGACATAAATTTTGCCGTTGCCCTGGCCTTTTAGGAGATTAGCGCCGGTCCTGAATCTATTCATTCCAATGGAAAAAGTGAATGTGAGTACAGGTTATGATGGATTCTTTCGCCCCATACTCACTAAAGTAAATATTGGACCCAGTTTTCACAAGCCACATATTTTCCGAACATTTTGACAGTAAAATTGCATTTTTTAGAAAGACAAATAAGGTGAACATTAACTTTGGTTGAGAACTGTCTCTGGCTCAGCAAAACACTCCTGTAAGATGGGGCAACACAGAATCCCTTCTCTCAGTTGGTGCTTAACTATTGGTCTGATTCAAGCAGTGCTGCCAACATCGCTTTCCAACTGGATAAACAAAAATGTAAATACAACAAAAGGTAAAACCATCAATTAAACATTCGAGCCAAAATAAAACTTGTGTTTCTCTGCTCAACAATAGAATAATTCTTTAATAATAATAATATAATATAATAATAATAATAATAATAATAATAATAATAATAATAATAATAATAATAATAATTTGACAATTTTTGAAGGGAAAAAAGAGCATTCTTGGACTGATGTGGTCTTGTGCTGGGTTGATATCAGATATCAAGCAAGCAGATAAAAATAAGCAGCAAAATAAGGAGCAAACATTTAATTTGTACTGCATCTAGTGTTGTATTGTTTTGAATCTGCTTTCATTCATCCACAAGACATTCACAGTGCTTCCAAATGAGGTGGGGGGACTGGGAAATGCAACCACACCCACTTAGGAGACTGGTAGTGTAGATTCATACCATTTTATACCACTGGTACAGCTTGTAACACAGTACTACCATAGACTGCATAATAGAGACAGCACACAGCAATTCAATTCTTCCTAAAGATGACTTCTGGCTTTTATGATAGCTCATATCATGCTGATGTTTGTTCAAGTGTTCGTTTTTCTGATAAGTTTGGTTTGAGTTTGAGTTTGGCAAAAATGTTAAGATAAAAAAAAGTCAAGGGATCATGGAAGATTTATCCTATGGATGAAATTTTTTGGCAGTCCATCCAAGACTTGTTGACATATTTCAGTTTGGACCAAGGTAAAGTGCCAACCAAAACTGCTATCATTAAAGTTACATATGTATTAAGTGCTAAATACAAATCAAGACCTATTTCTGTGATTTGAAAGTTATCTTCAATATGGAGGTGAACTTTGCACATCTGTATTCAAACAGGTGCATAGTCAATTAGGTGATAAAAAATAATAACAAAACAGCTCCTGCACACTTTTATGGTAAATGGTAAATTTATTGAATAGCTACATGTCATTCAGTAAACATTTGTCAGGCATTCCTCACAACAAATAAAAAACAAGCCTGCGTAGAATCAACCCTGGGGACCAAGCAATCAGTCATCTATTAAAAAAAAAAAAAGAAAAAAGAAAAAACCTTGGCAGGGGCTGGGTAGGAAAAACAATTAGGGTCCAATTCAGGTGAAATACAAACTATATAGTAATTAACTAGGGGAAGTGTCAAACAAGAACAAAATTGAAAATGTTGAATTGAAAACATTAATTTTCATAATATCAATAAAAAAGGTCAATAGTCGATATGCTCTCTGGATAAGACCACAAGAAAACCATAATTAATATTTTTATACTAAGAGCTCAGCCATTGCCAAAGTCCGATAAAATTTCAACAGGGAAATAAAGAAACAAGCAAAATCAATGAGAGAGAAAGTAATCATCAGTATGATGATCTTCACATATTAAAGATTTAAATAAAAAAAAGAAGGGACTCAAGCCACCTTTCTTCAGTGTGTATATTTGTACTATACTTTTTTGGTGCCTGTATTTCCTGTAATATTCAGATTTTGAAAGTTCCTTCATTTCTGTGTTACAGCTCTGCGTTCATTTATTTTTCTGAATTTTCTTTTGCAACAGCAAAGCTTCCACAGCTTGCTGGAGCATCTGATAATGAAGGCACAGTGAAACACAGAGTAAAAAGATATAATGTTTAATAATTTAAATAACTTGCTGGATAGCCTACATAAGTCGTATGACCCTTGCCTTAGACTCTGTCCACAGAGACTCTTCCTTTATGATACAGAGCACAGTTTTTATGTCCATCTTTCCCCTCAGCAAAACTACACCATGTTATAATGTATCCCTCCATTTGCCTTCACATTCCCCATTCCACCATGGATGTGGTTTGACTGGTTGTGGTAGTGGATCCACATCAGGCTTGACCAAGGGAATGTGTGTGTGTGTGTGTGTGTGTGTGTGTGTGTGTGTGCGCGCGCGCGCTTCTCCTCCTCATGTTGGTATCTAAATTAAATTGTCTTTATCTCCTCCAGAAAAAAAAGGAAGAGGGAGGACGGGGAGGGCTGGGGAGTGGGTGTGAAAATTAATTTGTTAGATCAAAAAATATTTAATTTTGCTGCACATCAAACAAACTTTGTCTTCAGACAGGGTGTACTGAGGCAGGCCCGCCTTTTTCTTCTTCTTCCTCTTCTTTTTCTTCATCTGCTTCTTCTTTTTTTTCTTTAATTAAAAAAGCATTCTATTATTACAGCAGATGAAAAGGAAACATCTATTCAAACAGTACAGTCGTACCGGACTACCACTAATCTTTTGGTAATTATTTTTTAATTGAATCTTTTGAGCACAAAAGCCCTGAGCAGATGCTTGCATTACCGCGGTCCCACATCGCGCGCCACGCCATGTATACGAGATGATGCCTGCCTCGCCACGAGCGAATGGCAGGACAACACGGGAATGAAAGAGGGAAGTTGGGAAAAAGAGGGAAAAAATTAAGGAGGGATTGGTTTGGATGGAAGGAGGGGAGAAGGAAGTCTGCAGAGATGGAAAGTTATGTATAGATGAACAGCTCAGCAGCTCTTTAGATGTCTGAACATACACACATTAGAATCATTTCTGCTGATACACACACTTGGATGTAAACTGAGAGGTCAAGCAGCTTGAATCTAAACTGCGCCTTCTTACCTCCACCACTTCTCGCAATCCCTCTTTCGTCTGGACGACTTCGAACTTCTTCAGCATCTGCAGAGTGCTGATTACAAGCACATAATGATCGGTCTTAAGGGAATGGGGGGGGGGGTGCTTTACTTTATAAAAAAAAAAAAGAAAAGAAAAAAAAATCTCTCAAAGATGAACCCAGTCTAAACTTTCCAGCGTTTTGCCTCCCAGAAAGGACCTTAAAAACACCTTATTACCACAGAGCTCCCCATTTCACTGACATTTGATATGCTTCCACGTCTGAGTGAGGGATCCTGGATGATGTGTGTGTAAAGTTCTCCCTTCGAGATGCCTCAGAAGTGCTTAAAAGACATGTAGAGGGAGATGCAAAGAGGGGCTTAAGGAGCAGGCAAATAGGAGCGGCTCCGAGAAAGAGACATCTTTAGCTTGGCTGTATGCAACAGCATATTGGCTCTTAATCATGTCGAGTACCCGTCAGAGCTCGCCAAAGCCGGTTAAATCACATTACTCATGCATTGTGCATGTATGTGTGAGTGCGAAGGAGTGTGTGACCGTGCTTTTATGTGTGTGCATGTGTGTCTGCATAAAGGAAAGTGCAGGACAGAGTGAGTGTGTGAAGGTGTTAGCCCAAACTGTACATCAGCTTGTTCTGTCACTGTGATTGAAGCTTTTCGGGCCTGTATTTATCAAGTATGTCTGAGTAAGAAATCAGTCCTAACTGGCCAAGAATTCTTAGAGTGACATATATTTAGCCTTACTTTTAGGCCTAGAAGTAAAAGCATTTTATTAATGAAAATAACATTGGAAATCATTGGTATCTCTGCTGATATTTAAGAGCGCTCCAGAGTCCTAGCCATGATGGTCAAGCAGAGACTCCAACAGTGCCTCATTTAACGTCAAGCAAATCCACCATGTAGTATTTGCCCGCTATGTGGAAGCAGGTCCTGGATGTTATCAGAGTTTAGAGTCATGTCAGCCTCTCTGTCTTGCTCCTTGTTGGATTTGGGGATGCTTACACTCCAACAGCCCCAGCCAGCATTACCAGATAGCATAAGACTTAGCAAACACATCAGTTAGTCTCATCCTAACAGTATTTGTATTTTTTTATATTTTACAGAGGCATTCACGAGGAAAAAAAATGGCATTGTACGTTTCTGCATATGATGGATAGCTACATTACATTTGTACGTTTTTATGTAGCAGATACACTGATAGTTTATGTTTTAACAACACGGTGGTAAAAGTGTGGTTAGGTTTGGGCACAAAAAACACTTGATTATGTTTAGGAAAAAAAATCATGTTTTGGCTTAAAGTCCTCAGTCTGGGGGGCACAATTCCTGCTGGAAAAGCAGCAATGTCTTGTAAAAAAGAAACTACCACTTTTTGTGACACTATCACAGCAAGAAATGTATTGATGTCTTAGTAAAAAGCAACTGCTTTTTGTGTCATTATCGTGACTGGAAGAATGGCGAAAGATAGTTACAAAACACCCACATTTGGTGCCTAAACATGTTGATGTTGGTTAGTCAACATTTTCTGTACATATGTAGCTATGAATTGCATATTTCAGACCATTCCACAAAGTTTCTAGTCACTTGGAAACATAACAAGTCATCTGGAGACAGTGTTTCCAACCGACTGATGGGCCCAACGTTAGCTTAAATAGCAAGCCAGCTACAGCTGATAAAATCTGCTAGTTGTCATTTCAGCAGGCAAATCAAGTCTCTCATATACAAAATAGAAATGGAAATAGAACTTCATTAGTCTGAAATCAAGGGTCTATTGTTAATCTGAAAAAAATAAAATTTCAATAATTTCAAGAGGTAAACCAGTCACTGTTATTCTAAGCTCATGTGGGGATGTTCGGCACTACGTCCACACTGTACAGCCCATAGAGCAGATGCACTGGAGACTTACAGCGGCCAAAATTGATGTCAGGTTAAGTGGCCTGCTAACTTTAATGTGGATATTTAATTGTGTGGCTTTTCTAGACCTATGAAATGATATCAGACAGAATGGGTTAAATCCTGATAGTGAAATGAGTCATCTTCGAGGGTTGTGATGCTCAAAATTATGTATCCACTGATTTACAGACTTCTCTCTTGCCATGTAAATCAACTGGCAAAAAGTCTCCTTGGGTCAGAGGCCATCATGTGACGGACCCTGGAAATTGCAGTACCACTGTTTGGCCACTGCAAAAATTGGCTTCAAAGCTCTGGTGCATTTTCTGGGGCCTACCTAGAAAACCAGCACAGTGACAGTGATGATGATGTATATTACAGGAAAATATAATTAGGATTTAATTTTTAGTAATTTTGTCATCATATTTTAGCATAACCTGGGCAATAAAGCTATCTAGGATCATTTGCCTGTATGGGTGTTGATAAAACGTGGTACTACTTCCTGCACTTTGGAGTTTCTAAAATCTAATACTCCACTACTTTGTGGCTCTCTGTCAGCTTCATAAATAAAGAGGGGTTTTTTTTATGTCTTAAGCCTACAGTATGACTCCAAGCATTGATTCTGAGATGCTTGCAAGCCCAGACAAAGGTTGAAGTGGCCTTGTGTGCACACGCTCTGAGGCACAAATGACATGCGTAGTCCCATTATCAACATCGACTCATCAATATTCAGACCGATCAAATCTGGCTAATGAAAACATGGGTGAAAATGTGGAGACAGATAACTGGCAAGAAAAAGAGAAGGATGCTGCTGGGTGTGGGGTGGCGAGGGATGGGAGGAGGGGATTGGGCGACAAAGAGGACCAACCTGGAGAATGAGAGATCAACAATGCCATAAATAACCTTGGGAGAAGTCACCTATCCTCCCGCAGGCGACAGCTCGTCAGGGAAATGAATGGGTTGTCACTGTCGTCTTTGTGCCCATGGCTGAGGGCACTGAAGCTGGCACCGCCGCACTCGCACACAAATGGAAAAAAAAAAGGTTTTCTTTTCTTTTTTAATGTCTTTGCAACCCCCCCTCCGCCGCCGCCACTACCATCACCACCACTGCAACTAACACACAAACACACACCCAGGTTCACAAACACTCTTTGAAGGCGTGCATCCACTTAAGCAAAAACCACACGCCGAAGCGAGGAGGGGCGTCGATGGTGCGCATTGGAATGATGTAGGAGCACACAAACACACGCGGGCGCACACACACTCTCAAACCCACTCATTCACAGCTCACACACCTCTCAATCTCTCCGTCTGTCTTTCTCACTCTCCATATCTCCATTTGTCTCTCTCTGGACTCCAGGTGTGTTGCTTGGATTTCATCCCCGCAGCATTTTATTCTCATTCGACACAATATTTACCCACAGTTCAATAGGCTCCGCTGCTGCGTCCTACAAGCACTGCGAGGGGAACAAAGTGTGTGTGTGTGTATGTGGCTCTTTGTGCTTCTTGTGCTGTGTGGATGAAACAGATCAACAGCTCTGAGCTATGTGCACATTGTTTATCAAATTACAAACACCTTTATTACTCAACAACTATTTTGCCAGGAGAAATTCATTCAAACATATTGTGAAATTAGTGCAGATGCTGTCATTATTTGTTTGTTTACCCGATATGTTTTATTCAGTAACAGGGGCATAATTTCTGTTGGGGATGGTGGAGTGGGAGGGGGGGCTTATCCCCCGTATATTCTCTGAGTCAATTTTGCCCCCACTCTCACTGTTACAGTTCCAGTTGTATTCTTATACTACAGTCTTTGTCAGCAGTGTATACCTATCGTCCACCCGCAAATACTCACACAAGAGAAGCTCTGATTGGAGAAAAATATTGGTATGTTCATCAAGTTCACCTTCATTTGTAACCATGCACACACAGCAATAAGCTTCAGGTGCAGCAGTGAGTGTTTTGTTGAGCTTTCGCCTTGGATGTCACCTCTCAGGTTGCAGGCTGCCTTATCCCAGTGTTTAATTTACACTGTCACTGTCACTCTGTGCCAGCGGGGTGTGGTACTTGGCATTGGAGACTTTTTTTATTTTTTATTTTTTTTTTACAAGATGTATTGAAACATGAAAGCAAAATGCCTACAACAAACATAAAGCTGATATAAAGCATTACATTCCAAGGTCAAGATAATGTCGTTCTGTGGTTAGCTCAGTGTTTTGAAGGCAGAACATCTGTCATGGTGAGCATACCAGAACCATGGACAGCTTCAGAAGATTTAAACGTAATGATTATCGAATGTTACAAAGAGAAATACAACATTAAACTCACTTTGCCCCTACAATGGGGTTTTTGGTAGATAGTGGTAGGAAGCTCCAGGGTTCGGTTTACATCCAAAAACTGTTCACTCTACCATGACTGTAAAAATGTTCATAATGCTAATTCAGATTGCTCTCTGTATTGACTAGTTTGCTCTGAGCTGGAAGTTTCAGGTTCCTTTGCTGGTGTTCCCCCTATCAGGACGTGTTTCCCACAGTAGACAGCAAATTGGCTTTTGTATGAGTCATGCACCTCATCTAGCTTGCCTGCCGTTTGTTTGAATCTTAGGGAAGTGCACAGACATTGAAACCTCCAGCAAAGGAATGTGAAAACACTTCTCTAGCAACAAACTTTGCACATATATAAGTCAATATAGTCACGGTCAGATATTTTAGGGGACATAAAGAAGAAAACATTTTTTTGAGTGGCCTTGTTGTTATTGTCAGATTCAGTCTTTGCAGCCCAGATGTTGCATAGCTCCCTCACACAGGGAGAAAACATGGGCAACCAGGATGATATTAGCCGCGACCTCCATGCAATTTCAGCATCCTAGGGCAAAAACTGTGGCTGCCAAAGGGTGGAGAAATTTTTCTGGACTGAACAATTGACTTACCAACCAACCAGCACAGTGAGCTATAAAACTGCTGATCGCAGCCAATAATAGACAAAAAAATTTAAACTAATATATTTTATTCCATTCTTTGTAAACAACATGACATCACCATAACAACATATTGTCATGTGTGGTTTGTTTTACCGTCCTGCTATTCCGTTGGACTTTTTGTTTTAGCAGTATCATACAGGAGGTGTTGTCTTTGTGAATGCAGCATTACGTCTATTGAGATAGGTCTCTATCAGCTGAGCTGGTATTCTTTTCACATTTGTCTTTGCAGAACTGCTCAACCTCTTTCCGGTCGCACAGTGAGTAAGCAGCCTTTTCCAAGTTTAGCCACATATTCTTTAATGGATTGTAATCATGGGCCACATCACAAAGATTCCTAGTACAAAGAGTTGCTCTTAGAGACAAAATTATATAAAAAAAAATATCTTAGAATTCTGACATTTTCTAACAATTTTCACTTGAAGTTAAGACTAGATCCTGTTTCAGGATAAAAGTTATTCACAATGTATCTTAGCCTGCAAGAGAGCTCTTAAGGTGAAAAACTGTTCGGTGTAGGGAGGAGAACTTTTAAGATACTCAAAAGTTTCTTAAGCAGAGGATAAAATGGTGTCACGACAAAGAGGTTGAAGAAATATTTTCCAAACACTGGATGACAGTGAGTTTGGGAAAGACTACAGATTAGATTATGCAGGGGTAATGTTCATCTTGATACAGCACAATAACAATATAATGTCAGAAATAAAGTGATCACAACACTTAGATATTTAGCAACTGGAAAAATGCAACAGCATTGCAGCAGTGATGACTTGGGTGTGTCTCAACCTTCCATCTGCAGAGTGCTCACACCGACAATTACAACACTTCCATAGTCTTACATTGTGATCATATTATTTCCACTGGGTGTCCAAACCGTACAGGCTCACAAAAGGACAACTAATTACATCTGTTAAAGAAAATATGTCATGCCTTGCAATGTCAACTCCACCTCCTCACCACGATAAAAGTGTCTGACCTGTCCTTGCTCAGAGTTGCTCGGAGTGCTTTCCTAAATCACTCCTAAGGACTCCTGGCTAGAATTTTTTTAAATTAATTTAGGAGCTCTCTCGGAGTATTTTCGGAATGTTTGTGAGCACTGCCCTTGGATTCTGACTCGACCACTCCAGGACAGTGGTGTTTTTAAGTCACTATAACATTTTACTAATAGTAAGAGTTATTGCAGTGATAATACAGATATCCACTTAGCATTTATATTCCTTTGTCAGACTACTGTTATTATGGACAGCATAAAAACCTCTCATATGTTATTAGGCTGATATAAATGTATATCACTGTATGTAATAGTCTCCACATAGTTTAAATTTTATATTGAATTAATTGTAATAAATTCAATTGGACTTCTCAAACTGAACCAGCAATGTAAACAATGTGACAAAAATACACTTCTTTGTTTTCAAATCCACAAAGCTGAACTCAAGACCAAGTATTGCCCTGTGTATGTGTGTGCGCGCATGTGCGTGTGTGTGTGTGTGTGTGTGTGTGTGTGTGTGTGTGTGTGTGTGTGTGTGTGTGTGGAGTGTGGAGCATGTGGAATAGCTGCTTTGTCAGTGAACGAGCTGACGTGTCGAAAATACATGACTCCAGCACTATTTCACATATTAACATCTCAAAAAAAAAGAAAAAATTCACAGGCTTCTTTCATATAGAGAATGGCTTCACAATTCATTTCAATTTCCTGCAGGGCCCGAGTGACTTCAGAGAGCGAGTAATCTGACGAAGAACTCCATTTAGCCTCGCACTTACATCTTAACCCCAAACCCGATATTTCACAAACATGACTCTATTGCGTGTGAGGAACGCTGCCTGTCGAGTTTATTTAATTTGACAAAGGCCTGGGCGTAACGTATTACAACCCCTCCCTCTTTGACATCAAACCCTCGCCTAAAGTGGCGCTCCACACAAGTAACAGGACTACTTACATCACAAAATGGACTCTAAATGCAAACAGGCATAACTATGGACGGCCAAATCATACCCAGCCCCCCCCCCACACACACACACTTTTCTTTTTCTTTTTTTGATTCATCTGGAAGAGAGTTCGGGGGCCTTTTTTCTTCAAATTTCACACTGCGTAGTATTGTGCTTGGATAAAAATGAAGCGGAGAAATGAGGAGAAAGGGACAGAGTGAGAGAGAGGGGATGGAAGAAGAGAGAGAAAAATCAATAGTGAGGACATAGCTGGGGGCTTTCCATATTACATTTTGCATAGACGTCGGCTGTAATTTGCCTTTGATCTTGGTCCCAAGATGACTCACTGAAGCCATCTTCCACAGCCAATTGGGGTTGGGGGGATGGAGGGGAGGGCAGGGGAGCGAGGGGGAGGGATGGAAGGAGTGGGTGGAGGGCTGAGGATGGAGAGAGAGGAGAGGAGGGAGGAGGGGAGTCGACCACAGAGCCTGGATGCCAGGCCAGGCCTTCGTCTCCGGTTCATACATTCCGCTGAGGTGTCTGTTCTGTAGAACACTGGATGTAATGCAGACTCTCCTGGCTGCACACAGAGGGCCGACTGTACGTCCAGTATGTCCACTTTGCTCAGATAGATTGATGCACTCGGCCAGGCAGTCAAAAAGGGGGGTACCAGGTCTTCATCTGTTAACGTATGATCACGCTCTCTCTCTACTTTTAATGTTTTGTAACATAAATATTTGGTTATAAACCATATACTGAATCACAGAATTTAAAAGATGGAACATCAGCAGTAATACATAAATATAGTCCAATCGCCTATAGTAAAAAGAATTGGTGTTCTCTCACAGGTAAATACCATAGACTGTAAAAATAATGGGCATAGCCACTGTGACATCATCCACTGGTTTGTGGTCTCCTATTGTGAAGCCTTGAGTTTGGCGTTTTGGCAGCTGCTGTCTTGGAATCAGAAGTGACAATATTTGGACAAGAGGGTGGAGCTGTGGAGGAGCAAGAGCTTGATCTGCCTCACAGACTGTCTGTCACTCAAAATAGCCCCACCCACAATTATACGTAAATTAAAGTCTTTAATGTCCACCTATAAGTTATATAAAATTTCACAGTTGTCGTGAATGAGGAAATTAGTTCTAGAGATCAAAGTCGTTTTCTTTTCTTTCTTTTTCTTTTTAGGTGCCAGGTTGTTAAAATGTTTTGTTGTGAAGTTGGGAGCCAGCCTCAAGTGGCCATTAGAGGAACTGCAGGTCTGGCACTTTGATGGTGGCTTCATTTCTCAGCTCCAGATATTGCAACCCAATAAATACAGCCTGGAAAAAATAGAAATTGACCAGATAAAGCCCAATGTGTACAAGCCCACTCTGAGAACAATGACATGCCCCTCCAAGGTATTAGAGCAATTATTCAAATCTGGCCCACAATGGGTTATGGGTGGCCCACTGACCATTTTCTGATGCACAGTAAAAATAAATAAATTGAAACTGAGAAATTTTTTTGTATTTTCAGTGTCAATAGGGTGTCAGAGTGCATTAAAAAACAAAAAACAGAGCTTGTTTATCAAAAAAGTGTCAGGGCAGAATCCCCCGCACACTTGACAGAGATCTGGGCTAATTATTTATACATTAATTATTAATGTTTGTTTATTAACTGGCCCCTGGCCTCCTATCATTTTGCATAGTGGCCCCCAGTCCTGGTATCCCTGTGTTAGAGGGTCATTTACATACTTTCGTTTTAACCACTAGGTCACCACAACACCCTGACTATCCACTAAACAAATTGTAGTAGATAGGGGAAAAATGTTTTTCAAATGTCATTTTTCATTGCCATGAGCCCCACAAACGGACTCCATTCACCACCTGTGATGTTGTGTGTGTTACAAATACAGTATAATAAGTACACAATTTATTAATTTGAAGACATAAATAGAGGGATTAAGTAACCCAAGCATGTGTAGTGACAGATACTGAACAGCCTCTGCTTTTTCTCTTTGCTTATTTCTTTTTAAATATGTGTGGATATTAAAGGGATATATCATTTACCTTTATATTTGCTTAGGGGATTTTTCCAAAAGTCTTTCTTGAATTTGGTTAAAAATTTCCTTGAAAAGGTGTCAAAAAGCATTATATTCAGGTGTGATACTTGTAGACACCTTTGATACAGCATGTATTATGCAGAATGGTACTTTTTAGAGTGTTTATATATATTATCATGAATTCTTAAGTACTGGATTACTCTAAAAAAATGAGATTAAGATATATGCATTTTGAGTGCATTAACAGAAGTGCTTATTTTAATACTGCAACTGGTAGAGATGGTTAACTGAGGTGATTAGATGTTTCATGCTGTTTGGTAGTTTAATCTGTAACACTGTCACATTTTAAAAGATAATGAAAATCTTTCAGATGTAAAATTGCAATCTGAAAAGTTACTACAGCTGTCAGATAAACAAAGTGAAATTAAAAGTACTGAAATGTAGTGGGCTTGGAAGAACCTCAAAACTCTCTCTGTACTCAAGTACATACATACAGTGATCATATGGGACAAACTTATTGCATTGAAACCTCACACGGAAAACTGTATAGCCACAGGCGATTAAAAATCACTCTGGGCGTTGGAATGGTATGAAATAATGAATGAAGACATAAAACTAATTAATAGATAGAGCCGTCTGAGAGAGAAAGGAGAGGAGGATTCGTCATCTCTTCTCTACACAATGCCATTGTTCCCTGCGACATTCACTAGTCACTGTGTTATTAATGATCCTGACTTGCAGAACATCCATTTTTGTCTTTTGACTTGCTCGCCATCTTGGGAAACTTTTTTGGGGAGCTTTTTGTCCCTCCTCCGCCATCCCCACCACTACCTTCACCACCTTCACCACCTTCACCACCATCATCACCATCCTTTTTGCATGTGAAGTTTTGCATGTTTTGTGTCACTGTACTGTACATGTTCTCCAGAGAGGTGTGCAGGCTCAGAGGTACTGTTACTGCAGGAAGAGCAAGGATTTGGCTGGAAGTTTTTTTTCAGACACCAGCACAGAGGAAAAACTTTTGTCCTGTCTATAGCTGGGTTGTTTGGAAGCATACCAAGTGTGTTTTCACTGCTGAATATTCCATCATAACAGCACAAGTAAAAAGAATGCTCCTGCTGACATCTGACATTGAGGAAGTTCACGTTTTTGGGTTCTTTTTCAGAGATGATTTTTTTTTTTTTTACTAATCTTCACTGCAAAGACGGTCAAATCACTTTTTCAGCACATGCAAGCTTTATAATTACAAGTATGAGAGCTTTACTTGACATTTGAATGAAACACACTCCATGTGAATACCTCTAAATGATGTTATTTGACACTCTCTGCTGTGTCCTGAGAATTAAAAATAAGAGTCTTTAAAGCTAAGAAAGTGCACTCAAAGTTAAATTGGCAACTAATGATGCAGCAGTAAGTTTCCACCTATGCTGCATTTCTGTCATATTTTGGCCCCCACTGTCAAGCATACTGGAGGGTGTTTTTGTTCTCATGCTAGCACCCAGTTTCTTGGTGCGGGTAGCAGAATTTGATATTATTTGAGGCTTATTCCTAATCGTCCAGACGGTAAATATTGCACACTTCTTCTGCGGTGGCCTAATGGGCATGTAACTTTATAGGCAAACATGTGAAGTGGTATTCCTCCAGTGACTGGGAGCTTAGAGAGAGTGCCAGGCACTCCCTGAAGATGAAAGACTTGTCAGATGGCACCGTCTAGCTCCGCGCAGACACTTATGAGAAACAGACCTTCAGGAGAGGCTAAGTGTCCAATCTCTTGTGACTAAGAACAGTAATAGAGCACAATCGCCAGTAAATGGAGGACTATTTCAAAGCCAGAAGCGCAGCTCTCCTTGTGTTTTGGCGACGTCCCCTGTTGAAATGTACACCTTCACCATCCCTCACCAGGAGTGCACTGCAGATTATTGCTATTATTACACTTCATAAATCCCCTCTGTTCACATGATTGATGATTTTCCACCCCACGCTTAACACGGTGTGGTGGATCTTTTTAAGAAATTTGGTTTCTCGTTCTGAAGTTTCAACTCTAAGTGATATTTTTCAGTCCAAGTCCATTTGGCTCTCCATCTTCTCCGCTGAACTGAATTAGCATGCAGCCTCGATAATCTACCCCCTCGTCTCTCCTGGCCCAGTCCGCAATCCCTAATGATGAAATGAATTACACCGTCTATTGTCAGAGTGCTTTAATCATATTAGCTTCTGCTAAAATGACAGAGCATTGTTCAGGGCCCCAGACAAAAGAAGACACATCTAAGGTACAATGGACCTCGGATCTCTCTCAGTGAATTACATTAATTCTAAATAACGTCACGTTAAGCTGCCTGTCCAATAGAGGTAGTAAAAGAGGCTTGGCTGGAATGGCATTTGCACCTTCATCATTGCTCCTAATGAAACAGTGGAATACAGTGATAGATGTTCACTGACATGTGGATGGGATTTTTTTTCCCCCCTTGGGCATGGGTTCATTACATCTGCCTGTCTCATTCTCGGGTTGATTATTGCATTGGTTGTGCTATATCTGTTTTCAGATGATTTTACAACCAAAATCTAATTAAAAGTGTAAGGAAAGTGTACAACTGTAACAAATTTAAAGGCCCAGACCTGCCAAACTACTGGCACAAAGCCAAGATGAAAACCAAATGCACTATAAGGCCAAAAATGTGTGTCTTTAAGAGGCTGTGGCAAGTTCATTTTTTACACACGCTCAGTACACGCTTATTTTGTGAAAAAAACAAACAAAAAAAAAACAAAACCTAAGGCCTCGATTGGTGCCAGCTTGTTGGGAGTGAGGCTAAATAATGCTCCAAAGTTTGGCTAAATTATAGGAGGCAACATCTGGCATGGCAATTTTTAAAGGGGGTTCCTTGAACACTCACTTCAAGATGTCTGAATGTAAATAGGTTCCATAGGTACACACGAGTCTCTGCTAAACTTAAGAAAAGTTATTTTCAGTTAACTTTTTTTTTTTTCCTGTAATGCACAGTATGGCAAACTAAAGCTGTATATTTGTCTGGTATTAGTCTATGCACATCAGATAATTCTTAATATTAATTGTAAAATAAGAAACCAAAGTATATCAGTATGTGATTCCTTAACTCTCCATATTGACATAGTTTTCTACTGGCCCACATACTTCCCATAATTCAGTTATGGCTTTTGGTTTTGGTGTGCCATTCTAAGATTTTAGAGGCCCCATCTGGCCCCTGCTATGAAAAATCTTTGGAGCACCAAAGTGCTTTTGGTCTGGGTTTGTCATGGTGTGGGCTTGGTGTCTTAGTTCCACTTTAAAGAAATCTTAATGCAACAAAGTTTAGAGCCCCATTGGTACATTTTGAAGGTTATCCAAAAAAGGAACCATGGAAAAGTAAGTTATTGGATGAAAGTTCAAATGTACTTTATATGCATAAATTCATTTTAGTTTTTTAAGGAGGCCCAATCTGAATGAGCCCAGAAGGTAGTCAGCCCAGATTTAAATAGGCTTAAGGTTGTTAGATCCAATCTAAAATTTGGTCAAGCTGAACATATCCCAACAGAGAAAGAACACCAACTAAACTATGTGGACACCCTTGTTTGAGGTTTGACTGGTGCTCTACCGATCTCGTTCTATCAAATTTGAATGAAACGTCTGATGAGTATATTTGTATCCAATCAGGTATTAGACACATTGACACACTGTGGTAATGGGTCAACAGGGCACTACCCAGATCCAATGAGTATAATTTGGACCTGGTCAGGGTCAGAGTCAGGGCTTTCTGGAAGACCATAAATGGCCTGCACTGTCCCTGACCTTAACCTCATCCAACACCGTTGGGATGAGCTGCAACACTGACTGGAAGCCAGACCTTATCACCCAACAACAGTTTTCGACCTCACTGACACTGCAGCCGGTTTGTAACATCTAGTGGAAAGCCTGCAACCAGTGAGTTGAAGAGTGGAGGCTGGTGTAATAGATTAATGCCCATGATGATGGAATTAGGACCTTGGCTATCAAACAGGAATGTAATGTTCAGATGCCCACATACAGTTGGCCATATAGCTAATGCCCAGTCAATATTCTCATCTTTTCATTCATATTCTTAGTTTCTATTTTTTTTTTTCAAAGAACACACACCAACTACATTTAAACCTGATGCCATCAATACAAACACATAGATACAGTTCAACACACATATTGAAAGCAGACGGACACACACCCATGAACGCGGGCAGGCTGCAGCTTCGGCTGTGGGGGAATTGCTAAACGATTGGCCGAGTCTTTAATTCAATAATTTCTACTGGGTACCAGCCCACCCCCGTCGCTTTTCATTGATGAAGGCGCTTTAAGGAGAGCAATATTTAGCATATCTGGCTAAATGGTCCTAACAAGCCCCAGCTTGCACTGTGTTAAAATTAATAAATAATAAAAGAAGGAGAAAGTGTGATGTTGCCAGGGAAATAATTTGCCTCTCTTGAACCGATGATGGCATGCACTTTATGTAAATTGGTGTCTAGGGACAACAAAATCCCTCTTATTACATATGCAGACTTCATAAAAGAGAGAGAGAGAGAGAGAGAGATGGGGAAAGAGGGAGGAGATGAGGAGAGAGAGAGAAATAGAAATAGAAGGTAGGTTGGTTGAAGGGAAGCGGAGATGATAAATAGCAAGTCAGCACAAAATTGGATGTATGTGAATGTTATGTCCATAAAATCAATGGAGAGGTCCAATTCTTCTGATAGTAACATTAGAGGCTGTGTGTGTGTGTGTGTGTGTGTGTGTGTGTGTGTGTGTGTGTGTGTGTGCATCAGACCTGCTTTACATTACATTTGAAAACTCTCATCAGATGTGCATTGTGTCATATTTTCGATGGATTTTAAACGATTTTGAAGCATAAATAAAAATGTTATAATCATAAACACATAAAAAAATAAAATGTAATCTAATAAAGATTGAAATCTACGTTAATTTAAAACTAAACAAAATGTATTTGACACGTAGAGATCACTATTGCGCATACTCTTGCTCCAGATGACATCACCAGGGCAAGATGGCAGCAGCCATATCTGGGATAATTTTTGTACATTGGGAGAAAGAGGAGAAGCGCATCCATCTGTATAGAATCTAGGGCAGGGGTCAGCAACCTTTACTATCAAAAGAGACAATAAAAAGCTCTCACATAATCTACCTGGAGCCGCAGAACATATTTGAGCCTTATAATGAAGGTAACAGTAAGTCTAAATTAGCCCATCAACAACTACTATGTCTAAATGAGCACTTATTAGTATGTTTAACCACAAAGTGGCTACTCTGCAGTGGGCTATTTATGATTGTTTGGTACTTTAACCTTGCAGAGTTGCAGGATTGGCGTTAAAAGCTAACAAACATGTCCACACACTGTTAAATTCTCTATTGTCCTCAAAGACTTTTTTCAGTCTGGAATCCATGGTGGCTCAAAGATAGAGCGGGTCGTCCACTAATCAGAAGATCAACAGTTCAATCCCGGCTCCTCCAGTATGCATGTCAAGTTTCCTTGAGCAAGATGCTGAACCTCAAATTTCTCCCGATGACTGTTCCATCAATGTGTGAGTGTGTAGTAGCAGGTGGCACCCTGCATAGTAGCCTCGGCAACTGGTGTATGAATGGGTGAATGTGTCTATTTAGTATTTATTGAGGTTAAAAAAAAGTATAGGAAAAGACATGAGGCTGTATCACACACATTTAGTTGGTGAAATGTAAAAACATATTTTTATTCTGTGTATGGGCTACACATTTTTACAGCTGAGAATATAAGAGTCACTCAAGGTCTTTGACAATGAAAATGTTCAAAAATAACCAATATTAATTGCAATATAATTTTTTTGCCAAAACCACAGACAGCCTCTGGAGAGGGACGAAAGAGCAGCATGTGGCCCCAGAGCCACGGGTTGCCTACCCCTGATCTAGGGTGTGCACCTGGATAACTCAACATTACTACTGTACAAGCCATAGGACTACATGATAAGTTTGGCAAATATGTATTTGTAACTTGTGTAAGCTATTATGTTGAATTTCCCCTCAGCAAAATGCTAATTTAAGTCAGGCTTTTATTGTGAAAGGTAAAAAAAAATGTTAAGAGTGGAATGGTAATGCACTGCTGTGGACAATGTGAAAAATATTAAAGCACATAGCCATCATGGTCCAGAGCACTGAGCCTTTATGTTCATATCACTTGATTCCAGCTATGAGTTGCTATAAGTCAAGTTAGCGCTGATTCTAGCTGCCTTTCCCAGTTAGTTAGCACAACTGCTGGCACAGCTGTTCAGAGCAAAAAGTTGCAAAATACTCAAATAAAAGTCTGCTGTATTTGTGTAAGTAAAGTGAAGAGAAAATTTGCTTCACGTTTGGTGGGAACACATCTTAACAGATTCTTTCCATTAAGCCCACCCACAGAATGTCTTTTGTTTTTTGCAACAGTTATGTACTTTCCATTCAAGTGGTTATAGTGAGATCTGCATGACGAATCACAGTCATTTACTTATAATAAATAGAATATGTAAGTTGTTTATTTGGCATTAATTTGTAACATACCAATAATTCAGTTCATCATAGAAACAGGGCTTTCACCTCAAGTTTGAACTTTAGTGTGTCTCAGTCCGTCCCATTCCAGTTTTTTTGACCCATGCTTATGATGCCTCACACTGGCTGATAAACATACTCCAAATAAAGTGAAGATCTTATATGCAATGTAATGCACAATAAGAATTATTACAGCAGACTGTTAAAGCTGTCAGTATTAAGGTGGCTCAGATTTAAGCTCTGTTTTCATGAGCCAGTGGCTGTGTTGCTCAGCCGCCTGTCTTTGTGCAGGAAGTGCAAAATCACTACACACGCATATGGTAACCTAAAGTGAATTAGCATATGAGGTTTAGTCTATATGCTGCTCTTGTTATAGGAGATCCATCACACATTGAAGTAGGAAATCAGGTGATGGTTGGCAGTGAACTAAAGAGACACAGCAGACAGCTGAATATCCACAGAGGCTATGACAGAGGCAACACAAACCACTGTATGATAACTTCTATACTGATACTTTTGGGTGACTGTTATTCACAATAAAAAAAACCAAAAAAAAAACAAAAAACAACTTGTTGTTGAATTGAAATTGTTGATTTTATTTTTTCTTTTACCTGCGTTGTATCTATACCAAATTAGTGCAGGAAAGCTTTGGACAAAAATGCCGCTTTGGTGGTGATCCGCTCCACGATGAAAGTCTTTGAAAATAATGCAGATGGAAGGAAGAAAAATACAATGAAGACCTGAGATATAGAGATTTCCATGGAGGGGCAGTGTGGAGTGAGTAAACAAGTACACAGTGTATGGATGCAAACACACACACACACACACACACACACACACACACACACACTTTACATACACAAACATGTACACTCGCTCCATTTCGCTGTCTCCCCCCCCTCCACCCTCCACCCTCCACCCCACCAGCTCCCCACCACACCCCGCTCGCTCTCTCTGAGGAAGTTTTGAATCCTGTCATTCCGGCTCGGAGTTCAGCACTTCTTTCATGTGTGCCTCGACAGCGGGCCTCTCCTCCTTTTGTATTGTTTTATTATTTATGCATGGGGAGGGGTTGGTGGTTGTTGGTGGTGGGGGGGCAGAGCGTCTTAGGCAAAGCAGCAGAAGCATCGGGACAGATGGGGAGGGGGTGAGGGAGAGGGACTAATTCATATTCTGTTTCAGCAACATCTTAGCGAGCCGAAGAGTTCAAACATTTTCCAAGCAAATGCAGAGAGAGAGGGAATGAAAGGGAAAGGCAAGAAGAGAGGGAGGACAAGACACTAGGGGAAGGTGTGTGTGTGAGAGAGAGAGTGTGATTTTGCATTCACTTGTCCATATGCCTGTGCGTGCTTGTGTGTGCGTATATATAGCATATACAGTATGTGTTAGTATTCAAGAACAGATGGAGATGAGAAGAAGTGTGTGAGGGAGCGGGTGCAAGGAAGCAAGGGATAAAAAAAGAAGAAAAGGGGGTAGACAGTGCACAGAGGAGTGGATATAGAGTTAATGAAAAATAAAACTTTCTCCATGGAAAGAGATTAAAAATAGATTTTGCTTTTGGTGTGAAAGAAGCATGAGTGATTATAAAGAGAGAGGTGGGTTGTTGTTGCTGCCTCTACCCTCTGTGTGAATGTGTCCATGTCTGTGTGAGTGCTTATAGTTACAGCGTTGTAGGTCGCAGACAATACGAACACACAGTTTTCTTTGTGAAAAGTTCCAGTCAGTCAGAGAAGCTTTCAGTCCCAGTAGATTTTCACAGAATCAGGACAGGATCTGTAACAGAGATGTGACCAAAAAAGTATTTCAGTACTTTTTGGGCATTTTCGTATTTTCGGTTATGTATCGTAACCACTAGGCCTCAAAATCCCTACTCTCTGTTATTCTTTACCATGCAGTTGCTCTGTCTTTTGCAATCATATTGATAAGTACATATACAAATGCAAGCTGCAACATCGGGAGCTAAAAAATAAAACCAACCTGGAGGTGCCAAAAACTGCAGTTTGTCAGATGGCCTTTTGAGGCTGGCTCCGAGAGCGAGTCAGTCCCCAAAGACAACAAAGAATGCCCAGCTTTACAGCAGAAGTAAACAGGTGTACAGAATGGTACAAATATGGTTTTGGTTTCTATAGTTAATTTCTCCATTTATGACAACTGTACATGAGTTTTATATAACTCATCCATTTAAATATTATTATAGCTTAAAGTTACTCATATTTTAAGGGCGTAAAATGTAAAATGCCATAGGCTTGTGCTAATAACAGTAGTATGTTGGATTTGTGGGGAAAATGTGTCCAGCAAAAGACAAGTGTTTGTCTGTGAATCCTGTGAGTTATAATGAAGATGTGTTTTGAATCAACAAATCTTTACAGCAGTTCAGAAACCACACCGCTGACTAGTGTTTTGGAGGTGACACGGCAGAGTGACACAGACACACCATCGACAAGTATAAATGCTCATAGCAGCATAGGCCATGTGTGTAGGCTACGACGTAGGCTCTGCATAGAGCTGACGCACATGTACAAATTTGCCTTTAGTCTTCAAGTGAGGAATTAGCACCCTATGGCAGTCACAGCCAGGATTATAAAGGAAAAAAGACTAATCCTGACGCAGGAAAGGTTTCTTCGTTGTTTGTTTTGTTTTGTTGTTACTTTACGCCATTTGTTTTGTAATAGCATTACCTGATTTGTAGTTACATTCATCAGACTTCAAGCGTCTTTCATGCAAATTGTAGTGCTAATGTTTACGCTGTTAGCTATAAGGTAAGATGGTTTGTGGCTACAAGAGTCTTTAGTGGTTAGTGGAAAAAGAGCAATGCAAAAAAAAAAAAAAGAGAGATAGGGAGAAGAGAACTACCCCAGGCAACATACAAAAAGAAATGCAGATATGCTGATCCATACAGAAATGTCAAATAATGTTTCAACCGCCCCTGGTCTCCCCTACTAAAAGACCCTAGAGTCAGATGTTCAGTTTTTATGGTAACTGCATTTTAATGTAATTTTTTAAAGTCTGTTTTTCACTGGGAAAAAAAACATTAGCTTTATCACAGTTAATCATAGCTATAAATGGTAAATAAAAATGTACTAACCAAGCTAGAGGTTGGTGTTAGGGTTAGCGCCACCCTCTCGTCTAAATATGGTCATTTCTTGCTCCAAAAATCCAAGATGGCAAAGGCCAAAATGCCAAACTCAAGGCTTCAGAACTGGAGTCCACAAACCAATGGGTGACATCGCGTTGACCAGGCCCATTACTCTATACAGTCTATTTAAAAATAATTTAAAAATAGATGCATGCTGCATGTTCTAACATAAAGCCAGTGTGATTTGATGCTTCAAAATGACTAATCTGAACATGCAGCCAGAGCATTTCTAAATACAAAGTTTGAGGTGTAGCTAAATACATGGTAAAAGAGCAAATTACTTCCTGTGCTCTTTGCAAAGGCTTTCAGAACAACTTGTGAAATGTGAAAAGCTGTATGAAGTACAGCAGTAAAATAAAGCATAAAATGAATAAAACTGTCATTAGAGACTGTTGCCAGACGCTGTGGGGTTGTCAACAAGTTTTATGAGAAATAACGTAGCTGAACTGATGTTTTATATTAGTAATCACAGAGAGTGTGAAGCAGAAAAAAAGTGTTCTCAGAATAAGGAGTCTTTAGAAACTATCTTAACCTCTTTGATAACACGCATATCACATTTAGAAAAAAAAAGTGCTACAAATAGCAAATTAAGGGAAAATTAAGAAACACACCAATTCGGCAAGACATTCTTGGCATATAGAAACAAGCTACACATAAAGAGAATGAAAGTAATTTCTAGCACTAAAACTGACAAAAATCTGATCTGAAGGCCCACTCCACTTGCTTCGTCTGGGGCTTCATCAGCAGATTGAGTTTGGTAAGTTGTCATGAATATGTTTTAAAGACGTCTTGGTGGCATACATTTTCAACAAACAATTTGCTGATGAAAACCCAGACCAGTTGCTAAAAGAAAATGTTGGCACTGAATGTTTCTGCAAACCACAAATATGTAACATTTGCATATTAACACTGATACATCATATCAATGTTTTTAAAGTGATGTAGTGTATGAGCTGACTTTGTCATCTGGAGGTGGAGGGGATGGTGGATGGTGTATCAACCAGGTGAGATGACTGCCAAGCTGCAGACCACTGTTTGAGAGTCATTGCTGTGTTTTTGGGTACCAAACGTGGGGGTTTTGAAGTGACCTGTCACTGTGTTTCCAGTAACTTTCAAGGCATCAAACATGGGTGTTTTGTAGCGATCCTTCGCTGTGTTTCCAGCAGCCTTTTAGGCACCATACATTGGTGTTTTGTAGCTACCAGTCTCTGTTTTTCCAGTAACTTTTTAGGCACCAAACATGTGTTTTGTAGCTACCAGTTGCTGTTTTTCCAACAACCTTCGAGGCATCAAACATGGGTGTTATGTAACGACTGATCACTGTTTCCAGCAACTTTTTAGGGATCAAACATGGGTGTTCTGTAGCGACTGGTCACTGTGTTTCCAGCAACTTTTTAGGCCCCAAACATGGGCGTTTTGTAGCGATCCTTCTCTGTGTTTCCACCAACTTTTTAGGCACCAAACGTGTGTTTTAAAGCGACCTGTCGGTGTGTTTCCAGTAACTTTATAGGCACTAAACATACATGTTTTGTAGCTACCAGTCGCTGTATTTCCAGCAACCTTCGAGGTATCAAACATGGGTGTTATGTAACAACCGCTAACTGTGTTTCAAGCAACTTTTTAGGCCCCAAACATGGGCATTTTGTAGCAACTGGTCACTGTGTTTTCAGCAGATTTTTAGGCACCAAACATGGGTGCTTTGTAGCGACCCCACACTGTTTTCCAGCTGCTTTTTAGGCACCAAACCTGGGTGTTTTGTAGCAATCCATCACTGTTTCTTGTAACATTTTAGGCACCATAAATTGGTGTTTTGTAGATACCTGTCATTGTGTTTCCAGCAACTTTTAAAGCATCAAATATGGGTGTTGTGTAGCGACTGGTCACTGTGTTTCCAGCAACTTTTTAGGCACCAAACATGGGTATTTTGTAGCGACCAGTCAGTGTGTTTCTAGCTGCTTTTAAGGCACCAAATTTGGGTGTTTTGTAGCAAACCGTGGCTGTTTTTCCAGTGGACGTAGTTGCATTTTTTTTTCAGAATACACAATCTTTTCCTAACATTCGCTTTTTTGCTTAAACTTTACCACGTATTTACCACAGCATTGTTGAAATGTAAGGTTTCAGCGTATTCCCTACATGCAAACGTAACCTATCTGACGTTTGCAGAAACATACAACTTTTTGGTTTTGAAAACCGTCAAAACCTCCAAACAAGGGAAAAAGTGTACCTACAGTTAAAAATACTGTACTGTTACTGCACACACCACGTGTCAGCATTTAGTAGAACATTTTTTTATTAATCGTTTTAATTTTAAAATAAATTGCTGAAATATATATTTACTAGAACTGATACAATACTAAAAATCACATAATGTGGCAGCACCTTATCACACCACATCAGTCTACAGTCATCAGTTAAAACCAGCATGCAGACTGTGCTGAACCTTGTCACTGCGCATACGTTAACTGTTCTCTGGCCAGTTTAGGCTGCACTTAACTAAAGCTGAAGCCTGCTGTGGCCTCAGGGTGCCCCTGTCTGTGCCAGCCATATCAATAGTCACCACAGCTGGGCTCTGCTCTGACACTGTGCTGGAGACTATTGCACCACCGCCCTAACACCCAAACCATCCAGGCCGATCACTATCAGCGGATGTATGTTAGAGCATGTGTGTGTGTTTGTGGGGTGTGTGTGTGTGTGTGTTTCCCCACTCTTCCTCCACATCTTCAGTACATGCCCTTGAGCATGTGCAAAATGGCTCAGTATCAAAGAGTGATGATTGAACTGAAAACATACTCCACTCGGAGAAAAATGAGCCCTCAGTGTGTGCCTGTGTTTAAGCATGTGAATGTGTGTATGTGTGTGTGTGTGTGTGTGTGTGTGTGTGTTTGAAATGGCAGACGTGTGTGTGTTTTCGTGAACTAACTTCTGTGTGTGTGTGTGTGTGTGTGTATTTGTGCTTGTGTGACTGTCCACTGTAAAAACAAAGAGAAGCAGAGAGGCAAGGAGACATTTGTTGAGATGTATTGAATTTCAATAAAAACTGCAATGAGGAGTATGTTGCTTGGGCGATTTTTCAATCTCTCATTGCTCTGTCTTGAATTAGTCGTGGTACACTCCATTTTCACAATGCCCAGCTAATCAGATCTTCTCCCGTCCCCTGGGCCTTCCCTCATTTGGTACGTCCCATGAGTCATGTGCCAATCAAAATGCTCATCAATGTCTGCCTCTTTCTATTCTCCTGCTCCCCTCCTTTTTTTAAACCATTTCATTAGACTGCGCAATGAAAAAAAAAGTTACTTAAACTGAGCAGACATGATGTTATGTTAAGTATCATGTATGGCAGACACCAGTTAAATCCAGTGGTGGTGATCTGTCTGTATCAGACTTTGTTAGAGAGCCATGTGGTCTTTTGTGAGTTGATCAAATTCTGTGACACTTTCAACATTTAAAATGTGGTTGATAAAATGTTATATCACTGCTTAAATTACTAGATAATACTTTAGTTAAAAAAAAAAGTGCCAGTGTTCTAACCCAGCAATCTGCACATGCAAAATTTGGAGGCAAAAATCATGCTTCTGCGTCTTTAATTAAAAATGCACAATAATACGACTAAAATGAATTCACGTGCACACATTTCTAACGTTTAAACAGAACATTTTGGAAAGATATGCAGAAATGTTACCTCATATCCAGCAACTTTTCAACTGAAACAGACCTCATCTTGATCCTCCCATACAGAGATGGAATGTAACTAAGTGCAGTCACTTAAGTGCTATAATTTAATTAGTTTTGAGATACTTGTACCTCAATTGATTGTTTCCACTGGTGCTGATTCATTCCACTCCATTACATCTCCATTACATTTCAAAGTGAACTACTTTTTCTGGAAATGTGGTTACTTTGTAGAGTAAAATTTCACATCTATCATATGATGAACTTGCAAAGATGATGCATTATTATGGATTAATTAAACTACGGTACTCAATATTATATTGAGTAGTTAGTGCTGTCTTCACCAGCTACAACAGTGAAATGCTGCGTACACACTGATGCATCACAATTGACAATCCAATATAACACTCACAGGGACATTTATCTCCTAATGAGTGTTTTTAAACTAAAAACTTGAGGTATTTTCACCCAAAACACTTAAATAGATTTACTTAAAGATCCCCTCCAGTGAAAATCAAGTTTTTAACAAATGGTGTTTTTTTAATATGCTACAAGACAAATCAGGACGAAATAGCAGTCAACACCATAGCTGAGCATTTCTCTCTTGGAACTGCAGCGTACCAATGACAGTCTCAAAAACATGGATTCAGACTGCCAGGGTTTCATACATCATATGTCTGAGGAACCAATCCTGTCAACTTGTGGGCTGGGGTTACCATATCATTAGCATAATGCTACGGGGGATCAGCATACTCTCACTTGATCCTGGGTGTGTCTGTTGTTGATGCTCTGGGATGCCTTGTCAATTTATGCCTCATTGTGTCTTTCTAAAGTACACTCACAGGAAATGTACAGTCTCTGCTCATTACATGCATGCAGTCTTTTTCAAAATAAACTCACAAACTTAGTGAAACACTGCAAGAAAGCACACAGTTAGGTTTAGGTAACAAAAACATGATTTTAGGTTTAGAAAAAAACATCATGATTTCGTTCAATATTCATATGGGAAGCGAACACCGATCGAGCACCAATGGCATTGTTAACTAACGCTGCCCAACGGCATATCACAATAGGATGGCTTTTTTTGTTGGTGTCTGACATGGACATCACTGACCAAGCGGCAGAATGAGATGACTTCAGAATAAGAATGGATTGGACTGGGTGACATCTGTGGAGAAGCCGGGTGAAGTTGTGTAGCACTATTTTGCTAAGTTTCGCTTTGAGCTTAACTTGTCAGAGCTGGTGATCGGTAACAAGGTTTATCTCTTGACTCTTGTTACACTTTACAGGCAGAGATTTGTGTATTTGGTGACCAAAATCAAAGGCAAGCAGGTACAATCAAGCTGCACGTGAGGGGCAGAGGGGTGGGGCTAAAATGCATATTCAAAGATCCACTCACTAAATGCAGCGAAGTTACATCTAAGCAATTTAAAGGTATGACGGGATGTTTTTTAATGGGGAAAAAGCTACTAAATACACTAAATACATTAAATATGTAATTTTGATGAAAGTTTCTAGGGGTTCAATCGATGCCTGGAGAGGAACTTGAAATAAAATTTTAAATGCAGGACTTCATGTGATGGAATATTTTTATATTGCTATATTTTTAAAATAAGGAAATTATCTGAATACTTCTTTCACTACTGCCTACATAGCAACTGTACCATTTTGCTTCCTCTTGTGGCATGTTTGGACAGGAACCAGACCTGGACAAGCCTGTAATCCATTGTGCAGTTGTTTAAACTAATTACAAAACATTTTCGTTTGTTCTCGTTCTTCCTCCAGGAGCGCACACAGCACCGTTGAGCCGGCACTTTCAAGACTACAATGACTACAACCTTGGTGTAAACAACCCCCTTTGCGTTTCCCATTGGCTGATTTCTACCAACGGACAATGAGGCTTCCTATAAAAAAAAACAATGGATTACACAGAATGTCAGATAAATCATCATGGAAACCACAGTTTTCTATGATTTTTATGTCAGAACATCCACAAACACCACTGACCATTCGGTGAGTTTCATGTCTTTGAAAGCCAAAATTTAGGGTTGTTTTAGGACAGATTTATACATGACCATAGACAGCACTGTTAGGCCAGGCAGGGGAAAGCCAAATTCTCCGAAAAGGAGCAATTGTCACAACTTTGGTCTTAACCGCTCTATTTCATCATAAACAACCCAGAAGTGGGGCCCAAAGTGCAAAATACCGGACTTCTCCTTTAACATTTCAAATCCACAGAACTTTATGTTGCACTGTTGCGGGGATCCAAACCTCTCTAAAGACACCAAAATGTCAAATTAGATGAAACAGAAACCAATTTTAAATCACTTTTCCGACCTTAAAGTGAAAGGAAAAAGGGGAGGAAAAGCTTTCCATAATGGTTTCTTGTAATATTGTGCTGTGTCCCATATATTGCATAGTGTCTGTGTTGATCAGTTGTGGGAAAAGGGTTTGGACAGGATTTAGACTTCATCACTGCCATAGACAAATACTAAAGCTCGAATGCAGTTTTCAACCAACAGCAGTGAATGAGTGGCATTGTCATGAGTGGCGACTATCTGTGCTTTGCCAGTGATTATTTTCTCTGTTTAAATATTGTCATATTGTTTGGCTGACATACCGTCACAAGTTGCCACAATGCATTGTTCCGCTGATATATTCTGCCATGAAGCTCATCTATTAATTGTGTAAGTGTGGTCGGTCCGTTTTTATAAGGCAAAACTCCACAGCGTTCTCAAAAAAAAACAAAAAAAAAGCATAATAATATTTTTTGTGTGGAGTGATTAAAAGTCTCACCTCTCACACTGTTCCAATAGTTTCAGATTAATTCTTGGTTTCTTATAATTTCCTGGATAAAGAAAAAAAAAGTTCTTTCTCTACAATTATACTGTTGGAGGGAACAATGTCCCATTTGGGATTTTAAGCCATTTACACAGATGATTCCAGTAATGCCATGCAAATAGAATTTAATTCAAAGTTAATTCGCCCGCATTACTTTTTAATAAAGAAATGATAAATTATAATCTCCTCTGCAATTTAATCTATTTATGCTGCTTCCGTCGCGGGAAAGTGTCCACTGCTTGTCTTTCTATTAATTGGGAGAGAGGAGAGAAAAAGAGAGCCAGAGAACTACAGAAGTGGGAAAATAAAGGAGGGAGCAGGTAAATGTGTTATCTCAGCGCCGGACAGTGTTTGAGAAAGAAATAAAGGGTGTAATGAATTGATTTCATATTTAGACTCAGGCGTGTTGATACACATAGATCTCTAGTGGTCTTTCAGCGCCTGTAGCCTGCAGTATTTTCTTTCCTTTCATTAAGGTTGAGATTCTGCCCTTTGATAGTGTTATCGATTCTGCCTCCGAACACTGTGGCACCCCTGTGAAGTTGCTCTTCAGGTAGAAAAAAAAGAAGAAGAAGAAGCTATTATCTTTGGTGTTATCCTGTACCAGTGTAGTGGCGATTCACAAAACCGCTTTACTTGCCAGTGAACTGTTTTCCTCGCTCTTTGTTCTTCCTCGCTTTTATTGAATTCAAGGGATAATTACAGATTCTGTAGCTGCCGCTGCAGCTCGGGTCTGCCGTAATTTCAGCGGACTGAAAATTTATTGCTTAAATCATTATGATTCTCTCCCCCGTCTCTGTGTTCAAATTCTATCTCTCCTTCAATCTGTTCCCAGTGTGTATGAAGAGCCGCAGAACTTGCCGTACTTCAGCTTAAGTCCAAATTTAACCTTGTAGTTTTTTATCATTATGATGGAGAGCAAATATCAAGTGAACATTCTCCTGCTCCTTCTAATCTGATACTTTGGTGACCTACATCTAATAATTCATCACCTTCACCAAATAATATCCTCCCTGTCCTCAGTCAAGGCTCCACCTCGTCTTCACAAGAAAACTGGTATGAGAGGAGATACAGTGGACACACCGGCCAGTCATGGTTACACCCTACAATCCAACAATAGACCTCTGAAGTCTGACATTGTGTTTTCAGCAGCTGTAGTGTCCTTCTGGTAATAAGTGTCAGAATGAACTTTCAGAAATACATAATATATACTATAAAGGTGAGATGAGCCGTGATCCAACAAATAATTCTAAGTACAAAAAACTGACTGAGCTGGAGCGAGGAACTGGCAGGGTCTCAATATATTATATATATCTTCAGCATAGAATTTTAGGGGTGACACAGGACAATTCCCTGAACACCACCACCATCCCTACACCCCTCTCCACATACAAAGATGAAAAAACAGAAAACAAAATAAACATCCATCTGAATACAGGAATGAAGTATCTGATGCCCAGAATTCCCTGAGGGTGCACCCCCAAGCCTCCAGTGTCATTTGTGCCCTCCCAGTGTTGAAAGAAAACCTATGCCCTTGGTCTGAAAATAAGTAATTTGTGAAACAGACATGTCAAAGATATGTCTATGGAAATTAAAATAACATTCTCAATACATTGCCAAAATGTTCTAATTGTAAGTGTTAAAAAGAAAATTCAAATATCTGTATCATTATTAGATTAGTCTTACATATCAAAAGCCTCAAGATTTTTTTTTCAGTCAGGCTATGCTTTCAATCAAATCCACCACATTATATTTTTGTTTCTATTATCCAACATCAGAGTAACTGTAAGAGTTGACCTGGTTAAGGCCACAGAGTGCAAACAGACTAGGAACTGTACTTTGCACATGAGAAGTAATTATTAGAAAACCAAGGCTGAATTACCAACTGTGCAAGGCAAGCAGATCTAGATACTCTGGGGCCTTAGACACCCCAACACCCCACACATTGCCTAAGTAGAAAGAGCAAAGATTGTTACTTACAAGAGTGACGTTGGTGGTGTCTTAGTTTAGGGACAATAAATGGCCCATAACATTTCTTCTTAATAGCATGAAATAGAAATACTCAAAGAAAGCACAAGTATCAGGTAACTGAGAATTGCACAATGCAGCATTCCATTTGAGAAAATGCATTCAGATTCTGTCAGCTTGGAGAGCAGCCCTCTGTCAAAATCTTCTGTACTGCACAGTACTGTTGCATTTGTGTTTAGCTAAATTATCATAAACGGACAGTCACCTATCTTTTGCCCCAAGGCATCTTCCCAGGTTGATCTGGCCATAGGAACATAATCTAAATATTATAATCTGCTAACAGTATAAAATGTATCCAATTCCTGCTCCTGTGGCCACTTTTAATGCTAGAGCTGCTGAACTTTCTCCTAACAAAACACCATATGTCAAACTCAAAAGCATGCACAAAAGATGACTGTATCAATCTGCATGACAACTTTGGAAACTTCACACAAAAAGGATGAGAGAAAGATTTAACATTTCATGTTGGGATACTGGAAACTCTCAGACAGCAAATGTGCCAAGAGAAAGAAAAGGTGAATTTTAACATCTGAACACTGGCATTAATGGGCTGCCTCTACATGTTGCGACTACATTCCTCCTCTTTCTGGTCATGTCCTCTCTGTTGCAGTCTCTGGGCTGGATCACATGTAAAGCTGCTAATTAGCACCCACTTCCCTGCACCCAATACAGTACTATGAGTGGGTTTCCATAGCTAAATAACTTGAAGGAACAGAGCGTAATAACGCTCGCAGACAGCTGTCAATATCCATCATAGACTTCACAACAATGGCCATAGCAACTAACATCATCCATTGGTTTTGAAGCTTGAATTTGACATTTTGGCCGTCGACATCTTGCATTTTTGGAGCCAGAAGTGACCATATTTGGTGAAGAAGGTGTGGATAAACCTAAAGACCCTGATACACCAAGCTGACGCTCAGCTGTTGGTCAATGTTGGATCATTGGTGAGCGTCTGTCACCCTAGTCGGTGTAGTGTGTCCCGCACTGTTGCCGCTTGTCAGCCCTCATTGGCTGAGAAGGAGCATGTTGAATTGGTGATGGTGATGGTGATAGCGATGGTGATGGCAATGGTAATGGCGATGGTGATAGCAATGGTGATGGAGTTGGTGTAGCCCCCGGGTTAATGAAATTAATCTAACTTGCAATTCAGCTTAGTGCACGAGAAGAGAAATGGATTTGAGGAAAGTAAACAAACAGCTAAAACAAACTTGTTACATAATTTAAAATTATTTTTCTTAGTCATTGCAAGCTCTTTAGCAGAAATGTGTCATGATGATTTGTGTACTGTTTACTCTGGTGGGCTAAATATGCTTTGTTCTTTTAACATTAGATTGTGTTGTTAATGTGCTAACTGGCTAACTAGTGTCAAGACAGTCTTCCATTTTGAATAATGAATACAGACTTCCACTGTCTGCTGGTGTGGAAAGTTATTTGTTCTCATGCAGGTGCAGAGTGATAGTGCTGGTTAGGCTTTGGCTGTAGTCTTGTTATTGTGTTCATGTGCAACTTGTTGACCAAGAGATATGCGACGGGAGGTGAGGCAACAGTTGGCTTTCATTGGAGTTACTTCTTTGAAGTCGGTTTGATGTATTTGGGCCTTTAAACTAGCTGCTAGCTTGGTTAGCACAGTGCATTACAGTGTATGGTTAACTGGGATAATGCTAATGCTAATTTTTGCTGGTGAAAAGCCATTAAAATAAAATGTACTTAACTAAAAACTAAATCTCCAACTCCTTAGAGGATCTTTCAGTACAGCCAAACACTGAACAAGACTTAAACAGATGACCAGAATATTACAATTCATTTTCATAAACTCAAAACACCCTGAAATAGCGACAGCTTCAGCTATGTTACCTGACCAACTTAGTCGTTGTGGTAGCTTGTTGTCAATGGATGGCTCCCACCTGTCACCGGAAGTGGCGTGGCCCTTAATTATGCAAAAGCCTAGATAAAATGTAAACAGGTGAGTTATCTAAAAATTATCCCCCTGTACAGTTGTCATAAATGGGGAGACTGGCTTTAGAGACCTAAACATTTTTTTGTAGCAGGCTGTTAACATGTTTATTTCTGCTGTAAATCTGGGCATTTTAACATGGGGGTCTATTGGGATTGACTCACTCTTGGAGCCAGCCTCAAGTGGCCAATAGAGGAACTGCAGGTTTTGGCACTCGTGCATTGGCTTCATTATTCAGCCCAGGATTTCCCCCCTTGATGTCCACCCATAACAACTGGACAGTTTTTAAAAATCATTTTTAAAGTGATTTGGCTGTATTGATATTACAAAGTCTGTAAAGGCTTAATGATCAGTTTATCTAATGCCTGGAATACAAATGTACCCTCTCAAAGCTTTTTTATTTGCTAACTGATGATTGTACATGATTTTCTTGGCATTCTGTGACATTTAATCCATTTTTTAAAGTCCACGTGGCACAAAAAAAGCCCAATGTAATCACTTAATTTTGTCATCAGTGAATCACTGTCTCAGTGATTCTCAAAATAAAGAAATATAGCATCTCCGCTAATCACAGCGGAGAATATGAAAGAATTTAGACATTTGGCTGATGTATCCACTTAAAAAAAAAGGAAGAAAAATTCACACACGGCAGCCAAGCCAAGGACATAAGATCAAACGTGATAATGTAGCAAAGCTCATTTTCCTCAAAGATCCTAATTGATTGGTTGATTATGCTTTCTCTGTTCCTCCATCTCGGTGGGTCTTCTTTAATAGCTCCATAATGACGCTACTGAACTGGACGTGTAAGACTCAGCCAATTAGAATAGTAATAGGCTCTAATTAACTAAAAAAAGGATTTTCAATAAAAAAGGAGGAGATAGCGAATTTGATTACTCATATTCATTAACTTTTTTTTCTCCCTCCACCCCCTGCCATCCCTGGAACTTTGCTCCCTCCATTGTTATGAATATTTTATCTTGTGTGAAACATCACAATACACGCTGTCCCTGGCAAAGGCCAAAGACATAACAGCAGAAGAGCCTTTCTTCTGCTCTCATTCAAAGAGCCTTCCTTTGTTTCTGCATAATGAACCAGTCGCTGATGGCGGCAGAATAAATTTTAATTAGAGTTTTTTTGGAGCCTTGTAAGGATGATAGGTTGTTTTAAATCAAAACTTGACAGTGTGAAGGCTTTTTAGGAATAAACCAAAGTTAGTAGCTGAAATATGTTTGCACGTCTGTGCTGTGCTCTGTGTGTGTGTGTGTGTGTGTGTGTGTGTGACAGACAGAGACAGAGAGTCGTGTTGTGCCAGCAGGTATCTGTAACGGTGCATCAATAATTTGCAACAATTTTAACCAACTCCCTCCTCCCCTCTGCCTCTTTCTTCCCCTCGTTCCCTCTCTGTCTTTCTTGCCTCGGGTCAAGTTAGCACCACTTAAGGACTACAACACTGTGCCCGATCACCATATGTTGTCTGTGTCTGTGTGGATACGTGTGTGTGTGTGTGTGTGTGTGTATATATACCTGTTTTGCTTGTTCCCCTACCTGATGCCTCCCGTCGCTTGCAGCCAAAGCATGTCAGCTTTTGAGAGACAAAAACAAAAAGAGAGGGGACACCAGGTACACCGGCGCGCATGTGTGTATGTGTGTGTGAGAGTACAGGATGTGCACGCGTACATCCTGCGGGCTGGTTCGCCATGAGACAGGGCCAGATGGTCACCCCAGGCAAAGCAGGTTGGGCCTGTTTACCTGCTTCACTCTGGGTCATGTCAGCTTCGTTTTCAGCTTAGCCGCAATACGGCTCAAGCCTCGGTGCCAAAAACACCACGTTTAACTCCCCTTCTCCTCCTCCTTCTCCTCCTCCTCCTCCTCCTCCTCCTCTTCCTCTCTCTCTTTTCCACCTCCCTGTAGCTCAGTGTCTTTAAAGGGATACATTTTGTCCTCCTGCTCCCCTGCAAGTGTATTTTTAGTGGTGTAAGATTCTCTGACTCAAAATTGAAAAAAAAAAAAAACAAAACTTTTTTTTGAGACCAAATATGCTTACACAGGTTCTGTGTCTCCATTTGCTCTGTACCACAGAGCAAATGGAGACTCTGGCTTCGAGAGTATTATTTTCATTGTTGATCAACCAAAGAATCTATCAAATCATCTAGTATTAATTTAGCAAAAAAAGAAAAAAAAGTGAAAACTGTCTATCACAATTTCACATCATTTGTCTGACAACAGTCCCAAACCCAGAAAATAAGTAGCATGTTATTCTTTTGACAGTGCTTAATCAATGTTTGGTGGCCTAGACAAGCCCCCCGCAAATTTCTATTGTTATTATTACAAGTGATAAAAAAATAATCCACACTTTCACGACACATATTCCAACACTATAACAAGTCTTGCCATATTGACAACTCTCCTGCTTCTCTTTTAACACTATTCCGTCGCACTAATTAATTCCAATCGCTTGTGTGTTTTTGTGCAGAGTTAAGCTACTATCAGTAAACACTTCCTGAGCATCACAGACTGCCACAGTCATGCCCAGTGATCCACTAGAATGCTATTCATGTGAAATGTTGTAACAATCATTTTTCAGATTTCTTTGATAGCTTAAAAGTGATTAAAAAAACAAAAGTAGATGCAAGCGGAATTATTTGGTGAGTAAAAACTACTTCCGCTAAAGAAGAGGAGATTATGGCGAGATTCTGCATGTCGTTGTACTAATGGAATTATTCTAAAATGTATCAAGACAAAAGGTCGAAGAAATTGGCATCAATGGTAAACAGCATCAACAGCAAATTAAAACAGGTACAGATCATCTAACACAATAATATGATTGAAATTAAGAATCAAGGTAAACGCTAATGTCAATAAACACTTCCTGAGGATGCTTCACATTAAAAGCTAACTGGATTATGCCCTTTGAGCAGGTGGAGGGCTTTTAATGTGAAATATCATTGCGTGACAAAGTACATACCAGCTGTAATTTATCTTTGAGTAAAAAACAGCATTTCTGTTTCTAAAGAAAAGCACTGAGCAGCAGAGTAGTGTGTATTATCCATACTGCGCTTAATTAACACTGTGGGAATATACATTATACTGTATTTGCCAAGACATCAGGGAAACATGGAGGATGTTTCAAAGTCTGCAAGAGTAGCAAACAGCACCAACAACAAGACAAAAATAAATAATAAAATAAATAAGTAAATAATAAAACAGGTGCGTCTCAAATACAAGCCTGAGTCACATAAATGCCTGGCTTTTTTTTTAAAGTTGACGCAAATAAAATCTGCAGCTCAAGGCTGCTATTTACAATAGACGGTAATACAGTTTGATACAGTTTATATTACAAACTAGTATACAATGAAAAAACACAAATTAAATGTTTTACTTTTTAAAAATGTAAGGTATATTTTTGACAGTGCTGAACCTAAAACATTTGGTGCCCTGCTTTTGCCTTTGCCTTTACACTCCTCCTACGCTATCTCCCTTATGTCTCACTTTTTTGAATGTCAAATTAAAAAAAAAAAAAAAAAAAAAAAAAAAAAAGTTAATTCAGACACCAGATGTATTATTTACACTTAGAATAGTTTGGGTCTGGACAGAAGAACAATTAAATGATTAAAACTTTGACATCCTCACTGTTGCATAACAAAGGAGAATACTATTGGAACTTCAAATCTGAATTTGTTTATCAGTCCAGACAAGTGGATAATTATTGAACCACAGTGGAGCAATTGTACTTTAAATATTTTGGGAACCTTGTTTTCATCGGGCCCTCTGAAATCTACTCAGTGGTTTGATTGAACAGATTTAAACTGTGATTTGTCAGTCCATAGTATGTTCAGCTAATATTCCCTGATTCACTTCCAACAGTGCTAACCCTCGACTAACCTTCTGTTTCTGTTGTGAAGTTTGAAGAAGAGCTTTGCCAAAGCAACATGTTGCCTGCTAATTCCATCTTGTTATAGGCATTATTGTGCACTTGACACTGAAACTGGAACCTGTTCCTATTTAAATCTGCACACATCTTGACGCTAAGCACCCGGTTTCTTTTACCAGTGACTGCTGATTTCTTCTTATTTTACCATTGCTCAGAGGTGTCTTTGTCTCTGTCTGCTCTTTCAATTCAGTCTGGTTGAACCATTGTGGAGTGTTTTGTTCTCCATGTGAAAATGAATCCTTCATACGAGATCACACCTATTTGTAAAGATGACTTTTTAAAACCTAAAACTATGAAAGACCATTCAAAACTATAGAGTAGTCCTCCCAGACACCTGCCCAATTAAGCTTTTGTGGCAGGTGATTACACACTTCTGAATGGCAGTGTGTGTGTGAGTGTGTGTTTGTGTATGTGTGTGTGTGTATACATATATATATATATATATATACTACATATGTATATTTACACATATATACATTACATGTACATAGTGTGACTCAGTTTATTTTTAAAGCATGTATATTTAGTTCTCACCAGTATTAGTCCAGCAGTGTAATATGAGGCTTGTTCCATCAGAGCAGAACAGCCGTCTCTCTCCCTGCCCCTGTTAACCCCCCGCTGTAGCAGCAGTTGTTGGCACCGTGGCTAAGCATGATGTCCGGCTGTAGCAGTAACAGGTGCCTACATGTTGCCTGCTGGCATCGTGCCGCCGCGCCACAGCAGCCATCTTGGCAGCATGTTCAGCCCTCACGCCCGAGCTCGCCGGCTGTAATCTGCCTAATCTCAACCTGCATGCAGCTGCCAGTCAGTTTGGAGTGGTCACACACACAGAGGATGACTCTGCATCGCAATACTGCTCCTCCTGTGTGTGAGGAAAAGTACAGCATTTAATATATTCATAATAAGAGTCAGTCTGAGGGTCAGTTTTGGATTCTGCTCTGTGTGCCTGTGATACAGTCTTCATACACACACACACACACACACACACACACACAGAGTTTGGAATCTGCCTCCCCTTTAACGTCAAACCCATCAGCCACACAGTCCCATCCATCCCCCCTTTTTCCTCACACACTACCACCCGTTACCCCCCCCCAACACACACCACTGCCCCTCAAGCCTACTGTCACCCTTTGCACCCAGCATCCCCCTGCCCCCCTCTCTCCTGCCTCCTGCACCCACACATACACACACACACACACACGCACGCACACACATGCCCTCCACCCCTTTTCCATTTCAGATGCAAAGCTGGGGCCGAGGCGAGCCGTGCATATAGTCACAGCGGCAATCTCATCTATGTCCAATCTGTCATGCCACTGCCTTTCATTATTCTCCTGCGTGGGGGGAGAGATAACGCCAAGGCATATTTTATGGACAGTAGAGAGTGTGGGAGAGAGGGAAAAGGAGAGAGAGAGAGAGAGAGAGAGAGAGAGAGAGAATGATAGGAAAATAAAGGGAGAGAAAGATGCCAATATGGTGGGGCTAATGGCTGTAAGATATGAGGGGGTCCCGCTCTGGCCAGGGGAGAAGTGTCACTCTACTTCATTGGTATCTAGGTCAAGGCAACAGAGAGGGGGGAGAAAGGAAAAGAAATAGGCAAAACCAAGTGATGAAATTATTGAAATAGAGGTTTGGGGGCGAGGGATGGAAGGATGGAGAGGGAGTGCTGGTCAGTGCCATCTTGTCTCCATTAAAAATGGACAGCCTGAGGGGCCTGGAGGGTGGGTGTAAATAGGCAGTAGCCATTCTTCACGGCCACTCGATGGCCCCATAAAATCGGGGCTCGTATGCATGCATGCATGCCGCTGTTGTTGAATATGGAGGAGTGAGGGAATGCGCGGGGGCCAGCAGATGAAGGAGGGGAGGGGAGGGATGGATGGAGGGACGGGTGAATGCACCGGGGTCAGGTATTCTCTTCTGTCACCTCTGTTGCCGGGCTGAGTGGCTGACTGGTTGTCTCTCTGCTCAGCGCGCTGGAATGATTGGGTCCTGGTCTGCAGAGAATGGGCTGGCCAGTTTTACATATATACATATATCATAGCCATTGTCATGCTGCGTGTGTGTGTGTGTGTGTGTCACATGTGCATTGTGTGTGTTTGAATATGCAAATAAGATCCGGCATTGCCTTTGATTTTTGTGTCCGTGCATGTGTGTGTCGCCACAATTGTGGAACATCCAGATGTCAGCGCAGCCTCACTCGGTGTCTGTCATTGAGACAGCGGGGGTGGGGTTAAGGTGACCTGTTTTAAATATAGACAGTGTCACGACAACATGCCCGACTCGACTTATAAAAGCCATTTGCATAACGTTTCTCCCTTATCCTTCTCTTTCTCCCTCGTTTTTTTTTTTCTTCCTCCCGCTTCCTCCCGGGAGACAGGCAGTGCACGCACGTCATGTTTTGCCTTTGTCTCGGCCGTTCAAATGCAAGAAGATGTCATGTCAAGTCTCTCTCCGACACAAAAAGACACAACTGTATACCTGTGTTGCACAATGGAGAACGGGACAAAATATCAACATTGAGGCGATGAAGTGCGGCGCGTAAAGACAAAACAAGTTTCTTGTGACATTATATCAAACGATAAAGACCCACTAAAGAAGCTTGTCGGTACAGTATGTCCCAACTAAATAACACCAAGACATGACTGTAAAATAACTGACTGACTGTAACTCAAACGACACCAAGATTCACACATCTTTACACCTCAATTTGCATATTCCAGTTACTGGAGGTGTTATCGCTCTGCTGCTAAACAAGCCGAGATCTTTGAAAAAAGTATTTGGAAGAAGGTTTAAGCGATGACACTGATGGGGCATATTTAAACAGACCTCATAGACCTTGGACTTTGATTTCTGCTTAACTTTTGTTGCATACCTTGTCCTTCTTGAGCATTTGTGTGAGCAAGCCTTGTCAGCGTGCCCTTCAATTTGAATGCACACTTCACTCTGGCAAACTAATTAATTATTCCCCTCTTCACCCTCCTTTATTCATCCATTTGTTTTTTTACCTCTGTGAAGAATACACGCCACATTCCTTCAATACATTTCCTTCTCTCAGACTCAGCGCCTATTCATTAGGAATTCAAATTAATCAGTATTTACTGTAGCACTCGCCAGCTCTGCTCTCAAGTGCAATTTCTATCAACAAGGTTGAGTGGGCTTTTGTTTCTCATAGCCAATTGGAATAAAGCTCGCTCTCTCTTTGTCCCTCTCCCATTTTTTTTTTAGATGTTCAATTGAACGCATCAACTAGTTTGGCACATAAGATGGAATTGACATTCTCCCACAATGCAATGCTACAAGGACTTTTCATTTGACATTCGATGAACTCTGAAATTAAGGCGCCGCAACAGTTGGAAAATGAATCCAGGCTAATTGTGTGTTTTTTTTTTCTGTTTTTAATCTATGTGCAGTGCATGGTCACAACACAAAAAACCCACACATCGCTCACACAAAGAGGCCTCAGAATTGATCTTTGTTTATGTTTATTTACAATTTACTATATTCTAGGTGCTTTGGCAATCATTTCTATCACTTTTGGTAACATTGTACGCACCCAAGTAATTGTCTTGAAGCAAGAAACACAAGTGGTCAGATGCACAATCAGGTTTTAAATGAGCCAATCTAGAAATGCTAAGTCAAAGCAGCTTTACTTGCAGTAGATTTCTTGAAGACATTTTGCCCCTTCTCCAGAACAGTTTTGTGAAAGGTAAATGTGAAAGTATGAGATAGAAGCTTATCTCCTCACCCCATCACTGCATAAAGGAGGTGTGCTTGTTGGACTGTCTGATTACCAACATTGTCAGAAAAAAATGTCAATTCCAATATCAGAATTGTGAGATGAAGGCATTTCAGATCCTTTTTCAGTATTTCACAAACATTTTGATCGGAGAATGGCTCAACATTCATATGGGAGACGAATACTGGGCTTGTTGGTGAAAGTCTGGTTTTGCCGGACTCATTTTGCACCCCAGAGGCAGGCAGATGTCAGATCTGTGCAGAGCATCAGATCAAAAACACAGAATCACCAATAGTTTTGATAGTAATATCCAAAACACAAGATTTACTCGAAAGGGTTTCTGTGCCATGAGAAACAGTTTCAAAATAAGTAAACTCATGTGACACTACTGTTTTTAATGTGGCATTATTGAGGAAAATAATAGGGAGTTTCTCCCAGGTTCATCAATCAGGAGTTCACTGCGTCCTTTCAGATTTTAATGTGTCAGAAATGAAGGGTGTGTTCCTAGCAACATCACTGGTTACCTTTGACATCTAGAGATCTTTAGATGTAAAACTAAAGGTGAAAAATGGTGACCAGTGATGTCGTAATAAACTGGAACTATCCCTTAAGTTTGAACAGTCTCACAGCCAATACATATACAGCAGGCTATGTCTATCTGTGTGTGTGTGTGTGTGTGTGTGTGTGTGTGTGTTGTGGGTGATAAACCTGCTCCAGTGTGTAATCACCAGTGTTAAATGCATCCCTGACTAACAGAAGTGAAGCAAGTGTGTTTTATTATGAACTTATACTGACCTATGCTACACTGTGGCATTGTGTTTAAAACACCTTATATAACAGCACATTAATTTGATTAACACATTATTATTTTTTTTAACCTGAAAAGATTTATGCCAATAAACTACCATGCTTCTCATTGTCCATGAGTCCTAAAATGGGTGATTATTTTTAATAATCCTTGACTGTAGCACGTTAGCCACGTTGGTTCTCAGTGTGTGAACTGTATTTTTCTACATCACATTATGAGTTGCTGCATTTTTCCAAATGCCACTTTTTGTCTGAGCCAAGGTTGTGATTACAGAGAAAGTTACAGACTTCCATTTAAGTTATCGACCCCTGGTTGGAACTAGCCTTTTGGCCTTTGCAAGCTTCCCTTTCCACAACTTCTTACTTAACAAGGCCAGGCTGAAAAACCCACAGATCTAATTGAATATTGATATGTGTGTATAGAGGGCCAGAGCGAGGCTCACCCATGTTAAGCCATTCAGTGCATCCTCTTGATTGAAATTCCATTAGCTTGTTAGTGGAGGATAGTGGAGAGTCGCTGAATACTTAGCCTTGTTAGCCGAGGCGCAGGCTAAATGAGTGTGCACAGGGTCATTGTCCACTTAAAACTCGCTCTGCAAACTGGCGACCAGCTTGAATAATTCATGGAGCATGACCTGCGCCGACTGCTTTAAACGAGTGTAGCTTCTCTTTCTGTCTGTTTGGATAATATCTCCACTCTGGAGTTAATTAGGTTTTCACTTTTTTTAAATTTCAACCAGCTGTGTGTACAGTGGTCAGGGACTTGTCTCTGCGGACACACTGAGAGACAAATGAAAAGAAAATGGAGCAAAGATGATTGTAATGTAAAGTTGTAAACTGTGTCTTTCCTTTTTTTTCATAACTGGTGTGTAATCATGGGGAGCATACTAATGCAAAATGTTACCTCACTGTGCTATTGTAGGAAACAGGAAATTATTTAGGCCTGTAGGTAAGGGATGGGCATGAGTACTCAAGTACTTGATTTGGATGTCAGTATTTATTCAGCATAAAATAATCACTGCCCTACCTCCCACATGTAACATGACTTTTCTATTTTTTATCAAACTATTTAAAATGGATGAATCGTATTGTAAAGCTCAGGTGCAGTGTAATGCTTCACTCAGCACCTGCTCGCCCCACTGTCACTCTTCTTGTTCCATGACACAGTAGAAGACTGCTACTGTGGGAGTGTCAGCTCCGTGCCGGGGAGAGTTGATGAAAGCCACACACTTAAAAACAGTAACAGGGCTAACTGCCAGCATCACTCATCTGATGGTACAGTTAGTAACAGGTTTAACAACAGGGTCAAGTGTTTTTGGTGTAGGCGTCAGTGTGTCATTTTGTTCAGCAGGATAACCTTCACAAATTAACGCCATGTTTACGATTTTTGAAGTGTCAGTGCAATTACCAGAAGTAAATAGCTAAAGTTACGCTATAAACAAACGACACCATGGTTGTATGACTTTTTACATTGCCACAACAACAAGGCTGTAGAAGGTGTTGGGCATGATAATGCTCTGTAGTCTCATTTAGCCACTTGTTAGCAACCGTCTTTTTTAAGGCCTGTAAAGGCTTCAGAATTTACAAGTGGGGTATTTACTGATGTATTTTATGTGGCAGAACAAAATGTTAAATTTTCTTAAAGGCGCAGTATGTAAGAATGTGGCCAAAACGGTTACTGCACTCAAATTCAAAATACTGCCGCGAGTCGTGTCCACCCCCCCTCCCCTACAGATTCGAGGATTCTGATTTGTTTGCCCATGGGCAGCTGCCATGGCAGGGCTGCGTCGCCACGTCCTTGATCTTCGATTTTTCAGTGGACCGGCTTCTCTGCTGCTAACGCTGCTGCTGGGTTACAGCTGAGGAGGAACCGGCTGCTAATGCTATGTACCGGGACACTGCTAATGCTGCTTGCCTTGCTGCTAACGTTTGTTTCTCAAAAAAAAAAAATCAGTCGGGTCGATGACCCACTTGCACATGGGCTACAATGTATGATGGAAAATGATTAACAGTTGAAAGTATTCGAAATGTCCATCCCTGTCTAGCTATGATGCTAGTTAGCCACTTTGGCTAAAGCTTACCTGTCGAGGAGAAGAGTAGGCACTTCGACATCCGATTTCAGATTCTTCTCCGCTATCAACCGTCTCCACTGTTGACAAGCATCTCCTATATAGACCCTCGCTTTGCCTCGAGTTTTGTCTTGGCGTTTTTGGGAATCATAACGAGGTCGTTTGGGTTTAGTCACACCGTCAGCCATTTTAGCTCAGTCATAACTATAACTGATGCTGAGACTCTACTGACTGTGTGACTGGTAGACGGCGGTGGGGGGTGCAACAGGCCAAAACACAAATTTCAAAATAAAAACATGATTTGCGGACCGTAATTTTTTTTTTTTTTTAAAATGCGAATATTCTGGCTGTACTATTGCTGTCGGTGAGATCAGTATGTTATATTAACATTATTCCTTAGTCTCTGTGACATATTAGGAGGATTTTACGACTATTTGCTTTAGATTTCTTACATATAGCTCCTTTAAGCTCGTGTTAACCACAGACCTTATTTCAGGCATCTAACCAAGAACCCATTGAAAAAACCCATTGACGAGTGAAACGCGAGTACTTAAATGGCTGGTAAGCAAGTTAGCAACCAGCTGGTGAATATAGTGAAGCATCAGCAACAGCCAGATATTTCCCTCAGGAGGTGGTGAAGGCCAAAAACAGAGCAAAAAGGAGAGAGAATATTGTACTTTCATTCAGTAGGTAGTCAGAAACATGACTCAGTTGAATGCTGCTGTATTTGCTGCCAAGTTTGCCACAACAACTTTATGACAATATGTCATTGTTGTATTTTATAGCTTGTTGCACTCCCCAGGTGACCAATTACCCCAATTTTAAGTCTGAATTAAAAAAGTAGACTCTTTTTTGGGTACTAGGTATACTCAAACTTGATTTGCTGCTATATTTGTACATGCTGCTAATGTAACAGGTGACTTTTCATGTTGGTGAGAGTAGCTCTGTGATTACTCTCAATTTACTGCTTGTTACTTGGATGAATAAATATTATGAGCTACATTTCTGACAGCCACAGAATAGCACAAATGTCATGCTGCAGTGTCACTATGTATTTCCACGTGTTGTATTATATTATTTGCACTTCCACTCTGTCACATTATGCGTGTCAACTTTTAATTAATGATGAGTGGCTAATGCAACATGCCAAAGAGTTGTATTTCATACCTCTTAACAGGTATTTTCTTGCCGTCACTTTTCTTCAACTCATTTACAGTTGCAGAACTTTGATTAGACATGTCAAATCTGTAAGAGGCTGGTTCAGTTCTTTTATTAATTCCAGCTAGTATTACAGGTGGTTAAAAGTGCCTCAATTTGCTTACTGCTTTTAAAGAGGTTGAGGGGGAGTTCATGTGATTGACAATTATTGACGCTCACTCCGACTCCTCTTGCTGATTCTGTTGGATGTTTCTCTAACTGGGTAGTCAGATTCTCTTGAACATTGTGTGACGCTGCACTAGGATTGCAGTACCACTGCTGATTGGTAACACCCATGTGCATGTGTGTCTTGTGTTTGCACCTGTGCTTGAACCCTACCTAAGGGTCCCTGGCTTTAGTCAAAAGAGCCATTCATCCACGAGGAAATAATATTTAAAACCAAGGTACTGTAAAAAGTAAAAATATGACCTGTTTCCATAGTTATTAAATAGAAATTAAATTGATAATTTAAAGTCAGCAATGGGGGGCACAAGTCAGTTTTCCTCTGGGCATAATTTAAGACTCTGCTGCTTATGTTCTATGTTCAGATGAATGAGCTGCTTGCTCAGTGGTGTAGTGGAGGATATATGTAGGTATACCTGGTATGCCCACTTCTTTTTCTGGCCATTTACAGTATACCCACCTATCAGCCAAAAAAACCCCATTGTGATATATAGGAGAATATACCCAGTTCCTCCGACCCCATCAATTAACACTACTCCACTATGCTTGGTGACCTGACAAAGGTGATGGCTTGCAACCATTAGAAGCCTCCTGTGGAGGAAAAATCCTCAAGTTAATCCAGAAAAGTATATCTTTTCTTCATCTGATGAAGGTGATGGAGAGGATAGTTGATTGACAGGACAGGTACTTCTCATTTGAACCTGCTTTGGCCTATAAATACTTCTTCATACACAATGTAGGGATTGAAACACCCGCCTACATGTGACACGGACGAACCCATTGGGTTATAGCCTGTCAATCTCCCAAACCAGCCTCAGAGGACCAGACAGTACAAAACACACACTACACACTACACTACAGAGTAGGGAAACTTGGGCTCTGAATCTAACCCTACTTTATCATCAAAATAGGCACATTAAAGAGCACAATAATTCACTGAGACTGAGCAAAAGCAGCATAGTCAGAATTGGTAAAAATGTCATTCTGCTAGTTTTAGCAATTTGGCAACATCCAACACATTACTTTTTTTTCCCTTTCATAATTTTTATAAAATTGCAAATTAAAATACAGTCATTAAAATGCCTTGACTGTCAAAATATCCTGAATTCTGCTTAAGTGTTTTATTTGACTGTTGGTTAGTTATTATAGCCTGGTCTTTCATTTCATTTTTTTCTCTAACAGCTTATCCTGTTAGGGGTCGCAGGAGGGGCTGAGCCTATCCCAGCTGACATTGGGTGAGAGGCGGAGTACACCCTGGATGGGTCACTACACTATCACAGGGCTGACATATAGAGACAGACAACCATTTACCCTCATGTTCACACCTACGACCAATTTAGAGTCAACAATGAACCTAACCTGCATGTCTTTGGACTGTGGGAGGAAGCCGGAGTACCCCCACAAAAATTTGTACTGACACAGGGTTCAAACCAGGAACTCTCTTGCTGTGAGGCACCAATGCTAACCACTGCAACCTGGTTAACCTGGTTTTGCCATTGAAATTTTCATTTCAATTGTATTTTTTAATATTTGGAATTCATTTTAAAAAAGTGAACCTTAAATTAAGACCACTAGAAGAAAATCTTTTACGTTTCTGCAAACTGCAGATATATTTATACGTTTTATACATATTACAACAACGTTTCTGAAGTGACATACAGTATGACCTGACTTTGTCATAAGGCAGTTGAGGAGATGGTGAATGCTGTGACACTGAGGCAAGATGCCAGCTAAGCCGCAGACCACTGTCAAGGCTAATAAACAGCAATATCATCGCTGTGTTTCCGGTGTTTTTTCAAGCCACCAAATGTGGGAGTTTTTTGGTGACCTGTTGTGTTTCTAGCAGAGATCAAGCCATGCAAAGCAGTAGTTTTTCACTCGGACATCCCTGTGCTTCCTGGTTATTTTTACAGAGACAACGCTGCAATTCAACTGGGGATTGTGCATCCAAAACTGGGTATTTCAAGCCAAAAACATGTTTTTTTTTCTAACCATAACTAAATGGTTTTGTGCCTAAATTAAACCACACATTAACCACAGTGCTGCTGAAACACAAAGACATATTATGTTTCCGCTTATCTGCTACATAATAAGGTATAAATGTAAAAAATCTATGGTTTGCAAAGAATATTCTGGTGATAAGGTGGTTAAACTCCCAAAACAACTGAAGAAAAATCTCCAATAAAATCACTGAACAAAGGCACTCTTGGTGAGTGTTTGGCACCCAAGTCTTAAAACTTTATAAAAGCCAATAAAACTCTATAAAAGCTCAATAAAACTTTCAGGGCTGAATAGCAACAGCACAGTCCTCACAATAAGTTTGGAATCAGAATTATTTGTAGGACAGATGACATAAAATCAGCACCCCACCACAGTGCATCTCTATCCAGTCTGCCAGCATGCTAAATGTTGTCTAACTCGCTCTGTCTTTCATGACCCCACTGCGACCTGTCCATTAGCACCAGCCCCCCAACTCCAACAGCCCTTACTGTCTCCTCCTCCTCCACTGTCCTAGACATTGCGCCTCACCCCTTCCTCTTCCTCCTCCTCACCCCTCCATTCTGGTAGCTGTCATCAATCTTGCTAAAATGACAGGCGACAGATGTTAGCCTTTGCAAAGATCAAATCTGCTGCTTCAGGGCGGCCTAGTCACATGCACACACCCGCACACACACACATGTGTACACACATATAGGTATGCACACATGCATATGCGGTCACACATTCTCAAACATGCATGCACACACACTCTAGTCATAACCACTGACAGGTCACATAGCCCACGCAGACCTCCCTCTCTCCTTTTCTCTCTCTCCTTCTGCCAATTGCTAAATCTATTCTGACACCAGAGAGACAGAGAGGGATGGAGTGGAAGGACGGTCACCAGGCATACGCATATAGGACACATGAACCCCCTCCCCACCCCCACACCACACACACACACACACACACACAAACACTCGTGCTTACACACACTTTTGTACGGGTGCAATATGTGGATTTGTTCATTTGTTAATTTAAGTTTCTTCTCTGTTGTATGTCAAACACTGCACATGCCTTTGTGTGCTGTGTGAGTGTGTGTTGCTGCTTGCGTGTGTGTCCACTGTGTGGATCATCTCCTGGTTTTGCTGTGAGTCACTCAGGCCAGACGGAGGGGAGAGTGTTCCTTGTGGCTATGTTGAACCCAAATATACAGAAACACTGCAACACCTGCTGTGTGCTGGCAGCGCAAGCAAGAATAAAAAAAGAGAGAGAGAGAGGGTCAGCTTCCAAACATGTCTCATTACATTAGTGCTTGAAAATGCCCTATTCTATCCACTTCATGTACAGCAGATTCTTTTCTTTTTAAACAAACTCACAAGTGAACAAGTTGTGCTCACTGAAAATTACACCAAATATCAAATGAAATTTAAGGCAGCCAGTGAAGTCAGTTTGGAATGGTGTAGCATGGTGTAGGTAAAAGCCTTTTCCCAGACTTACAACTTTGCACCACTGTCAAAATACACACGTTTTTTTATTGAGTGAAAACCACTTTTTTGATTCACCTATGCTATCATTGGGCTTTGCTGAAAAGCTGTTGGGACTAAAACAGTGAATCACCAACCACAATAACATCACAAAGTAAGTCCTGCAATCCACTGAGCATCACATGATAACTCCCAAAACAAAAAAATAACAGTGTAAAAGCCAGCATTTAAAACAACTATGCAATAAAGGAAAGGTGAGACAACTGTTGTGGAAAGAACATATTCCTCTTCCTCAAAAGTTAAGTTGAATACACTGGGGAGTTTTTGCTGCTACAGCCTGACATGATTCATTTTGTTCAGTCGGCAACTATTCTTCTTCCTCTTGCCACTGTCAGACAATATTTTCATTTACTATCATCTCATTATCTTCTTTACCACTGGCAACAATGGCTGCTGTTTAGCAAGGTCGCTTTAAAGCTGCTTTTGCTTTATTCCATCCTAGCTTGATTTTTAGGCTAAAGTGCAATTTAATTTGACTTGATTCATTCAGTCTTACATTGTATGCAAGTTAGCCAATTTTTGGTCAGAAGGGGTGGTTATTTTATTTTGTTTTGCCCAAGCAGCAATCCCCAGGACTGAAAAATGACGCCAACGCTGGACTGCCAAAAACTGCAGGTCCTCTAGTGGCCACTTGAGGCTGGTCGCAAAAGCATATCAATCCCCATAGACCCCCACGTTAAAATAATCAACTTTACAGCAGAAATAAACATCTTTACAACCTAATACAAATGACCAGAATAATATAACTCACCTGTCTATGTGTTATTAAGGCTTAAAGTTACGTATAATTAAGGCCGTGGCCACTTTGAGTGACAGGTGGATGCTGTTACTACCATGATGTTACGTAACCATGCCATAATCCCATATTCTTAGAGTACAGGTGTAGCAATAGCTGTAGCTATTTTAGTATGGTTTCAGTTTATATATATTGAAATATTTTGGTCACCTAATAAAGTCGTGTTCAGCATTTGGTTGTACTAAAGGAGGTTTGGTTTCTCCAGTAAGTAATTTTGCTTTAATGGTTTAAAACAGTGGTTTTAATTAGCCATATTAGCACAATCACAGTTAACCACAGCTGTAAATGCACTGTGTTAACCAAGCTAGCAGCTAGCATTAGGTTTAGCCCCACCCTCTCATTCAAATATGGTCACTTCTGGCTCCAAAAATTCCAGATGGCCAAACTCAAGGCTTCAAAATGGGGGTCTACAAAAAAATGGAGGACATCATATTAGCCATGTCCGTGATTTTAGTGTATACAATCCCCATAAATCACCATGATAAAATGCCCAACTTTACAGTAGAAATAACCATGTTTACAGCCTGGTACAAAAAACAGTTTTGGTCTCTAGCTAATTTCATAATACATGACAGGAGAGTCAGATTTTTATACAAGTCATTGTTAACTCATCGCCATTACAACAGACGGACAGTCTATGAGTGGCCATGTCCTTTATTATACGTAACCTTTCTCTGCCGCAGCTCCACCCTCTTGTCCAAATGGGGTCAGTCAAAATGCCAAACTTGTGGCTTCAAACGGGGAGTTCACAAATAAGTGAGTGAACTCACTCACTGTGAGAGACGTCCTGCTTACTACTTCCGTTATTTTTATACACTATGGTTTTGCCCCAGTCAATCATGAGTGAGTGATATATCTGTGCCATCAATATCCTTTTCAGCTGACACTTAAGCAGCAGTAACGGTTGCTAGGAGCAGTAATTGTTTTTTTCAGCAATCAAAGAAATAAGTCCATGTAAATGTTTTTCTGTGTTGATCTCATCTGTCACTTCTTTTATGTATGTAGTTAGGCGGCCGAGTAGATTGCTAGGTAATTAAGAAAATGACGTACCTATCATCAATCCTGCCTACGATGCCCTGATTGGTTGCCTCTTTCTCTTACCAACTGTATGAACTGTGAATGAGCACACCAGATCTAATCACTGAACAAAAAATGTCCACAAAAGTTTTGGGTGGCTATTTGGAGGAACCTAGTTAATCCCATGCACTTATTCACACTTTATAAATTCCCTTTACAAATGACATGTAAATGCAAATGTAAGTGAGACTTTGCACTCAACTCTAAGCATGCAAAGTACCAAGAAATTCTCATGTAAGAGAAAAATTCTCCAAACCATCAGTTAGCATTAAGATGGAAAAAAAGCAATGTATTATTTTCTTTTTCAGAAGCACATTTAAGTGCGGACATGCTGTGCTGCACATCCAGCGTGAGGGCTTCCTTCATCTCCATCTCCTCCCACACAGTCCACACACCTCAGTTAAAATAGAGACTCCACTTTGACCCTGTAAAGGAACAAGAGGGCTTCAAATAACACCACTTCAAATAAACACAAGACATACTGAAGCGGTGGTTTATTGAGTGAAAGGTCAAGTTCCAAAACAATACTATACACTCTATCCTACAGACACAATCTCATAACTGCTACAGAAAATGGTGTATTTATGAACACAGGGGAACCTATTTATTCCAAACAGACAAGCAAAAGTTATTTCTCTGTCATCTAAACACACCACAATAATAACAGCTATGTAAACTAGTCCCACACAGCACCATTTACATCTTCATAAGCAAGGATTATGGTACAATCACATTAGGCTCACATAACATGAAGGTTTTTAATAACACAACTTTATTGCCAGCAACTCAGCGTGTGCTTCAATATTGATGTCCATACTGTGTAGTACACACACACACACACACACACACACACGGACTTACAGTAATACTAGCATGTCCCAACAGGAACAGAAAGTGCACTGTAGGAATATAACTCTCACGGATTGTGTGTGTGCAGACTGAGCATGTGTAAGGACACTAAAGCTGCCTTTCCCAGGAGATGACAGAGAGGCAGTATTGTCATGTCTACATACCATGGAGTATGAACACACACACACACACACACACACACACACACACACACATATAGAGTTTGCATCTGAAATGCATGGCAGTAAATCACATTTTCCTTCGAGATGCACTGTATTACTTGTTTTGCACAAATATAGCACATAGTGCATTCACACCGTAACGCATAAAACACACCGTAGGCACGCTCACAGTAAACAGCCGTTTTACATAGTCCATACTGTCGAAGGTCACCCTTAATAAATAGAATAAAGCTGTTGTATTAATGCAACAGTTTCTACCATCACATATAAGCTCTTGCTAACTGCCAAGCAATAATAACGACTATATGGAGTGGCAATCACAAAATGCAAATGTAGTAGATGGCTTTTTTGGGGAATTCATTTCTCTTTTTTGTTAACAATAAATGGGTATTGCTGAAGACATGTCGGCCATAAACAGCATCAAAAAGAGGGTTTCAAATCATGAAAATCTTATGGGTCATAACCTACGATCATAACTTTAATGCAGTCATCAACTTTAACAAGCCAAACTAGAGGGCAATAAGTCAAGTCAAGCCAATTTTATTTATATAATCCAGTATCACAAATCACAAAAGTGCCTCAGGGTGCTTTACAATCTGTAGAGCATATGACACCCTCTGTCCTCAGACCCTTGGTTCAGATCAGGAATGACTCCCGCCAAAAAATCCTCAGAAAAAGACAGAGGAGGGGTCCCACTACCAGGATGGACAGACCTGGAATAGATGCTGTGTATATGTAAGCATGGGTAGTTTATACCAAGTTGATTTCAAAATCTTCAAACGTATGAAGAATATAGTTCCAGGACCACATTAACATCAGATGTCACCAAACACACCTGAGCAATGCAACCTCCTTTCCACCATGGAGACCTGGGAGAGGACAGACTACACAAACACACACGAGGCAAAACTGTAACGGTTGTTGCTTGTGTGACTTAACACTAGTAACTTAAAACCAGGTGACCATTTTGTTTTTTACTGATCTCAGATGCCATGTTTTTACTGGATGAGGAAGTGCCCTGATAGGTCAGGTGTCGCACAAACAGTCGCCTGGCCATTCACGCCAGGAGCGTGTTTCTCCACATCGGTCAGCAAGTGACTCTACTCCTCTGCTCTTTTCTAATCATAGGTAGAGCTCTGTCTCCGTCTGCTTGTGTGTGTGTGTGTGTGTGTGTGTGTGTGTGTGTGTGTGCTCACCTCAGTTGCTCTCCGTTTAGATACCACTCACAAAAATGTGGAATAAGCAAGCATTATTTTATTATTATCCAAATCACATCATCTGTATCATATAGAATATATCAATATTATCTTTCATAATAAATTATCTGTGTGTGTTCTTGCCAGATTTGCTCACAGGTCGCGGAAAAAATAAACCAGATGCCAACACTATAGCTGCAGATCATGAGCCAGCTGCTGATCTCAGCACTGCGGCACGTCCAGTGTAAACAGCCCAAGTGGTTAGCATGGGTGCCGAAAGAAAGTGGGCAGCACTCCACGGAAAATCGTCATACTTCGTGGCACTTTGGCATTGTGAACCCACCCTAACTGTTTAGGAGTCAGTCCCACTTAAGCTGGTTAATATTATTAATGTATCCTTACCTCTCTGTTTCAGCACTATGTCCAGATTAAAACAGCATTTTTCTCACCCAAAGACGAAGTCCAGTCAGGGTGTGGTCGTAAAGTTAGGAGTAAAACCTCTGTTAGCCTCAAAATTTCTCTGTGATCTCTCATTGAAATGTCAGTATGGCGACACACATAGGCCACATGGGCCATGATTGCCATACGCCATTGTTAAATTGTCTGAAAAGATTTTGTAAAGAAAAAGAAAAATATGTTATACGGTCGTTGTACAGTGTTTTAAAATTTAGTTGGCTTAATGTAGCAACAGTCTAACTTCTTGCTTTGCTTCAGTGATACAATGTGATCAGTGATCTCCAGCATCACAGAGTGGTTACAGGTACAACAGCACACTAAACAATGCTTTTCAGTTTGGTGTTAAGTTATTCTTTTATGTCTTCACCTCTATTCTCATGTAGATCAGATGAGAAGGCTTTTCACTGGTGTTACATAATTTAAAAAAAAAACAAAAAAAACAAAAAAAACAACGGTGTTGTCTTCTTTTCCTTTGCCCAAATGCAACAAAACTGAAGTATCTCAAACACAGCGGGCGATTCTGTGATTATTGAGGTCAAGAAGACAATTATTGTTCAAGAAAAATCGTCCTTGGCACAGCTTTAATGATTCAAAAGCCTCACTGGGTGAATACGATTATATTAACATGGAGAATTACTGAACTCCATCAAAATAAAAAAATACATAAATTCTGAAAGCCTGATTCGGACTGAGTCAACACAGTGTTTTTCCTTAGTCGTGTGATATTTTCCCTGTGAAGTGGGACTTGCTGTTTTCAGCCCACATACTGTATTTCTGTCATGGCTGGGGGGGCGTAGTATTGACCAACACTGTGTGTGCCCTTCTTGGTGACTTTAGGGCATAGGGAAGGTTAAATGAAGAGGAGGACGCGGAGAGGAAATGATAAGGAAGGCAGAGGGAAGGAGGATGACAGGAAATGGAGAGAAGAAGAAGAGAGGAAGAGTGGAGGAGCAGGGGGAGCCCCGTCACATGGGACTGGGCTATTGATTGAATTCTGACATTGATTAAGCATCCCCTGATTCACGATGCCATGTGTTTGTGCATGAGTGTGTGTAGTCTGTTTTATTTACGGGTGTGTGTATGCAGGAGAAAGCCATTCACTGTAAGTGATAAAATGAAGTAAAAGAAGAGATGAAGAAATAAGAAAGTGTTTATTTTCATCATTGTGTCTACTTGCATGCATATACAGTGATTTATGCTCTTTTGAAATGTGTGTGTGTGTATGTGTGTGTGTGTGTGTGTGTGTGTGTGTGTGTGTGTGTGTGTGTCTCTATAGATCTCTACCCCTAGGAGGCCTGACTTGCAATACCACTTCATCCATCCTTGTGGGATAAGAAAAAGGGTCTCTCTTTCTGTCTCTTTCTTTCTCTCGCACTCTCTCTTTCTTTTCTCGCTACCCCCTTGCTCTTTCTCTCCCTCGGTCCCCTTTGTGTGCACTCCTTTCTTTTTTATTCATCATTAATCCTCCAGTCTGGGTCTGGGATGTCACAGCCTCTCCCTCCCTCCACTGCCCTCTCTTTGCGATCGCTCCCTTTCTCTCTCCACGTTATTGTGTGTGTGTGTGTGTGTGTGTGTGTGTGTGTGAAGGGCAAGGGCTTGTCATCCTGTTCCCCTGTCATTCTGCCTCTCCATTCAGTGCATGGCACCCCCTTTGCCAGGGATAATTACCCCCCTCCCCTCCTCTACCCAGCCCTCCTCTTCCTCCTCCTCCTCTTTCCCCACCTCCTCCTCTCACTTTCCCTCTCCTATTCCTTTTCTCATTCTTTATTTTTATAAAATGCAAAACCAAAATTTTAACATTTGAATCACATCGTAGTAACTGTTACATAACCATCAATATTGCAAAACAGTAGGTCTATAGCTTTAAAAATTGTGATAACAAAGATGTGCAGATCATTTAAAAGCCAGTAAGGGGCATGCTTGACACCCTAGTAAGTTTTCTGTGTGTGTGTTTGTGTGTCTGTGTGTGTGAGTAGACTGAACAGGGGGCGGGTCATGGACAGGGCGAAACAGGTCAGATAGCATACAAGGCCTCAGCCTGGGAGCCAGACATATAAACACAAACAGGGTCGACTGGTATGCAGTGCCTGTAAAGACTGGAGTCTGGTCACAGATACAGTCATGCAGACATACCATACACACACACACACACACACACACACACACACATACAGACCCATGACTACAAGTTTTGTATTTTTTTTTTACAAAATGATGTTTGCATGACTGTTGCATAATCCATTACTGGTTCCAGTCTGGGGTCCTGGGACACTCCAGTGGTCCTTGAGGATCAAACCACCATAAAGAAAGAGTTCCATACTGTAGCCCAGTTCAGACTAAAGAATCGCAGTGAGACAAGTTGAAACAGGCAGCTACTTGCAATGTGCCATTCTGCAATGTTCTAAAAACCTGCTGGTTCACACCAATGCAACTAGATGAGATGGTGTGTCATCCCTATGCAACAACCCTCTGTTCTTCTGTTCTGATTTCCAGCTTTTCAGACTCATTTTTTGGCTGAATATAATGTGTAGCTTCTTAATAAATGAATGAGGATAGTGAGATACTGGCTGTGGTTGCATTTTGGGGGGAATAAGCACACACAGCAAGCAGTAGCAGTGACCTACCTGCCACAGCAAGCGTCTGCAGTCATTTTGACTTGATCAGCAGACTTCACTACAAGCCGACTGGCTGTAGAAATAGTTGACATGCTTTACGTTCTAAAACCAGCCGCTGGCAATTTGACTAGTTGAGCTGCAGGTGAATACAGTTCCTTCACTACTCTGAAGCATCAGCCAGCTTGAGTCGAGCTCAGACCGGCCAGTTCACACTGCTGCAACTTTTCTCTGCAACATTCTCAAACAGTTTAATCTCATCAGAAATCATTGGTCTGAACTGGGCTTTAAATGTGACTCCAATAAGAAAATATTTGTTCATAAGACACCAGGACATGAATATGAGCTGTAAGGAAATTCTGTACAAATTGTAATCTAATAACATGGAGACAGTTTATTGGGACAAATCCTGATAAATTTGAACCTTTGATGTATTACTTCAGTTTCCAATGTCCCTCCCATTATTGCTAATACTCCATTTTATGATATACCACACACATAAAAATATTCAATACTCACTCAGTTATATTCATAACTTTAACCACATTTAACTGTGCAAGCAAAACTTTTACTGTAAGTAACAACTGTAAGTGAACCGTGCTCCTTTTCAACACCTGGTCTGCTCCGAGGGGAGACTGTACTCTCTGTCTTTGCCCCTAAACTTTTGAGTAGTTTATCATCAGAACATTCATCATCACATAAACTTATATTCCTTCACAACTCTGAAGTGATGTTATCACTCTTTTCTTTTGTGTTGTTTCTCTTGTCAGTCATATTTGTTGTGCCTGCCACTGTCTCCCTTGATAGATAAATTGTGCATAATTGCTTTTAATTGCTTGTGAGGTGCTTTTAAAGCTCAATATATGGATATATTTAAATCAGCTTAAAGGGTCATTTGATCTTATGTGGGATCCTTAATGAGAAACAGTTTCAAAGGCTCTGTGTTACATGGAATAATATGAAATGTTATTTTATAATGTACTGTAAACTATAAAGACTTAACTAGAAGTCATTGACAATGTCAATTATAACTTTGGTACTGTTCAAACACTTAGCTGTCTTTTCAGCTGCTAACTGCTATGGTATTTAGTATATTCTATTGTATTGGGTTTTTTTTAATGTGTATTGACTTGAATTTCCGTGTGTGGCATCATTAAAGTTTTTTTTTTATCTTACCACAGAGGTAATTCAATAATGATAGAATAAAAGGTATGGAGAAAAAACTTGCAGTGGTGCCTACAAAGGGGGCCAGGGGGGCGATGACCATTCTGATACAATTGCTGGACCCCCAAGTCTCTCCTAATCCCCTGGCGAAGAAAAATTTGGAGTAATTTTTAGCTAATTTAGTGGTATCTTGTGAAATTAGCTTGACAGAGAGCAGGCTAAATGATGGAAATTTTGCTGACCAGCGCAGCCATTTTCAAAGGGGTCCCTTGAACTCCCAGCTTAAGATATCTGAATGAAATTTGACAGGGCTTGTTCCTTATAAATGTTTTTTTTTTTTTTTTTTTTGCTTACAATCAATGTACTTTTTCAAATCAAAGCTGTATATTTGTCCAACAGCATGAGACAGACCGTGTTCTTCAGCCAGGCAGGACAAAGAGAATACCTCATCAAACACCACATGGGTAAGAAGGAGATCAAGTACATGGACACCCAGGACTTTTTACAGGTATGTGGAATGTGAACGGCCAGTCTCCAGACAACAGCCCTGGGCCATGACTCTGCTGTGACACAGAACCTCCTGATATGTATGCTCTGGGTTTTTCAAGAATTGTACCTGAGTGCTGAAACTCTCATGGACTTGTCCAAGATGCAGCTGTGGGTGGAAGCCGTGGAGGGGAGCTTGCACCCAAAAGCCAAGGACAAAATGGGTTTGGATCATACATCTAGTTGGGATGATGCTTGTGGTGTTTGTCAAAAAGTTCACAAGAATCACATTAAAGAAGAAGGAAGGACAACCAGCCTTTTGGGAGAACAATAATTCACCTAACATTTCCAGGGCACCACTGAAAACAGAGGAAGACTGAGACAAAATTAGAAATTAAACAGAAAGAATTACAAGAGGTACCTTACTGGAAAAACTGTGCCCCTTCTGAACAGCCTGTGTACGTGTGTGTGTGTGTAACTCTCAGTCAGACACACAGATACCCACATATCCACATGTACTGTACACACTGTCTATCTCTCTTCTCCTAATTGCTCTTGAATGGTGACCCTCATAAACATGAGGCAGTTCAGGAGCAAATAAACAAAAGCTTGTCTCGTTGTTTATTATCGCTCCTTCATTCTTTTCCTTTTATTTCTGCGTGGCCTCTGGTCGGTCAGAGGGGAGGAGGCGGGAGAGCGGGAGCCAGCCCTCTCTCTCTCCCTCTGTCTCTCGATCAGATGCCTGGTGTGTTGCGTGTATTGATCGCAGAGGCTCAGTAGCAGAAAATAATGGGGTGGTGAAAGCTTAGTAGAGAGAGGGAGATGGAGAGAAAAAGAGAAAAAGAGCTCCACAAACATGTGTGTATGCTAACACACACACACACACACACACACACACACACACACACACACACACACACACACACACACACACACACACACATCACTCCCATGCACAATCTTATTTCCCTACCTCCTCTCTGCCCTGTGCCCTCATATGAATATTGGTTCTCCCCTAACTCCTCCATGTCACTGTTATGTATGTGTGTGTGTGTGTGTGTGTGTGTGTCCAGGCTGCCTCATTTGCATATGTGTGTGTGTGTTATCTATGTGAATAAATCCTTCCAAGCCCCGTGCGCCTCAGGGTGATGTGATGCGGCCAGTGCCCGAGCAACCATACCCTAGCTAATTTACAACCAACCTAGTGTGTCCCCCCCCCCCCCCACTCCCACACACACACAAACACACACTCACAAACACACACCGATATACACATGGCTTGATGACACCACGGTGAAACATGTCGTCTAGACGACATTGAACCCTGAGTCCGCCCAGGGTAATTGTTTTATGCAAATGGAGAGAGCTAGGGCTGACATGATTGGGCCAGACTTGGTGTTGATTGAAGTGTGTGTTGTGTGTGTGTGTGTGTGTGTGTGTGTGTGTGTAGCAGTTGTTATGGATGTGGCCATGATTGTGGTGTAATGCTGGTAGCCATTAGTATTATTGTTATTGTTGGAAATGTTCTATTATTCAGAAGGGCAGGGTGGGGCAATATACATAACATGCAGAAATATGGAGGCAAATGACACACACACACACACACACACACACACACACACACACACACACACACAGTCAATGCTTGCAAAAACATATCTGTGTAATATCCAACTTCTCTGAATCCTGAGTCCACGATCGGGCCACACGTCACACTGTTACAGCAAATGTGAATCATAGCAACATGCACCGCCCTATGCAAAAATACTGACGCATACTGCAAAGCCACTTAATGAATGTGTTAGAGTTTGAAGCATAAACACACACACACACACACACACACACACACACACACACACACACACACACGCACAGACACACACACATACACACAAAACACACATACACACACACACACACAACCAGGGCCATGTGTTATCAGGGCAACCATCAGAGGGGAGAGCGTGTGTGTGTGTGTGTGTGTATGTGTGTGTATGTGTGTGTGTGTGTGTGTGTGTGTGTGTGTTGTGGTCCAAGTCGTAAATTTAATTTCATGCTGGATTTGCAGAGCTCATCTGAATTGCATGTGAGCACAGCCTGATGGGCCTCAGTCTCAACGCTGGAGAGTCACACACTAAGACGCAGATGCTGCCATTGATGGTGCACACAAGCATACACACACATAAACATATGGACACACACATGCAGCAGTTGCATCTCAAGGTACAAATATCATCATGACCTCTAGCCATGACCCTGAATATCCACACTTTTCTATTAACGGATAGAATAACATGGAAATGATGTCAAACTTTGTAGCATCAATGCCACAAACATAAACAGGCATGAAATGTCCAAATGTCTTGACCTCTTTAACTGATCTTAAGTGTCAGGTGGTGCATTTTGGCAAGTTGAAGCTAATCAGGCTAATGGGTAATGCTGCTTATTTCTGTGGGTTTGAATTAAAAGCAGTATGTTGTCCTACTCATTGATTCTTCATTATCTGGTCACAAAGGTACAACTTGTACTTGATTAGTTCTTACAATACAACAACCAATGTACAAAGAGCATAAATACACTAATAAGGACCTACTGACCTGATGCAAACAAGGTATGTGGTTACACTTAGCAATACACAGTTACAAATGACTTAATTACAAATGACAGACAAATCCCTTCTTCACACAAATGATCCCGTACAGTCTGAACAGCTGATGATGAAAACAATTATGTCCCCTGCGTTTCTTTTGTTTGCCCTGTTGTTCCACAAACATATGAAACCATGATTGCAATATTGACCTGCCAATCCCAGAATTTGTGCACCAATGTTTTTATATAGTTGTTTTGTCAGATGTGTATGCCATGATGTGTATGTGTATAAAGCTTAGAGGAAGTTCAATCAGGAAGACCCTAGGCATTCATTCGTTCACAAATCGCTCTCATTCTTGCACTCTCTCTGTGGCTCTTCATCAGACAATGGGTGTTCACTCTAAGATTAACCAACCAGATTTTGCCACAATCTTCTGAGCCAATCATATCTTTGCTGTCAAACTTTAAAACTGTTCTACTCCCTTCAGTTGCAACGCATTCTCACTCCCAACTTGTCAAATACTGTACTGATGCTTGGTCAGTGGCCCCAACACTTCAAACACTCTAGGTACCCCTCCAGTGTCACTTTTGGATGCTCAGGGATGGCGTTTCAATTTTTTGTTCGAACATGCATTGTATCTTTTCAAAATAAACTTCCATATTCACAGGAAATGTACAATTTCCACTTGTCAAATACATACAGTTGCAAAGTAAAATTCCGAAATAAACTCACAGCATAGGTTTACTTCGTCTTTAGGTTCACTTCCTTGGGTTTAGACAACAACAGTATGTGGTTAAGTGCAGAGAAAAGATCATGGTTTGGGTTAAAGTACAGTAAGTGCATCTTCCTAACATAATGTAATGTTGCGTATGTCATGTGACAGATGTCAAGTGACATACTAAGCTACATTGTTAAAATAAGTCACCAGTGACTTGTAGTTTCATATGGGACACGAACAGTGGTCTTCCTGGGTTAAAGTCCTGTGTTTGCTTGACCCATCAACCCTCCCGAATCAGACTTTCTCGCTCTTTATACCACAGCATTTGTTCAAAGCATCAGATAATGACCATAGACTGTATAAAATAATGGTTGTGGCTACCGTGACATCACCCACTGGTTTGTGGACCTCCATTTTGAAGCCTCACTTTCAGCATTTCAACTGCCGCCATCTTGTTTTTGGGGAGCCAGAACTGACAATAATTGGACGAGAGGCTGGAGCTGTGGAGAAGCGAGGGGTAGACCTGACTGAGAAGCCAAGGTCACTATCAGCAGACAGTCTGTCACTCAAAATGGCCCCACCCTTAATTTTGTTTAAACTTAAAGCCCTACAAAATGAAACCAGCCAGTTATATAAAAATGTAAGTTGTCATGAGAAAAATTAACTACAGAGACCCAAACTGTTTTTTGTACCAGACTGTAAACATGTTTATTTCTGCTGTAAAGGTGGGCATTTTAACATGAGAGTCTATGAGGATTAACTGTGTTTTGGAGCCAGCCAAAGTGGCCACAGAGGAACTGCAGTTTTATGCATTTGTTTTATTTTAACCCTCAGAGGTTGCCACTTGATAATAACACAGTCCAGTGCATTGCATACAGACATTAGTGGGCGCCTTGGTGTATTGGAAGCTGACGCCGGTATTTGACGAGTCTCTACCACCCCATTCACCTCCTGTTTACATCACATCACTGTGCAGGGTTCCTTCCACCGAGCTCATCTGAAGTCTGGCTTCACATCTCATTCATCCAGATCTTCAGCCAATTCCGTACCTCTCTTCACCACCAGCACCACAGTGTCTGGGCTCCATGGAGGGAATGTTCCTGTAGCCTACTATTCCACCATGGCATCACTACCACTAATAATGATGACATCTCAAAGGGGTCTAATCACTAAAGACTTTTTATGTTTCTAAAATGTATTGCGCACCATTTAATATATTTATTTGATCACTTTAAATAACAGCATGCACTTTGTTTTGTCACTCAACTAGACCTTTAAAAGCACCTGTATACCACATATAAAGTGTTCATAAGATTCTCACCTGTCTCCACTTCTAATCAGCTTAAGCCCCAAACCTGTCACGACCATCATCCAACATCCATTTAGATAAAACACTGTCCCCATTTCACTCCTCCCTCCATCTCTTCTCAATAATTTACTCCCTGCTTCTTTCTTCTCTGTCCGTCGGCCTGCTGTACTGGGGGACCCTACAGATACATGCAGGCTAAAGTTAAAAGAGAGAACTCTGCAATTACCCTGTTACAAGGAATGGAGCAATTAAGGAAATGTACAGTTCAGCTGGGTTCACAGTTTCAGATGCCCATCAGAGGCATACAGAGAGCCTCATAAAACCATGAGTCATATTCAGCTGCCCAGGGTTCTTCACACACACATGCACACACACTCACACCCTGGCATTACAGCAATTGCTTAACCCCTCCTGACACACTGAGGGGATCAGTTCTATACCTTAAGTTTAATAATGCACCACCATTAACTGTGACATCATCCTCGGTCTAGTCTTTCAAATCAGTAAGTGTGAAATTGTGTTTAAAAAGAAATTTTGGTATTTTCAAAGTTTAAGAGTTTACTTTTCTCACTTACCACCTTACTTCCACTGTGCAAATACCTGCCGAGGTCAGTGGTAATTCATTTTGTACCATCTGAAGGACAAATTAAGAGTTCCGTTTTTAAAAGCCTTCATTTTTCTTAAAAGAATACTGTTCCGAACGCGTCAAATTTGCTGAAAAGCCAGAATCCACTCTTTGAAAGTGCATTTTGTCACCCAAGAATTGTCACCACCTGCTATCCCTATAATTCATTTGAATTTTGTTCCATCAGTCACCGCAGACACAAGGAGTCACATTGTTTTCAAAAATGTTAACTAGCGTAAGAGGAGAGGAACTTTAAAAAAGGCAGATAATTGTTTGACCGTTTGTACTATGAAAGTCTCACAAAACATACCAGATGAACATTTTAAAGCCAACCTCTCTCCTTAAAGAACACCCTTGTTCTTTCTTTCTTTCCTTGAGAGTATGAGTACACTTACTGTGGAGGATCATCTCTCAGAGCAGGATGAGAAATTGAGATATTCACCCTGTGGTCTTTATTTTAGGCCATTTCGACTAAACGCTTTTCCAGGTCCTCCAGTCATTGACTCAGCAGACAGTCAGAGTGTCCCAGGACAGTTTGAAAGAAGAGAGTTTTCAGCAGGAAGATATAATTGTTACAAATAAAGACAAAATGCGGAAAGAGTACATAAATATTTTACCATCCTCTGAAACTACATAGACTCATCTTTTTATTTGCAGTTTACCACCATTTTATGCTGATATGAATCTATATGACCCGATACATACTTCATGGTTAGTATGATCAGCTGGTAAATTCCACACTGACGGAACTTTTTCTCAAGTGAAAAATGAATAGCAGACAGCTCGTTAGGAACAGAGAAGGGTGATGGAGGTAGAGTGGGTTGTTGTCCACTGATCAGAGGGTTGGTAGTTCAGTCCCTGGCCCCTCGTGTTCACATGTTGAAGTGTCCTTGGGCAAGACACTAAATCCCACATTGCTCTTTTAAATACGTTACATTTGCATGTTTTATATGTATCATGTCAACATTTCTAAAGTGAGCTGACTTTGTCATCAGGAGCAGGAGTGGATGGCGTGTCACCTAGGCAAGATGACTGCCAAGCTGCCACAGACCACTGCAGATGTTTGAGACCAACAAACACCAAAAGTGGTTGTAATTTAGCGAGTTTTTGGTTTGTTTCCAACACTTTTTTAGGCACCAAATGTGGGTGTTTTGTAGCGACCCATCACTGTTCTCCAGTGGGGATTGTGATAAGAAAAGCAGATGTTTTTTTTACCAAGACACCCCTGGTTTTCCCACGGGGATTGTGCCCCCAAAATCTGGTATTTTAAGACAAAATATGATGTTTATCTAACCACAACCAAGTAGTTTTGGTGCCTAACCCTTACCACACTATAACTACAGTGTTGTTGAAAGGTCAAGTTTAAACATATTCTCTACATGACAGCGTGCAAATGTAATGTGTCAGTGGTTTGCAGAAACATTAAATGCCAACATATTCCTTGGTTGACACATATATTTTTGTGCAGTAAAACTGTTTTTCAGCGTTATACACACACACACACACACACACACACACACACACACACACACAAACACAATTCAGGCATGATCTGAATCAAGATTTTGTTGATTTTCAAAATCATAATTTTCCTAAAAAAAAAAATTCTTAGTATACTATATACTTGTTCATACATCTATGTCTGTGAGACATGTTAATATATCAGTCTGGAAAAATGACTGCAACTGTACAATTAACACAGAGACCAGAGTCTGTGGAGGAAGATGGATTGGTTTATGTTCAGTTCAAATGGGTCAGGAATGTTACAAAACAGCTGAAGAAATCCCTGACTGGGACCTTTAAAGCTTTCACTCATTCTCTAGCATGTTGTCTGTTAGAGACATTAAACTTCATTGGATGAAGAGACAGGGGCTCCTTGTTTCTACATTCACCGCCCTGATAGGAAGAGAGGGAGCGGTCCACAGAGAGCTGTAAGTAGCATTGTGGTAGACAGCAGTTGTACTAAACTCCTTTGCATTGATCTCCTGGGCAGATGTGTCGTCATTTCAACTTAGCGGCAAAGTGTTTTCTGTAATTAAACGGTCGTTGAGTTGGATGTTGAGTGTAAGGGCTGAACCAGCACTATATGTAGTCACTAAAATTTGAGAGTCAGAGCTCTGAAGGCATTTATTACCTATTGAAAAAAAGTATGACTTACAAAAACACATTTCTCACTGAATGTTGTGCTGCTGCAAATATAAAGTACAAGAGAGGAGGCCTTGAGATAAAACAAAACAAGCCTCTACGAACATCTAAGAAAAGATAACTTTCACAAACATCCTCCACGGTGACTATGGCTGCTCTCCCAGGGTGCTTTACCTTCCAAAAGCTGCTCCAGTAACAGAGACAAAAGCCAGACACACACCTACACACACAAACACACACTCTTCTTCCCCCTCGCCTCGCCTGGCCAGTCTCAACATCCCAGCGCTCTTTGAGGCGACGTCCCAACAATTCCACCGGGTCCCTCATTAAGGCCCAGGCGCCGACTCTCGAGGGGAAGTGGGGGTGGGGCTGCTGGGTAAACTTTGGAGAGGTCACCTCCTTGTTTCCATCTTCCGCCTCCTCTCATCCCTCGTTCCGGCCCATCCTCAGGTCCTGTCAGTGAAGAGTGTAAACAAGCAGAAAGGTTAGCGCTGTTTTCACCCGACGCTGTCTTCTCTCATTAGGGACAAGGGACAGTCAGCCAGTACTACCAACAATGGCACACTTTGTTGTTTGAGAGGCAACTTCTGTCATGATCCCTGGGTCCTGAAATGTGTTCAGCAATTTAAGAAGAGTTAGGCAGCAGCTGGTTTAAGTGAGAAGTCGACCTTAGTAACACTCAACTAATGTTGTTTATGATGTTGAACTGTCCCAAAATATTGGGTACTTACTTCACAAAACTAAATATAAAGAACATACCACTGGTTTTTCACCACTGCTTTAGTGCATTCACAAAAAAATCAAAAACACTTTGAGGGAAACCTGCTAGCCTAAAGCTGGATTTATACCTCTGTGTTGTATAAATGCTGCACCACCAACATAGGCTCTGTATGGATGTGAACCCTACGCCCTAGTTTGATTGTACATAGGTTTAGAGTTTAGAGTGTCTTGTCTTTTAGTTATACTGCTTAGTTTTATCTTTATTTTTACTTGTACATATTGTTTTTTTGTTTTATCATTATTCCAATTTAGCGTTCTTTTACCTCTTAAATTGTAAGACATAATACTAGGTGAGAGGGAAACAGCATTTTGATTCTCTGTATGTCCTGTCCATATAGCAATTGACAATAAAAACCTTTTGAGCTTTAAACTTTGAACTTGAACTTTAGTCTGAGGTCACCACCCCAGAAATATAAGTACACGTTGCGGCAACATAGACCTTGTGTTTATTTTTGTTGACTGAAAACCATTTCCCTCAGAAGAAATGAAGATTTTATTTACTTTTATTTCACAGATAAAAAAAACAATTGTTCCCAGTTTCATATGAGCTGCTGAGCTAATGTAAAAAATCATAGGCTTATGCTAATAATGTTAGCGTGTATTGGTGAAGAAAACGTGTTTAGCAAAAGACAATTGTTTTGTCCGTGAACCTGAGTTTTATCAGAGCAAACTTTTGTAATGTTACCTTTGTTAAATGTAGCTGTTGATCCTGGCTTCATATGAGAAGAGGAAAAGTCCGCTAACGGCTGTTCTAATTTATACAATGCAAAATGTCATGGGCTTATGCTAATGACATTAGCATGTTGTATATGTAGGGAAAACATGTCTGGCTGAAGACAGTTGTTTTGTCTGTGAACCTTATGAGTTAGACTGAAGCTATATTTTGTAACGTTACCTTTGCTAAATGTTGCTGTTGATCCTGGCTTCATATGAGTAGAGGAAAAGTCCACTAGCCGCTGAGTTAATTTATATAATGTGAAATATAAGGGGCTTACGCTTTTAACATTAGCATATTATACTGGGAAAATGTGTCGAGCAATATACATTTGTTCTGTCTGTGAGCGTGGTGATTTATAATGGAGCCAGATTTGTACTTTTGTTTAAAAATGTCGCTATTTAGCCATGTTTTATGTGTGTGAGTTGAATCGTTCAAAGTTTACTGCACTTCACAGAAACCCCAGAGCGAAGCAGACAGTCCACTGTGCAAGTATAAATGCTCGAAATGGCGTAGGCCCCTTGTGTAGGCTACAGCGTAGGCTTTGTGTAGAAACTGTGTACAAATTAGCCTTAATGTTTAAGATGCACATAACTGAAGAGATACAGATTAAGTCTTCCCCTTATCTTAATCCTTTTAATATTAAAATGCTGCTTTTAGTTTTGACCAGTCAGGGTGTTTTCAGGCACTGTATGTACATTTTCCTATGAAAAGTCTTGCAACCAAATTCGTACATATCTCAGGGAATGATGAGCCAGTAATTTGTGCATAACCCACTTATTTTGGTAGGCTGCAGTCACGTGACCAATGTGCTGATGGGAGAAAAGAAGGAAACAGTCCCCAGCGGTCCAGTTAGAAAGAAGATTAGGACGATGGACAGACCGTAAAACACAGGACTTTCCCCAGGAAACCAGTGTTCAGAACTGTGTGAACTTTGAGTTATTTTATGGTATGTCCTCACCATATTTCTTTTCCAGAACCTAACCATATTACCTTTATTTGCCTAAACCTCATCTTTGTAGCTTCATGTCTATTACATAACTTTATGTTAAGAATGTAAAGTTACTCATGTGACGCTCATACGAACTGTTGTATGAGGATAATGTTAAATCAGTCTGATGCATCGTCTTTATATTTTGTCTGCAAAGTGGCTTTATATTATGTTTCTTATGTCTTTAGTGCCATGGGTTGAATAAACCAGTTACAACGTAATTTATTAAAAGATTGAGATATCTCAAAAACCTGTCAAAAATCCAAATAGCAAAAGGCATGAGTTTAATTATGCATATTTCCTATGCGTCAGTTCAATTTCCCTTTGCACAAAAAACAGTGTCTTTTTCTGTCTTGTTCACACAAAGTTTTGCTACAGTTTAAGCGCTGTGATGCAGTTTGACCACCTGAGTGAAGGTGATGCTGTGTTTTTAATACTGAGTACAGATATGCACCTCTAAAACACTATCAGGGCAGACGCACTTTGAATAACTTCATTACTTTACTTCAAAACTCATGCGGAACACATACTTTCATTTTACAGCAGTTATCACTGCATCGTCTGGGGACTTCACTCTACTGCGCACAAAAACGTCCCAAAACTGGAATGACTGTGTGCATAACCTCTGCATACCAATAAACTAAAAGATCCTATTAAAACTCCCCCTATGGCAGTATTAAAACCTCCTGCTAGTCATTCCTCCTCTTCTTTATAGCAGCTCTGTCACTGTCCATCCTATGCCCACACACACACACACACACACACACAGCCACCGTCCAGCCACGGTGATGACTGTCTCCCTGCCTGCCTGTCTCTGTGTTTGCTGACTGGCTGTGGAAGAAGCCATTTAGCATGCTGAATGTCAAGGTCAGCGTGTGTCGTCCTTGTCATCACTCTCCACAGCAGAAGGTCAGGGAAAAGCTCTCCTCAAATGGCCAACTCTAGACAAAGAGGAGCGCTGTCAGGGAAAAGAAGCGAGAAAGAAAGAAAGGACACAAACAAACAAACACCACTATTTTCAGCTCTAGTTAACTGATATTCCATCTCCCTTGGCTCCAGTTGTGCTGCTTTTCCAGGTATTTTATTCTTTTTATGTGTTTGGTCTTCTAATTGTGCCATTATGAGAACCAAATGTCTTGGAATCAACATGAATATTGGTCAGTCTTCCACTGGGGGCTAGTTTACATTAAAACCCAAGCTTAGTTTTAATTTTATTGCAAATTAGATTATCAGAATCAATTTATTGGTTAGGGTTACAGTAATATTAATAATAAATAAAGTGTATTTTTTTTGTTGTTCTCAAGAGAGCCTTTAGCTGGAGAGGTATTTCTAATACAAATGGATGTATTTGAGAGTATTACATTTTTGCCCAATAATTATACAGACTCTTTCCATTCCCCTTCACACTGCCCTCTGCCTGAGCTGTATTCTGCATGTTTGCTGTCACATGGAGTAACGGCCACTGAAGGAGACGACCGTCGGCCGTTTCAAACGTCACCATTCCCCTTGTGATCCATAACACACAGCGATTTTAATGCAGCGAGTAATTACAATATGCCCCAACCTGCTCTCTCTTACTTCCTTGTGAAATACTCGTGCACAAACTCAGTGTGTGCAAAGTGGTGCACACACTTATAGATGCAAACAGACTGAAAGATTGCACAGGAAAGCATAACGTAATTTCATTCATTCAAGTACTAAGTCCTTAATGCTTACACATTGCAAAATGCAATTCAGTTTAAGCGCAGTAGGAAATAATGTATGTGCTCTACATATTACTGATGACTTAATGATTTTATTATTTGGTGTGTACTGACTAACAGGCAGAGGAAATAATCGGCAGGTCTCATAAAGGCCAAGGTAAAACTATGAGGAGGAGTGAAATGACAAGTACCAAAATGCGGCCAATGGAAAATTTAGCATAATATTCATTTCCACAGCATTTATTACATCATAGCAGTAACATAGTTATAGGCTCAGTCATGGTTCTACTTTGGCATTTATTTGTTGATATTTTTGGTACTGTTAAAAGTTTCTCAATATCCCTTTGAACTGTACAATAGAAGATGGTCTGCTGGTGCCTACCTGGTGTTTTTGCTTATTGTGATGCAATAATGGTAAATGCTTTATATACCTAAAATCTGTCCAGCCTAAGATGAAAGATTATGTAAGTCCATAAACCATAATAATTGGTTCTGACAACTGTGACATAAAATTATACACCAAAATGTTTAATCTTTACATTTTATAAAATTAAAAAAAAGACATTCATCAAAAAGATTTCCAAATAGAGACATAAACAAAATATTCCTTAACACAAATTATTTGAACCACGTCCATTATTTAGTTTTTGAGATATGCCCGTTTTTATGAGCAGGGTGCAAAGGAGTTCATTCTTTTGGCACCACTGTGCATTTTCACGTGGTTTTGCATCACATGAAACGTAACACAATGATGTAATTGTGAGTGTACACCATGATGACAAGGAAGATAGAAACCTTAGCCTTCTGCTGAAACAAAAGTAATGTTCTAGCTATTATAAGCCTCAGCTTCCTGCTGCTGCAAATAAGAATGTTTTTGCTATTATGGTTCTTGTTTTACATGTATTTAAACAGGATCATGCAACAACAATCCCCCGTGGCCATCAACTTTTAACCCTTTTAAGTGGTTTAAAGCCAATCAGTAAAGGGAGTATGCCCTTTGAGCCACTAGATGTGACATATCTTTGCAAAAAGTGTAAGTGACTGTAGAAAACCAAAAATTAAAATCGTAATAATCATAATAATTAACCAGAAAACAAACACTGGAATTACTTAGTGACTAAAAGACTAGTTAAATGGCATGACACCATGAGGTTAAAAATGCAACTCAATAGTGTCTTCTGTTAGATGCTCCCCGCTGTGCCTAACTCATAACTCTGATAGCATCATCAAGGGTTTTTTTTTTTTTTGGGCAACTCATTCCAGAGCCACAACTGTTTTCACAGAATGAGTAGTAGGGGAGAGCTGGGCTGGCTGGGACAGGGGGACAGTTGAGACAGTGTCCTTTAAGCAAGTCAGAAAGCAAACTGTCCTAGGGACCTTTTGACTATTCTTAATATTTTATTCACAGTTTTAAAATGTACAGTGTGTAAATACATTTTAGGATCTTTTGTTGTTTTTCTTCTACCATATAGTTATGCCACAGACAAAAAACCCCCATTTTATTAAAAAGCTGATTTTCTGGCTAATCAGCTGATACTAGTGTTTGAATTTTCATTGGTAGCTAGTAGGAGGAGTCCAGAGTGCGTCTGCTCTCCTTGGAACAGTTAGGACAGTTACATGGGGGGAAATTGGGACATAACTGACCTATGGCTAAGCCACGCCCCCCTCCACTCACTTGGACAAACTATCAACATTCAGTGACCGGCGCTATGGCAGGTGTCACAGTACTCAGCATTTTGCAGGAGGCAATTGATGAATTTTGGGGACATAACGATCAGATGTGACTGAGAAGTAACCAAAAGGGCCTAAACTATGCATTGGAGGGATATATTCATTATTTTTTTGCTTACAAAGCTTACAAGCCGAAATTTACAGATCACAGTGTACGCTTGTGAACCGCATCTCGTTGCTGTCGCCATCAAAGACAACAAGTTAAAGTGCCACTGAAGTTAAGGTTTTTGGCTCAGAATATAAGAAAGGATAACAGCCTTTTTACCATCTTTACCAAGAGTGTCTCTGCGTTAGTTTGGTGCTACAGTATTTACACTGAATCATTCAGCATAACGTTTGCCAACCTTTGTTATCCCTGCGATTACAGGTAAGTTAATGAAGCTAAGCTCCAGAAGTTAACGTTAGCTTATCTAGAGCCCTTTGGACAACAGCTAACAATGATGTACAATCACCAAAGTACAAAACTACAACAAAATAGGCTAATGAACTCCCAGCAAACAAGGTGACATGATGAACAACGCAGCTAGCAGCTAACGTGAGGCTAACCTTAGCTAACCTTAGCTAGAGATGTTAAAGATAACTTTATATTTCTTTCCAGCAAAGTGACAATATGTTGCCTCAAACACAATGTTGACTTACCTTAGAGCAGATGTAGGCATCATTGTTAATCTTATTCACGTTGAGTTGATGTTGTGGTCTAACGTTACCGCACAACTTTATCCAAAGGAGACATTTTTCTCGGTTGAGATGTGGTTTAAAGTGTAAAAAATACACCTAAATAAGTGACATTGTAGGAGGCAAGGGTGTGGCTGTCTAGAAGGTGCTTGTGATTGGGAAATACAAGTAGATTTAGGCGGAAAGCTTGTTGTTCCCCAGGAAATAGTTTGTACCAGGCAGAGGCCTGACTTAGTGTTGTGGTCAGTGAGTCAACGGATAGTTTATTTCATTGAGCTGACAGTTCCTTGGGAAGACTCAGTGGAAGAAGCCTACGAAAGAAAAAAGCTTAGATATGCAGACTTAGGAGCAGAAGCTGAGCAGCGAGGATGGAAGACTAGGATTTGTCCAGTGGAAGTGGGGTGTAGGGGATTCATAGCAAGATCAGCTGTCTCGCTCCTGGGGGAACTCAGAGTGTGGGGACAGAGTTTGAGGAAGACAGTGAGGGAAATGTCAGATGAAGCAGCAAGAATCAGCTAGTTTATCTATTACCGAAGAAATAATGTCAGTTGGGGGCCAGCAGGGGGAACTACTAAGTAGGGCACATAACTCCTTGAGATGAGGTGGAGAGATCCACTTCCTCTCATGAGGAAATCCAGGAAAAGGAAGTATTTAAGTGTGGGAGTGGCCTATTTGAATCCATTTTGTTTGAGGCCATGCGGCAAGGTGAGTGTGTTTGCTGATCCTGTAAGTTTATTTAGCTCCTTTAACTTTAGCTTATATTGTAGTTATGCTATGTAGCGTGTGAAATAGAGTATGGTGAATGTGCTAGGAAAGGTAGTATCAGCCCTGTTTCTACCTGGAGCTCACATGTACGGAGCCTGGGTTTGGTTGAAGGTGGCAGTGCTGTTTGGGCTGAGAAAGCCATGTGTAAGTAAGGTAAAGGAGGTTATTGGGTTGGTGCGGGGAGGGGAGCAGTGAGACTTGGCATTAGGGGAGTGTCTCTAGGACACCAGAGATCACTGTCTAGCCTCCTGGAGGTGTCGTGGGACCAACTAGACGAAACACTGGTGAAAGGAGGTTCCCACCCGATGACCCCAAAGACATGTTAGTTATCACTGCTCATTGGTTTGTATAGTTAACATTGCCATATTGGCTTATCATAGGGCTTAGGTTTTTCACTGAGTGCTGATCCTTTCTCTAGAGCACAAACTTCTTGTGTTTATTTGAACCCAGTGATCAAATTTAGACTGCAATTTCTTTTATTTAAACTTTTATCAGTGCAGATCAAGGTGTCACACCTAACCCTCCCACTGTCCAAATTATCCCAGGAAGGTGGAATTCTGGGAAAATGTACTCCTTGTACATTTAACAAAATTTGCCTTTCATGTTTAGTTTGGGCTCTAAAAACTTGGTAAATTGTTAGCAGACGCCTGTATCTGTTCAAGGATCAAATCATTTTCGTTACTGTTCAATAGTCTCTGAGTAGTGGAAAGTTATTTCCTGTCAGTTAAAAAAAAAAGTGTCCCAACCACCCATGCTCTCCCTCACTTTCCATGAGAAATAAAGTGTTATTGAAGTCTAAGCTTAGTGGATGTATCCTGAATTTATCAAGACAACAGGTAAAAACAGCAGCTGATCACAGGACTTACATGCTAATATATGATTTTATGTATAAAACAGGAAGGGTAGTCATTGAAATAACGACCTGGCTGCCAGTGCTGTTGAAGTAAATGAAGGCTAGCTCTGCTTTTTCAGAATTTACGGTATACTGAAGTACGAGCTATTTGCTGCTATCCATCCTCCCCAGTCCTTCTATCATTGTTTCTCTGTGCTCGTGCCTACTTTCCACAGCTTGAGTAAACACTGCCAACTCTTTCATTAGCCCTCTCACCACAGTCTCTCTTTCACTCTGCGTGTCTTTCATCCCCTCTCACTCTGTCTCTACATGCCTCTGTTTAAACAGATGAATGTGATTAGAGCCAGTTTTAAATGACATTGGAAGTTTGTGTGTTTAATGACTCAAATAAAAGGCACGGTTATTATGTTTAAAGATAGGCCTTAATATGACGTCTGTGAGTGCTTCTCTGTGTACTGTGCATATGTGTGTGTGAGACACTCCACCACCTCCATTGAGTTTATTTTATCGTGCAGATTGTCAGATGATTGACTGTAAGGCCTGGCTTACGGAGTGGTGCTCTGTACATCAACACCAGTGTGCCTTGAGGCCACAAACACATCTGGGTTCACAATTTACTCATTAATTCAAGATTTTTTTAAGAGATCCAACTTGTCAAATATGAAGCTATCCTTCCCAGCAGCACATATTATATGACTTTTGATGCCTGTAAAATAAGTGGTAATAGTTTTGTTAGCTTAATCTACAAGCAATAGCATTGACTTTTGTTTGGCCTTGTTCTCACCCAATATTGTTGAGCTATGGTCTCACAAATCAATGCCACAATTTCCACCATAGAGGCAAGAAAGCTGGCTGTTAGAGGCTTAGTAAGCTAGCTAGCTAGACAACTGCATTTTGGGTTACCAACACAGGAAATAAACTATAGTATTAGTTTTTAATTTTCCACTGAAGAAATACTCAGGGCTGCCAAGGCTTCAGCATAAGCGTAAAGGGCATCATGCATTTGGGTGTGTGTGTACAGGTGTGAGTATCCATCTGTCTGCAGCTGTCCACAGCTGTCATCTTGACTGTAAGGGAGCCGGGAGGGACAACTCCACCAGGTGCAGCTTCAGTGTATTGTCTGGAATGGCCATGATCAGCTGCACTCTACCAAGTGCACTTTTCTAGTTCATTTTTGTACATAAGGCAAAGAAACATGACAATTTAAAGACATGAATAAAACAGAAACATCATCGATATTTGGAGTCGTGTTTTGTGCTACAAGGCAAATGCATGTCCAACATTCACTTTACTTGGAGTTCTGTTTTGGTCTCCACCAACTCCTAAAGGAAATATCTGTCTTTAAATGCTAAACGTTTCACTATGTTCACCAGCCAATTGCTAACTTTGCCTGTCTGCCATTTTGTGCTGGGCAAGCAATGTACGGTGTTTTTTCAGAACTTTTTCTCAAAAAACAACTACTGTCTGTGTCTGGAAAAAAACACTGATGTAAACAGGGAGAGTGAATTGAACAGTTAAGATGTAGGCCTCATCACTGCTCTCTAAAATACTCACCCTTCCGTCCACTCTAGCCTGTGGGCAGACATATCTGGATTAGCCGAGACCCTTCGACTTGCCCACAGATTTGTTTGAAACTGCACTTGGTTGGTGATCCAAAATGGTAAAATGATTTTAAGCCAGGAATCACAGCAGCGAGCCAAGTCATTCAATTCCTGCTCGACTTCGGCTGATTCTTGACAAAACGTCCTTTCATTTGTCCAACATTATTTTGAGCTCATCCTAAAATTCCTTCCCATAAAATTTCATGACTAAGTCAGTGACACTTAAGTCTCAACTATCTATGAACTATAAGCCGCAGCATTAAATGAGTCATGTGTTTGGATTGATGACAGTCACAAGACTTCCTCTGACTGCTCAGCATGAACCCAACATCGCCCTGGGTCCATAGCTCTTAAATGCGTGGCCACTTTTCAGAGAATATACTTTAGAGAACACAGAGATGCTTTCTGGAGGCCTTCTGGGAAAAACATGAAAACAAATTTGTTGATGTATGATCAGCGGTCAACCCCGTGCTGATATAAATGAGTCTAGGGCCAAGAAAGATGAGACATAAATTATTGCTCACTCTAAGAGTTCAATGGAATTTGCAACATTTTTCTTTGGGGGAAAAGTTTTATCTTTTATGGATCATGCCCTTTCAAGTAATATAGCGTAGACAACTGATGTACCACATTTGGATACTGTGGCATTTATCCTTTCATCTACTAATTTGTGTAATATCTAATAATCAGGGTTCATGAACCCAACATTGGCTTTTATTGTAAAAATTTAACCTGCTATCCTACATGTTAACAATTAATTGCTCCTAAAAATATGTAGCGAGCTATATGTTCTGCTTTAAACTTTACTTCAAGAGGTGGTTTCATGTTTGAGCCCCAGTGACCTGTATACTTTTTCTTACTTTTCTTCAACTGAAACATGATTTTGGAGGCTCATATTATAAGCTCTTATGTTCACCCTGCCTTCTGATTACCAACACATTAACAGCAACTAATACCCTTCCTCTTATTGTTGTAAAAACTTACTAACATAACAAAGTGGCAGCCATTGCAGGGATTCTTACATCACACAGTATCACTAAACTAGAAGAGCTGCTGCACTAAACATTTTAACACCATGTTCCAGCCCATTCTTCTCCCCAGGTCATCTAATACCGAAGCCTTGTCATGCCCCTGGACGTGCGACATAGACGCCAAAGCCAACCTTAAGCATCATTATGAGACACACTGGGCTTTAAAATGACACCAAATTAAATGTATCCATGGCAAGACTTGACACTAAGACCACCTGACATAGTATAAAGACAGAAAGTCTGTGTAGTGCCAGAGGGAGGGGAAGTGGACTTTCATCCAGGAGACCACAGTTTTTGTCCCATGTGAAACAAAAAGTCAATAATGTGTTAACGTAACCTTGTGTAATTTATGTACCTTTGTCCTGTGTGAAACCAAAAGTCCATGTTGTATTAACATAATGCCACATAATCTACATACAGTTCCCAGGCACGGACATTTTCCATTATTACATAACAAATGTACTTATTTTAACCCAAAACATGTTTTTTCAAAACCTAATCAAGTTGTTACCTAAACCTATCTGCAACTGTTTCACACCATTAATAATGTGTTGCAATGTGTTTCAGCTGTGCGCCACACAGAGATGCCAAAGGGGTGCCCTGTGCACCACAGTCAGATGCCAAGGTGCGTGACATAGCGTCGGTATTTCATGACCTGCAAATGAGTATGGGCTGTATGTACTCTAGTAACTTGAATATTTTTTACCATAAACCAGAGGCCCTCAATGTTTGCTGAAATAAATACGGAGCAGGGACCCCCTATATTGTATAAAGTGAGTTGCACTTGAGATAATTCCCTGAATATTTTCAGGTCTTCTCTTGTTTGTGTTTGCCTGTGGCTGCTAAGTCCACAGCAGGTGTAACATGGTTAGGTGCATTACTCTCACCCCCTGCTCTTTCGTTGGTGGTTTCTGAGGTGGACGGTTTGTCAGAGTCTCTTGCTTTAAAAGTTTTTTTTTTTAAATTCCAGTATGGCTCACAAAAATGTCCGTTCGCTTGGAATGATTACACATTTGTTTCATTTTAATGCATCAGACTGTGCCTTGTTCTCCAGCAGGGGGTATTTCCTAAAATGCTCCATCCATCTGTCTGCTAAATGAGTAAGAACACAACTGACAGAAAAATCAATAGGTTTAAAATAATAATTCACACATTTATTTTGAAGGCCTCACTCCCAAGCTGCAAGTTACTTTACTGTCATTCTATGCATGGGAATGGACTGCAGCAATGCATAAAAATGTGTCCATGCAAATGACTAGCTTGTCTTTTTGTGAGATGAACCTGCTCATGTATAAGGGTTTTCAGTAACATCAATACAGGTCTATTTTGTTTAAATCAAGACAGGATTTTGCTGTGTTGTTGGTTTTATGATAATAGTTGGTCACTGTCTAAGCAGCTCCTTGCTGGAGGTCACCTCATTGGTGGGTGTTAAGGAAAGACACACCATTTGTCATTCGGTTTCTGCAGTCTGATTGTCTTGGACCACACAAGGGTTTCAAACCAGATCGTGCAAGCCCCTTTTTTCTAACATCTGCACTGCAGCTTGGCCACTACCAGGCCATGTATAATAATACTTGAAAGATTAAGAAGTCTTGTAGGCCTCTTTGTCATACCACACACACACACACACACACACACACACAGACACACACACACATACATGCAAACACATCTGCCTGTACCTGCAACACCCTTTGCACTCTCATCTGCATATCCCTTGCTCTGCACTATAAATTCCACCAGAAACGGGCACTTATACTTTCATAAATCTCCTCCTTGTCACTTTCAAATTACAGAGATTTATTCACAGAAGAACAGGCCTGAACAGAGGAGAGAGAACAAGGAAGAGTATAGAGGCGGGGAAAAAAAAAAAAAAAAAGACCCGGCACAGCAGCGTGGGGGGATTTGGAGTGTAAGTGAGTTGTTATGTGGAAGTGCATCTGCGGCAACGTGTATTTCCACTGTACTGTATGTACATAAATATAATGTTTATGTCTCAAGTGGGACTCCCCTTGAGCAGCAAGTATTCATTGTGTGTGTGTATGTGTGTGTGTGTGTGTACAGTATGTGACGTAATCTAGTTTTTAGTCACTTAACTGTGTCAAAACCTAAAGTGTGTTAAAGTAAAGTGTTTCCTGTTTAATTGGATGTATATGTATATGTATATATATACTCTAAATATTATGCTTATGTTGCTTGCCTAAGTTTTTGACATCTTGTGGTGTGCCATTCCGTAATAGTTTTATTACTGCCCTCTGAGGCTGGAGAGTATACTGATACTTGACAGTATTTTTTCTTCCCTAAATGGCCACAAGAGGCAACAGCGAGTCCATCCCACACATGAAAACTAACTTTGATAAGAGGCAGAAGCATGGATGTATACAGAGAACTGGATATATAGTGTTAGAGGCGGTGCCCATTCTTCCTATGGAAGTTGCTCAGTGGTAGAAGCTCCCAGAACATTCAGTCTGACATGGCTTCCCATTGAAGGCGATTTACAAGGGGGAGGGAATTTGATTTTTCCCTAACCAATCAGTAGAGATCAACGACTCACCCAGAATCTGACGTCATTGGTATCCATGCCTCGGGGGTGCCGAAAACAAGCGAGCATTGCCCGTTTAAAATGTCTCCGTCGTTGTGCACGCCCAGCTGCATCGCTGTTGCATAATCCTGTTTAGTAGCTTCCTTAATTTGGTCCTCCATTAACGCGAGTAGTGGCGAAATACCTCGATAGCATCGTTAATGTGGTCTGTAGGATCTGTAGCGGTCGCCATTGTTGCTATCCTCACCAGTTATCAGCGTGGTGCTGATTGGCTAATCGCTAGACCCCCGGCGTTCATTGGTCCATCCATCGTTTGGACGAGATAAATTGCAAATTCATTGCAGTATGCCAGACCAGTAATGCAAGCCTACTCAGTTGAGTGGGCGGGGTCTATGGTCTGGAACCAGGCTAGCTCAGTGGTGCGTGGACCAAAAAAAGTTTGACTTCCTGGAAAATTACTCAGATTCTCCGCATGACTGGGACCATAAAGCAAGTGCACCGGAGACCTCACAGACCAAGTAGCTAACTACTGGTTTAGCCCTCCGCTAACCTGAACAGGAACAAAAATGATTTAAGCTGTGGCTTTTTTCAGTATCATCAGTAGTGAAACAAATCATTTTACAGTGGTTGTGACGCTCAGAAAATGTATCTACAGATGTGTATTTTCCAGTGTAAGTCTATGGGGCAAAGTCTTTTTGGCATCTTGTGACGGACGGACCTTGACCTTGTAGTCACATGGTTTGGCTACTATTTCAAATTGGCTTCAAAGTCTGGCTCACTTCCTGGGGGCTGTGCAGAGAGAAGAAAGTTATGATTGTGTTTCTAGGTTTTAAAAAAGAAAAGGCTTCACGTATTAAGACTGATTTGTTTGGCAAAGGCAAGTGTGTAAACTTTCCCACCTCCAATTCAGAAGAGCAATAGCCCCAAATGAGGCTAGTAGAACAGTGGCTAACATACACAGTGGTTCAGCAGTTTTGCTAGCTCTTAATAAAGACATCTCTATACTGTCTCTCGGTAACAAAGTTTATTTACACAGTTTTTATGCTACAAACCTGCAAAGCGCTTTTACAGATTAGACCTGAGGTGCGTTCATAAATCCAGTTTGACTCTCTACAATGACAACCACGAACAGTTAAGTTGACTAAACATTTGCTGTTTTTGCCAGCCAATGATGAGCTTCGACTGATGAGAGCCATCTGTGTTTTTTACTATATAAGGCAATTTATGTAGTGCCAAACTGGGCGGCACCCTTTCTGTTTGGAGTTAGCATGTTCTTCCCGTGTTAGCACGGGTTTCCTCCGGGAACTCTGGCTTCCTCCCACAGTTCAAAGACACGCAGGTGAGGTTAACCGGTGACTTCGCTCGTGGTGTGATTGTGAGCGTGAATGGTTGTCTGTCTCTATATATAAGCCCTGCAATAGTCTGACGACCTGTCCATGGTGTACCCCCCCCCATCACCCCCAACGGGATAAGCGGTTATGGAAAATGGATGTATGAATGAAAGTTGGATACAATGTATTTTCAGGTCAGAAACTGGCAATAACTTCTACCACATGTACAACACATAGTACTACTTAGCGTGCTGACCGACTCAAAAAATCCACTGATCACAAAAATTCAATTTGAATGAATTATATATGGCACATAATTTAATCATCTACTTACTCTCTTCTTCTGTGCATTGCTATGCCTTCTCCCACCCTCCATTTTTCTTGCCCTCTTCTTCTTCTGTCACTTTGTCAGAGGTGTTATGCGGTTTGGTTAAACGGAGAGACCTTTGAAGTTGTAGTTAGTGAGCTGGCAGCTCTGTTCTCCTTTGTCTGCCTCTGTCTTGCTCTCTCTCTCTTTCTCTCGCTCTCTCACTGTAGGAGAAGACTGTGATTCATGTACTGCTTGTGAAGACCACCATTAATTTCATGTAATACAGCTTTTATCTCCATTCCAGGACCGCTATCGCTTCCATTTTCTCCCTCTCTGACTGTCTTACCTCATGTTCTTTCTCTCTCTGTCCTTTCTGACTGCGCTCACTCGCTTTTCTCTCGCTCATATGGCTGCCTTATCTCTCCGCCCTCCCTGTCTTCTCACCTCTAGCCTTTAGCTCTTCATCGGAGGATGGCTCATGACATGGTTGTCCCCTCTAATTTTCACTGTCTGTCAAAGTCGTTGCCATTTTATTTCAATTTTCACTAATTTTAATGCCATCTGGCATGTATTTCATCAACCTGAATTTAGTCACGTACATCATCATCATAATTCTCATCACTATCACAATAGCATTTTTCTTATTATCATTATCAATGTTTTCAGTCATTTAAATCATCAGATCGTTTTCATCCACCTCACTTAATCAACATTACCACCAACATTCATCATAACCATCACTCAAATATTACCTACATTGTAATCATTATCACCATCAGAATAATTGAAAGCATCCTGATTTTCATGAACACCATACTGAAAGTATCATAATATCTAAACCCAGTTTAGATCAAGGATTTGCGACAACACAAAACTGTTTTAGAACGTTGTGGTGAAACGTTGCACTGGTGTCCCAGCTTGACTCAAGCCGGCTGATGGTGTCACCTGCGTCTCAGTTTGTCAAGTCACATGTTGTTACATTACCGGTTTCAACCGCCAACAGCCAACAGCCAACAGCCAATCAGCTCGTAGCCTAGTCAGCTGGTCAAGTCAGTTACAAACTGTCAGCTGCTCAGTTGAGTTTTGGACAGACAAGTGCAGCATTAATAACATTACAGAAGTGTTCAGAGGTTGTTACTGTGATATCTGAGTGAGTTGGACCAAAGTTTTGTGACGAGTATTTAACCGTGAGTGTCACTGTGCTGAAACAAAGCAGCTTGTACTGTCGAGCTCATACGCCATATGAGTTCGATATTGCGAACATGTTACAATAGCTTTCATATTGATATTTTTGTCAAATGTTTAATGCACTTTATTGTAATTTTGGTAAATTGTTAGAGAGGTTACTGAGTCCAAACTGTGTTTTGCTTCCAAGTAATATGAGAAAAGGTGAGATTAATCTCAGGTAAATACTGTGGATATTGTTGTTGCTAAAAAAGGGTGTGAACTGTCTACCTCTCTACTTTCCTATAGATGTATTGTTTGAGAATTGTTGTATTTCTATGGAGGTTAATTCCCTTTCCAGGGATCCACAAGCACAATTACTCACACCGCCAAAAACACAAGACGGCAGTCATTTCAGTCGTGGGGCCATATAATTCAAGTAACGGTAACGATTGGAGGTCTGAAAGGACGAGGTCATTCGTAACATCAAATGTGTCCACACCGGGCGCATCAGTTACGTTGGGGAAAAATCACTTTTCTTTGTATTATATGGATAGCATCCAACATGAGTTTCATGAGTTTTTTCTGACGATATTTTCTGCCTGGAGGTTCATCCGATACTTGTACGAAGTCACTTTCCTCTATAACCAGTTCGCACAGTATATGGATTTATCACATCCTGCCTTTCATCTGAATTTTCTTCATAATAGTCATGTGATTGCAAATTAGCTATTCTCATACATATCGTTATCAGATTTGCTAAGAGCATCTTAATTCTCATCATCATCATCATCATCATCAGAATTTCTCAAGTAATTCTCATCATCACAGTCATCATCGTCAACACCACCACTCTGATGTAATTCTAATCATCTAATCAACGGCCATCATTACAGACTTCATAACACTGAGTGTCAACATAATCAAAATTTCACTCATTACCATTTAGATAAAATACTGTCAGTCATTGTGATCTAAACCATCATCACCAATATTACAACCATTAATTGGCTTTGTATGTTCTGTATGTATCTACATTATTATCATTACAATCATCGTCAGAATACTGTCATCACAGTTCAAATACTGATGCTGTCGGGAATCACTTCCATAGTTGTATTGGCATTAGCCTGGAATCTTCACACACACACACACACACACACACACCATGTCACATCCATTGCTCTTGATTGCTGCCACCCTCCCACCCCCCCTTTTACTTCCCCCACAGAGCCTGCAGTGGCACTGAGCCGTGGAAATGTCAGGGGTCAAGTATACGTTGACGCTAAAGCGGCGGTCACCCTGGGCCACAGTAAAGGTCGGCACCATGGCGACAGCTGGTTGATATCGTCGTTGGGGAGGCACTCATGAGTCACCGCTCCAAATCCTCCATGTGGCATTAACATCATTTTCTGATTTCTCTCTCTCTGTCTATTTTTTTCAGATGCCATCTTGACAGATCTGCCCTGTGCTGAATGTGAAGAAAAGGTCAGTTCTCATAGTTAACGCAAGTTTCCTTTCTTTCTTTTACTTTTCTGGTACATGATACAGTGTGAAAATAAAAGGATAAAGTTGGGTTAATAGGATCGTATTAGTTACCAGTAACTTGAGCAAATTCTAAAAATGACACATGGAGTGAAATGAAATCCAGGTTTATAATAAGCTTAATGAAACTTGGACTTGTTTCTAAAATAGCTAATGGTGGGTTTCACCCTATTTCTTCAACTATCACAGCCTACATGTATGCATTGATTAGGAATGGAGGTTACAGCTAATGAACAGTGGATAGACAGTTCTGCCAACAGTGATGCCGTGTTCACGTCGTATCGAATTTCCTGTAAATACAACCTGTCATCTGGGAGAAACCATTCACGTCACTCTGCTAGGAGTAATTACCAGCAAGACATGGGCTTTTTTTTCATGGGCTACAATGTCTTATACTTGAAATTATGAATGAAACGTGTTACACACAAAGCAAACATGGCAAATGTCGACAGGGGAGGGGAATTAAAGTCAATATCATTATCACTTTTATAGCCTGAAACTCTGCATAAGAAAAAAAAAAACAATGATATGTGGTGATTTATTAGCGAAGTTCATTGTATGATAATTGTAATGATTGTAATCCTGCTCTTCCACCTCTTACATTTGTTTTCTGCACATAGTTCTCAACATAAAGGTGGATGAGCTGGCAGCTAGCAGCTAACAGTGATGTCCATAACAGTCCATACACAACAGCAACAGTGCTGACAGTTTACAGTTCCAACAGCGCTTTGGTGACTATTCACAAGCATAGCCCATGTCACAAATGTCTTTTACAGCACTAAAATATATATATATATATATATATATATATATATGTTTTTGTTTTGTTTTGTTTGGGTTTTTTACTGTGGAAATTCTGTTTTCTAATTGGGTTTGGGCTGGGGTCAGGCCTAGTTGAGTTGGCCCACTGGTCGTTTAATGAGCTGACCTGCTTGGCAAACGTAGCATGCCTGCTATCCCACTAATGGGCCCTCACATCTCTAAAAAATCAGATCAGTCAGAGCATTGTTTTAAGTGTGCTGGTGGCGTCGGTAGCGTAGTGGATAGTGCCGGCGCCCCATGTACAGAAGCATCGCCTCGCTGCAGCGGCTTCAGGTTCAAATCCGGCTCGCGGCCCTTTGCTGCATGTTAGTCCCCACTCTCTCTCTCTCTCCCCATTTCACTCTCTGTCCTGTCAATAAAGGCAAAAAGCCCATAAAAATAATCTTTTAAAAAAAAAAAAAAATTGTGCTGCAGGTATTTTTTTAATAAATCAACATTCTTTAATTTTAAACTGTTGATTTCTTGCCTAAAGATACTGACTTGGAACGGTGTTGGGATTTGACTGATGATATGAAAATAAAGACAGAGACAAAATTCCAAATTGAGAAAGGCTTTGTAACTCTTCATGACATATTCTCCCATCTCCTTACATCCTCATACAACAGTTCCTATGATATCCTACAAATTAGTGCCACACAAATGTCATTGTCTTAAACGTAGAGTTATGTAATTCACATGAAGTTATGGAGGTTAGGTTTAGGACAAGAAACATGGTGAGGATATAACTTAAAATTACTCAGAGTTCACTCAAAGTTCGGATAAACACGGTTCAGATAAACACTGGTCTCCCGAGGAAAGTCCTGTGTTCTCTGATCCATGCATCCCCCAATCTCCCTCCTTAAAGGACTGCTCGGGATCACTTCCTTCTATACTTCCTTAAGCGAATCAGTCACGTAATCGCAGCTCTCCAAAATATGTGGGTTACGCAAGACTTACTGGCTCACCATTACGCGGGATATGTAAAAATTTTGGTTGCATTATTTTTTTTTAGGAAAACGTACCAACAGTGCATGAGAGCAGCCTGCCCATCTAAAGATTAGTTTTGGGCCAAGCAAGACCCTACAAGAATCTGTATAGTTTCTGTCCGAGCCCGACCCGAGCCCGAACTGCAGTAGCAGTTTTGGGCCTGAGACATTTAAAATAAAAAAAAATAATAATTTTTCCTGTAAAACAAAAAAAATACAATAATTTAAGTCTGTAACAGAGATTTGTGACACGTGATGTATTTGTAGATGGTCACTCTGAGTGCCAGAGCACACCAGAGGCACTGGTTGAATATACTGTTCAGTTATTTAGAGCACCAGCAGCAGAGGCTCTGGTGCTCTGCCTGAGGAGACGGAAGAAATAAAAGAGCAGAGTGCCAAGTGCGGTGAAAGTAAAAGTTAAGCGTTCATTATTTAATATAAAAATGTAAGGCAATGTAAAGGCAAATTAGCACCAACCTGACCTGATTCAAGCTGAGGGGAAGGTTGAGAAATCAGGGCCCAGGCCCATTCAGTTTTGAACAAAGAATCAAAGTTCTACTCCCATCTCACCTGGTGCGGAGCTATTTGTTCAGTTCTGCCAGATACCTTATTGATCCAGTACCCATACCATCGGGCACTGGGATGTTTTTTTTTTTTTTATCATTTCTCCCATCCAACCCAAGGATTTTATCTGCTCTGTATTTGCTCCTGTTGTAAATCATTACATAGTACTTGTGTATCCATTTTTAATATGCCTGATATAAATATAAATATAAATGTTTGGCAAATATAAATTGCCAAACACTGAGCTCAGAAAAATGCTGGTATATTTTTTTTTCTTTTCATCTGGTGTTCTTCCTGCATACTCCACTTCTTTTTAATGATTCAAATCAAACATTTGTGTAAGACATAAAAAGAAGGGAAAAGATGACACTGTAAATGCTCACAGCCCTGTAAAGCTACATGCTCTTACTTTGAAAAGGATAGGGAAAAGCACTTTACATGCAAACCATACAGAGTGTATTTAAATGGCCTCTATATTCCTGCCAGTCCACTTTCTGTTCCTAAGCCTTTACCGATTGCCTGGGCCCTTTGTTGTTCCTCCTCTTTTACTGGCAGAATGAATATCTACACTCTGTAGCACCACAGGGGGTCTTATGTGTGTGTGTGCTGGAGGAAGGGAGGGAGTGTTTAGACAGCTAACGTATGTACGAACACCAGAACAACAACCACTCCCCCCTCCCCCCACTCACACTCTCAGACACACAAGGGTTAATATGGCCACCAGCCGTGTGGCGTGGCTGACTGGCCCACCTTCCATCTTGCCCAGCCAGGCTCCATGCTGGGAATGACACACCCGCCTGACAGTATGCATCCGCCAGGCCTCGATGGTTTGCATATGGACACCTTCTACCATCGCGGGAGGGGGTGTAGGAGGGAGGAAGGGCAGTGGGGTTAGGACGATAACCATACTGCAAAAACCAATACATTTCATTCTTCAGAGTGTCAAAAATTGGCCCAAAACACATGTCTGTATGTAAGATAGCCTCCATTGAAAAACAATTTGGGTACAAAGAGAGCTGCAGAGATGAGTGACTGGATGGACCCTGGAATGCATTCTGTTCCTGTACAATATGTTGACATATGGTGTGTGAAAACAATTCACTTAAATGGAAACGTCCAGCTATACAAAGATGCCCTGCCCAATAAAGATTTGAACCCCAGACACTTTCTTTGATAACAACTCTTTGGACCACAGCTTTCTTTGCAGAGCTGAGATAGGTTCACTGTGAGAACAATGCCTGTGATTACAGTCTGGCTAATTCCTATAGGTTCAAAGATCATATAAGACAGAAACAGGAATGAAACCTGGTGAGAGAATATAAGGGGTCAGGGTACTTACATGTATTTACATATGATTAAAAAAGCTGATATTGGCATAAACCAGGGTCATATACAGTACTTACCATCTTTTAGTGCAATATTTTTCTTTATTTAACTTTTTAATAATTTCTTTTTTGTGATTTAATGATTATATTTTTTTCAGCCAATAAAGCAGTCAGTCAATAAATTACATTTATCATAATAATAATAAATACACAAAGCTTCTGTCAACCACTGATGGATTAAGAGAGACATCTGTCACAAGTTGGAGCCTTTGGATGGGAGCATAAACCCCTAAGATACCCAAGGTGTCAAGACTTTGAATAAACAAACTGATGCATTGTCATACTTTTGAGTGACATTTTTAAAAGCTTGAAATAAACTGCAAAGAAAGCTCCTTCAACCTGCATGCCGAGGTATCTTTGGGCAAGATACTGAACCCCACATTGCTCCCTATGGCTGTTCCATTGATGTGTGAGTTGGTGTGAATGCTTACTGAGCAGCAGGTGGCACCTTGTAAAGTAACCTCGGCCATCAGTCTGTGAATGTGTGTGTATATGAGCGAACGTGACATGTAGTGTTAAAGTGCTTTGAGTCGTCAGAAGACTAGAAAAGTGTTGTACAAGTGCAGTCCATTTACCATTCACCATGAACAGTGGAAGAAGATGCTTGAACTTAAATTTATGTTTTCATACAATTAATTTACTGATCTCTTTTGACAAAAAAAAAAAAAAAATCATAACAAATCATGATAAAAAAGAAAAGCTAATATTGGTATTGTACATTTCTGCAAACCACGAACGTGTCAACATTGGTATGTTTCATATAGGTACTGTTCGTCATTCATGAGAGGGCAGGGGTGGTGTAAAAAGGGGGATGCATGTCAAATAATTTTTAAGCACTTCAGAGGGACTTTTTATTTGTATGTTTTTTTTTTTAATTTTGGCTTTAAGGAGGGATATATGAATTTAAATGGCTTTGTTCTGTGTTTGTTTTTTGTATACATTTTTTAAGGAAAACATGCCAAATTTACACCATTCATCATAGCCATGAACTGAAAAAAGAACTTACTGGATTTTCAAATTCCCAACAGTCCTTGGATAGATCAGGTGTGACCGCAGAAGGAAAACGTAACCAAATCTGAGCTTTTAAGAGTGATGTTTCATCAAAATGACTTTATTGTATGTCTTATTTAACATTTGGCCAAAAGTAAACTGTTTGCACTAACCAGCATTCACGACAAGAGTGAAAAAGTGAGACTTTTTTCAACTCCAGGATTTTCATTTTCAAACATTCAGGGTATGTTTTTCAAATCTAACAACTAATAGAAGGTGAAGGGAGGGTCACACATAATCCGTCAGTCACTCAAGGAGGCTCAAAATAAATATCTGTAACTTTGGGGAGGGTAAAAAAAAAAAAAAAATCACAACCCCCTCACCTGAAAAATAAAGAACAGTGCCTTAACTCAAAGTTTTAAGATGATGTAGTATATGAGCTGTATACTACATCGAGAGGCGGAGGGGATGGTGGATGGTATGACACTGAGGCGAGATGTCTGCTGAGCTGAAGACCACTGTTTGAGTCCAGAAAAATACAACAAAACCAGTTATTTTTTAGCAAGTTGTTGCTGCATTTTCTGTGTCTTTTTATCCAACAAACGTGGGTCATTTTTAGCAATCTGTTGCTGTTTTTTTATCGGTGATAGTGGCCTGAAAAGTGATTGTTTTTTACTGAGACATCAACAGCTTCTCTGGCTGTGAGTCTCCCACCAAAACCTGTTTGTTTTCCAAGTTTAAATATGTTCTTTAAGTGTATTTTGTGCTTAAACCTAACCACTTGTTAACCGGAGCATTGATGAAATGTACAGATCTGCTACTTAATATGGTACATATGATATGTAGAAACGCACAATTCCAACTTCTGTTTTCTGGAAACTAAGCTGGGATGAGCAAAGTTCATGATGACAGGTGTACAACATAGCCACTCTCCAAGTGATTCAGTGCAGGGCAGTATCTGCTTTGAAAAGCTCAATTGAATTTAAGATCCATTCCCTTTTCATTTTTCCTTTTGCCTATGATTTTCTTCTTATGTCTATTTACATTTTCAGATCTTAAATGAGAACAAATGAAATAGGAAATGTTACGGCTTTATTTTGCTTTTAGTGTTCATGATTAATTAAATTTGAGTCAGTAGCTACTTAAAAGGCCTTGACATCTGTTTCAGCATCACAACTTCTCAAACAAGCTGATTTTTTTTTGTACTGCAGATTACCCTATATGGCCATCATATGAGCCTCAGATTTGTCCACCTTAACAATACAACAACACAAGGCACGGAGAGAGACAGATAGCTAGATGCAGAGGTGAGTGACCCAGGTGGTGTGTGTGTATGTGTGTGGAGTGTAGCCATCTGCAGTTCATCACTCCTTCTCCAAGTCTCAATCTTGCTCTCGTCTCTAGCATTTGGAGGCACTAAGGTCCCTGATGCCAGCAAAGGTCAGAGCCGGTGATTTATTGGTCCTCTTCTGGGAGGCCGTCTGTGGACCTGAGATGTCTGCTGTGCCCCTGGATCACAGCCAACATCTCTGACACCAACAACATGCTGCCAACAGATGAAAAGCTTGTTTTGCTTATTCTGGGTATATTTCATGTTCTATATGTGTCTGATAAATTAAGTTTAACAGCATTAACAGATACCCCGACATGAGTTCATCATAGTGTGTCTGTTTAATTAGTGAGTGTGTTTAACTTTTCACAGTGGAATTGTGCAGAGATCAACTTTTATGTAGTCTGACTGCATCTAAGGAATATACGTACCTGTTTTATATTATGTTTTTACATCACTGTTAGCTGAAGGTCAAAGACTGTTGCTGGGGTTTATTTCACAGTTGTATAATTGAGTATACTGACCTGGGAGCTTGTTACTCTTTCTACTTAAGTCCTGTTTCTAAGAGCTGCATTTACAACAGAAACATGGCCTCATGGCTTTGCCAAACCATTACAGTTTTGTAAACAAACTGATGCTGATTAAACTAAACATTTTTTTTCCAGTGGGACATATGACAAAATAACAATGATAAAGGACAAGCTGTATTTTTTAAGAGCATTTAAAACAAAGGCTCTTTGCAACTGTTACTTCCTGTTCTTTTCTTTCTTTTCCCTTCTCACTGCCACTTTGTTCAAATTTTGTATCAGGCCTCAAACTCAGTCATTTTGGGCTGCTTCTTTAAAGGTACACACATTTTATATATACATTAACAACAACAGGTGTTGATTACATTTTTCTGCCTCCATGCCAGCGGTAACCATGTCCAGAGGCATTATGGTTTTAGGTTGTCTGTCCCATTCTTGTGCACGCAATATCTCAAAAAGGCCTTGAGGGATTTTCATTTTTTTTTTTTTTTTTAATTTGACACAATAATATCATCAATAATATCATTCATCGCATTTTTTTTTGGACAATATATTGAGAAAGTAAGTTCAAAAGTACATACTTTCTCAATATATTGTCCAACAAAAGTACAGTAAAGACAGGCTTATACCTGAAAAGTGGTTGTCACACCTTCAGGCCTGGGCCTAGAAGCTCACAATCCATCTTGGCCTGAATCTTGTATGTGTGCAGTGTGCATGTGTGAGCCAGCTAGTCAGAAAAACTGATTATCAGGTTTGCAAACTGTGATTTAGCTGAAACTATGCACAGACTTTGTCCACACAAAGAGCTCCAACTTAAATACACCACATGACCAAAATCCACACATTCAACCCCTCCATGTGATGTGGCTGTTTAATCTTAGCTGGCAGTTATGTTTAAAGCATTTTAACTCTCTTGAAAATATAAATGATAAAAGGAAATTGAAGCTTGTGGTTAATTACTATTTCATATTTAATTCTGAATATGGAAATTATTAGTATACGACCTTGTGGTGCCAAAACCTCATCAGGTATGAACAGTATGTTGCCAAGTCAAAACAAGAAATGTATGCAAGTGAATGAACTCCCGAAGTCTCTCCACTTGGCAGATCAATGCTATTGATCAGCTCTTAATGCCAGGGGGAAACCATGGATTGTACAGGCTGACATGACAAGGCCTCCTAAAATACTTGAAAATGTAAATGATGAATTTAACTTTTAAGTGATTTAGGAATGCCAGTTGATGCTCGTCCCTTGAGGGTTTACTGTAAACTTAGAAAGGAGAACTCATTAATACATTTATTGCTGGAGCAATTCCCAGTTTTTCCTCTGAACCTTTTGACTAATTGTGCAATCAGTGAAATCCTTAAAACACAAATACTAAAAGATGTTAACTTTTTTTTTTTTCAGCCGACAAGAACAAATGAGTGTTTGTGTGTTTCTGTATGTCCTTCTGTGTGCATCTAGGTTTGTGTCCAGGATGTAATTGATGGAAAATGAAATACAAAATCCCATGAGGCCCTTGAGTGTGCTGATTCTGGGCCTACAGCAGCTCTGAAATAATATGCAACAATAACAACAGAGAAAGTAGATTAGTACTCCCACAAAACCAGGCTTCTTTAGACATTTAACTTCAGAGCTTTTACAAAGTGCATAATTTAGTGTTGTCACAACACTGGGATTTCTAACTTCGATACAACACCTTGAAAAATACCAATTTCCGATACCATTTCAATACAATACATGAGAAAATTACATTCAAAATAAGATAAGTAAGAAAATGCAGCTGGTACCTGTGTAGGTGCTGAAACCATCCCAGATATTCAGAATGCATATATATCAATAAATCTTTGACAACAATATAACATAGTCAGCTTTTGTTATTCATGGTAACATCCTATTGTAACAATTAAATGTACAACATGAGTCAGCAAACTCAGACAAGTGAAACATACAAGAAAAACAGTATTTAAACCAAGATGTTATGTATGGGATGTAAGTATGTCGTATAAGTACGTATAACCAACACCCAAAGGTATGTAGTCAACCATTAATTTCACACAGGACACGAGCAACGGACTCCTTGGCAAAAGTCTGATATTTGTTTAATCCATCCACCACCCCCTCATCCTCCTTATGCAGACTTTCTCATTCTTTATACTACCTATGGGGTCATAACATTAAAAACTGCATGACATGGTTGAACTAGGGATTTCATGTGTCCACCAGCAGCAACCAACAGCAGTGGGACAGCGGTAAAACATCAGCAGGACTGTGTACTGCATGTACATTACCAATACAATCAAAACGAAGACACACTTTTTAAAACACTGGTCCATAGTGCTTCTAGTGGTTGACCAAAGTCTGGACTTTCACGCTGGAGCCTGCTGCTGTTTCTTTCCCATATGAAACCGAAAGTCAGTGGATTTATTTTAATAACAGTGTAGGGTGCTAGTATGTGTAGCACTCTATGGTAGTGATGCATGTCACATGACGTTACATGATGTTAGTAACAACTGTACTTATTTTAAGTACAGCCAACCGGCTCTGGGTCGGCTGGGACCGGCTTGAGGCGGAGCAGGCTCACGGCTTATGTGTTTGTCACTTTCTTTTTCATTTTAACCCACTCCATGATCTTTTCCTGACCCTAACCAAGTGGTTTTTGTGCCTAAACCTAACCAGACCTTAACCACAGGGCATCATGATGATTTCGGAACGGACTTTGGAAAAATGGGTTTAATATGGTTGGAACAATGGGATGTCGGACCAATGGACTGTCGGACCAATGGGCAGTTCCCGTTCAGTCATTGTGTAGTCTGCATACATCAAACCTGATGTCATACCCAGATTTTTTTAGATCCATGTCTCAAAGTGTAGCTCACACTTAACTTGTAAGATTGCTAAAATCTCAGTCTGTAGGAGGCTTAACAAGCAGAAACTGTACGCCATCCCAGAACATCCAAAATACATGCAGGAAGTTACTGAGCGTATCAAATTTTGACATTTGGGTCCACTGACAAGCGGCAGTATTAGAATCACTGGGATGAGAATGCATTGGTCATGGATGAAAAAGTCGTAATCGACACCTACTGTTTTTCTGAATGATAAAAGCTACCACTTCTAAGGAAAGATTAAGTCAGCATTATCATGTATCTCATGACTTAAAGCAACACAGTGGAGGATTGCGCTTTTTACCTCACGGGGTCCACCTACAGACGAAAAACGGTATTGTTTGTTACAACTGTCGCAAAAATCTTTCTGCACGTGCCAATGATACAACATCTTCACCTTCTTCCTTTTCTTTGTCGCTTCAGCCATGACAACCATGTCTAACTTTGTTCACCTCAGTTCAGCTACGCTACTGTAAATAGAGGAGGCGGATATGATGTATGCCGTAAAGCAGCCAAATTTTGTAGTCCTTTTCGGAACAGGGTTCCTACCCGAACCCCGAAACTGCATAGTGCCAGTGCAAGCGAAACAGATGCTCTCAAGCAATGACGGAGGTGTCATCCAACATATTGTGAGTTGATGTACCGCCACAAGGATCTTGGATATATATTTTGAGGGCTCAAAAACTCCATTGTGTTGCTTTAAGAAATGCTATATATATTACATAACGTCTCAATATATGGGCAATTATTGGCAATTGATGAGTAATTTAACTTTATCTTATGAAAGTCTATGTATTTTTAACAAATGTGTTTAAAACAGAGCAATCAGAGCAATTTCCATTACATTTGCTTTGAAGCATTGAGCCTCAATGCTATTATGCTCATTCTCTGTTTTTTTCTTTCATTAAATTTTCTTATTCATTACACCTGTGAATCTTTTTCAAGAGTGACATTCATATGCTACCTCGCACAGCTCAGCGTCAAGTTGACACGAGTGGTGCTCACCTACAAGCTATTAAACATTGTATTCTCTTACATTATATGTGCAGTCATTTAGCGTGTGTTTTTTTATTAAGAAAGTTGCAGTGAAGGAATGCTTTTTTTTTTCACATCTCAGCCCTGCATTGTGGTACCTGTGCAAACCATGACTAGATGATATAGCCACGCTCTGACTGAACACACAACCTCTCTGCTTTCTGTGAGCACAGAGAAGCCGCCTTCAGTTTGTTTGCAAGATGCTTCTGTAGTTCACCAGTCCCTATTCATGAGTGAACAACAGAAACGCTGCTTTTGAGTGAGGCAGCAATAATGTGTGGAGTGCAACTGCAAGGTCTTTGCAGGCTCCTGCAAAACAGAGAAAAGGAAAATGTAAGGAAAATAAATGGAGATGTCAATGTTTGCATGAGATTCAGTGGCATATGCACACTCACCTCAGTGGAGAAAAACAACCCTTGACCTTCATCACGGTGGTAGTAATGCTTGACAAGAGCTCAGTCTTAAGGAGAGTTCACTCTTTCTAAAAAAAAAAAAAGCCTTTGTGTCTGTAAAAGTACTGTTTGCACAGAGTCATTCCACTATTCAATAAAACCATTTCAAAAAGCCCATCTGTTTACACAAGTGCTGTATTGCACAGGAATGATTTCATAGTTTGTTTAAATATATGACAATTTTAAAGAATTGAAGACGTCTGACTTGGTCATTCTTATTACAAGCTGGAGATGACTGGTTGAAACCTTGAATGCACAGAAACATGAAAGGGTTTCAAGGACAAGAACAGATACATTCTGAAGTCTAAATAAAAGCCATGAATCAACCTCAGCTGAAGTCATAATTCACACAAAGATATCTCTCTATGACCAATTTTTTATATACTTAATCTTGAATCCAAAATTAGTATTTGCTACTGAGTGCTAGCTAACCTTTCCATGTGATACATGTGTGAGAATGCCATGTCCCATTTATGATGTTGTCATCTATCCATTTTGTGTTAGGGAAACATGCTACTTTAGGTTTTGCCCACAATACTGCATTCATACTCATTACCAGCCGCGACAATGTCATGATGGCTAAAATGTGGTCCATCCATTGTAGCAGGAACTACCACAGAAGCAGTTTTGCCAATAGGATAATGTTGCAACTGCAAGATGCAGTCACAAAACTTTACAGGTGTGTAGATTTGAAGATGGGTATAATCTAAGCAAGGGTGCCAGGAAAAGTAGGAGTGGGCATTAGAGAAGGTGCCCATGGAATATTTTTCTTCATTTCCCAGGACATTCCTTGAGTCACTTGCAAAACGGTGCAATGTATAATGTCAAACTCATGGGGGGCAGCATTTCACCTCCAAATAAACTCACTCAAACTCACACCTTTGAATGTAAGTTTCTTTCTAAGTCTAAGTTAATTGCCTTGTTATGTTATGTAAAACACTCTTCATTCAAACCCAAGAGAGGCAGAGAGAGGCAAAATGATCTCACCAAAACCATCCTGGTTAGTCTTTACACTGTTCCAACACTCACCAGTATTCCCCGCTGTCTCTGTCTGCCCTCTGAGTGGCAACTCTCACTCGATCTTCTGAGGCGGGCAAACTAAAATGACAAAATCACCCAAACAAATCATCCGATACTCAGCCATTTCCAGATAGGCGATACATTTGTCCTTTCAACCGACCCTACTGACAAGTCCTGGGGACAGCTCTAATTTTTCATCATCTCATGTTGGACTGAGGGCGGATTGGACGCTACAGTGACTCGCTGTTATCTCTTGAGGTACAAGTGGTATTACCAGATAGGACAGGTTGGGGCTAGCTGGTTAGCATGGTCTCTGACATAACATCAAAACTGTTAACCTCACATTTCATTGATGTAAGCTCATTTTTTGAATGTTTTAAATGAATGTTCTGTCCATATCTCACCAATTGCACCTTTAAAATACTTCATCAACAGAATGTCAGCAAGGGAAAGACCAGAAAACTTCTGTTATTCTAAATTGGGAGTGTCTCTGCACTATTTAAAGATGGCACCCCCATTGCTAACCTTCAGGCCCATATATGTAGACAATAAAATTACCAAAAATTATTTACTTTTAGCCACTTTTGGGTATTGGTCATACCAGACCATAAAGTGTATATTGTCCATCTTAATTATACACTTTTTGGTCATACCAGACCATAAAGTGTATAATTAAGATGGACAATATGACAGTTCCCCAAAAGTGAAGCCAAAACATCGTGATTACTCTCTGATGGCTGGCTGCAGTATAGGTCATAAACTGCGACCCCTCCATGTTAGCAGATGGGACATGGGCCAAAACAAAAAGATCAACATACGAACCCAATCTCACTCCAGAGCTGTCAAAAACCAACGCTTGGTCAGTGATTCTGGTGTCAGACAACGACGAAAAAGACGTCCTTTTACCTCAGTATGATATGCAGCCTGTAGCTGTGATTCTTTAACAACGCCTGGCAGCATTAGGGGAAATGCTGCGGGACAACAACAAAAGTTAAGGCGGTGAAAGTCCAAGTGGAGTGGGCCAGAGGGGGTGGACAGGTCCAATAACCACAAACTCTCACCTGGGAGGCCGGTGTTTTCTTCCTGTGTGATTGTAAAGCCAAATCCTTTTCTGTTCGGTTTTGTATCGATGTAGAGCATTTATTTTGAAAGAGACTGTATGCAAACTACATTTCCTGTGAAAACAGAAGTGTATTTTGAAAACAGTCAATGCATGTAACACAGCATCTCAGAACGTCAACAGCCAATGCATACAGGAAACCTTGCATGTCATATCTGGATGTGGAAAGCCCATGACCAAACGTCGATATGTGATGAGGTCGAAGTGAGAATGTGTTGCAATTAATGAACACGTCAAATAATGTTTTCCCAAAGATGGCTTTAGCCATTTTAGGTAGTTCTTATAACGGGGATGCTTGTTCAAGTGTTCATTTTTCTGATATGTTTGGTTACAACTAGTTATTTGATGCTTTTAAAAGGAGGTCTGACATCATGACTCACAACTGTGTGCCAGTTGGTGTGCTCATGATCAATGGTGCTGATTGCAATTGATCAGACAGTAGGAACCCAGTACCATGGAGATCGCTACTGCACAGACTCTCGCTCCAAATAATGCCACCAGCACAAGTACCGCAGGAGGACGTTGTCCATTTTTATATACAGCCATTGTATGAGACCAAGAAAGGTTGTCGCGGCAAGTGCATTGGAATGAGTAAGGGTGCATTTTATCATGGACTCAGTGTTTTGTTTGTAACATATGAAACATGTTATTTCTTCTTTCAAAAGTTACGCAGTCCTGCTTTAAAGGCAGTAAGGAGACTATTCATAAATGAGTAACCAAGAACAGTTTACAGCTGACAGTCTGTGACTGTTGTGGGGTAAGAAAGGCAAATAGAATCACTTGATTGCAGCTTGCATTTCTCTATTTTTTTTCAATATATCTCCATGTGGGACATATGTGTAAGCCTTTGAGAGCTCAGAAAACATGGATTCATGCTCTTCTCTGTCGATTTTTAAGAAGATTCCAGATGATTCGATACATTAGAGGTAAAACGCTGCAGTGGACAATGAAAATATTCCAACTCGCTGCCAAAATGCCTTCCCTTCCCCCAAATTAGAGAAGCTCTTATTTGACCATAAAATACTTCCTGGATTAAAAGTGGCACACAACCTTACGCTAAACATTAATCGAATAGAGGGGCTTTCAAATCTGGCATTTTACCGTGGGAAAAGACATACTACTTTGCTGTCATGTGAATGAATGGGAGAGGCATTTAGTGACAAAGAGGTGGCCTTTTCCCTTTGCCGTGTAATTCCAAGGCGGAGGGGGGGTGGGGAGATTGTAGCTTTATCAAACTCTCTGAATGGCTAAATGCAATAGTTGAACACTCTGAAAGTGCTCATCATCACAGTGTGACAGGAAGGAGGGAAGGAAGGAAGGAAGGAAGGAAGGAAGGAAGGAAGGAAGGAAGGGAGGTGGCAAGGAAATAGGAAACAAACGGAAATCAAAGAGGAGAATAGTAAGATTCATTTTTCAGAAAATATCTACATGGTTAAATGAAATTCTAGGATAATGAAAAAAAGAAAAAATATTTCCTCTTGTTTGTCAATCCTCCCTCTATTCGACAGATGTCTGAGCAGTTGTTAACATCCCCTCCCCTCCTTTGCCTGATGGGGTGAAAGGTATCCGCTGCTCCCTGGGACAGAGGAGACCTCATTTTTATATGTGAACGGCTGTGAACACCGCTGAATGACACACTACAAAGGTTGGATGTGCCGCTGCCCTTTCTCTCTTAAATGGTACGTTGGCATTTAGCTTCACACGTGTCAGCGGAACACACACCTCTCAAGTATTTGCACCCAAAATGTGTGAAAGTCTGTGTGTCCACATCAACACAGAGGATTTTTATCAGTTCCCAGACACAGGAAATAAGGAAGAAAATGTGTGTGTGTACATGTGTGTGTGTGAGGGGGAGAGCGAGGGTATGATAAGACAGAGAGGAGCAAGAGAGCAGATTCACATGCACATTACATTTCACAGAAAGACAATTTACATTTTGAGTCCATATTATGTTAATTTTGAGTGGCCTCTCCAGATAATTCTATTACACAGATAGCTCTCCCATGTCGTCCAGGGCAGAAACATCATTTCACCCTGGAACACACACCTGCTGACAAGCGCTGCAACATGACGGAAAACAAGGGCTAAAGGCAGGTGGGTGTGTATCTGGGTTGTGTTTGTGTGTGTGAATGAAAAAGGATGTGTGTTCACAGAGGCCTGCAAAGAGCAACTTATCTAAACGACTTGTGATCCACTGAAATGGTTTATCAGTTTCTTTTTCAATACCGGATGTGCTGCCAGAGAGTGCGGTACACAGTATTATAGCTTCTAGGAAACCATATCGCTACTGCAATCCCACAAGCAACCAAACTGCTATAATTCCCTGTCATTCTCCCACAATCCTCTACTGGCTCAGCACTGCCGGCTGGGAGGATGTAGCCTGGGATGGCATAAAGTTGAACAGACTTTTATGGGGAAACATTTGCTTTTCAACATGACTCATGAGCAAACAAGAATCCAACTTAGCATTTGTTGTCTCATCAGTTCTAAAAATATCCTTTTCCTCATCCTTTTCCAAGTTTTCCTGTTCAATATCATCACAGCTTTTCAGCAGCTGATATGTTAGCCCTACAGACAAATTATGTTACTGTTAACTAATGATAACAGTATACACGATATACATATTTTGGATCGGGTCTAATTACCCTCAGGTCTACTCAAATTGGACCAATTGTCATCGGGTCTTTAGGGGTACCTTTATTTTTTCCTAATTTGAGTTGACATACATTTGGTTTGGGGCAATTTTCCACAAGTCCAGCTCAGATTGGGTCCAAAATATTGAACCTGGGCAGCCACATGGGTACTGGACCACATCTCAGCTTAAAGATACTCACTGTTGAGTTTCCAAACACCAACAATGAGTTTGGAGGATATCTCATGATTTATGGCCACTAATGGCTGGTGTAACAAAATCAGGGAGTGAGCTCCTATCTAAAAGCTGGACTAGGGAGGTATTTATGCTCAACATTAGATATGGAGACAGAGACGAATAGGGCCTTCCGTCTGTACTCTGCATGAATTTCATACAAAATTGTGCATGTTTTCTGAAAGCTTATCGATATGTACGAAACAGAGCTGAACCGCCGGAGATCATGGAGGCAGCGTAGCATAGCTCAGGTGAGATATGAACAGAAGAAGCGACAAAGAAATTTAAATAATGGCGGTATCCGTAATACAGAAAAAAGAATTCTCCATCCACACTTTGCGATGTATATACTGGCCACACAGACCATCACCATCGACAAAACTGCGTCTACTTTAGGGTAAAATATGATGATCTCCTCCCCTGCACGTTGTTTATTGTGTGTGAAATTTCTGGCTCTGCCCTCTAGTGTCATCTATTGGCTGTATTTATGTTGAAATAAAGGATGCATGGCAATTATGTTCACAGCGTTTGAAATGGACGTATCGATTTCCCTACATGAAGGGAGTATAAATGAGCCTTAAAGCTACATCCATGCTATTATGTTTTTGTTTTAAAACGCATAACTATTGCTAAGTTTACGCCTAGTTTCCTTACTACTCCAGAGCTTTGGAACTCCTAAAAAAGAGACATTTGAAAATGCTGCTGACCCCGTTTTAGTTTGAAAACTCTGGGGCTTGCATTTTAGTCTGGAAATAAAAAGTTTAGGGTTCCAATTAAATACAGGATGAGTTACCTGAATAGGTAAAATAACTCTTTTATCTCTCTCTTGATGAATCTCCTAAACTCATAAGGAAGATGCAAAATGAAGGGCAATGTTGCATGTACTTGAATACACTTTATGTCTGTTTCTGCACTATGTATGTATTTTATATGGTAGCCTTTATGTTTAAGACAAATGACCTACAAACAAATTAAGTAATCTTAAATCTTGATCTTATAGCTAGGCCTTACTTGCAACAACTCCAAATTTGTTTTCCGCTGCCGTGACCATCTTATACTCGTTACTTTTAGTAACAGTTCCACCTCATCATTAACCTAGAAATCCAGATGCCCTGCTCCTAGCAAATTCGAATTTGCTCCGACGAGCAAAGCCCGCTGAATTGCCAGTCAGACCAATCAGATCAGTCTAACATGATGAGGACAGCGCTGTGCCTTAGGAGACGAAAAGTAAACAGTCAAGATGGCAGCTGTCGAAGGACCGCGTCCATTCAATTTAGCTTTGGAAGAAATGCTAAGCCAACTACACTTATCTTTTTCCTTGAGAGAGGAACAGAAGACTGTTCTAAAAGCCTTCGTTTCCAGGGAGGATGTTTTTGCCGTTTCGCCTACGGGATACGGCAAAAGCATAATATATCAGTTAGCCCCACTGTTTGGCAAACCAATGGGGCTTAGTGCACTGAATACGTCATCTTGTTTTTTGCTCTGATTGGCCATTGTGCTATCCAATTGCATGCGGCGGCATTTGAAATGCCTCAGTTAGTGCCACCCCTTGGGTAGGAAGGGTGTATTGGTGAAGGCCACACTTAAAATATTTCTAGATTCGAGTCTGGATTTCCAGGCTACCTCATCATTGATCCAAGCAAATAATTCTTTAGTCTTATTTTTCACTATCTCTGTAGTATTGTCTGTAACTAAGCCACCAACCACAGAATAGATGATCTGCCTTCTGTTTATAATGGCATGATCATGCTTAGTGTATGTGAATGGTCATGTGATATGTGTTTCCAGGCATGTTAGTATGGATGGAGATTATTCCCGATATGGTGCCAAAATGCTTGCATGTACAGAGACCGTTTTGTTTTAAAACGCCATTTAAAAATGATAGTGTATTAATGTGGATGTGACCTTACTTGAGTTTAACTTTCTGCATAATCAAGAGATTCGTTCAGAATGTTTAGAACGAAAGATCAAAACAACAACAAAATAAGAATGACATTTACTTGACAATTAAATGGGTGTTTGGGGCCACAGTGACTAACATTTGGTGGACCAACACATAAGCGAGTTTAAGGGTAAAATGCTCCTTTAGAAAACTGGTCCCAGTAAACACACCAGTGGGCGGTTTATCCCTTCATCATTCATCAAACCCTGTTTCCTGGGTTCTAATCCTGAGTAAGTCCTTAAACGTAAAGCTGGCCTCATTTTTCATGATTATTGTGATATTTTCTGTGCTTATGTGTCATGGCTCTGATTCGTCCTTGTAAATGAAGATTGTTATAGGTGACCCTCCACTATGCGAACTGCCCAGATTTTTGTTAACCATAAACCGACCAGTAAAGGCGCCAATACAGCTGCCTTTAGAAGTTGTGATGCATCCTTAGGCTTGTTCGTCTTGTGGTTTGCACATGAAAAGCTATACTGTCCCACATCCATTTGCATAAAAAAAAAATCAGTTTATTTCTAAAGGACTTGAATATAGAGGAAATATTAGTCACATCCACTTTGTTATAGCTTTCATATGATTATCTTTTTATCTCTGTCATCTGTCCTTGCTCTTATAGACCTAAAGTACATGTTCTCTGGTATATAGCTTTAACTGTCAGGCACTCTATAAAGCGTTAACTATTTTGTTGTGTCTTGCTGAAAATAAGTCCAAGCCCTTCACGTTTCTCTGTGGCCTGTCAGAGGCCACTTTCTCTGCCCCCTCCATCTCTCTGAGCAAGTAGGGATCATTAATGAAGTGGCCTTCTCATGGATATTGACTAGCCTGTCAGCTGGCCTGCCACACTCACTAATAGGAGCCATTGGTCTTGGCTTAAGACCTGACAGAGGAGAGGCTGAGAAGGAAGAAAATGAGTGAGCATGTTCCTTCATCGTAAGATGGGTTTTGGCTTTAGCCTTCAGCCAGCAAAGTTTGAGTCTGGGTTGGATGCAGGCAAGGTTTCTCCCCAGTAGTGCACAAAACTTCCTACACTAGAAAAGCATGCTCAGTGAGAGGTGAAAATGCTGTTTTTTAATGCCACGATTGCTTGTAGGATGTAAGCAAAGCCACAGTGGGTGTCATAGGAGCACAGCAAGCCAAGAGAGCTCATTAAAATAGATGTGATGGTAAATTGGCACTCTTTAGAGCCTGAGGGTTCTCTAGGACTTTTTGTGAATTTAAGTAACAATATGTGACATTTCCTTATGAATAAATGGCCATGTATCACGGGTTGATATAACAGAGGTTCGCTGTAATCAATGTCATTCAGTCCAGTTCATGAAAATTGGGTTGAATAGAATTGAATATCTGCAGTTCTAAACTCCGTACATCATTACTAGGAAAAGCGCTCTATGAATAAACAAGGCAATAACCTGATAGACTGGGCACTCATAGCCACTATATCCAAAGACCATTTTTTCATCCAACTACAGTATGTGCAGTCATTCTATAGTTCTCTTTACATATTTTGGTTGAGGTGAGAATGTTGTGCCTTTATTCTGCCTCAACAATGTGTATAAATGGTATGAAAATGGAATGGGGCAGGGGAGTTGTTCTGCCTTTAAGCTGGTAGTGGAGGTAGGAACAGAGCCAAATCAATGTTTGTACACAAACTGGAGTGGGCAAGATGGGATGGATATGACGTTTTAACATCGTGTTATGTGTGTGACCCACCACCAGGAAATTTAAAAAGTAGCTAGCAGCAGTTAGCAGCTAACTCAAAGAAGAAGAAAAAACCTAAAATATCAGCAAAATGAGGAGACAATTATGTTTGGGAGCTCCTTACCCTCAGCGCAGGGGACAACATCAATTATATAACTGGGATGGCAAGTAATTTTTATTGCCAGTGGTGTAGTGGTATTTGATGTAGTGGGTATATCGCTAGGTAGATGCAAAGTATTTATATGAAATGGTTCATATGATATCCTATGAAAAATGCGTGTACAATAATTTGTATTATCCTACAAATCAGCGCCCCATGAATTATGTTATGTCCTAACACAGAGTTATGTAATTAATGTAAAATTACAGAGGTTAGGTTTAGGCAGGTAAAGGTACTGTAGTTAGGGTTAGGGAAAGAAAACATGGTTGGATGTCTTTAAGTTTAGGAAAGGCTCCAAAAATGCAACTCCAGAAACACCTGTCCACCACCCAACCTGCCCCCTTGCAAGACTGCTCGGGACTGCTTCCTTGTTTACTCTCATCCAGGGGCGGCTGGCCAATAAAGGGCGATAGGGCGCTGCCCCTCCTCAAGCCACAAAAGAAAAGAAAGATGATAATAAATATATGATTATCATCATCATTATTGTCATATATACACAAACAATATATTAATTATTCTGATAACTTTCACTTGAAACAGCTCATCCTGCCTCTGAATATCCAATCAGATGCAGTGTGAAGTCGCGTTCCGGCCCTCTGGGGCGATATCAGCCTGGCTGGAAATCACCCCGACTCACTCTCATAGACTACCATGTAAAATGCTTTTTTTTCTACAAGCAGGCCCTCCAATGCAATCTCTATGGGTTCCGGGAGGGCTTACCCCAACGTGCTGTCGTCATACGTAAGCCACCAAGTACCATTCATGTGCTCCTCAGATGGTCCGATTTCCCATGTCGGGAAGTCGTTCTTACTTCATTGTGTGTTCATGAGCGCTTAAGTCCTAATGTGGAGACAACATGGACATTACAAAGAAGATGTGTTGTATTTTATCACTCAAAATGTTTAAAAAACATGTCATCAACCGTTTCCACTGAAATATTGCTTTACAGTCGGAAACTCATTTTTCCGATTATTCCGACATCACACGAGGCAGCACCACTGCGCAGCGGTCACATTCAAGATCAACATGGCTAACGTTTCCAGTTGATCCAAGAGGCTTTTTAACCATATAAGTTAAAAGGAAACGACACATAGTGCGCCCAAATTCACACCTGTTCGTTGAACGAACACAGGCCTCGGGACTGCAGTATCAGCTGTAACATCACTAGTTCTTCCTCTCCATGGATTTTCTCTGCGACCGTTGGCGAGAAGCCATGCATATCACGTGAAACAGCGGAACTGCAGCTTTGTCGGACACTTGTCGGTAGTCCAATGTTTTCACAGCGAAAAAAATGATAAAGTTACACTAAAATGATGAATAACAGAGCTTTCATTCAGCTTTGCACACACATTACTCTTGGATGGATTACTCGCGAATGCAGGGTGGCACAGAAATGCCAAGCATATCACATGAAAGCGCAGGACTAGAGCTTTCATGTGATACCACACACATTGTACTGTCATCCCATCATGCTATAAATACAGATCAATTGTCTACAAAATGAAAACCTGATGAATTTCTTTACAACCCATTATACGGATCTTGTTGTCAGTCACTTCATATAGTGAGGAATATCGTATCTTACCACATCTTAGGCTTGCGTGTGTTTCTCCCTGTCTATCCACATTTGTAGTCCGGCTTTCAAGATGCAAATATCTCCATATTGTCCAGTTGACACTCCATCAAACTTTGTATGGCAAGACCAGCCACTTCACCTTTGCATACCAAGACAACTGCAGCCTAATTATGCATGCTGACAGGGCCGTAGTCACCATATACATTGAGGGGAACATGCCCCCCCCCCATGTCCAAAATGTCCCCCCAGTATATAACTGAAACTGAAAAACAACAACAAAAAATGTTCAGGTCAGGTCAAAGAGCAGTGATACTATGTGATGTGCATTGTATTAAGTTGAAGGGTATGCCTGCATTCTGATTAAGACTGACAATGACAATGATTCAGTGAATACCTTACTCAGTTTTATCTGATTAATGGTAAAACAGGTCTCTGTTTACATTCAAAGGTATTTGTCTGGGCAAACTGATGAAAAGTAGTCTGTTGATGACCACAGATTGTTCAGTCATTGTAGAGCCAAATTAATTCAAATTTACTCATTGAACGGGTCACCTCAGCGATCATCACAACAATTGCCCCCCCCCTGAGAAATCTGGCAGGAGCCGCCACTGCTCTCATCAGCGCACTGGTCACGTGATTGCAGCCTTTCAAAATATGTGGGATATGTAAGAATTTGGGTACATTACTTTTTGAAGGAAAATATATGAACAGTTTGTGAGAACAGCCTGGTAAATGGGCAAGTTACAGAGGAGCAAGTGGGTATACTCTCCAACGGCTTTTTGGCTGATATAGGTATTCTGTAAATGGACAGAAAAAGAGGTGGGTATACCCCATATACCTGCTTATACCCTCCACTGCACTACTGGTTATTATTATGTTATGCCATTGTTATTGTTTAGAAAGTGCTGCCTGACATGTATTAGACACTGGCGCTGTTGTGTTACACTTCACACCCATCGCTCCTCTTTTGCTTTGCCAGCATTCTATCTAAAGTCACATACTGGGGCAGCATGATGCTGGCATTCTTTGGTTCTGTGTAAAAAAAAGGAAAGCCAGTGCAATGAAGGGTCTTCATTGTGACACTACTGCCGGATCTTTGTGTGAAAATGGCTTATGTGATGCTCTACAGGCCTCTCATGAAGTTGAATGCATGCAACAAGTGTGAATCCTCCTCTTCATCTAGTGGTTATATGTTTTAGTATTACCTGAGTCAAGCCTTTGGTGGATCTTACTCAAACTGATTTGCATAAGGGAATGTGGTTAAACAAGGAACTGCAACCACTGAGCAAAATGCCTGCTAGCACAATTTGCTTAGGGGCATGAGCACCCACGAGAAGGCCGAGCACCCACTTGTACCAGCATACAGTCAGGGCCAGTTGAAAGCAGATAAACTGCTAATGTGTTGGCTTTATTCTGCTTTGTTCCTCCCTACCAATGAACCAATCACACCACAGGATGTGGTCTTTAGGCATCTTTAGGAAAAAAATATGCTTGGCAGTTCGTTAAAGGTTAATGAATTGTTTTCCTCTGGAAGAAGTAACGTAGGTGGTGAGTTAAAAATACCCATGTGGACAGCGCGCTGCAGTATGGCAACAATAAATGGGATGTCCTGCTCAGGTTTGCTGGGACTAATCTGTGGGGCACACACTGCCAGTCTGCAGTGGCCCAGCAGAGGGCACTCACTGACAACACCAGTCCCAGAGGAAAATTAATATTAGGTGAAAATAAACAATATTCATGTAATTACTGGTAATGACAACCAATGGCAAGTGGGATTATAAACCCTGCTACATTAGTGCAGTTATGTATGAATAACATACGATACATTATTCACATAAAACAACAACAGCAACAGAAGAGAAGTACGAATGTGGAAGGGTGCTCAGTTTTGAGCAACCACAGGCAGTTATATAAATTGGTGCCTATGAATGGACACATATGTAAGGGATAATGTATAATGAGCAGGTGAATACTGGGAAAATAACTCGGGAGTTATTTTCCCAGTATTCACCTGCTCATTATACATTATCCCACTTATTACACGGCTAATTATCAGTTAAAGAAATAATGTTGTCTGCCTCTGCGAAGTGCATTAAAACCGACCGGATTCGACAACTTTTGGTGAAAGTTTTGTACTCACCCAGGCTTAGTGGACTGAACCAAGACATAAAACTCGCGTAAAATGTCATTAAGCATGACTGCCGAGTGTGTATTCAAATCCGTCTTCTTTTGTTTTTGGCAGAGAAAGTCCGTAGGTATTCTTTTTCTTCAGCGGCATCTGTTAAAATCAGCCACTTCTGTTTGTTTTTTCCCTCGGAAGTTGTTTGACAGCTGCAGTGTTGCAGGGCAGCATCCCTAGCAACGCTGGGCTACATAGCAACTGTGTGTAATGACCGTTGCTACTAGCAGCGGTCATTACACAGTAATATCAGACCGCAGAATGCTGCTACTGACCAATCAGAATACAGCATTTAATAGAGCCGCGTAATAATATGTTTTAACGTAGTTGCAGTGCTGAGCTAATTGCTAATATCAGCATGCTAACGTCCTAACAAAAACAATGCTGATTAGCCCTAACCTGAAAGCAGAGCTGAGGTTCACCGAAACATGATTCGATCATAGACAAAATTATTGTAAGCCAAACTTGGATGAATTGCACTTTTGATCAGACAATGAAGCTATATATATGAAAAGTCAAGGTGTTTACAGTCATCCTGAGAAAGACAATGACTGTGCAAATTTCATGGCAATCCATCTCCTTTCTCAGTGCACCTTGGAAGAAGATGAAGTTGCTCCACAAACCCTCAACCTGCTTCAACAATAACCTGTCTTCCTTGACTCCAAATTTCAACCTCATTGAGGTGCTAAAGTCAGGAGATCAAAGTCGAATTCAACATCTGGGAAGCATGAATATCTGTAAAAATATTTTTCCAATCTTGTCTTATAAATGTTTAGAAGTTTCATGTTAGCCTGCTGGGTGCACTACAGGAAAAGTCAGGGGACCTCCAATGTCAGGAGGATTCATTCTCTGTGGACCATGAATGTCTACATAAATGTAATGACAGTCCATCTTGTAGTCGTTGAGATATTTCTGTCTGGACCTAGTGTCCAGACAGAGTAAAACGTGTTTGTTTTACATGAGTAAAACAAAACAGATAGTTTTAATTTGATTTGTTTCTGTTTGTTCAGTTGACAGTCTTTGGCAATAGAGTAACTGAAACAAGTCATTGGAATTCAAACTGTCAAATTAAAGAAAGACAACATTAATTTTATTCCCATCACATCTGCTCTAAGTAACAAACAATGTTTTGATCAAAGCTTTCCTTTGTTTCTGAACCAGTGTCAGATTGCACTAAGACACATTCACATTAGTTTTCTTGTTCTATGTTCAGCCCACTAAACTTTTTTGTTAAAAGAGAAACAGAGGGGAAAAGTCAATAAGAAGTATGCATTTGACTTGCACCCTTCCTGTGGGCAATGGGTCTACAGGGAATACCTGCCCACAGCTAAAATTAATCCAGTACTGACTGTTGGTTTTCCCCTAAACACTGAAACTTAAGAGTCCAAGGGGAAAGCAAACTACTCCCTTAATATATTGTGTTAAAACGTGCCAAACAGTCAAATAGGTACTTTTACCAACAATAGTATTTTTATAGAGTACCCTGCTATAAAATACCATAGATGTAAAGGACTGAAATGGTTAAGTTCTGGACTACAGTGAATGAGTAATTTAAAAACAATAGCCAAAATGATTTTTTACACTTACTTTAGCTTACATGGATTAGAATTAGAATTGTCCTAAATATGAGTTGTTTTATGCATTAATACCAATGGCCATGTGACTGTATAACTTGGATGATCTTGGTCATATCAAGAACTCTTCTGTACTAGAAGTGGAAATCACAAATCACGTTGTTGATTTGAATCAAATTGTTTGGTTCAGTTCAAAGATACATAGTCGACGACTATGTATTTTCCTCACTTTTTTTTTTTTTTACTTAGCTTCACTGTGGGCTGTTGTACACAAGAACACAGGGAATAAACTTTAATAACATTTCATAAAATGAAAAAAACTGTGATTCTTTATGAGATGTTGTAAAGTTTATTCACCTTCAAAACATGCAGAGAAATGTTCACCTTGACTGATTAAAGTTGATGTAGCAGGATATCGTGTTGGTTAAACAACTTATGCTGGTTTTAGATGAACAACCCATTGGCCACTGTTTACTGCAGTCAACCTTAAATGACAGAGAAGACTTTGTTAAAGAGCAAGAAGGAAAATACCCTAATTTACTCTCTTTGACCCAAGCTTTAAATAACACTACTTTAATGACAGTGTCATGGGAAAAGCCTGTTGGTTTCAGACACTAGAACTAGCATGTGCCACGCCAGATACAGTAGATCTCACATATCTCAGCATAATGACAGAGCCATCCCCAATCACTATCATTTCTTACATGATATATGTAGACTGTAAAATTTGTGGGTTAAGATGTTTTAGGTAAGTGAATCCCTTATCTTCCCTTTTCCTGGTTTTAGAATATCCATCAACACTTTGGAGTAGAATTTGACATCATAACAAGCCAGCCTTAAGAGAGAAGTTGAGATGAAAGATGATTGTTTAATGAGTATGTAGTATGAAAACACCTGACAAATTCTTCACTTGTTTGTGTCAGTTCAAGGTTGGATGAAGAATTCACCCATATAGGTCTCGAGATGGTTGTTTATTTTTATGATGACATGTCCAAACCAGGCCTTAAACCCTATCCAGTGGGAAAACCATTGCTCTACCCTGCTGAGCTATCCAGCTTCTGTGTATACATACAAAAAAAAAAAATGATTTCATGAGAAAAATATTTTTGTATATATGTTGTTTTCATAAACTTTCATATATGAATTAAATATATGTCATTGACGTATAGTCACAACATATAATATCGTTTAAAAATACATTATGAAGATATTTTTAATATATGTACATGTATGATATATGCTGGGGCACACGGCGTTGCAGTGGTTAGCACTGTTGCCAGGTTCGGGTTCGAATCCGCCAGCTGGGGCCCAGCTGGAGTTTGCATGTTCTCCCTGTGTCAGCATGGGTTTTCTGGCTTCCTCCCACTCTGATAGTCTGCTTCTTGCCCAGTGTCATCTGGGATAGAATCCAGCCGCTGTGTGACCCCGAACAGGATAAGTGGTTATGGATAATAAATGAATAAATAAATAATATATGCTGATATTGCAGACATATACGTCCAAGCTTAACAAGTAAAGTGTGTGTAACCATAACCTTTTTCTTTATATATATATATATATATATATATATATATATATATACAGTACAGGCCAAAAGTTTGGACACACCTTCTCATTCAATGCGTTTTCTTTATTTTCATGACTATTTACATTGTAGATTCTCACTGAAGGCATCAGAACTATGAATGAACACATGTGGAGTTATGTACTTAACAAAAAAAGGTGAAATAACTGAAAACATGTTTTATATTCTAGTTTCTTCAAAATAGCCACCCTTTGCTCTGGTTACTGCTTTGCACACTCTTGACATTCTCTCCATAAGCTTCAAGAGGTAGTCACCTGAAATGGTGAAATTCCAACAGTCTTGAAGGAGTTCCCAGAGGTGTTTAGCACTTGTTGGCCCCTTTGCCTTCACTCTGCGGTCCAGCTCACCCCAAACCATCTTGACTGGGTTCAGGTCCGGTGACTGTGGAGGCCAGGTCATCTGCCGCAGCACTCCATCACTCTCCTTCTTGGTCAAATAGCCCTTACACAGCCTGGAGGTGTGTTTGGGGTCATTGTCCTGTTGAAAAATAAATGATCGTCCAACTAAACGCAAACCGGATGGGATGGCATGTTGCTGCAGGATGCTGTGGTAGCCATGCTGGTTCAGTGTGCCTTCAGTTTTGAATAAATCCCCAACAGTGTCACCAGCAAAACACCCCCACACCATCACACCTCCTCCTCCATGCTTCACAGTGGGAACCAGGCATGTGGAATCCATCCGTTCACCTTTTCTGCGTCTCACAAAGACACGGCGGTTGGAACCAAAGATCTCAAATTTGGACTCATCAGGCCAAAGCACAGATTTCCACTGGTCTAATGTCCATTCCTTGTGTTTCTTGGCCCAAACAAATCTCTTCTGCTTGTTGCCTCTCCTTAGCAGTGGTTTCCTAGCAGCTATTTGACCATGAAGGCCTGATTCGCGCAGTCTCCTCTTAACAGTTGTTCTAGAGATGGGTCTGCTGCTAGAACTCTGTGTGGCATTCATCTGGTCTCTGATCTGAGCTGCTGCTAACTTGCGATTTCTGAGGCTGGTGACTCGGATGAACTTATCCTCAGAAGCAGAGGTGACTCTTGGTCTTCCTTTCCTGGGTCGGTCCTCATGTGTGCCAGTTTCGTTGTAGCACTTGATGGTTTTTGCGACTCCACTTGGGGACAAAGTTTTTGCAATTTTCCGGACTGACTGACCTTCATTTCTTAAAGTAATGATGGCCACTCGTTTTTCTTTAGTTAGCTGATTGGTTCTTGCCATAATATGAATTTTAACAGTTGTCCAATAGGGCTGTCGGCTGTGTATTAACCTGACTTCTGCACAACACAACTGATGGTCCCAACCCCATTGATAAAGCAAGAAATTCCACTAATTAACCCTGATAAGGCACACCTGTGAAGTGGAAACCATTTCAGGTGACTACCTCTTGAAGCTCATGGAGAGAATGCCAAGAGTGTGCAAAGCAGTAATCAGAGCAAAGGGTGGCTATTTTGAAGAAACTAGAATATAAAACACGTTTTCAGTTATTTCACCTTTTTTTGTTAAGTACATAACTCCACATGTGTTCATTCATAGTTTTGATGCCTTCAGTGAGAATCTACAATGTGAATAGTCATGAAAATAAAGAAAACGCATTGAATGAGAAGGTGTGTCCAAACTTTTGGCCTGTACTATATATATATATGTATAGATAGATAGATAGATAGATATTTGTAATATATTTACATATATAAATTGGGTATTTCATATATTCTACAAAGTCGTATCTTCATACACCTTAAAGGATGTATGTATGTACAGACTGTTCTCATGCACTGTTCATACTGTGTCCTACAAAGAGTAATGCACCAAAATTCTCACATATCCCACATAGCAATGAGCCAGAAATTCACATATGACCAACATATTTTCGAAGGCTGCAATGATGTGACCAATGCGCTGCTGGGAGTAAAGAAGGAAGCGGTCAGGAGTGGCCCTGGTAGGAGGCAGCTTGGGGAAGTGGATGGGTTACAGAACACAGTACTTTTACCTAGGACAGTCCTCAGGGGAGCAGTGTTCAGAACCGTGTCACCATGTTTCTTTCTTCTTTTTTTTTTAAAAGATATTTTTTGGGCATTTTTTGCCTTTAATGGACAGGACAGGTAAGCGTGAAAAGAGGAGAGAGACAGAGAAGGGGGATGACATGCAGCAAAGGGCCACGGGCTGGATTCGAACCCGGGCCACTGCGGCAACAGCCTTGTACATGCCCCATTGTACATGGGGCGCCTGCTCTACCACTAAGCCACCGATGCCCCAACCATCTTTCTTTCTAAACCTAACCACAGTAACTTTATTTGCCTAAGCCTGACATCCGTAACTTTATGGTAATTACTTTACGTTAAGGATCATTTGTGGGGCTAATGTGTAGGACATCATACAAACTAGTTTGTGTGCATTTTTGTAGGATATCATACAAACCATTGTATGAGGATACATTGGTATGATAATGATAGTGAAAATATATTACTGTATTAAATTTATTAAATTATAGGTAACATAAATGACATGATTGCTGTTGATATAGGGGCATATATGTCATATGTTGCATTTCTGCTCCAGAGATTTTGCATCATATTTACTCATCTTCAGATTGACGTTATATAAACTCCAGCAACCTCTTGAATTCATTTTGCCTTCAGTCAGCAAATTTGAGTTCAGTCAACTCAAGTTACTTAAAAAGGGAAAGCTCTTTATAATTGAAACAGTCCAAATGTATTCAAATTTGGTCATATCCAACCTATTTAGGAGTGCAAAGTGTGCTAAGTAAGACGCATGTACAAGGTTTCACTTTAAGCGCCACTAAAAAAGGGCTTGTATAAATTGTCTCTGTATAAATATCCATTCCTTCGAATTTTATAGTGTTTTTCTGAGCCAATTTTAGCCAGAGGTTTGTGTTTCCATTCAGTTAATACAGTACGTAGTCTTTTCATTTCAGGACATCCTTGCATTTGACCTTAAATGCAACTGAAAGACAACAGCAAACCATCAGTGGTCATAAAAAGGAAAACAGAGCCTGATATTATTCAAAGAGACAAGTACTCAGGAACAAAACCAGCCAAAATAAATAAACAGTCTTTTAGGAAGAGCAATGCTTGGCAGGAAGTGAGGATGGTGCTGCAAAGGTTAGTTTGCTGGCCTTTCTACAGTAGATCACCGGGTGTCTGCTGATGAGAGGGTCCCTGAGTGGTGGAGGGCTGAGTTAGTGTGTGCGTATGTGTGTGTGTCAGGGGAAGGGAAAGGCTGATGAACTTCACTTTCTATTAGCAGCCGACAGGGGCTCGCCGGCTCGGTCGCCAATCAATAGGCTGAAGGACAAGGGTGTCAAAAAAATGAAGGACCCTTCGCTTTCCGGCTATGAGAGAAGAGGGGAAAGAAAAGAGAGAGCAGGGAGACAGAGATGGAGGGAGATGAGAGTGTGAGAAAGATGCAGCAATAAAGAAATTAAAGCAAATAGAGTGTTAAGTGCATGTGAATGTATGAGTGTGTGCATGTGTGTCAGCTGCAGAGCACATGCATGGATAACTTCTTCTGTATGAGCTGTCAGTGTCAGCAGGGTGAGGAGGTTATCAGCCGAGGCAGAGTGTCTTCCCCCTCTATCTTCAACTCTTTGTTTGATCTCTTACAGCTACAGGATCCCAGGAGGTCCACAGCTCGCTTTGTGCAGAGTCAGTGGAGAGCCCCAGCAGGTCCAAAACCATCTTTAGGTAACATAATGTGACTGGACCTTTCCTATCACCAATCAGATTATCCTGGAGAGTGAAAAGCATTGAAGAGTCAGATGACCCCAGTGATCTGTATCTGTATTTCATCTGTATGACACTGTATTTTCCACGGCGTTTGAATCGTGTTCATAAATGGAGAATGATACAGTGGAGCCTGGCTACAGCCATGTAAACATATTTTGTTCATGCTGAACATGAACAGAGGCTGTCTAAACCCTTTTAAAAGCTTCAGCTACAGCAGATCCACACTGGTACTCTTCAGCACAGAGGATATTCAGAATACTACAGTGCAAGTGCAGGACACAGTGCAAACTATAATAGGACATAATCTAAAAACAGTTGTGCTGCCAGTTATAATCAATTCTGAGCTATTCTGCTATCACCCACATGTAATGCATTTAATGTGAGACTGACTGATAAAATAAAAGCCCAACTCAATCAACAAAATAAATGTTGGCATTGTACTTTAATGCAAACCATGCATACGTTACACTTGTATGTTACTGTGTACTTCTTTACTGCATCCAATTTTTTGATCAGTAAGTCAATAAAAAATTAAATTAAAAAAAAAAAAATCACCAACAGTGATGATATATGATCTTCACTGGACATGGATAATATGTAATTTTGTTTTAAAACGGTTTTTGAATGAGAAGCTAGTAAATAAAATGTATTTTGAATGCAATAAGACGAAATGTTGTGCCCCACATAAACAGTAGAATTATCTTTCCACATAGTAAAATAAATAAATAAATAGTTCTTAAAGTTAAAGTTTTTTCTTTCATTTGGGATTTTTGTTTTGTCAAGCAAATCCTGACATCAATATTTTGCCTGCTATATCCTTGATGTGAGTGCACATCAGCCTGTATGAATGTAACACAACTGCCTTTCCTCCGGCCCTGTCCTCCTGACTAAAAGCCTTTTTGACATGAATTAGCATGTCGTCCTTAAAAGGTAGACGGGCCCAATTTTCCTCTGAAAGGTCTGTCTCTAATAGGTACTCCTTCACAAATTCCAGCCCGATCTAACCTTGAATAAAGACCCATATACTTTATTTTTTTTAAATCTTTCTCCACACCTCTCCTTTCTCTCCTATCTGTGTAAAAAACACATAAAAAACAACACCGGCAGAGGGAAAAAAAAAACCAACTTGTCATATCAAGGCTTATATTAAAAAAAACACAACAACAAAGATTTCATTTCCATAATGCATTCTAATGGATGGGCGATGTGTTTCAGCAGGTGAGACCAGAGGGCAAAGGCTTCCCAGACAAACACAACAATAAACCTGACAAGCACCATTATGCCGTAGATATTACAGGCTGTTAGGGAATGGAAATGATGATAATTAGCTAATTCAGCTATAATCTCATTTGTTTGGCCTCACCTTTTGCTAATGTGACTCTGACCCTGACGCTTGAACGTTCCAAACGGCATAAATGAGAGTGCCAGGATGCTAATTTAGCAGGCGTATATATTGGTAGTTGTATTGTTGTTGGGATGAATGTAGGTTTGTGTGTTACAATATGTGCCTTAAAGCTGTTTGTTTGTTGTTAATGCTGTGTCTCTGTGATCATGGAGGAATTTTAAGATGTTTTAGGGTGAGTTGTATTGTCTTTTTCTTCTTTGTTTTTTAACCAGCAGCTGAACTACTATACATACATACATACATACATACATACATATACATATATATATATATATATATATATATATATATATATATATATATAGGCGGGCCATACACAATGTGGACACTCCAACAAATGCACATTTTTACCTCTACTATAAAAGCAAACATACAAATACTGTACACACTTGCACACATACACAGAGCAGCACAAATAAGTACCTTTCTTACAGATGCATCCACACTGTAATCTGCTGTTGACCAGGCACATTCCTTCAGCCTGGGCCACAGCACATGGTGCTCAGTCTCCTCTCTAATAAACGCTCCATAAGCGCTGGGCTGTGGGCCAGGGTCCAGGCAGGGGGCTGGTTGGGGGGTGAGCTGTGGTTATGTGTGCTTGTGGTTAAACCCAGAGTTTCTAGCCGGCCTTTCATCCCGTGCCAGCCTCGGCCGGGTGTGAGCAGCTAGGGGTTGAACTTCAGGATTTATTGGTTCCTCTGGTTCCCTGGGTCATATACTGCGAACCCAGGAAGCTGGGATAGAAGCAGCAGTTTACGATCCACTTCCCACTGCACCGCCACCGGATGTCGGTCCCAAAAATTCCTTCACTGTCTCTCTTTATCCCTATTTGAACAATGACATTTGCTGACATCACACAGTTTCGTGGATACAGCTGTGTGACATTAATGGATGAAACACAAAATCTGATTTCTGGCATTGATGGTCTCTGTTTAGATTTGCCCGATAGAGTCAGCTACCAATGAATGACTGCAGGTTCCCTGCTGTGTGCCGACTTTCCTGCAGCTGACGGTGCAGGTTGTTGGTTGCCAGTTCACCACTATGTGCTGACTTGACGGTGCTGTGGTTGACACTAGTGGCTTCTTACGATGCTTCTTGGCAGTTTTCTGCATCCTCCTGTGCTGGAGAGTCCCTGTTCACACGTCATGTGGCAAATGACCCCAGCTACCAGTTTTAACAGCATAGGGACATGCACATATCCGTCCATCACTTTATTCACACATAAAAAGGTTTTCAGAACTGCCAGTCTTACAGAATGATGTTATAAGTAGTGATGTGATAAGTAGTGCACTGTTATTCAATCACCTGGACAAACTCTGGACAGAGTAACGCAAGATCTTTGTCTTTCTTTCAATCCCTCTGTGTGTCTCAGTGTCAGTGAGTGGGCTCAGGTGCACTGGCCGGCATTAGGGGGAAAATTCAAGCCTCCTCTCCAGTTCCAACTGGCAATCAATACATGACCGCTCAGACCACCACCAATCACTCCTGCGCATTCACTCAGTGCCATTACATTTAGAACTCTGATATAATTTACTCCTTTTAACAAGTCATTTTTGCCTTCATTTAGTAACAGCAGCAGATATACGGACAGAAAACATGGTGTCAGAGATGGGGATGACATGCAACAAAGGTCTGTGGCAAGAATCAAACCAGGGACATTGCAGTCATAAGGTATCTTTAACTACTTGAACTTCATCCTAAATTCAGTCATAACAAAGGCAGATATCCATGGACTAGCTTCTCAGGCTGAACGAATATACCATTTCTGTATCTGTATCTGTTCAACTAGCTATGTAATCTGTATTGTACTCAGAATGGGCAGGGTTTAAACCCAAAAGTGGGTGGAAGTTAAAGTGAAAATGGGTGTGGCATAACCAGAATTTGTTATTTTAGGACTGAAATTGTATTGGTTGATAAGAACTTACAATATTTACCATCTATTGGAAATACCCAAATGAGGATTTCCCTTGAGCCTTCCTTGATAGATTGAACCTGGATTAAACAAGTATTAAACAAGTATTTGTGAAAGTACATTATCTGTTGGCTCAACCTTACAAGCTACTACAGTCTAAAAAGCAAGTATCTTAGATCAGATGGTTCAGAGGTTTCACATTTTGTTGCCTTAAAATGAAGCACTTGTTGTAAGTAGCCCACCTGGATTAGATTTGGTTTAACTTTTTCCCGTTTCAGATTGTTTCATATTTTTAGAGGTCCGGATAGGTGAAGGTATTCAACATTTCACAAGGAAAAGGCACAAGTTAAGAAATTTAATAAAGACAAATTCATTTTTTATTCCTTGAATCAACTTGTGACCCCTCAGATTCATCTTGGGATTTGGAATCATATTTAATTAACAAAAGCCAGTTAAGATTTTTGATATTGGATAATTTTGCCAAACAGCTTGACTACGGTCAATGGCAAGACTATTTTTCTTTTATTTCCGATGTCAGTGTTTTCAAAGTTGTCGATTTTTCCAGTATGTACGCCTGATAACTACAGTAAGGTTATGGTTAGGAAAGATCACAGTTCTGTTGGAAATTAGACTCTCTCAACTCTTCTACATGTCTGCACCTGATCATTATCTGACCCTTTCCTTTGGCCCGAGAGCAAAACTCTCTTCTCACTTATACTCTCTCTTTTTCTTGCACTTCCTCCAAATGCCTCCCTCGTAGCCTCCTTCCACCTCTCCGTCATCTCCTTTGCTCAAGAGAGGGTCCCATAATGCACCTCTCAACGACATTCATTAGCTAACCCCCACCCCCTCCTCCATTTACACATGCTGTACCTCTCTGGCGCGCCCCCTCGACCCCCATCTCCTTTGTGCTGTGATATGAATGCACTTTGATGCCTAATAAGTGGCTCTGTCCTTTTTGACATGAGCAGCCTGTGCCTGCCCTGTTCAGCCAGTAATTAGCCTGCTCTCCTTACTTAGCAGCCATGTACAAATTAGGCAGCTCCGCCTCTCTCTCTCCCTCCCTGACTTTCATTCATTTATGGGTACTGTCTGTTCCCCTCTTCTTCTCTGTCCTTCTCTGTCTCTCATTTGCGTTAACTTCTTTGTAGGCTCTGTTCATTTCTTGTTCTCTCTTTCTCTTTGTTGTCTCTTCTTATCACGTCAGGTCATGTGGAAGATGAGCAAGATGTGTTTAATTTAATTCTCTTAACATCAAAATGTCCTCATACGAATGGGAGGCTGCTGGTCCAAAGTAGATTAACCCTTTGAACCCTTGACTGTTTTTGTATGGTGTTCATTCTCTTTACTTACAGGCTCATGGCATAGTTACTACATGTCTTGGGTAGGCCTGCCATATATTGTCACAATAGGCTATGCAGAAGTAGCATTCTTCATGAGGGTAAGTTCTGCTGGATGGTCACTGAACACCTCCTGCTTCATGTTGGTTTGCATTTTAACCAACAACAGAGAACACAACAGCTGTACATGCAGCTCAGGGCAACATTCCAAAGTTTTTGGTCCATTGTGAATATCCTCCTAAGACCCGTACTTTTGTTTGGTATACATTCTTAATGTCTCCTAGCTATTTTTAGCTATTTTTGCTATATTTAAAAACTAAACATTGTCAATGATAATGAAGTCCCAATGTCCTCAAACGAGACGCTAATAAAGTTGTAATGTCTTCATACCAATACTTCCAAATTAACAGTGTCTTTGTTTGTTACTGTTGCTGAAATTGCTCAAATATGTTGCCATATCAAACTATAAACATTATTAATCATAAATAAATATGTTCCGGCCACAAAATGTGATCAGGTTTTGGACCTTGTCCAGGTTTGTGCCGGGATCGGCTGCAGACTGACTTGGCAGAGAGGACTGCCATCTTGTTTTCACATGGATTAGTGTGTTGTGCTCTTACTACCACTGGATGGCACAAAAAAGTGTCCACAAACAAGGACAACAGGTCTGCGTTAAGTAAAATGAAGTCTACGGTTGAGTAAACCCAAAATGTGATGTCCTCATATTGGGACACAGGGTACTGAGCACAACTTCAACATAAACCACTGTGTTACTGCTCTTGTTGATAAGCACGTCCCATAGGTGATTGTCAGTGTAACAAGCTGGAGAATGATCAGAGTTTCACACTATCACTGGCATTTTAAAAACCGGGTCTTAAGTTGATGTGTCAATAAACAGTGTTGCTATTAAGCAACGCTGTTATCGTTGTGTGCAGCAGTAGCTCACTCTGTGAGGACTTGGTTCAGGAACCAGAGCGTCGCTCTGTGTTAAGTCCCTGGATGGACCAACTATGACACGTGGACGTTCAACTCCTCAGCATTGCTGAGGAAAAAGGCAACAAACCCCCTAATTGTTCCATGGCTAACCCAGTGCAACCCTTTAATTGCATGTGTGTGCTGTGTGTACATACATGTAAAATACATTTCAATTGCTGATTACCGTGTGGACAGTATGGATTCACAAATAATAAAGAAAGTAAATTATGTCACGCTTGTAAGAGGCAATTCTGTAACTTGCATGCTGTCCTTGTAACTTAGGTGGACATTGTCTTTGGCATGTGGCCCTTGCTGCTCTTGGTCCTTTGTGTGTTTTGTGTTTTCCTCAACTTCCAACATGTAGCTGCTGATTGAAAAGTTAATACTAAAAATGTATGAAACGTTTGTGTCTAACTGAAGCATGCTTAGGCCTGTATGTGGATAATCTTTGACTAGTAGCCTATAAGATAATTGTTTTGTCGGTGATCCTTGTGAGTTATAAAAGAGGCGTTACAACATATAACATATAACATTACCTTTGTTCAATGCTGCTGTTGTTAATGGCTTTATATGAGTAGAGAAGAAGTCCGCTAGCCGCTAGGCTAATTTATGCCATTTAAAATGTCATAGGTTTATGCTAATAACGTTAGCATGTTCTATCTGTGGGGGAAATGTGCCTAGCAAAAGACAACCACTTTGCCTGTCAACCGTCTGAGCTATAATAGAGCTAAATTTTGTACTTTTGTTTAAGGTTGTCACCATTAAGCCATGTTTTATGTGTATTTTAGGTGCATGGCACTTCACAAAAATTCAACAGAGTGGCATATGTAACACACCGCCATCTACCATTTTAAAGGTGGAAATGCAGAGCTACACAGACACACCATTGCGTAAGTGTAAATGCTCACAACTGCGTAAGCCACTTGCGCAGGCTATGGCATATGGTTTGTGTGGAGCCTACAAACAACTGTAAATCAGCCTTTACATCACCGACTGCAGCTGGAGAGGGGAGGGTTGTGTTAAATCAAGCAAAGAGGAACTTGATCAGTGGGTCCAGTTTCAATGAAAGCAGGTCCCGTCTGCTATGTGCGTTTGTACGTGTATTGTTCTTCATTTTAAGATGTATTTACATGATTTTTTTTTTTTTTTTTTTGCTGGACTGCAACAGTGTGGCCAGCACTGTATGCGAAAGTTCATGACTGAGTGAATGCCTCCAGAGTCTGTTTCAAATAAACCGGTTTCATACATGGTCCAGCTATATACTTTGTTTTGTCTTGTTGGCTTCCTTTCTAAATAAAAGCCTTTGAATATGTACATTGACATACGAAATGATGGCATTTCTCAATTACTTTTCTGAAAACAACAAGCTATATAAGCCTAGCTGAGTATGCCCTCAGCCTGTGCATTAAGGGAGTGGAAACCGAGCATAAAAGCTTGGGGCTCAATTAGGGTCAGAACTATAAGGTTACAGTTAGATACGGTTTGCGATAGTCCTCACAAATATAGCAAATGCTTCCAGGGACTGGGTGTGAAGTAAATGAAGTGATGAATAGGCAGACACACACAAAAACACACACACACACACACACACACACACACACACACACATACAGACAGTCAGACACACCACATCTCTGAGTGCGTCTCCAGCTGCCCACCCAACACACCCACGACAGGACAGCTTCATTCAGGTACACAGCCTGTCTGCCCCCCCCCCCCTCCCAAGACTCCTTATGTGCCCCCAAATCAATAGAGATGTAAATAAGTTCATGCACTTAGGGACCTTTGTTTGGGGCACCCACATTGGAGAGGCCTGGCAAGTGCTTGTCCTTTGTGCCCCCCCCCCTCCTCACTCCCCCCAGCTTTCTATCTGCATGGAAGGCTGCTCAGGAGTGTCTCTTTATGAAAGGAAGGTTGTATTTCCCCTCATGGAGATGAGATGCTGTCTGTGCATGTGCACGGATGTGTTTGTGTGCATGCCTGCTCCCATGAGTCCTGGTGGTAATGACAAAAACAAATAAAAAAAACAAAAAACAAAAAAACAAGTTTAGCCTTGTAAACATGTGTCACCAGTTAGCTTTAAACACAACACAAACTCAGAATTTGGAGCCTAGCCTAGCCTAGCTATCTTATCGAGAATAAATAGAAATTGCAACACATCTGTATTTTAGCCACAATATGGCTGCTTACAAACCGGAGTGCAGTATCATCTCCAATTACACAGGCGACCAGTCTCAGATCGCTAATTGAAGAGGTTGAATCACTAAACATTGGGGATAATATTATCTGAATTTATTTCAGAGCAATTTAGCCCACTTTAATGGAAACTGCAAAATAACTGGATAAATTAAAAAAAGGGGAAAAAAAGCAATATGAAGGGATTTCATAACTAAAAGCACCAGGCAATCACATGAAATCACAACAGTTATGAGTTTGGCAGGCATACAACGTCCAAAGCTTTTTGCTGTAATGGCTGGCGCTATTATGAGCATTAGCCCAATTCCCTTACGAATTCAGTACTCTGTGGTGAGATGGGTCAGAAACACAAACACACACACACACACACACGCACACACAAATGCATCCCCCATGTGTCGGGTCCGGTTGGGTGCTGCAGTGGTGCTGGGAGTGTTTGTAGGTTGGCTATTGAGGAGAGGCAAGAGGGCAAAAGGGACGTGCTGGCATAATGCATTTACTAATAACTATTTATTATTGTTGGTTCCCCAGGGGGAGCACTTTATGGAAATGGCTGTATATGAAGGGCAGAGGTGCGAGAAGGCCACTGGGAAAATTAGCTTTTTAGATTCCCCCACAATGTCCTACCAGCGTCATACCTTGTCTGCCTGCGGTGTGAGAGCTCTGATCATATACGTGTGTTTGTTTATGGTGATGCAGATGCACAAAATAAAGATGGATTATGAAAAACAAAAACTTGCATTTAAATCCAGGGAGTTGTGGCAGTTTGTGTGAGAATGCTGTCTGTCAGATACATTACTTTCCACCCTCAACCAGCTCCTATATCTCCAGTTCACACTTCAGAAGACAGTGGACCTTGCACGACACTCTAATTAACACACACACACATGCAACACACAACTGCACTGTCTCATACTTTGGCAAGGTGTGATCTTGCACTTATTTGCATACATTAATTAAGTGCTATGCTTCTAATAACACAAAATGACAACTGCACTGCATTAATGAATTGACTGTTCCAGTGACGCACAACACATCTTTACAGTCACAGTAGCTCTAATTCTAAGACTTTGCATATTTTAACGCAGACTTGACCCGACAGGAACACTCACAACACATAATACATGAGTGCTGTTATGCACTTTGTACCGTAAAACACATTCTTACAACTAAAATCTCACTTGGTTACATAAACGTGAGCTTTCAACAGCAAATCTTATATAAAGTATGTAATGATTTAGGAGGAAGTTTCAGATTTTCACAGAGAAAGACGCGCAAGAACTGCTCTTAAAGGCAGCCACACAGTTGAAAATCAGCTGTCACTCATTTAACTTGATGTTTCACAGCTAAAGTATCCTTTATTAACATAACCCAAATCACTACATTCTCACCACCAATAAACCGTATCAAAAGTTAACTTAACTTTGGAATGCGGCACTCGAAGGTGGTCTTTGTAACTGCAGTTAAATGCAGAAATCCAAATCAATTCAGTGGACTCTAGACTTCCAGTTAGAAAAACAAGGCACATGTGGATGTATGACATGAAACCATCGACAGATTATGATACACTTGGGCACTGAAATAATTATGAATCAATCAACGCTGTATTTATTAAGTTACACCTGTTAAAATGTTATGATTTAGTGATCGTAAACCCGCACAGATAATATAGTGTGTAAGTGTATTCAGAAGTGGGTCGAAACAAGGGTAGGGTAAGGTAAGTAAATATAATGAACAGATGTATACCTGTCAAATGGGTTACTTTGTGGAATAGTTGTGACAATTAAAAATGTGTAGTTTGCTTACAAAAATAGGATTCAACAAATTAGCTGTAAACAAATCCAAAACTGAGGTATGATTATTGTCATGTGTGGGAAGTTTTATAATAGCTGTATTGTTCTTTTTGTTTGTTTGTTTATTGTTTCCATTGTTTGTTTGTTTGTTTTTGTACAACCCTAAGGGTTAGGATTAACCCTAGTAATGAATTAGTTACTTATAAGAATATGCAAAGTGACAATGTCTTCCCATGGAATGGTTCGTATGACATATTATGAAAAAAACAGTTTGTATGATATCCTACAAATTTGCATCCAACAAATGACGTTATGTCTTTAACGTAAGTTATGGCGGCTAGGTTTAGGCCAGAGGTAGGCAACCTGTGGCTATGGAATAATGGCTAGTATCATTTTCATTTATAATTATTGTAGGCCATTACAAAATCATGCACCTATACAAGAATTAAAAAAACAAAACAAAAAACAATCGCATAAACGGAGCCTGGGTTTGTTGAAGGTGGCAGTGCTGTTTGGGCTGAGAAAGCCATGTGTAAGTAAGGTAAAGGAGGTTACTGGGTTGGTGTGGGGAGCAGTGAGACCTGGCATTAGGGGAGTGTCTCTGGGACGCCAGAGATCACTGTCTAGCCTCCTGGAGGTGTCGTGAGACCAACTAGATGAAACACTGGTGAAAGAAGGTTCCCACCCAATGACCCCAAAGACATGTTAGTTATCACTGCTCACTGGTCTGTATAGTTAAGTCTTGCCATAATAGCTTATCATAGGGCTTAGGAGGTTATTCACTGAGTGCTGATCCTTTCTCTAGAGCACAAACTTATTGTGTTTACTTGAATTGGTCAAAAAAAGGCTCCTTTGATAGTAAAAGTTGCCGACCACTCGTTAAGGCAAAAAAATAAAAAATAAATAAAAAAAACTATGGTTAGGTTTAGTAAAAGACAAATGGTGATATGTACCTTAAAATGCCTTAAAGTTCACGCAGCCTTTCAAAATACATGGGATATGTACGAATTTGGGTGCATTACTTTTTGTAGAAAAACATGTCAAAAAATTTGTGAGAACAAACTGAAAGTAAAAAGGTTAGATATGGTAAGCTTAAGCTTCACCCTACACCTTTTAGGTCTATAGTTTGTGTTGTACTTTTGGTTTTACCTTTTTATTCTATGCCTTGTTCTTTTTTGTACTCTTTATAATATATCGTTTTAGAAAATTGTTAACAAAAACTGTAACAAATTACTACTGCTACTATTTTTACTACTACAACAAAAGGTCCCTTGTGACTTACTTCACTCCAGCCTGTAAATGCACTGTTCAGCTACAGTTTATTATGCAGGAAAGCTTTAGGAGTATAATAAAAAGCACATGGTTGAAATCTCTATGCGCAGATATTTATTGTTACAGGACTGAAAGTGGGATCAAAATATGACTGGGATATCCATTCTTTTTCCTTTTTTCTCGCTTTTTTTTCTGAGCTCTTTCTTTCCATCAAGAAATATTGGGCCTGTGCCCAGCACATACCTACCACCATTACATTATTACATTGATTTTTGGAAGTTTCTCATGTGAAAAATTGGTATATAATTGCATCACTTTGATTAAATTTAAAAAAAAAGAAGAAATGCGAAATGGATATGAATTCAGGTAAAAAGTGTAATTTTACTTATATGAAAATACATATTATATATGTATATTATATAAAAACAGGAGGACAGATATTCAAGCATTTCCGACTCAGAGACAGTCATCTAATATTTCTAATTTAAGGAACCAGTCAGAAGAGCTTTATGGTGTTGTGTGAAGAATAAGAGGAAACACTCATCTGCAAAAAAGGCTGAGCAAAGTTTTGTATTTGGATTCATCTACACACTCCAGCAACATCTCACTGCTGTATTAAATCTTATTGTTGGATGCTGTTTGGCAGCATATTTAAAGAACAAAAACAAGCAGTTAAAGGAGTCATGTGACCAATCACAATTTAAAAGGGATCATTTATTTAAAATTTGAGGAGAAATACATTCTTAGATTAAAGTGTCATATAATATTCCTATTTCTTTGGAAATAATTTCACTACACCAAACTATTAAAACAATTTGCTCTTACATTGAAACCAGAGCAGAAAAACAATCAGGTAGGACACTAAGGTCATTTTATCAAACGTCTTGAAATAAGTCTTGCTTTGCAGGATCGTAGATAAAAAACATTTGTCAAGCCTGATCATTTTTGCAGAGCGTGTGCTTGTGTGTGTCTGTGTGTACTTTGCAATGACACGGCTGGGTGAGCCTGTTGACCTCACAGCGAAGCACCGGGAGAGCCTATTTTTCCTCATCCTTCAGGGGAAGCAGGAGTCCAAACCCCGTTGGTTTTGGCCGGAGGATGTGTTTGTCTGCTGTGTTTGTCTTCGGCCTGTCTGCCGGTGCTGTTCTGTGGTCGGGACGAATCTGCGTGAAGCCCGAGCCAGCTTTGATTCAGTCTCAGCCCAGCTGGACCACATCATGAGGAAACAGTAGATGCATGGTTAAACACTTCATAACAACGTCTCACTCACTGTCTGTCTTCAAGGGTATGAATGAAACAGAAAGAGACACATAGAAACAGATACATATGAACAAAGTGATGACCATAAGACCAGTAACAGTTCATCTGCACCGGACAGCTTTACAAATAAAACATCTCATCAGCCCAAATCATGGAGGGGAACTACAAGAAGAAGACTGTCTCTTCAACACTAATAAAGTATTATTCCCATTTATTACAACTTGGGTCATATTTTCATTGATCTGTCTATCATTTCTGTCAGTATTACACTCAGCAGTAGTTTAGCTTTGATAGAACAGAACATTAGACACTTTTTATGATCAAATGTATCACAGGCTTGAAATACCTGATGCATAATGGAGGGTGGTGCACATAAAATTTGAGCTGTGCATTTCATGTACTTCTCAGCTCTACATGCATCAATGCATGTTGTCGCTTTCTGATACCTAACCCTAGCCCCAATCCTTAACCCCAGAACCTGATCCCTGCACAATGGGCTACCCTGACCCTAACCTTTCCAGGTCAATGCCTCACCTCAACAATCTTTGCACATGCGTAGAACAAATTGGACAGCGACACATGTAACTTGGTACAGTAAATATGTTGTACAGGGCTGCCAGCTCTCATGCACTGACTGTGGGACTCATGCAATTGACAATTTTCACTCTCACGCCACACATCCATTTTCTCACACAGTCAAAAACAAATGTATAATTGATAATGTCATGTTGCAAAAAGAGGGCACTGACAGCGCATAGGCAGATGATATAGAGTAGCACAGTGCAACAGCTGTACTGTACAACACTGCGGGCAAGTCATCTTTTGGGAACTGTTCATGCTGTTACACTGGCGGTATTCAGAGCAATAACGACTCACATTTCAGCAAAATAAGCCTTGGTGAATATGTGACATCAACACAGTAGTCCTAATATGATCAAATTGATTTGTACTGAAAACTACTGTCCCATATGCCCACGCAAAATTTAAAACAGTTTCACTGTATATTATTGTTAAGTTAGAGTCAGCTGGAATGATCTTGTAACACACTGAAACTGTCCTTTCTTTCATTTTTAAACCCTCTGAAATTAAATGAGTAAATGTTTTCCTTCAGAGGTTTGTTGAAATTTTCAATGTAATCATGTTAAGGGTGACCCTGACTATGATCATGTGAAATTTGAAAGTCAGTTTAAAATTCCAAACACATTGACAACTTCCTCATAATTTAAACTGTCACAAAAACTGGCTGTGGCATAAGTGCCAAGAAGGAAGGACACATACACAAAATGGTGTGTTTTTCTTTATTTTATTTTTTAATTTTGATTGATTGCACATCCGCTCACTCCTAAGTTTTTCCTTTGAATAAAATTCTTTAGATAATCTGCATAAACTGTTGGCCTGTTTACAACCGGTCTGGTCATCACAACATGTTGTAGCGATGTCACTGTGTCCTCAGAATATTTTGGTGAGTACACTGTTATTATAACAGATAGAAATGATGGCCAAAACTACAAAAAGAAGACCTAACTTTGAATAATCACACTGTAGATTCTACCTTTTTCCTAGTCTCGCCTGACCAGCCTCCCTTACTTCGGAATGGGAGTCCGGGGACATTTGTCTTTTGTTTTGTAATAGAAATGAGCAGGGATATCCAGACTACGTGACGGCGTTGCCATAGGTAAATCCTTAATTTCTCCAATCTTGTGGATGTTGCAGCTCTGCAATATAGCTGAATCAAATGAAATTATATCCATTTTAATCTCTTCTTGCGATGTACTGAACACTTCCTTTTCTGTTGTACTACAGACAACAATTCAGGGAACAGCAATTCCGGTGTAGGTGGGTGTAAGGCAAAGCTAATCAGCCGTTGGTCGAGGAAGTACGAAGTACACGGATTTGGATCCAATCACATCACTGCCGCTGGGAGCCAGCACTAGTTCTATTACAACTTTCCTATGGGAATGTCCACAGACGACAGAGTCAGCCAGCGTGCTGACGTCATCGGCGTCTGTGTAAGACACTACCTTTTTCCTAGATAACCTTTCTCAGTTAGTATGGGAGTGGTAAGAATGCTGTTAACCTCTAATAAGAAGATTAAAAAACAATGTCCAGTGACTGAGCCTTTCATTAACCTCCACCAGACCACACAGATATTCACTTCATTGATGTCAACTCACAGGAATTTTGGGTAATCAAATCCTCAAAATTTAACTAGATATTCTTGGGGCTGCTACAAATTGAAATTGCCTCATACATTACATCATGTCCCTTTTGCCCTGTTTGCTCTCCTCAGTAACCTACAAATGTTTCCTTGTATCACCCACTCTTGTGTGTCTATGCGTGTGTGTATACATCTCAGTTAACCAAAAGCTTAAGAAAATATGTACCGGACAGATGGTTCCAGCCAACATGTTACTAATAGAAGACAAAGAGTGAGTGAAGAAACAAACAAACAAAAAAGGGGAAAAAAAGTCTAAACTCAGACCAAAGGAAGACATACCTTAGCATGAGGAAGAAACGGCAAGGCAAGCAGGCAGCCGGCCTGAACTGTAATTAATGAACAAGTTTCTCATGATTAACTTTTATTAAGCGATACTCCTGAGTCCTCCAGTCGGCAGGTAATAGGAGAGGCCTGGGGAGAAGGAGAGAGGGATGGAGTGAGAGAAGGACGAAGGAGGGAGACACTCGACCCCATTATTTCTCCTCAGCTGCTCGTAAAAACAGCATCCCGTAAACTCATAAAAGCCTTTCCCACTGTAACTGGGCCCTTAAGCTGTGGCCTGGTGAATTAGAAGGGCACGCAATGCATGGTGAAGAAGGCCTACTATAGAAAGAATGTTACACGTCTGCATTTTTACATGTTATTTCTCATGTGCAACATTTTACTGGTATCATGAGAAATGACGATCAGACTTATGAGAATACTGTCAAGTCAGAGAGAATATGGTACCTGATTGACTGATTGATCACAGAACTGATTTACTACTTTCCTGCTTCTCACAACAAAACACCCATAAAGTTCATTATTTACTGTACTGTAGGTTTGGCCGCTTAAGTCAAAAAATTAAAAGCCAAAAACTAAATAAATAAGCAGAATAAAATGGCTTTACCTATCTATCTAACAGATAGAGAGCTAGGCTTTAAAGAGAGCCAGACTAGCTGTTTCTTCCTGCCTCTTCACTTTATGCTAAGCTAGGCTAATTGTTACGTGCTGTCAAAATCAGTCAGATGTTGCAACAGCTCATTTCTAGAAAAATTGGATTTATGTCCCTATCTTCATTGTGAGCTTTTGATTGTTTTAAAACAAAGTCTTGGCTTTCAGAATACGAAACTCTCATTGACAAATTCAGACCAAAAAAATGCTTGTAAATGCATGATGACAAGCTAGCAGCAAACACTTGTCAATTCTAGTCCTACTTAGTGGAGCTCCCCTCTCTCTAAGTCTCTCTAAAATTAAAAAAGCTTAATGTCTGGGAGAGATTTTGGTCTAATTCAAATAAATACAGTCTTGGCTTTCAGAAAATCAACACCTCTCAAAACCCGGTGGGGACCCACTTGAGCTAGTTCTAAGCTGCTTAGAGTTGCGCATCCATTGCTAACTGTGAGCTCGTTTTCTGTGTCAAACAATTTTTTCTCGTCTTCCTGCAACATATTGTTGGGTGTGCTTTTTTTCCATTACCTTTTTGGTTACAAAGCAAAAGTGTCTTTGGGATTTTCAGTGTGTTTTCACCCCCCTTGGGTACAGCTTGGCTCTGCCACTCATCTTTGTGGCTTGGAGACGGTCATTATGTAAAGTGCTGTATTTTGCTTAATATTCTGAGTAGAAAAAGAAATACTGGTATCACTAGAAAGCTACAAGTCTCCACTTTCCAACTGTGTATGAGGTGTGTTTCATGGTCAGTGTGACAGACAATGATAGAGCGGGTCACTATTGTCTCTCAGCCGATCATCATACTCAGCATACTGATGTTAGAGTGGTGCCAATCTCTTCATCCTGCGATGGTGTTATTTCTTGATTTAACCCTCACAAAGAAAGCATATACTTTTATTTTCCAGAATACTACACTATTTATGTTCTATATTATGTGTCCATTGTCAGACTTGTGCTCAGCTTTACCCATGCTTGTGATGACATTAAAAAATACCATGGCAACAGAGTTGGTTTAGTTTACGCAATGGTTTGTGATTGGTCCCGTGTTTTTCTTTTTCCTTTCTTTCTTTTTTTTGTTGCTTTGACTAAAGAGACTGGCTCTCACATCAGGGCAGTGATTAACATATAAGATATGAATACACTTTTGATTAATTTAATTAAAAAAGACAACAGGATATTAATAAAAGACTCACACATATGCAGGCAAGGAGCAGGATGTGGCTCAGGAGCAGCAGCTAGGCCATCCCCAACTTATACTGATACTTTGATATAGGTGTCTTAAGGCCAATAGAAATCACAGATCATTGATATCTTTATATCAGCCAAATCCTCTTGAAAAAAAGCCTCCAGAACAATTTTAGGCACCATAATATGTCGGGAAGAAGAACTGTACCGACCTGGCAATATCTGAATTTATCTGAAAATGATTCATCCCTGAATATCAAACCCTGCTGAATAGATTTCCCCATGTCCAACAAACCTCCACCAGCGCATCAGGCTTTGTGGAATATATGGAGAATCACATCAAATCAAAATGGAGCTCATATTTCCACATATAATAAACAGAGATCCAGGCTGCTAACACCTAGCGGGGTCTGTGTCTCGGTCTTTTGAATCACACGGGATAAAGCCGCCATGGTCTTCATGCAGGAGCATTTCATAAGGCGAGCATCCTCTTCAGACACCTGCACCTCATAAAGGAGCATTAGCCATTAGACACGAGGGCTCACGTCTTATCCCAGCCGCTTTAGGACTGCCGTGTCTCTTAGCATGCCTGCTAACATGTTATTAAAATGACACCTGCTTCATGACAACTCCACACAGGGTCACAGCGACAGTCCTTATCCATTACCTGCTTGGTGTTTTCAATGTATGTGAGGTCAGGAGAACAGGAAGTAATGAAAAATGTAAAGACCAAAAAGTCTGCAAAACAACTGAGAGTCTGTTTGAAATTCACCCTGCTGTATCTACCTGATAATCTTTTGTCCGTCACATTGTCAAAGCCATATCATCCATTTGTTTTATGTTCGCTTTTTTCCTCTCCTGTTACGTGCTCGCTCACACTGCATATACACACTGCAAACAATAAACCCCATTGTGCATAACAGCAGAAGAAGAGGGACATCAGTTATCTTGCATACTTGTGCGTGTGTGTGTGTGTATGTGTGTACAAGAGAGAAAGGTACATAGTGAAGGTGAGGGCACTCAAAGAGAATGAGTAAAGAATCCAAGTGTATGGGTGTGTGTGTATGCAACTGCATGACTGTGTGCATGTATGTTTGTTTGTGCAGACCATACAGCAAAAAACGAATGTGTACATAAGCACGTGGTATGCACTATTGGACGTTTTTGTGTGTTTGCTTGCATGTGTGTCTGACAGTGAGGGCAGCATAAGGCGTGTATGAAAGTGTTTCTGTGTGTTACAATGCCTGTGTGTGTGTCTGCATGCTTCATGCAGATGTTGCAGTATCAGGACAAAGGAGCACATGGGAGGAAAGGACGAGCTTTCGCCGAACAGGCAGACACACTCGGGCAAATGAATGCATCTTGCCTGCCAAATCTTGCACCTATTCAAATGCAATCCTACTTATCTTTGTTAGCAGCAATGAAAAAAGTGCTAAGAATACCATCCTGACTGTATCTGTGTCTGCCATGCCCAGCAAAACAAGTTAACCTGTTGTTTATGGATGTAATCAGGGAATCGGCCATTGCTATTGCTACCTGCCAGTGTTGGACTTTTGACAATAGCTCTGAATTTACGCTCATGTATTTCAGGATATCTGTGTATGAAGTGAAGGCACACAATAGGGCCGGCGGCTCGGCTGATGTATCAGCTCCCAGCCTTCCTTGGGTCAGGCTGACACCTCTGGAAATTGAAAACGGCAAGGGCCTTGTTCACCGACGAATGGTCCGACAGTGCGGGGATGCACACAAACACACATAGGCGTCCAGGCACTTCCCATTCATGGAATATATATTCCCATGCAGCCCCTGCGCGAGAGATATTTTAAAACATGAATGAAATCTAAATGAAATCTTAACATACTAGCGCGGCACTACGCATCCCTCATGCCTCGTGTGGATTGCACGCGCTCAGTGGAGAGTTCACAGTGGGGCAACCTCGGTAATGGAGGAGCTGTTTGCAATGCAACATGGGTTTAATGTGAGGGACTGCAAACTCTTGATACACAGACACCTTCCTTTGGCCGCTTGCTGTGATACAAGTACAGCTGCATTTACACTACAATGGGAAGACATCACCATCAGTTTAGAAGCTGCACTGACACTGAACTGTTATGTATGATTTAAAATTTTGTCTTTCATCTGAATTGGAACACTGATGCATCAACTGTAATTATAAAGTGAGCCGCTATAAAGAAATACAAGCCCACTTTAAGCCTTTATGGGCACAAGCCCTGCAGTGCTACCAGAACAACCTGTACATCACCCAACCTTTACATTCCGCTCCCCCATTAGCAGCGTTATTTAAATCAATTTGCTGTTTCTGTAAAAAAATCAATGGAGTAAGCCTTCAGTCCTTATTCAAATAATGTAGCATGTATTAGTGTCACAAGAGTTCCATCCTGACATGTCAGAGCAGCTACAGCTTATTGCTTATTGCCTAAGCCATTAATTGATTTTTTTCCTCCAGATCCTATAATTTAATATGTCCAGTATATGTCAGAGTGCTCACTGAGCAAACTGGCTCTTCTGCTATGGAAAATTAAAAAAAAAAAAAAAAGTCAGTACACCGCATTAAGTCAGACAACTTAATTCTAACAGTGCAAATTGCATTCTTTTTCTATTGTTTCAACTAAGTGGTTTCAAATGTGGCTGTGACTGTTTCCACTTATGTGCTCTTAAAAGGCATGACTCATCTTAAATACCTCCATGAGTGCACTTAGGGACAAAACAACTTGATTTGCTTTTAAATGCGTTAATACTTGCAATGCAGGGCAAAATATGACACATTTATATGTTGTGTCATGTTAACATAACATTATATAACTTTGGCAGCATGGATGTAGTGGAGAATACTTAACACTTAGTGTGAATAGACTCAGTCTTTGTGAGGTAATGTTATAATATACAGCACAGAGCAGTAAGCAGTATATCAAACTGAGGAACAGGGTCAAAGCTACAGTTAATGGACACTGAGATCATGTCCTCTGTATTTTCAATATAAATTTGAGGGTATTAGTATCATGATAGGAGTTTATATTCTACAATTAAAACTTAAACATCAGGGTTATTTAACAGGTTGATTTCAATACAACACAATGTATTTAAATGTTACTACTTCAGGGACAAAAAGAGGGATAAAAGGGATTAAAAAAAGGATAAATTATAACAAAACTAGGGAAGGGTATGATTATCAGTGCCTATATGGCATCTTACTTTGAGGAAGAAACCTCTTTTCACCTTTGACTTTGACTTTTTTTCCCATGTAACATATTATATCAAACAGCAGCTAAATGAAATACAGTCTAAAGTCAGAAAAGTTTCCTGATTTCAATCAGAACTTACCTGATAGAAGAGTCAGTAAACATCATCTGACCAAACACTGAATACTATCTTTCAGTACTTGACAACGTTTGATTTTCAATGCCACATACATTTTTTGGTTTGTACTGACATTGTGATTTGACACCCTTTAAACATGGAGGGCACAAATGACCCTCATCATAACACGTTAACAGTAGCACAAAATAGACTGCAGAAAACATGGTTACAGTGATTGTGACGTCACCCAGTGGTTCCTGACGGACGTATGGGCTGGAGTTCAGGTTTACCACTTGCTCATGGATGGATTACTGTGGAGGCCTATTGGGCACAGATTCAGAGGCCTAAATTGTAAGGGCCTCCACCTGCAAATGTCACTCAGAGAGATACTTGCTGACCTGTCCACTAAGAGACACAAAATGACTGCAAAGAGACTCAAAACCACAGAGAGATGTGAAATGACTACAAAGAGACGCAAAACAACAACAACATAAAGAGGCTAAACAACTGTACTACTTACTCCTGTGTAGGAGAGGTGGTGGGGCCTTCTACATGTCTGTGCCCAGGGACCCACTAACTCATAATCCGCCCATGCAGTTGCTGCCATGTGAGAGCTAGAAAATCAGAATTTGGTATTTGAAAGGGAAGAAAGCCAAGCTGAGCAAGGACCAGCAAAGCGCTATCCACCATGGCTGACTGTGACAGGCTCAGACACCTGTCCATCAAGCAAACATATCTCAAAACAAGGACTCAATTTGTCACCAATTTTTGGAGAGGGCATCAAAAAAAGCTCAATTAATGTTACAGGACATGTAATTGAATAGTTGGATAAATAAATAAAATATAAAACATCAGCTCATTCCCAGGCGTCACACCCCTCAGCGTGATATTGACTCCAAAGGCATCCTTTAGCACGTTCGTGAGGTGCACTTGATGCTGAGAGCAACTGACATAGTATAAATAGTGAGAAAATCTGCAAAAGATGGGAGGGAGGAGAAGTGGACAGATCAAACAAACAGATATTTACCAGGGAGATGGCAATTCGTGTCCTGTTTGAGACCAAAAGTAAATGTTTTTTTAAAGTAACGTTACCTAACTAACATACCTACATTATTTTAGCGTAATACTATATAGATTACATAGGGTCATTGCGCACTAGCATCACACTATCTTACTTAACAAACAACAACTCATTTTAACCCAAAACAAAATCTTTTTTTCTGAAGCTAAACAAATAGTGTTGTGGCGTTAACTTAACCGCAACTGCACAGCATGTTTCAACTGTATGTCACAAAGAGATGCCAAAGGGTGCCCTGTGTGTCACAATCAGGTGCTGAGAGGTGTGACAAAGCAACAACCTGTGATAACGAACAGGCTGAAAATATCCTTATAATTAAAGAAAAATAAAGGGGTGGATGTTGCATTGGTGGAACTTGAACTCATGACACCGGTATTTCTAAAATCCTGGCTACGACCCTGCAGAAAGAAGTCAAGACTGTTATTTTTCTGAAAAGTTTTGTTTGACAAAAATAATTAAAGCCCTCTCACTGGCTTCTCAGTCCCAGCTTGACTGTCTTTTGATTCCGCTTATTGACATTACAATTAAAAAAAGTGTTGCCACACTAGACAGTAATCACATAAGCACTGAACTTCACTCCTCCTTTCACAGACTGGTTCATAAGCGACACTTTCACCTGCAAACGTCACAACTTGTAATAAAAAAAGAGAACATCTGAGTCCATGTTGGCCCTGCCACACTTCAGCTCAAACTGTATGAAGTCACCATCCGAGGTAACAGATTGTATTTCTCTCTCTCTACCTCTTCCCACCTCTGTTTCACCTTCTCTTTTTCTTTTTTTCTTTTCTTCTCCTCGCTCTTTCTCACTCATCACTCTGAGTGACGAGCCTCAGCCGATGAACCGGAGTCGGAGAGTCAGGCGGCGACACCGGCCCACTGATGTCGCTCGGCGATGTTGCCTGCCGTCCGCCGTGTTGACGAAAACAAGGATTTACACATATTAATGAATAAGACACCGTGACACCTTGGGAGAGGTCTGGGAGAGAGAAAAGAGAGGAGGAGGAGGTGGTGGGGGAGGAGTGAAAATGGAGAGAAGGAGGGGTTGGGTTCATTCGGTATCAATTTAGTTGGTATTCCTTAGGGGATATGCTAATATTTTCTGAGTAGCTGTGTTCCCTCTCTGTCTCTTTATTTCTGTCGCTCTCTCTTTGTGACCGCTGTACCTTGTTAGGGCTGTGGCCTCTTCCCGAACGGGAAGCAGCGGCAGAGAGTTAGAGATGAAGAAAAAACAGGCAAATAAATAAATAAGTGGAATACAACAAAAAGAAGACAGGGGAGGAAGAGTGATAGAGGAAGGGAGGGAGGGATGGTAGCACCTTGACGCCGATGTACAGCTGCTCTCTCTCTGCGCGCTGGTTTCACCTTTCCAACCCCCTCCTGTCTGTCGAGTGACGCGTTTGATTTCGCCGCATTCATACATCAGTGCGCCCGTGCAATGCTGACACCTCATCTCAGCCTGCCGACTTTGGCTACCGAGGGCCCTGCTTTGCATAGTGCATACCCCCGCCTCCTCCTCCCCTCCCCTCCTCTCCTCCTCTCTTCTATGTGACACTCTGCCCATCTTTAAAGAGAGAAAGATAGATCAGGAGTGGAAGCCGGGTTTGGAAGGGGAGGGAGAGCGAGATTGCAAGTGACAGAGGGGAGAAGTGAGGGAGAGGGCTCCTGGAAGAAGAAATCAGAAGAGAAAAGAGACGCTTCTCACTAATTTATGCCATTGCTATCCCTCATCTTTTCATTGTTGCTCCCTGTCAGTTAAAAAAAGACATTGTCACAGCTTTCTTCCTGATATCTTTTTTCAGCCTCTTTTTCTTCTGTGGTAACCATGTGCTCTGACTTTTACCTTTAATTGACTGCACGTGCACACATGAATTTAAAAGAATAGGAATACGGTATTGTGACGAATTAAAACAACGCCCATTTCCTCGGAACTCAATAATTATGTTTGTCCAATTAGTAAGCAGCTCGAACTGTAAAAGTACTCGGAGCTGCCTCCTTCAGAGAGCAGTTCTTATTATAATCCTGGACCACATGGTCAGCATGGAGAGCTTGGCACACACTCAGGACAATATGACAGCTCTGGCTTTTTTTGATATGCATATTTTCTCCGCTACGTGCTTGGTAATTGTGTGCTTATTAGTTTTAATGGGTTTAGTGAAATAAATCTTGTATGCTAATGTGAGGAAATACTTGCAAGGCCCAAACTGGAGGTGTTGGGTTAATAGCTGCACTGCTGACAATGAAGCCGCAGTTGAATAAGCACTGCTGCACAATGCAAGTGTGATAAAGGATGGTTTGAAAAGTGATCGGACTGGTATTGCCGTGGCCTTGACTGATTTCAAAGATCCAGATGCAACAAAATGTGCTTATTCTAAGCTTTAATGACTACACGTTTGAAACTTTACATTCCCAGTTGAGGCTGAAGTTTGGAAACCAGCAGTTGAGAAAACAGTTGCACTAGAAAGTCTATTTAGTAGCTGTTCTGGAGTGTTTGGTCATATCACAAGATAGTGACATGTACAGTTCATTGACAATGTGGAATACAGCTCAAAAATATGGATCACAAGCAAACAACCTCAATCATATAGGTACATAATGCAAAATGAAATAAATATGGCACAGTATTTGTTGTCTAGTTCAAAGCTTTCTGGGGCATATCTGGTGTCTGTCTGGTGCAGACATGAAACATGCGTGGAGGGGAGTGGCATCTGGGGTAGGAAGCATGAACCTATGGGAATCAGAATCTGTCAAACTAGGCTCAAGCAAACTCTCACGGAATGTGTTTGTCCTAAAATGGGAGGAGATCACAGGTGTTTTGTAGCACAGGACTCACAACAGATCCATACATGGGCTACTGGCACTGCACCAGAAAGTACATCCAGTCTGTTGGTGTGCAGGTCATCAAGCTTCATGGTAGTGGCCCTTGGATGTGGTCACATCTGTACCTTAAAATCTGCATAAAAAAATGATGGGCAATGGGCACTTGGACACAGGGACTGGTCAGGATCTGGAATGGGGAAACACATATGTACGGATACATAAAACCTCAGAAAGAGGAGCTGGTCCAAGAGCTTCACCTGGATGATGGTCAGTTTGAGGCTTATTTTAAGATCTGTCAGGAACAGTTTGATAATCTGTTGTGGATCATTGGGCCTAATCATGGCTGGTAAAACATTAGAACGTAGTTGAGGTGACAGTTGTTGAGATATGTCTTGCAGCTTGCCTAGAGCAAAAGTGCAAAAGTGAGCTAATGCCTAAAGTGCAACACCGACTGCCGCCGGCGCGGCGCTGTGGCCATCAAGTGCCACCCCAAACACACATTGGCAGCAGCGCGCAGCGGCACCATCGACACTAAAGTATATTTCCCACCCCAGCCCGCTAGGTGGCTGTACCTACACTAGTTGCCAACGGTTGCCAACTGCTAGTAACGGAAGAAGAAGAGGAAAAACTTTGAGGCAACAACAACTTGGATTTCACGGGTGAGTTTCTTATCAAAATCGTCTTATTAAAAATTTGAAAAACTTAATAACGTTAAGCATCCAGATACCCCTTTGAAAGCTGCAAATGAAATCCACAGCCGAGACGTACATAAAAGGCTTTTCTCGCAGTGCCGGCCGTGCTGGAAATAGAGCAGTGGGCTGAAGCAGAGCGACGCGGCACGGTGCGTCGGCCGGCGCCGGTGTGGGTTTGTTCATAGAATATAATGGAGGCAGGCATTTTGACACGCGGCGCATGGCGGCGGTGTGTGTTGCACTTAACACAAACCATGTACTTCACCACTTATTGTCATTGCCACCTCTGAACTCATCTGATTGGACAATGGGAAAAAAACGCCAGTGATTTTGGGCGCTTTCAAGTTTTTTCAACTAGAGGTGTTCGGGTCACTCCTATAAAAATGCAATGAGACCAGCAAAATACTGCACTCACATTGCAAACAATTACAAACTCAGTCTGATCAGAGCCTCGTAGCGCTCCTTTTGCTTTATAGTCTGGCTGGCTTAAATCTCAGCACAGTATCTGGTACTGATTTGCCATGTGCAGATGTTGTCAAAACTAAGAATTAAAAACAAATTGCCTTTGGGCATCAAAAAAACATGACATTGCCATATTATTCATATCAATTATTTTCTAGCAATAGCATTGTGAATCTTGGTGTCTGGATGGTTTATGGAGGAACTGCACTGGTCATTGATGGCACAGACATACACAAATGAGCATATACGTCCATAAACTTTCTCTCATGTTAAGCACCATCTCTGTCCATGTCGCCGCATTCCTCTCTGTCACTATTGACACAATACAAGCACAGTCAACTGCTTTCCTGATAGCAATCTCCCTCCCAAAGAGGCAGAAGTGAAAGCCACAAATGATTATGATAATAAAGTTGAGCAGGGGTTGGTGGGAGGTACAGAAAAAAAAGTCACATATATTCATATGGATATAGATAGCCACTTACTAAATCTAGCAAGCTTTGGCCTAATTTTTGCAAGGTTAAAAATTGAATTTTAGAAGCAGTGGGTAATTGGTACTTTGTAAAAGGGCCATATATTATCCCTGGGGGAATGACTCGTTTAGAGTTGAGGCTAAAAATGTGCTAAAGGTACAGATTATTTACCACACTGTGGAGATGAAATCTTAGGATCTCCTGTTTAGTGAGAAAAAGTAGTACAAACTCAACATGAATTATGTGTGTGGGCGCTGATAAGAAGCGCTGCTGGGTGAGGTATCATGCATCAAGACTAATGTCACATATTGACACCTTTCCCCCTCTTTTCATGTGTGTATGTGTGTGTGTGTCTGTGTGTGTGTGTGTGTGTGTGTGTGTGTGCGTGTATGTGTAAAAGTGAGAGGGAGGACAGGAGAAAAAGAAGGAAGTGTGAATGTCACTTTGAACTGTCACACTGTTGCACCCCCCCATAACACACACACACACCTACAGACACACACACACATGTCCTAATGAGACAGAGGGGCTTCCGCTGTGCCAATCCAGGGGCCAAGGTGGGAGAGACACTTCTCTCCCTGCACCCATTGTAAACACTTCCCCCCCTCCCCCACACACACACACACAGACGCACACACACACACACACACACACACACACACACACACACAAACACCCACTGAGGCCTCCCAGGTCCTGACAGGCTCAGATAAATCAGGCTCTCGACACTCCTCCGCCCTCTCCGCCTCTCCATTCCTGCTGCCCCTCCCCTCGCCACCTGGGGTGGGAGGCGAGTGTTAATTTTCTTCAGGGAGAAACGGAGGGGAGGGAACAAGCGATGGGGAAAAGGATGAGTGTGTGTGTGTGTGTGTGTGTGTGTGTGTGTGTGTGGTGGGGTGTTAACCCAGACTTCTAAACACCTGCTTGGAGAAGTGGGAGTCACACAACCAGTTCAGTTGTTTTGAGTCATTCATGTCCATCAGCTCACTTGTGTCTTGTATGTCAAAGGAGACCCCCCCCCCCCCCCCCAGATATGTTCTTTTCCCCCAGATCACACAGTTTGACCCTCTTTTGCCAAAGCAGCACATCTACTCTTGTCAATAGTTGGTGTTAGTTTTGAAACAGAATCACACACTAACTTTCTTTTCATCATATTTTACAAAATAAAAACAGAACATCCAACAAAAAACAAATATGTCTTAATACTCCATAAGTTATTTGAACTATGCACATCATTTTGTTTTGGAGATGTGCTTATTTTTATGAGCAGAGTTCAAAGGCATTGTGATGGATTCATCATTCATTCATTTGGTGCCACCACACATTTTTGCACCACACGTAACATAGTGTTGTGAGGTCATTATGAGTGTACAACATGTTGACATGGAAGACAGAATCCTTAGCTTTCTGCTGTAGTGGTCTATCTGTTGTGGTTTTTATTTTAGAGCAGTATATGTACAGAATTATGCAAACAATTATCCCTCTGAGGTCATTATGGGGAAATACTGGCGTAATTATGGCAAAATACCATCTTTTCACAGCATGTAAGGTAAGGTAATGTACGGTCTTGACCCAATTAGGGTGAAGACAGGAGTCTTTGCTTTCTGCTGCAAATGAACGCTCTAGCTATTGTGGTGCTTATTTTATATCTATATAAACAGAATCATGCACAGAATGATCTCCTGCAGGGGGAAGTCTGTTTTTAAAGTTAGATAAAGAGAAATTTATCTTTAAAAATGCAATTGAGCCATTACTTCATTAAATATGCATCAATGTGCATACATTCCTTGAACAAAATACTAAACACTGGAGGAAGCCTTGTCAAATTAGAGTCAAAAGTTTTTTTCCAGAGGGAATTTTGTATTTCTCATCACTCCATAAATGCTGTCAACAGCCATAAAAATCTGAAAAAAAAATTGTTTACAGGTTTTTAGGAATCTAAGTACTAATGAGATAGGAATAGAACTGGAATATTTGGTGTATGTAAGTGCATCTGAAGTGGAGATTTTTGCCTCAGAGGATAAGAAAAAACTCATTTTGAGAAAAAAAACTTTGAAAGATATGTATTTTAAAATTCCATACAGCAAAATAGAGCAAAAGAAAGACACATGGATAAAAATTTACACAAATAGATATCACAATAAAACTCCCTCAGTTGATTACTACATTGAGACGATTATGAATAAATCTGAACTAAAATAAACACCTGAATGTGTTAAGTCTCTCTACAAGTCTGACAGAAGACATGTTATGGAAGCAAAATAGCTCCAAGTCTCAAAATTGACACGTGCATGAAAAAAAAAAAAATGTTTTCACCTGAGGTGTCTCGCCATATGCAAGGAAGCTTAGAGTGATATTTAGTTCAGGGTTGAAACAAAAAATTAAAATTAACTTGCCGTGCATCATTTTCAAACTCAGATCTATTTTCTGTACTTTTGACCTGGAAAAAGTACTGTGCTATTATATCCTCCATCAACTCGTCATATTTTGGTATCACTCAGTCTTGTTAATTCCGTCTCCAAGTAATTGAAAATGCTGCAGTGAGAGTTTTACAAGGTCAACAAAGAGGGAGTGCATTACTACCATTTTTGCCTCCTTATGCTGGCTGCTTGTTAGCTTCAGAACTGATTTAAAATCCTTGTTAAATGGTTTTAAATTACAGAACTAATGTCACCCTATGACACTGGTAGAACAGTGAGTTCGTCTGACCAAGGTCTAAGTGTTATTGGGACAGGGGGCTGCTTAAAAAGAATGGAATCCTCTTCCTTCCACAATCTGTTTCTCCCCAAACTACTGATATTTTCAAGAGTCGCCTTAAAGCACACGTCTACTCATTAGCTTTCAACTGTGCCCAACTAAACCCGTTCAGGTATTTCTCCTGGAGCCTTTGTAGGTCTGTGTTGTCACTATAGGCTCTATTTTTTTCTTTTTTTTTCTTGTTTATTATTGTGTTTGTGTTCCTGTTTTTGTTTTTCGTCTTCCTCTGTGTGTGCTTTGGATCAACTGTAAAGGGCTATGTAAATAAAGTCAATTTGATTTTGATGACTCAGACCTGTGCAGAATATCTGTATATCTAGCTTTGGTTATTAGTCAAACCTTATTAAAACTGACAAATAAATAAATAAATACACAATGGTATTATGATTGGTGTGATTTTGGATACTTCACAACAAAGACGTGATAGCCTGAGAATTTGTAATAAATTAACAATAGAAGTTGTCAAATGTGTTGTGAAAAAGTTTCAATCCCTTTACCGTAACCTTAAAGCTGATCTCATATGGAGCCAAATCTTTCAAATCTCTGGACAGAAAGTCTCATGACTGACAAGAAATGATTTGGACAGTGTGATAAACTATAAAACACAGGACACATTATCACCTTGGAGGGAAAATTGGTTCCGCTCTGATCTTTCTTGAGCTTTCTTGTGGCTTCTAAAGGGATATTTTTGGTCTTGATCTTTGCACTCTATTAAAATGCTAAGAACTATGAGATCATGTTTGGACTCACACAGACAAACAGTAGGGGAAGTAAGTAAGGGGTCAACAAGCAATGTTGATGCCAACACAGTTCCACTGCTATTTGGTGCAGAAGACTCACTGAAATGCTGTTTTCCATCCTGCTAAACTGGCCTCTGGGGCTAATTATCTCGTTGGCTGGGTTCAGATGCCACACAGTGGGAGAAGTGGAGGGGGGTGAAGGGGCAGTGGGCAAGGGCAAAGACTGAGAGGGGGTCGAGGGAGCGCTCACACCCAGGTGTGCAGCCTCGGTGCAGGTTTCGCTTTGACCTCAGGGTCAGAGCCGCCGCAGAGCCGGGGCTTTTCCTCACCTGGATTTACTCAGCTTGTTTTTCGTGCAAAAGTGAGAATGCTCTTTTGCAGCCGGCTTCAAGCTTGGAGCCGCCCAGTGCAAACCACAAATCATCCACTGCTGGCCAATGAGCAACTTGACTGGAAAAAACAAAAGGCTCAGACTTACATGGACGCAAACAAAACCCATCTGTGTGTTTTTGCATGACAGTTAAGACAATGACTGTTTCGGATTTTTAATTGAAAGGGAGATATGGCCCCTCATGGCAACCCATCTGTTCAAAATTGATATCTGAGCGACAGTTGCCCTCTCATCTCCATCGACAAACAAGCGTGAGATTTTCGAGCCCTATTTCATTTATTTCAGGTAATTGAAATGTGAGGCACGCTTGCGGGTCGATAACGACGGAGGGAACTAATAAACAACACACTGTGTTTATTGTTTTAATCACGCAGGATGATTTATTATTTTCTTCGTTTTTTTCCAAGAGTTTAAAAACTTCAAACTCCCGCCACCGGCATGCAGGAATCAGGTTTTGAATCTGATGAACAAAAAAGAGGAAGAGAAGAAGAAGAAGCTTCTTGTGTTAGACAGGTGGAGGAGAGCAGGACGAGGACTGACAGGAAATCTGTTCCTGGTCGGCCCAAGTACAGTATGGAGGGATGACGAAGATGAAAGAAAAAAAAGAACTGCTAACAGATGGTGGAGGTGCAGACGAGGAAGAGGATGAAGATAGAGAGACAGTGGGAGGGGTAGGAGAGAAAAAGAGGAATAATACACTGTCTAGAGAATTGAGGAATACGACCTGCCTGAGTTAGAGGAGAGGAGGAAAAAAAATGCTTGCATTGTTGTTTTCATTATCTGGCTGCTGTCATTCTGCAGGCTTTGTATCTGTGAAATGAAAGAGAGGGATGAACGAGAAAAGAAAAGAGGAGGAGGATGAGGGAGAAGGAGAGAAAAGAAGGAAGAGGGACAGAGAGAAGGATGGAGGAGAAAGAAGAAGAAGAAGAAGAAGAAGAAGAAGAAGAAGGGGGAAAAAAAGCTGTGAAATTAATCTTTTGTGCCTAGCCTTACACAGCCACAGACATGCTCAGACAAAAGCCCGGACCTGGAGAAGCTGCCTGGGTGTGATTGATGAATAAAGTAAAGGTGTCAGAAGTGTATTATGTAAATTAGCCCAGGCAGGGACCATTTCGGCGGCGAATGAAAGAGCGGGACGTACGTGGGTGTGTGTGTGTGAGAGAGAGAGAAGAGAGTGTGTATGTGCATGTCACAGAGGGTGCGATCGTCCCCGAGCGCCACAGCCGTGCCATCTTTCATCTCGCAAGACAACCTCGGACGGCAATCTCTGCCACGGCTGCTGGTTTAAACCTGAGAGAGAGAGAGGATGGACAAAGACACGGGGAGAAGGAGATGGACAGATGAAACGTGCCTGAGAGAGAAAGCTTTATGAGAGAGAGAGAGGGAGGACAAGAGGGATGGGAGGGTGTTTTGCATGAATACAGCCCTTCTGATTGACCAGTGTGGGACATCTCTCATCTTACGTATGCTCTCCCTCCTTCTCTCACTGTAGTAAATGTATACAGTTACATTTCCTACCACCACTCTATCTCCCACCGGGGAATACAGTTATTTCAGTCGGAGTCGTAAAGACCGCTATAAAGAGCCTGTCTGTCTGATTCCCAATGACAGTGTACAGGCTCTGGGAGGGCAGATTGAGCTGTGTGGGGAGGCGGGGTGTGTATCCGCCAATGATGTTATGGACAGAAGCAAGCTGAAAGTCTTTTGTGGTATAGAGTGTGATTTTCATTAGATATCAAGGTCTGTCATGGGAGAGGAAGCGAGTGAGAGGGACATAAATTGCAAGAATGGGCACATTTTTTTTTTTTGCCATCCAAACACAATGCAAACACAAACCCATATCCGCCACCTCTGGACCCAACGGGTATGTTCCAACCTTTGCCGTTAACGTGCCCGACGTCACTTTTAATAGGCTGACAAAAACAATCTATCATGCATTCACCTACACAGAGCAATATAAAACAGGTTAAGGGAAATTGATGGCATCCTCAGCCCTAATTCTTACCTTGAGTGGCGTCTCCCCGTGATTGAAACAGACAAAGATGTATAGGGTTACCCCCGCGCTGTGGATGCGCTAATTGCCGGCGCTTGTCGTTCGCAGAAGCATTGTCTCGGAGGCTAACTAGAGCGCTAGCCCCCTCTTTTTTCCCCATCTCCATTGTGTGTTTGTGTTTGCATGGCGGTCAGACAGGCTGCTGAGAAAGCTGTTTTCATCACGGCAGCGGCACCCTGTTATTAACGGGTTCATAAGTAAGCCCAGGCCCCGGCTATTTCTCTGCGTTAGTATTTATTAGGAGTCCACAAAGAGAAGCCGGGGCCCATGCCTATAATGAATGAAAGAACCTCCGTGTAATTGAGCCTTATTAGGCCACAGTCGGGAGAGAGGGAGAGGAAAATAGGACAGCAGGGCTGAGAAGAAAGGGATGTGACGAGAGAGAAGGAGAGAGAGACTTGCATTGTCAAAACTCGTTCCGCTCCCATGCCTCCGTTTATTAATTTCGTCACCGAGGCACGAGGCAGAGTAATTTTCAGATCCCTTCCACTACACTGCTTCACATATTTACAGTGTAAGTATGAATGACAGTCTAAACTGTGCTCCGTGCCATACACAGTGGTAAACACCGGCAAACACGTCAGGCTGGCGTGCTCTCTCCAGGTGCTCTGCTGAGTGAGGGAGAACCTGGAGTCAGATGTAAATGAATGGCACCTTAAAGTAGAGAAGTCAAACTGTCCAGTCAGTGGGAGTGACTGTTTTAGTACTTGAAAGTTTTGTTCTTTAGATTTTGATCTGCAGTGTATCAAAGATTTCCAACTCAAGCAGGTGTTGGTCAAAACAAATTGAGCCTAATGTTTAAGGAAACTTACACCTGAGAGTGTTAGGCAAAGAATGCATTGCGGTTGCTGATAGCACAATAAACTGTGCATCACTTAAAGCCGCTATCTGCCCCATCTCAAGGCCTGATTCACAAAGACACTACACTAGTAATGTTATCGCTAAAGCATGCCAAAAAAGTTTTGCAACTGGGTGCTGTTTGCCCTTTCTTTGCACCTGATTACAATTATCCATGAGTCAAAATATAAATGTTGCCTTTCACCAAAAACACAAAAGGCAAAACAATGGCAGAGAAAATTTTTTTTTCTGACTGCAGGCCACAGGTGCAGAGGCATTCCTCAAAACTTAAGGCAGTCTCTGAAGTTTGGGTGTGATACCCAGAGGTGTAGACTTTCAACTTGACTCGTGACATTAATGACTCGTGACTTCACTTGGACTTGAGAGCAAAGATAAAAAGGATGTTAAAAAGTGTGCCATGAATCTGTTTATTTCCCTTAATTTCCTGATCCAAACTAACATTAACATTAACACTATTCGTTTCAAGTAAGTCAACATTTAATTTCCCAGATCCACTTTATTTGAACCAATCCGAAAGCATCTTTCTCTGAAGAGGCTTCTAATTGCCCAGAAAGGGGCTAATTTTACATCAAACATATGCATATTACTTAATTTAACTATGTGCAAATAGCACAGAAGCACTGAGGCATTTTTTTCTTGACAGTGCAGTTGCGGGTACTTTGAGAATTACATGGCTTCTTTAGTCTTAATGGTGCAGGTTTAAGGGCCGAGATTTTACCCAGGTGCATATCCTCACAAAATACAGTAAGAGTTGCTGAAAGTTTGTTGGTACTCACACTCACATGTGCACCATCCATTTCTGTTTGACAACTAAATGCAAACTTATATCATTGTGGAGCAGTAAATACTCTGGCAGAGTAGGGTTTTGAAAACTGGATGGTGCATCACAGCTAATAACAAATTTGATAACTTTCTGCATACTGGATTTCATTCTATCTTAAGGCAAGGACTGTAAATGGCAAAGGTTTACTTGTCAGAGTTCACAAAAGTTAAACTATGTGTACTAAGTTCTGCATGGATTCATTTGTCATTGGTTGTGGCAAAAACACTGAAATCAATTGATTTTTATTTGACATTTTGATGTTTTAAATATCGATGCATTTGGGCTAGAAGGCAGCGATCAAATTTTTTACCTATTCATCCACCCTGACCTCCTCTGTACATGGACTCTGTACAAAGACAAGGTCACCTGATGTCTTCCTTCGCTTCAGCCATAATCCCAGCATACCCCACTAAAGAACACCTCCGGGAATGGCTAATGCTGCCGTTCTTCTTGGAAGGACAGTTTCCAAAATGCACAGTAGCATGAGATGATGATTGGATCACACAGTCATGCACAGAGGTCAACGTTTGGTTTGGAAATGTAGCCGGTAATCTCCCTTCCAACAGGACTTGGTCAGATTGTCATGTTCTCGTATGACCTAACAAACCAAACTAATGTGGAAAACCACTTCAGGGTTTCAAATAGTTGCTATAGACCAACTTGGTGTGATGATATTCAGAGCAAACCATAGAGGTCAGACTGCCCAAACCACATTCAGGGCTTTTATTACAGTTACTTTTTTAGACTTACAATGAATACAATTTGTCTTTAATGTGGCAGGATCAGTAATATGTTTTCATATAAACATTGGTATGATGGTTCCAACAATTTGTCTTAAACGTGCATGATGTTGTGTTAGAATATTTGATGTGTCTGGGCGAATATTTCCAAAATAGCAGCTTTTCAAAAATGAATAAAACTTCCGAGAGTTGTGTCCGTCCATTGCACAACAAGGGAATCATTTAGTTTGAGTTAAAAAAAAAAAAGTTCCCCAGGTCCTAGGAAAATATGAATGTTTACACCATTTACATCCATCTATCTAAGCTTCTTGAATGTACTTGCAAATCAACTATGTATTTTCATTAACAGTAACACTGAGCCTCTCTGGCAATGCCTCATTATTCAACTCTAACAGGCCTTTTTTTTACTGCAGACATTTTGGCATGTCATAGCAGGAAGTGCACAGGTGTAATTAATAACATTAATTAATGATAGCTGTTTCCACTCCAGGGCTCTACTGTTAAGCATGCTGACTTAATGCCATGGTTTACTGGGACACTTGATTGGAACAAAATCATCATTAGTTATACCAGTTATGCTTCTCCTGCTATGAAAACAACTCCACTGACGCTCAAACAGGAACATGCATGTAACTGATGTCAGGAGTCTTTTTACATGATAATAGTCTTATGAAATAGATCTGTTAACTAGAGGTCACATCACACAGACGTGCATTCACAGGTTGAATGATCATTTCCCCTAAGTTCTGTGGCAGTCAGAGGTCAGTGCTGTCCTCAGGCTCACTATCGCTCTCTTTCTCCACACATTCATCTCTTTATTTTCTACTTCCTTTACGTGATCTCTCTGTATCCTCTTTCTCTTACTGTAGTCTGCTGCCATTTGCCAAATGCCATTTCGCACATTACGATAAATCATCACGAATGATTTCTGAATGTATGAATTATACATTAATCAAAAAACAATATCTATACATGAGTGGTGCAACACTTTGGGAAACACTTGGGCTCATCTGCTTTTCTTGTAAGAGTGAGATGAGAAAATCTTCAAATACATTTTGTGGTTTGTTAGAGTAAGTTACATGCTGGAACAGTTTGTTGGCAAACAACAACCAGGCTCGGTAACTGTATACAGCCTCTCAAAGGTTTGGTACTATAGCGCTTGTGGAGACAGTAAGACCAGAACCTGAGCTCATTATCTGGATGGATAAATTGTTGTTTGTCAAAAAATAGTTCATTTTCACCTTTCTGTTTGCATATGGAGACAAACGTGTTCATGAAAGGGCTTTAGGGGTGTTGGTAGAAGTATTTCTGAATTTTGGACAAAGCGAGGTGAGCCAGGAGCCATGCACTAGTTCTAGCTCCATAACATGCAGACATAAAGAGTTATCAATCTTCTTATCTCACACTTGAAAGAAAGCAAAGGAGCATACTTTCAAAATGTTGAACAAGTCCCTTAAAGGGATAGTGCACCTAAAAATGAAAATTCAGCCATTATCTACTCACCCTCATGCCAAGGGAGGCTCTGGTGAAGTTTTAGAGTCCAAGAACACATAATTGAAACCACAAAATATCTCCATACTGCTTGTCTGTAGTGATCCAAGTGTCCTGAAGCCCTGACATAAAAGTTGTTTGGAAGCACGGAGCACAGAGAGGCAGCTAGAGCTACAGGCTACAGTGAGGCTAAAAACAGAGTTCACATGACGATTTTCCAAACAATTTTTTATGTCGGGGCTGCAGCACACTTGGATCACTATGGACGAGCAGTATGGAGATATTTTGTGGTTTCAATTATGTATTCTTGGATGTTTTAATCTGGGATGCCGTCAGCCATTAGGTGTGCAGTTGTGCTGCTACCCACTCCCCCCTGGGATTTCTCCTCAAGCATTGTGAGGACTCTAAAACTTCACCAGAGCCTCCCTTGGCATGAGGGTGAGTAGATAATGGCTGCATTTTCATTTTTGGGTGCACTATCCCTTTAATAGGATGGGACGACTTCACTGTTGTGTCACCAGTGTCACGTCATTTCATGCCAGCAATTATGAACAAAGGGCCAAAGTTTTCTAAACTGGGCCTCTCATCTACACCTACTCTAGAACCACTATAAGCCCTCGAGTGACAGAGATGGAGTCTCTAACAACCATTATGAAATCCAGTGTTATAGCTCGATCCAGGCCATGCTCTGCTTTGCATACAGATACTTAATATGATTACACAGCACAAAAGGTCAAGTCAGTTTTTGTTCATTTTCTTGTTATCTGTGCGACCTAGCTTTTCTTTTTTAAGCCCGAGATTTTTGGCAAGGCATTTTGACTTAGCGAGTCAGGCTGCAGTTCGGTCTAGGAATCCACTTCTATACTCTTGCTGGTGGTGGCGTGCATATAAAAATGAGGAATTACAATCTGTAGTTCAAGCAACAACCCAAGAGCCAGGGAAAATAATTTCATTTACACAAACTACCCACAAAGCTAATGGAAAATTGGCAAAAGATCCCTTTTAATGTATCCCATTAAAGATTAACCACAGATCTTTGTATGGCATCTATACCCTCTGACTCATCTGTATCACAACAGCAGGGCTGCTCTGTAGAAATGTGGACTTGGAGTTCCCCAAATTGTTTCACTTTAATGACACTCATCATAGTTGAGAATATGGAGGTGTACAAATTACTTAGTACCCCACTAAATGCAGACTATGACAGAATCTGAATACAGGACAGCAGTGTGTACCTCTCTCTTTCTCTTTCCACAGGATCTTCCAAAAGGCTGAGCTAGTCATATTCCCCCACCTGGCTATTTTTCAAAGCCAGACGATGTCTTTGTCTTTATTCAGGCTCAGAACACACACACACACACACACACACACACACACACACACACACACACACACACACAACACTTGCAGCATGATACATGTCTGTGCTCATACACACATACATATATTCCTTTTTTGTTTCTATGCTTCTATGATATACACCCCTCCCAGTGTTCCACATCCCTCAGTACACATTCCCCTCTGTCTCTTACACACTGTATTTTTTCGTAATTTCCTTTGTTTTCCAGTGTATTCTTTAAACAGACTGATATTCCAGTGTGCTGACATACAGTAAGTGCTTGATTTCAAAAACATTTTCCAATCAGCGTTGTCCACCCCTGTGGACACCACTGTGAGTCAGTTCAGGCTTTTACACCTTTACAAGTCTGAAATTGGTCATACTGGTGTAAAATACCAGCACTCTTTAATCCAAAAAATCTGTGTTCAGCTTGAAAAGTCCCATATCAGTTGAGCCCTATTTTCCTCTTTTTCCACTCTTCCTCATTTTCTCTCCTGCTCTCTACATGCCTCTCCAATTTCCCCCTCTCTTTCTCTCATCTCTCTCTTCCTCTGTGTCACTATTCCTCGCTCTCCTTCTCTCTAATTCTCTTTCTCATTTGCCTCCCTGTTTCTTCTTCCACATGCGGGAACTGTCATTATATGTTATGGCGTATCGGTTCTCTGCATGCATATGAGCCTCTCTCTTTCTCTCTGTCTCTTTCATGTTTCCCTGGCAGTCATACATTACGTTGGAGAGACAATACCTCCTCCAGATAATGCCATAAATGATGGAATTTACATGCATATGCTCGCATATGCAACCGCAGCCTCTCATATCTGCCGCACTCGACGCAGGCTGGATTTCAGCTTCTGTGTGTGTGTGTGTGTGTGTGTGTGTGTGTGTGTGTGTGTGTGTGTGTGCGTGTGAAGTGGCGCTCCAGTGGGACCATCATTAGAGTGGATCTAGACTAATGACACAGGAAAGTGATTCACACTGAGAGAACTTCTGTAAAGCCCACACACACACACACACACACACACACACACACAACCTACTATATGAACATCCTGCTTTCAGTAGAGAAAAAAGTGGGATTAGATCTTTCTACTGCGAAAATATTATGACTAAATAATTTACCAATTTAACTGATCGCAAGTTTTTTTATTATAACGATTATAAATTGTATCCAACTAACCAACAACACAACCGCAAAAGTGATTCCACATTGACATTACCCAAGAGCTGCTACGATTAATCGATTAGTTGTGAACTATTAACTCTGATTCAAGCTTCCTTAATGTGATTATTCTCTGCATTATTTACTCTATGAAAACCCAACAATATATTTGGGTTGTGGACAAACAAAAAAACAAAAAACAAAAAGAGATGTTTAAGGACATCATCTTGGGCTTTGATAAACATTGATAGACATTTTCTTTTTTACCTTTCTCAGACATTTTATAGACCAAACAACTCATCAACATCAACAGATTAATCAGCATCCAAAATAATCCTTAGTTGCTTCCCTATTACACACAAACACAATGATGGTGTTTCATTGAAAGATGAACAAACTATTTGTTACAAAATATTCAATTACAATATTAATAATATTTCAAATATTTTTGCCTTATTTACCTTTTATGTAAGAATAAGGAGAAGAGAAAAACTACATGCCTGCTGCATTTCCTAGAAGGTGTTTCACAGAAGTTCAGCCTCCCTTGTTGTCTCAGAGCAATCGCCCCTGACATACATGTTAAACAAACTAGGCATTTAATGATATAATTTACTAGGTTTTTGGAGGTAAGCTCTTTTCCTCTGATTGTCTTTATGCTAAGCTAAGCTAACCACATCCTGACCCCAGCTGTTTACTCAATGCACACACATAAGAGAGGCATTAAATCTCTCACACCACCCCAGTTGCCAGAATAAATGTTGGCAATTGTACATTTCTGCAAACCATATTACATTTGTACGTTAACATGGAGCGCATGTGTTGAAACATTTCTTTACATTTCAACAGTGCTATGGCTAATGTGTGGTGAGGTTTAGGCACAAAAAACACTTGGTTTTGGATAGGAAAAGATCATGTTTTCATGTGACTTACCTGGTTTTGGTGGCACAGCGCTGGAAGGGAATGCACGATCCCAGAGGGAAACAAAATACACTAAAATACAGTGGTGTGCAGCCTGGCAGGTGTCTTGTCCAGGAGTCACACCATCCACCATCCCCTCCGCCTCCTCATGACAAAGTCAGCTCATATACTACATCACTTTAGAAACATTGATATGATATATGTACGAAATGTACAAATGTTACATAACCGTGGTTTGTAGAAACGCACAAACATTTTCTTTGGCTCACACAAAAACAAGCATCAGAAGGTGTGAAGGATTAAAAAAAAAAGAAATCATACAAAACATTTTGTAAGAATATTCATTAATCTGTTTTAAAAGAGCCAAGAAGTGTTATTGGAGTGGACTGTCTTAGTGCTGACCTAAGGTTACACTGAGCAGAGTGACAGAGAAGGAAATATGTTACACACAGCCAAGTTGGCTGATTCTGTGCTTTACTGGACAAGAGAATGGAGTCTCAGTCCTGCATGTCTGATTATGACATTGTTTCATTTTATAGATTTTGCATTCCAACACTTATTCTAGTCTAAACCACATTTTTCCATGTAGCGTAACAATAAGCTGCTATTTTAAAGTGAAAATAAATTGACGGAAGGTTTAATACCAGGATCTCATTCAACCTCATTACTGTCATTTAGCCTGGTGCACACAGCCCTTAGACGACCCAGAGGCCACACTAAGTGACCAAACACCCTCACAAATGGAACTTTGCCTCAGACAGGTGCATGCACGTAAAGGTGCGTAGAAAGGAGTCAACACAGCAGCAGCCTTATGTGCAGTGAAGCAACAGCCATGGAGAAAACAAAGACAAACTTCTACAAAAAGAGAAAGTGGACTTTCTGCTTTCACCTGTTTGATCAAGGTTTTTTTTTTTCATCTGGTTGTCACTATCAGCCAAGCAGGAAACTTTAGTAAGTGTATGCATGTTTGATGGCTGCACCCGCTGCTGTGTTTGCATTGCTTTTACATGTATGTGCTGACTGCCTTGCTGGTGCTTTATCCTCCTGTTTATGGTATCTGATTCATGTATTCATGCATGTTTTATCCACTGCTGTGACTTCATAGGTTTATTTTTTAATAACTTATTTGTTCCATGGCATGACTTTTGCAGTCTTCTCTGATTTAAATCTACTGAGTCTATGGAAAAGGGCATAACATGTAGTCTGCTGCATGCAGAGGTGTAACTGCCAGGTTTAACATCTGAATTAGTTGAAGGGCAGTTTTACACACGTGCTCTGTGTGACATTGTTGTGCTACTGCACGCATGCACCAAGTGTGATTGTAAAAAGCACCAAACCCTGTATGACAGACTTTTTTTTTCTTCTGTGGTGTTCAGAGGGTGTAGTGTGTACTGCACTCTTTTTTCCACTGTATTTCCCAAACTGAAGGAGCTCACCATGAGAAAACACTGAACAGATGTTAGTTTTAACAGAAAACGCTCGCTTGTGGACTTACTTTAATCCCCATCTCCCCAAACCGCTGCCGAACACGTAACTGGGCAGAACCTGTGAATTAGCTCAGAGACTAATTGTGCCTTGTTGCAAACTTCTCCCGTCACGGACTGCAGAGAGTTTGTTTAAAGAAGCCTCTACCAGGGTTTGACCACAGTGGAATTTTAGAGGCTGCTTTGCATATATACTGTTGCAGATTTTTCATGTAGGTTTTTGCATATTACTGGTGAAATAACATGTTTTTCTATTTCAAAGATAAAAGGTGTCCATAAAGTGATAGATTAGTTTTCAATCTCATGTAGGTCCTGTTTTCTTTATCATTTAGGAAATAAATCATTAATCATTCCAACAGTTTTCCCCCTTTTGGCTGAAAAGTCTACATAAACAACTTCAGATAGTAACAAAGTCATGTTCCACAGTCAGACAACCTCCAAACGACTCAAACAAGCAACAGAGAAAAAAAACAAAACAAATTGTCAATGAACCTTTTCACTGACTCGTCCCATCTCTCTTTTTCCATCTGACTCTTCTCTTTATTGTTTACTTTTTAATTAATCGCGCCGGTTCATTCTAAACATGTCAGAATAAATACATTTTTCATCCCGGTGATATCGGCCCGCCGCTCCGTTATTAATGCTGCAGAGAATTCAGCCACTGTTTGCAAATAATATCCTCAAATTGAATCATTGTTGCATGAATATATGCAAAATATTCATTTCAGGCGGCGTGAGGGTTGAGTGCTTTTAAATTGGAGAGATCATTCATGGCTTCACCTTTTCAGGCGAGATAAAGTCGTGTGCAGTAACATTACAATGTCAGTGGAGGGGAGGGCGGGGGGGCAGTGGCAGGGAGAAAGGGATGAAAGAGAGAGGGATGAGAGTAGGAAAAGGTAGAAATAATGACACGAGAAAAGCAGCGTGAGTCAATAAAAACAACTAAATCCAAAGCGAATGAGAACAGAGGAATGTAAGACAAAGGAATAAGAACAAGGACAGAGTGAAATAAAAGGCGATTCTCTCTCTCAGTCTGTTCCATCACTTTGTACGCATCACACAGCGGGGTTCAGTGTTTGTATGTGTGTACTGTTCCGATATCACAGGTTGGTGTTATTAATAAGTCAGGTAAGTGACAAAATTAAACTAGTAAGGACCCAGACAGCGCACACCTCCACCAAGGCTGCAAAATCTTCTATATTTGTAATTTTAATAATAGAAAATTTACATGTAGATCCAAAATACACAAAGTGAGAGACAACTACAGGACATCCCAGCAAGTGCAGTAGCTCATGACAATAGCTAAAAATACCTCAAAATTTCCAGTCTTGCATTAATAATCAATGGTTAGTGGATATCTTCACAATCACAATCATTGTTCCATGGCTCACAGTCTAATTTTCCACCAAATTTGACTGAAATCCAGGAACAAGTTTTGTGATATCCCCAGACAGGCAGACAAAGAGACAAACAAAGAAACAGGACTGGAAACCTCAAAAATGTAGAACATTGTGGCAGCTATTCAAACAAGAGTGAGACAATAGATGTCAGCGAAGGGATATTATTACATCACTGCGAATGAAAGAAGTACCACCACTTGTATGAATGAAACTGCGGTTCATGTATCCATCATTCAATCAAGTTTATCACATGTAATCTGCAGAGATTATTCTAACCCAAGATGACCCGTGGGAGCAGACGGACTGGGCTGTTTCTTACCTGCAACTTTATGGTTCTCATTCACTCGATCGCCAGAGAAAATGTTAGCATTGAATGTTTCTGCAAACCACAGATACATACATTTGCATGTTATATACATTTAAACAATGCTGTGATTAACCTGTGATTAGGTTTAGGCACAATAAACACTTGGTTATTGTTAGGAAAAGCTCATGACGGCTTGAAATGCCTTGTTTTGGTGGCACTACAAAACACCCAAATTTGGAGCCTAACAAACAGTAATGTCTCACTAATACAGAACCAGTTTTGCTTTTTATTGGTCTCAAAAACATAGTCAGCAACTTGGCAGGTGCCTCACCAACATAACAACGTAACATGCCAACCACCATCCCCTTCACCTCCTGATGACAAAGCTCATAAACTATGCCACTTTAGAGACGCTGATATATTACATATTAAAATGTGCAAATGTGACATATTTGTGGTTTGCAGAAAAGCAAAATGCCAACGTTTCCTTTGGCAACTGGACTGCTGACATACTTGTATTACTCACAGGACATATTTACACCACATTACCTACTTGTCTTAACCCACAACATGACTTTTTTTTTCTTAAAGAGATAGTTCCTTTTTTTTTGAAGGGAGGCTGTATGAAGTACTCATCAATAGACAGTGTATTACATACAGTAGATGTCAATCGGCATGCCCGCAGTTTGAAAAAGCAGGCTAGCATCCGTCAAAGAAGTTAAGCAATTTACTGCCTTGGATGGGGTTCAGCAACAAAATGTATTTTAGCCACCTAAAAAAAGTACCACCTAAAAAACATAAAAAATAAATATCAGATCAAGTGTGCACTTTACTTAAAATATTTTCACCGCTTTACGATTCTGTCCAACAGCCCATTCCACCAGGGAAACCGTTAACGGCTTCAGTTCCCTACCTACGCTCTCCTTAAAGCCACCAGACTCCATTGAGAAAAACAGCACTTTTAGCTTGCTGAACGTGGAAGCTACTGATCTACTGCTGCTTCTATCAGTTAGTTAGTATTATTTTGTGACTTTGGTGGATCCACACTAAACCTTTTAAACACCAAAGACACACAATAACACAAACAAAATAACTGTTCAAGGCAATGGTAGACCAGCAGCTCCTGTGTTCAGCAATGTAAAATCACTGTGTTTCTCAGTGGAATCTGGCCTTGAAGAGAGAGACTGAACAGCTTAATTTTCCAGCCGGAAATCACTGTCTGACATCAAGGAATTGATTCAGATTTTTTTTAGGTGGCTCAGTATGTTTTGTTGTTGTCCCCTCCACAGCAGTATATTGCTTAGCTTCCGTGTGGGACTCCAGCCTGATTCACCAAACTTGGGGCTTACCAACTCATCTACTTTATGATATACACTGACTATGGATAAGTACTTCATACAACCCAACTATTCCAAACCCTAACCCCCCTGACCCCCAACCTTTAACCTCACCAAGTAGTTTTCTTGCCTAAACCTAACAATGATCGCATGACAATGTTAACTACAGGTTACAACATATTTCACCCAGGAGACAGATGTGCGTCCGTACAGACCCTAAAGAACTGCTTGTGCATCGGTTAACGATGCTGAGGGGCTTGACAAAGCGTCAGTATTTGAAGACCTGAGATTGAAAGCTGGTCTCAATCAATCAACTTCCTTCCACATTAATGTGACTGTATAAACTGTACTGTATGCACAAGACTGTGTCAGTTAGTTGTAGTTTGTGGTTCTACATGACTATTTGTTCCTGTCTGTGTTGCTTATTTACACACAGTTGATATTCAGTCAACATGATTACATTTTTATAGTAGAATTTCCCAGCACCACAACTAATGTCTCCAGAGAGACTGTTTCTGATGTGACATTTCAGTTAAATTCTGTAATTATTTTGCATTTGATCACCCATTAACTTAGTAGTGAGTTTTATCAAACAGTTCTAAGTGCTGTTTTTAAGGCTTCTCTGAACTGTTGCCGTGAAGATAGTCAAATTTAAGAGATTCCATCAGCGACTCCACTCCAAAAATGTTTATCTGTAGTTTGTAGATAATGGTAGGATTTCCACTGGGTTCTGCGTGTTGGACACATGTCGACTTTACCTTTTTAGATTTTAATTTTGTCCCTTTGGGCTTGTTTCCACCTGATTTACTTTTTAAACTGTCCAGCTGCCAAAATCCAGATGAGAAAAAAAAATTTATACACGCTTCTGGATTACCTCCACTGCATGTTTTTGGGCAAAAGTAAAACAACAAAAAAAAAAAAACCCATTATGCATCAGTATAACCGTCTTCAGTCCAAGGTAATGTAGTATCAACTCTCTATCAAGGAACCTCATTGTAAGTATGTCTAGTGCTTTAATTAGTGCAATTTACATAGCTTTTTTAAAAATGTTTTTGTGATAATACCACTAGTATGAAGAAAAGATAACCAATTTAGTAATATGCTATTTGCTAGACTGATATAAATGTACATGAATGTAGGAAATAATGTTTTTTGCAGTTCGGAACCTCAAACTTGTGTTTTTCCAACTAAACCTCTGCACCCTGGTTCATGGTCTTATTCATATTAAGAGTGTAGATTTAGTTAAATGCTTAACCTTCGCCAATATTAAGCCACACTCTAGGCCTTTTTTGCCACATTTGTGTTGTTCATTGTGTCTGCTCAGCAAACAAAGTATTCATTCTCAAAGAACAGAAACCAGGAAAACAACCGTATCCACTTCACCAAAACTACCAAACCAAAACGGCCATCTTTTTAACCAGCGGACCATCAGATAACCCTGCAGACCATTTGCATGTTAAGAGGTTATTCTCCACACTCTCCTCTGCCTTTCCCACCCTGCTGGCTTGTACCATTTAAACGTTCCTATGTCCTGTATCTAATAGGGGGGAAAAAAAACTAATATCCAAAAGCAAATATTATTCTCTCCCCCACCTCTGCCCCCACTTTCTTCTCTCTCACGCAGCTGCAGATTAACAAGTCTAAACGCAGCATAATCACCACCAGAATCAAATTCCTCAGATATGAATGCAGATGCTGTGCTCCCGCCAATATTTTATGGTAATACAATAAAAATGTAAAGTTGAAAATAACAGCTCCTCTTCTTCTTCTTCTTCTTCTTCTTCTTCTTCTTCTTCTTCTTTTTTGTGTAATGTAAAAGGTAAGCTGAAGAGTAGCAGAGGGAGGTGTGTATGGGGGGGGGGGGCTGAGTTGGTGGGGGGGTTCATCACATGGCCCGGCCTCGCCGAGGGATAGGCTGTCGCTAGGAGACAGAGGCAGGGAACGGACCAGTGGCAATGATGTATTAACTGGCGAAGGTGGCTGACAGTAATCTTTGTCACTAGATGCAGTGGCTGTCTAAGTCCTGTCATTTTATGCATCTCATGCAAAACAGATGTACCCGGATACTACAGGCTCAGGGAGAGAGAGAGAGAGATCCAGCCAGGATGGAGGATGGAAGGAGTGGAGGGGTGGTGAGTGGAGGAGGAGGGGGGGTATAAAAATCATTATACAGCTAGAGGTTGGAAGGGCTGTCACAAAGAATTTCATTATTTTTCATCCGGTATCGAGAAGGTGGATTGTGCATATTGTAATTTTTTTCCCGCCACCATAAGCCTCTAAATAATTTGGGAAGTTTCCAGGGCAGAAGTTTTCCCTTTTCTCTCCGCTCATTACCCAGAGTTCAGGGCAGAGGTGCTCAATCACCCCGGCTGAAGGAAACGCTTACACATAGAAACACGCCCTGCCACCGCCACCACCACCTCCTTCTCCTTCTCCTCCTCCCTCCTGTCCTCCCCTCAGCTCTCTATCCACACTCCATCCTTTACCACTCCATCTCCCATCCCTCCTCCTCCACCTCCTCCCCTCGCAACCATTGTCCTTGCCACTTGCTTGGTTCTTCCTTTATTTCTCAGCCTTTCTTCCGCTTTCACTTGCTTCAACGCCGCTGTCCTCGCTCTCTCCTTCTCTGCGCCTCCTTCTTTGGTTTCTCTTTTTGCCTCTCTGCTCCTCGTCACCATTGCCCTTGGTAACCTCTTTTCATTTTTTGACTTTCTGCCCCCCATAGCTTTTCTTGATAGCTCTATCATCACTTTTCTTCGTCATTCATTCTTCTTCCTCTTTCTCTATCATGATCCCGTAGCCATGAGCAAAGACTCCACTATCCATATTGGCCTTTTTTTCCTAATCAACATTAAACCTGGAGGATTACATGCTCAGTATTATAAAGTAATAAAATAAAAAGACAGCTACAGTCGCACACATCCTCGTGTTCTGGAATAACAGAATTTGGGATTGAATGAAAGTCGACTCTGCTGCTGTATATTCACCATGCTTGCTCATGTCGGCCTCCAAAACTGTCTGTGTTTAGACTGTGGCCTTTTTCCCAGCAACCTTTCGTCACAGAAAGCATTTCTCACAGGGTAATCACTGATTCTTTGAAAAAACATTTACAAACAGCTAACATGTATTTTTGTGTGTGAGACATTTTTGATTTAAAAATAGAGCACATTGGTCAGAAGAAGAATTAAACCCATGAGCCCACAGTTCAACTGAGTGCATCTTCTTCCTAGTAAATGAGACACTAGGATCTATGGTGAGATAAATTCTAGTTTCTGTCAGTCACACTGGGTTGGGGAGTGTCTCATGCTTGCCGCAAGTCTCAGGTCTGTGTATCAACATGTGTAACACCCAAGTGGACCTCAGTGGATTCATTATCAGCTCTGATCATGTGGTGCATCAGAGTCATCACAGGATAAAAATGTGTTCTTTGAGGCAGAGTGTGAACTCAAAATGACAGAAATTGATACTCTTTTCCACTTTTCTTTTTATGCCTTAGACATGATGTTTTTGGGTCGTCTGTCTGTCCATCCTATTTTCCTGAACATGATATCTCAAGAGCACCTTGAGGGAATTTCCTCAAATTTTTTGCACAAATATCAACTTGGACTCAAGGATGAACTGATTAGATTTTAGTGGTCAAAGGTGAAGGCACATGTGGTTTGGGTTGGTTTTTCATAGGTCCATTTTGGATCCGGTCCAAATTTCAGACCCTCAGAGGCCTTTTGAGCAACTCTGTATGATGTGGATATGATGACACGTATGTCTTAATATGATATGCTTGCTTTATATTTTGCTTATTTGAGGCCATATTTAAGATAAGCTTAATGTATGTGCTTCAAAATCTTTAAAGGCCTGTTCACAGGCCACATTTTTTCAGCCCTCAAATCAATTGTTTTCAATATAGATGCAAGCAGGCATGCTCAAAAGATTGGTGCCATTGCAACACAAGCATTTCAATGTGCCTGTTTTTCAGATCATGGTGGCTGTGCCCTGAGAATAACAGAGTTCAGCTTTCAGAGGGCAGTTGCGTGCACTGCATGTCATATGAAAGGAACAACCAATCACAGTCGGCAGACATCTTTTTTTATGCCCAGTTCAGACCAAAGATTAACAACAAAACAAGTTAAAACTTGCAACTTCTTGCAAAGCGAAGTTCTGCAACGTTCTAAAAACCTGGTGGTTCACACCAGTGCAACTACATAAGACAGTGTATCATGTCTATGCAACATCTCTCTGTGCTTCTGTTCTGATTTCCAGTTTTTCAGGCTTAGTTTGTGGCTGAATATAAATTGTAGCTTCTTAAAATATGAATGATAGTGATAGTGAGATCCTGGCTACAGTTGCATTTGCAGTAGTGATGAAACTGTGAAAAACCTAAACAAAATGAGTATCAGATGGACTGTATTCATAATAAATATGCCACAATAGTATAGTAACCAGTGCCAATCAGTCAGCAAGAATGTGTGTTTGTGTGTGTGTAGGGGTGCATACACACTGAGGGCTCTAGTTTCACAGACCAGGCGCGGCGGAAGCGCAGCACACCTGCGCTTTGCCAACTGGGTGTGGCCAGGCAGATTTTGTAAGTTTGGCACACCGTGCACCTGGCGCAGCTACTCCTCTTTCCCACCTCCATCCCTCCTACCTGCGCAAGTCGGAAAGAGGGAGGAGAGAAGGCATGGAGTAGGTTTTACACACATCACACCAATCAAATGAGCCCCTCTCCTCGCCCTTAAATGCACCGAGTGAAGGCGTAATGATGTTTACTCAATTCACCATGACAGAAGAGACGTGGTTTCAGTTGGCGAGCTTTTAGCGCACCTTCGACGAAGCCTTTTGGCACGAAACTGTCACTGCGCCAAGCTGGATCTGTCGACACCTCCCCCTGCTGTGCCGCCACACCGATCTCAGCGCACCTCAGCCTGCCAAACTACCAAACTGAGCGCGCCTCAGGTTGCGCTGCTCGAAACTAGCTCTGCGCAGGGTCGCCACCCTGCGCTGCACCGGGAAACTAGAGCCCTGACAGTGAGCAGCAGCAGCAACCACTGTCCGAGACAGGCACTGGCACCGTGAGGGCTCAGCGGGGCCGACTGGTTGTTGAAAGCGGAGACATGCTTTACATTCTAAAACCAGCCGCCAGCGATTTGACCAACTGAGATGCAGGTGACACAATCGGCCGGCTTGAGTCGAGCCCAGACCGGCCAGTTCACACCACTGCAAGTTTTCTTTGCAACATTCTAAAACAGCTTTGTCTCATTGTGAATCTTTGGTCTAAACTGGGATTTAGTTCTGTAAATATCAGTCTGTGGTAAATATGGCGGAGAAGTTGATCATTTTAGTGCAGGGATACCAAGAGCTTTACATCTGTCTATGGACAATATTTCACGTCTAATACACACAACAAAACAACACCTGGAAGAAGATCAGCTCTGCACTCAGGATTTCTATGATATGGTGTTGATTATGGTCACTTCGCTACCTTGGACGCAACCTGCCTCTGTACCTTTGAAAGCTGGCACGGAGAGAGAAAAAGAGTAACACCCAGCGCCCAACCTAACGTCTTCCAGGTGGTTAGAGATGCGGCATGTGTCCCGGCCCTGAGCCTCTATTTAAAAAGAATAGGCTGCTACACAAGGAAAAAGACAACTTTTAACCAATATTGAAAATTACTTCAATTGGTAACACACATATGGATTAACCTTCAGTTTAAGTCAACTCAAATTCAAAGCAATTACAATCTTACTTGTTCACTTACTAAAATCTTAGTGTGTTTTAAAGTACGTAATCCTTTCAGTGTGTCACAAAGAGGACAACAGCACATATCAGCACATACTGACAGGTCAGAGCCATCTTTTCAGTCATTGTGTTCATTTTAACAAAGAATGCCTTGAACAGCAGAGTATACCTTTGAAATCTCAGAAATAAGTCGTCTCCCTGTATTCCAGTCACAGCCTTCAAGTACAACATTGTGATAACTTTTGAAATTGTTCTTTCACATTGGTTAAATGTGTAAAAAGTTGTCAGTTTACTTTAATTAAGGTGGACCATCAGAAGGAGAGGGGGTACTAACACCGTGATCAATGCTGAAAGTGCATTGATTCTGTCAAATCGTTTAGACTGTACGGCATGTTCACCTTGTGATGGTGAAGAATCCTCTGAAACATCATGATGGAACATTTAATAATATATGCTAATACTTCTTACTTATTCAATACAATAAATATGCAATTCAACATACTGCATCATATTAGATACACATTATTTAGACCAAACAGTCATATCATATTGTTCTACACACTCACACACTGGCTGCATACAGGCCATTCAAAGTGTACTACATAAAGTACACTACTTATATTTTACTCCTTTTCTTCACGCTAAAGCGACACTGTTGCAGTATCTTAATTGCACATCTATTTGCTGCAGAGAAGCACATCACATATTAACGACAGTGTACATAGTGCATGTAGACAGCAGCAGAAGGACGATATCTTTTTATCTACCTGCAATAAAACTCACCCTCTGTCCAAGCCATGAATAACACTTATACTGCCAGCTCGTTCCTTTACCCAGGAGAGAGAGAAGGGACAGATTAGGGAGGAGGAGACAGCAAGGAAATTAAGAAAAACTGCATGTTTAGATACAGAAAAGGAGAACAGAGAGCAATTCTGCAGAGGAGCATAAGCAGTTTGGTTTGAACCTTCTCTTTTTTACCTATACTAAAACTTTAATCCATCAACAAACAAAAGTCATTTGGTGTAAGTTTCTCCTTGAGAAGCAGTAAGGCAACCAGATCGACTATAAAGAAACAGCCCTACAGTACCAATGTTTGCAAAAGTATGTGGTCAGGGGTATTCTAGGCAAAGACAGCAACTGTCTCATGGCCCAAGATCCCTCAGGGCACCAAATGTGCATAGTTCAGCGTGCTGTCACTTAATTATTGCTAATTTGATGAATTGAAATTTTATCACACAAGTTCCATAAGATGGGCAAATATGACTTGCTGGGCTCCTGTTGTTCCCCTGTTCCTCTCACACAGGCCCCGAGGTTTCTGAGTGGTAAAGTGGTTAAACGCATTAAGTAAGGAATACACAACACATAGTACAAAACTGAAGTACTGGTGGTCTTAAAACTACATTTTGACACAGGAGCCCTTTTTAAGAGTGGACCCCAAGGTCAGGTTATAAAGCAGCACCCACCTTTAAGGCCTTTTGGCAGGTTAGATTGTGGTTTAGCCCTGTTGCCTCGTTGGTAACCAAATGTTGGGTTACCAAGGTGGATCCTGGTTTATTGAGCGGTGCAGGGATGATTTTTCCGTTGTATTTTGGATTTTTTTTAAACAAAGGTTTATTACATTGTTTAGCAAGATAATCTTCACAAAAAACACCACGTTTATGATTTTTGCAATCACCAGAGGTAAAAAAAAGCTAACATTCGGCTATGAACAACTACACAATGGTTGCATGTCTTTAACATCGCCACAACAAAGAGGCTGTAAAGCCGTGTTTGGTGTGGTGACGCTCTATAGTCTCATTTAGCTACTCGTTAGCAACCGCCTTTTTAAAGAGACAAACAAAATGCTAAAGTCTCTTGTGTTAACCACAGTTTTTATTTTAAGTTTCGAACGAAAAGTCCAGTGACTATGAGACGAGGGAACAGCAATTGCTTAAAATGCTAAGTCTTTACTGGGTTTTAGGACTCATTCCTGGGGTACTGTATATCTTATCTTTTTGAAAATCTCGTAGCAGGGCCCTGTGTCAAAATCTAGTTTTTCGTCCATTTATAGAAACTGAATGCAAACTTTATATTTTCTGTGAAAATAGAAGTGTATTTTGAAAACAGACAATGCATGTAACAGGCTGAAGTTGACATGGCAATCCAACCAACAAACCCCGGGTACCAGGGATGCTGGTTGGTTTTTGAGCAAATAATAGAAATTGTATTTGATTGAACCAACACTGTGACCAGAGGGCAGCAGGTAGGGGTGATCAAAAGGAACCTAACAGCAATCCATCGATGTGGGTGTCCACATACTTTTGGCTACATGGTATAGTTTATCTGCACATTTTTTTTACCACCACACCACAGTAGAAAAGAAAGAGGCAAGAGGGAGTTTAAGGAGAGAAAAAAATATATGTAGTCAAGTGAGAAAAACTCACAGCAGTGAAGAAAAGGGGAAGAAAAAAGCAAAGGAGTGGAGGAGAAGGGGGAGAGGAAAGGGTCAAAGAATAAAGGGATGATAGAGAGATAGAGAAAGAGGGTGAGAGAGAGAGAGTGGGAGAAAGAGATGTAAGTGGGCTCTGCGGAGGCCCCAGTCGGTGGCAGTCTGTCTCTGATTTCCATTCATTGTTAAGATGGATGAGATCCCAGCCGGACCAAGAGCAGACCGCCGCATTTCTTCTTCTACTCTTTCTCTCTCTTTTTTTTGAATAGGGGGGCATTATTCAAAACAGAGCTTATTTTTGGTGGCCATTATGCATGCACACCTGATCAGCATGTCAGCCTGGCCTCCCCGCATCGCATGATGGAACGGCCCAATTTACCTCTTTCACCTGCCTTGCATAAAGGCACACTGAGCGCACACCGGCAGGCACTCGCTGCACTGTACAACACACACACACACACACACACACACACACACACACACACACACACACACACACAGTGGAGTGGAGGTGGGAGGATGGAGTCGTGATCATACACTGATGCAGACACACAAGTACACACACACACACAGTGCTGTTTATTTGCAAAGTGTGTATAAAAGTGTGTACTTATACTCTATACAGCCATTGGAAATGTTGTATGTGACACACACTTGCCTACTGTAGACACACACACACACACGCACGCACATGGGTCTCCCACACAGTCTCCAAACTGTGTCAGTTGTTACCGAGTCAAAACTGAATTCATTAGCGAGTCAGGACTCTCTCTCTCTCTCTCTCTCTGTGTGTTCTGTGTGTTCTTGTTCTGTATCTAGTGCTACAGCTGACATAGGGTTAAACTTGACAAAACAAAATAACAGCTACATCAATACAATCTAATTAAAACGATCAGTCATTTGTGATCTATGAACTCATGAACAAGTAAAATGTTATTTACTGTAAACATGCTTACTTTTGTACATTTTGTACATGTAGTGCATTTATGTTTATCATCACAGGACATGCTTTTAGTGAGACACTATATAAATGCTTGTGTCGATTCGCAGGGTGTTTCCAGTACAGAATGTGGATTTGGTCAAGTATGTCCTCCGTCTGACCCCTAAGTATTAGTCTGGGATTTGTTATTTCTTCCCAGTATGACTTTTCTTTTTAATTTGGTCACAGTGTGGCTTGGCCAAATTAGCTACAGCTTTCCTGAAGCTTTGCCCAAACCTGTATTTATGTTCTTACTCATCTCATCAACACTGGCATGCCTACAGTAAGAAAGCAGACGGTGATGTATGTGTGTATCTCACTGTGAATGTTATGATCTTTACTTTTCCATATGAATAAATCTCTTTTTACTACTATGCATAAGCAGTTGACTGTTCACTTAACCCCTCCCCCTGACAGTGATTGTCCAATCATAGATGAGCCAAACTAACGTGACACATCAGGACTGTCAAACTTTGGATTTCCTCTCATGTTGAAGTTTTCCAAATCTAAAAACGCAGAAACAAAATAATAATAAATTGATTAGAGATTTCTAATGTAAGCTGCAAACCTAGTAATTATAATATGAATTGAATTAGGACATAAAAAAAATACAAATAAAAACGGTTGAGCTATAACGACAAAGCGTTGTAAATAATCAGTAAATGTATATATAAATAAACATAAAATTTCCCATTTAACAGTACTACGGGTTCTGTTGCGGTGTACTGCAATTCTGTGACTGGTTTGTCCAAGTGGTACTGACATACTGCCGTGGATGTCAGCTGTTGCCCTGCACTGGCTAAACAACCAAAACTGGATTTTGATTGTGCACAGCTGCAGCTACAAAGAAGTGATGAAGCTTGTGGCTGGATATGTGGTGGATAAAATGTTTCTCTATGAGTGACTCTCTTTTGGGCAAAGCCTTGGGAAAAATACTGGTCACAGGCAACAGAAAACCCCCAGGTAATAGGAAGCTATCTAGCCCTAGCTACACTTAATGGCGAAAAGTTAAAAAGTGAGTGGTGTAACTAATTACTGTTGGCAGCGAATAATAAGTTGAGTATTACTTTTGAAAAGAGTAATGATTAATGAGTGATAAATTACATTTTTATAGTAAGGAGCCCAACACTGCTTGTGTCCTTTCACAGAGTTGGTGATTAAAACTAAACTTTCATTTCTGTCAGAGAAAAGTGATCTGAGTTCAGACTGTTTACTTACAGCATAGCTACACTCACAGATATCTGAGCCTCCTACCTGCCTGTTAAATAGCATCAAACCATAAACTTTCTCAAGACAGCCCGGAGCTGAGTGAAGTCCAGCAGGCATCAGATGTCAAATCCGGTGGCCTGTGGCTGCTTGCTCTGCTGCCATTCAGTGGCTAACAAGTGGAGCTTACTGCTTACAGCCACCACGATAACTATCAAGTTCCACAAATTCGTTCAACGCTTCCACCATCCACAGTCAGACACAGACAACAGATTATTTACTGCTAGGCTAGTGAAACATCCTGGCACTGACTATTTACTGGAGTTTACCGGCCTGTCAATAATGCAGCATTTAAAGATGCAAGCATAGCCATTCTGTGCTGGCAATGTCTGATATCCCACTACTAACATCGCGTCAACAATTCCTCATATCAACACAATGAAACATGGATTTCGTCTTAGTTTTTATTATCAAGGTCTATATTTAGCTCATCATTGTCTCATTTTCGTCATGGAAAAAAGTTTGATGATGAAAAATTTCCATCATCGTCAGCGAAATTAACACTGGTTAGTATATCATAAAAAGGTCATAAGTTATAATGTGCACACTTACAATAGCACTCAGTCATTAAAACTTTTAGTTTCCAAATGCTCAAAAATGGTGGAGGCTGGAGAAGGTGTTCCCCCTCTGTCGTACCCAATGTTGAATAGGTTATTACGGCCTTACTGCAAACAAAAAACTAGTTTCCTACCTTTTATATTTTGAGAACAAAGCTCCCATGCACTATGTTCACATTTAAAGGGAAATTTTGGTTTATTTCAAACCGTCTCCTATCGTCCTAAATTTGTTTCAAGTGACTAGTGACATAAAAATAATAGTTAGCATGTTAGCCGTTAGCCTAGATACAGCCGGGGCGCATAGTAGTGTCAGACCTGTTAAAACGTAATTGAACGGGCAACCTTTCAAGTGCAAAGTTAGTCCACTAAACAAGCTTTTTTTTCCACAAAGACCGCCTCATATCGTTAGGATAAATGTCAGAGAACATATAGAAAACGACATGTAAACGTGTTGTCTTACCTTACCGGTGTGCTGCCATGTTTGTTTACCATTTAGCTCTGCTTTCCAAAGCGCGGCCGAAATATGGCGAGCTCTAGATAAAGCCCAGCTGGATACTAACGTTACTCCAGGTGGAGGTGTCTCGTCCTCGGTCACATCCAGACCTTGAAAATAAGGCTGCAACCGGTCCCGTTCATTGCAACAGAGGCATTCCCCTTCTGTGGGCATTGGGGAACAGCATCCACAGGTACACCACCAATCTCCAGAGCTACGTACGCAGCCTTGCAGCAGCCGTTCCTCCTCTCTCGTCCTCTACCTGTTGCGCCTCTCTCTCTCCTCCTCCTCCATTCTTCAATTTCATGAAGCTCTTTGTCAGTGTATTCTGGCTCAAAAAAATAAGGGCGGCCATCAGACTCTGCAAAATCAAATTCCTCCTCCACAAAGTCGAAGTCTGGCAAAAAGTCAGCCATTATTCTATAAATCTTTCATAAAATAAATGAATGAACTTTTCAGGCTACTGTCCGGTTCTGCCTTCCAGCTGTTGCTGCTTGTTCTTGTGATATTTCGGCCGCGCTTTGGAAAGCAGAGCTAAATGGTAAACAAACATGGCACCACACTGGTAAGGTAAGACAACACGTTTACATGTTGTTTTCTATATGTTCTCTGACTATATGTTCTCTGACATCCTAACGATATGAGGCGGTCTTTGTGGGAAAAAAGCTTGTTTAGTGGACTAACTTTGCACTTGAAGGTTGCCCGTTCAATTACGTTTTAACAGGTCTGACGCTACTATGTGCCCCGGCTGTATCTAGGCTAACGGCTAACATGCTAACTATTATTTTTATGTCACTAGTCACTTGAAACAAATTTAGGACGATAGGAGACAGGTTGAAATAAACCAAAATTTCCCTTTAATATGTAGCTTTAACTAGTAGTAGTACACCACCATGTACATACCCAAGAAAATAACATAAATAAGACCCTTTTACATGGCTCTCAAATTCAAAAAAGTCAAACCAGAAATTAAGAACAGCAAATTCATTGTTCAGTAGCTAGATATGACAGGATTGTTTTTGTCCCATATTAAGTCAAACCAATTGTTTCTTAGCAAGGGGTCAATTGCCATGACATTTTACTGTTGGGACTCAACATATATCAACCAATAACAAGGATTTCAAAGACAAACACTTTATATAAGAGTTCAGCAGGAGCTGGAAGAAAAAGTATAAAACAAAGTTTCAAGGGAAAAAACACCAATATGCCAAAGTTTACTCACTGTCATATTTTTGCTAACTTTAAAATGACTGAAGAATGTCAGCCTTTCAAAGTGTTATTTCATGTTGAATGGTTAATGCAATAATAAAATGTCACCGTTAAGATAGTCTTAAAATGACAGCTTCAGCTTAAAATTGCAGCCTGATATGCCTTACCTGACAAGCCTGATTTCCCTGTCACAAAAATCCTTCTATTGTCTACCTACTCTGGTGTAAGTATTTGTCATTGAATATCATAGAATTGACACCAAATGATGAGCAGACATCTGTAATTACAGAAAGAAAAAGTTTCCATCACAGAGGTTGTGTTAACCAGACCTCATCTGATATTAATGTCCATGCAAACATAGCTGAAAGATACTAGGAAGCATTACTGGAGTCAGTATTATAAAACATTTTTAGTGATGCTTTTAATTCAGTTCAATGCTTTCTCTGATGTCCTTCACCATATAATTCTCTTTTATGTCTGTAAGGCTATTCAGGAGAAAATCTTTAGAAGGACTTTTCATTTTAACACTTGGTGAAGAAACCACTAAAACTTGGATGAATTGTAACAACGTCCCTATTTTTTCATATTATACCCTTTGTCCATCTTTGATCAGCAACTTGGCTTTACTTTCCTAGTGGCAGTATATCAGGTCCATGTCTTAAAATCAAAAAGGATATGTTTTTTTTTTTCTTAAAATAAGTAAGAAATGATAAGTACGCCAGGCACACACATATTTCACTATGCTGGAAGTTCATTCCTTTGCAGCCAAGTCGCCAGAACAAAATGCTGACATTGTAAATTTCTGCAAACCATGAGTGTTTTATGTATGTGAAATACAAATCATATCAATGTTTCTGAAGTGAAGTATTATATGAGTTGACTTTGTCATAAAGAGTGGATGGCGCTTTACGAGGTGAGACACCTGCCAAGCTGCAGACCACTGCAGACCACTGTTTGAGACCAACAAATAATAAAACCTGTTGTGTTTTAGCAAGTCACTGCTGTGTTTCAAGCGGCTTTTTGGCCACAAAACGTGGTTGTTTTTGTTTCATGAAAGGCAATTGTTTTTTACAGAGACAATGCTGTGTTTCCAGGCAGTGGCGATCCTAAACAGCAAAGAAGCCCATTGAGCCCCTCCCATTTGGAAAATGTGCCGATATGACTTGCCATCAGGGGCCCTTTTTCCCAATTCTTGGGGGGGCTCCAAAAATGTGCCTTTTTTGCCAACCCAGTCTCACTCCAAACACTGCTTACTTAGTGAGTTTAGGCATCAGACACTGTCAAAAGAAGCTGTCCTTTCATGTCAGCAAGATCCGTAGCTAGTTGCTGTTTAAGCAGTTTAAGCAGCGGAAGCCTGACCAGGGCAGGCAGGAGGGGTGGTGGACGGGTCCAACAACCACCAACTTTCACTCGAAGATCTGTCTAGTTCAGATCAAAGATTCCTGATGAGATGAGTTGAAACAGGCAGCTACTTGCACTACGCTATTTTGCAACGTTCTAAAAACCTGCTGGTTCACACCAAAACAACTAGATGGGATGGTGTATCATCTCTATGCAACAAATCTCTATACTTCCATTCTGATTTTGTTGCATTTGTAGTAGTGATGGAACAGCAAAAAAGCACATGCCTTTGTTGTTGAAAAAAAAAAATCTATTTGTGGCGTTGTACTGATGTAGTGCGTATATTTTGAGAGAGACTTATGCAAACTGTACATTTCCTATGAAAATGGAAATATATTTTGCCTCTCCTAATAGTGAGATTGCAGGCGAGACTGTGGTCCCCAACGCTGGGGATTTTAAGCCAAATCTTAGTATGCAGTCCAATACCCACACTACCATACCATTTAGTATGCCAGAAAAAGATATATCCCAATAAATAGCATGTCAAATGCAGTATGCAAAAAACTACCAGGATGTTCTACTGCTACTGGGCACATTTTGCAGTTTGCAAGCCAGCATGCTTTTCTTGCTATTCTGACCCACAATCCTCTGTGATATGTCACATCAACTGAGCCACAAACAGATGACAGCTGTCAGAGGCTGCAATAGGGATGACATATTCAAGTGACCAGTTGTATAGTAACTATAAGGATATTGTTTAAGTGAATGAAATAATTATAAAGATTTTCAACAATGAAAGGACATAACTATGAAAATAACAATGACAGAGAAATTCAAATGTAATTTTACTGTTGTGAATATGTTGGAATCTATGATACATGCAATTCTAACTTCAAAGTTAAAACTACATACACTGCAGAGTAAAAACAGCAGAGCTTTCTGGGGTTGCCTCTGTCTCTGGCAAGCTTAGAGAATGGCGATTTGTTTGATCTCCAAGGTAACAGATAAATGAGGTTAAAGGTTTGATGATGATTGTTTGCATACTGCATGCATAGTACGTACTGCAGCTGAAGTACCTACTAAAAGTAAAAACAAAAAATACGTGATTTGGAACATAGCCTTGATCTTTTCCTAACCATAAGTGTTTTTTGTGCCTAAACCTAATCACACAGCAACCACAACACAGCTGAAACATAAAGTTTCAATATATCCACCACATAATAATGTGCAAATGTAATAATCAGTGGTCTGCTGAAACACATGCCGGCATATTTCTTTCTTTCTGGCACTTTGGCTGATAAAAAGTGGTAACAAATTAAGCTAGAGTAAGTCACACATATGAAGTCCTCACAATGCACCTGTACATAAAAGTATCCAAACTTTAATTCAGTTTAACAAGTCCAGATGAAAAGTTCATCAGTATGTGGAGTGGTCTATTCTGCGTGCTGTACTTAGTTTTGAAAATAATCAACACAGTGAAAGGATAACCTCCTAGCTCGAGTACAGGTGTGCCAGATACATATTCGTTGTCAGGGCACAAGGTGACAAGAACAGAGGAAAGTGTTATAGAAAGGAGAAAAGAAACCGGGAGAGGTGAGTAGGAGAAAAAGAGAGCACGAGAGATGAGAGGGCAAAAGGAGAACACATCAGCAAAACAAGGGGATGAAATGAGAAAGAGGTCAGATGGAGGGATAGTTAGAAAGGAGAGAGAAGCAGAGGGGCTGACATGATGGAGATGAACACAAGGGGAGAAGATGGAGGGAGGGAGGTGAAGTGAGACGAGAGGGCAGAAATGGAGAGTGGAGGAGAGAGGGATGAGGGAGGTGAAGTAAAGCCCAACGGAGCCTCCTCCAGATATTTACGGCATCCGACTCCATCTCAGCCCGGCCAGCTGGGGAGAGCAGGTGGACCAAACAGGTCAGCTCATTAACACACACACACACACACACACATTCTCTCTCTCTCTCTCTCTCTCTCTCTCTCTCTCTCTCTCACACACACACACACACACACACACACACACACACACACACACACAGAGTCACCATTGTCCTGTTTTAGCTAATGTTTGAGTGGGGCATCACTGTGGCCGCGAGGTTACTGCTCCTCTCCCCTGTGTAAAAAACAGCTTGGCTGTTCCATGCAAGCTGGCCCAGGTGTGTGTGTGTGTGTGTGTGTGTGTCATTGTATTACAGGGGTTAAAAAGACATGACCCGAGGATGGGACAGAGAGGAGGGATGATGGTGTGTGTTTGTGTGTGTGTGTCCATTAATCAAAGCTGTGCTCCAGGCCAAGCCCTCTGTCCCACCCTTTCACACAGTAGACCACACTCACCTCTCTGTGCAGCACCTCCTCACATCCACACACACAGTACACACGGAGAGAGTTGCAATTCAGTGCTATAAAGAACTATTTTAAAAATGTAATTTTCAAATATGTACCTCAACAAAGAGAACCAGGCTGGTTGCAGTGGTCCCTAAGGTAAGATTTCCTTAAAGTTCAACTTAATGTTTCCTCAATAAAATCAGTCACCCATAAGTCTTCTCCTTAAGATTTCCTTAAACCTATCATTATACAGGTTGATGGTCTACCTGCTGGGCATCGCTGCCTGATGCACCTCCGCCAGTGCCTTTAAGCAAGTGTAACTAACACCTGTGGGCCTATGTGGGTCATCAGCTGGGGACCACCGGTCATTGATGTTTCGCTCCTTTAACCCCAGTACATCTCCTGGTGGCGGAGCAATGGCAGGGATCTCTCCCTGTCACCCCCTGCTGATGCCCTAGGTGTTGTTCGGCCCCCAACTCCTATGCTTACTCCAATCCTCCTTAACCACAGCCAGAAACTGCCTTTTTCCACCTCCTCAGCCAGTTCTTTAATGGCTTTCCGATGCCCCGCTCCTGTGCACCCATGTCGCGGAGTAGGCGAGCAGTTGAGGAACCAATGAAGCCCCTACACCCCACTTCGATGGGGCATGTGATGGCTTTCCAGCCCGCCTCCCTGCAGTCTGCCCTTAGGTCTGCATACTTGAATCGCTTCCAGTTGCGGGCAGCCTCCAGACCCTTCTCCCACGGGATACTGAGCTCGACTAGCAGGACCGTCTTGCTAGCCTCTGACCACAGGACCAGGTCTGGCCGGAGCGATGTTTCTACAATCTCCCATGGGAACTGGAGGGGGAGGGGTTGATGTTCTCTCCAGCCCTCGCGAATTGGATGGGATGTCTAACTGGAGTGGAATGTCTGCTGTTAGGCTCCTGTCGGCATGACTCTGCCACCTCTGCCAGCTTTCTCAGCACAAGGTCGTGTTGCCACCTGTAGCGGCCTTGGGACAACGCTGTCTTGCAGCCCGACAGGATATGCTGGAGGCTTACACTGATGGTGTTGCAAGGGGGCAGGTCTCTTCAGCACCGAACCATTGGTGGAGGTTTCGTGGACAAGGTAGGTTGTCATATGTGGATCTGATCAGGAAACTGGGCCTAGTCTGGGGGATCTTCCACAGATCAGACCATAACATGGGCCTGTCTGTGACCTCTTCCCATGATGTCCAACCTTCTTGCCGGCTCTGAGACACTGCCTTGATGTTAAAGTGTTCCTGTTCAGTCCTTGCCACTTCTGCCACCACCATGGCTCTCTGCTCTTCTTTGGAGATCTTTGAAGTACTTGGCTACTAGGACTCTAATGCAGACAGGGACATAGAAGAAGTCCAAGGCAAACTCAATGAGTTGGTGGAGGACGGATCCGTATGCATTGGCAAGGTCCAGCCATACAACATGCAGGTCTCCTCTCTCTCTTTTGGCCCTCTGGATCTGCTCCCATATTACTGCCGAGTGTTCCACACACCCTGGGAAGCCTGGCACGCCGGCCTTCTGGCACCTGGTGTCGATGTACCCGTTGCTGAAGAGGTTGGTGGTCAGCCTCTTAGCCAGAATGGAGAAGAAGATCTTCCCTTCAACATTCTGGAGAGTGATACTCCTAAACTGGCTGATGGTACTAGAGTTCAGTTCCTTCGGGATGAAGACTGTGACAGCTCTTTGCCACTCTGAAGGGATGACTTGGTTCTTCCAAGCCACTCTCAGGAGGTTCCACAGGTGTCCCCTGGGCAGTTCTTGTACAGCTTGTATGGTATCCCATTGGGGCCTGGGGCTGAGGCTGCTCTTTCTTTCCGGACAGCATCTGCTACCTCGCTGAGTTTGGGAAGCACAGGAAGGCTGGAGGAGCTGGGCAAGGAACATAACCCGGTGATCCCAGTAGAGTTGACTTTGCTGGGTCACTGTACTGCTCCCTGATGTGGTTCTCCAGCTCAGGTTTTGTAATCTCCAGCTTCCCACTTCTCTTGTCCTCCAGCAGTTGTCTCGCATGCTTGAAGGGATTTCCGAAAAAGTTACTCTTTTCTTTCTCCTTCCGCCTTCTGCGTTTGCGCTCTGCCCTCCAGAGATTGGCAAGGTCCTTCTTCACCTCCTCTCACAGTGGCTTCCCCTTCTGCTTTGGGCCAGATCTCTGCTTTTCAGCCATTACTCTGAACCTGCCTCTGTACTCCTCGTACAGGATGTCTCCAATGCAGTTCAGCTTGGATTTCACCTGGCCATGCAGAGAATGCTCAAGAATGACACTGAGGTCCTTGTCCAGCTGCTGCCAAACTGCCACCTCCTTTGCTTTTGGCCATTTGACCGGCTGCCTCCGCCCAGACTCTTTCCTCTCTGTTCTCTGGCTTGGCTCCTGGTTGGTGGTGTTTGTTGGTGTTCTGGGTCATATTCTCTCAGAGGCATTGGTGTCCACTGAGGGCCCTTCTGTGTCCTCCACCTCCCTTCCTTCAGCAACGTTGGATCCCTCAGCACTGTGGTTTGCAACCTGGCTTTGGATTCCTCTTGTCTGACCTGCGGTAGCAGTGCAATGTTGCTGCTGGCCTCCCATTTCACACCCCTTCTTTCCCCGGTGGATCCGTAATCTTAGAATCTTTGCCTGTGTCCGTTCTGGTCATTACCAATAAATCCGTCTGATTTGGCCCTTCTTCCACCCCGCCTCTCGGAGGGCCCTGGGGTTGTTTTCCTGTATTCGTCTTCATAGTCAGTTTCGGGGTGTCCCTTGAGGGACTACTGGGTAAGATAGCTAGCCTGCCACTCCCGATGCAGACTTTCCTGCAATCACCAGTATCTCCTGGCTGTCCTCCAGTCTTCCCTGGATGCCAACTGCCCTTTCACAGTAGTCACTGGGTGAATCCAGATTGAACTTATCATTATACAGGTTGATAGTCTACCCTATTTATGGTTTTCTCCTTGTCTTTGTCATATACTTAAACAATTCCTAGACCATTGCATGAAACACCTTAGCAACCAAAGTCTGACAGACTCATTGTGTCATTGACTCATTGTCAAGTTCATTGTGTAGGATTTAGGGGCATCTGTTGGCAGAAATTATACGAAATAATTATAACTATGTTTTATGAAAATAGTTGTAATTTTGTAACCTTAAAATTAGCCATTTATATCTACATACAGAGTACATCCTTTTTCACAGAGACATCCATGTTGTTTTACAGTGGCCAAACCATTTGTGTTTTCACGTCAGCCATTGTAGCCTTTGCACAGGGGACAGTTTTCAGTTCCACAACCTCACCACTAGATGCCAGTTAGTCCTACACACTGGTCCTTTGATGTGTAGTGTCAAACCCCAGTGCTGCGTTTTAGTGATCGGAGCTTAACACCAAACAATAGCAGCAGAGTTGCACGTTTTCCCCCCTTATTTATTTAGTGTAGATTGATTTATTGCTGCGGGAATACTGAACTATTTATTGTGTGTTTATATTGCGTGTTTACCCTTATATCAAAAATACATATTTACATATTTTTCCTCTTACCTGTAGTGCTACTCTTTAATCTAGACCGTTTTGGTGTGAGTTGCTGAGGGTTGGAGATTTAGTCTGTAAAGATGTCTGCGTTTTGATGGCACTAAGTTGTGGTACTGAACGTGCAAAAAATAAACAAATAAATAATATAAAAACATTTGAAAAACTCAACAGCGGTGTCTAATGCCAGTTGTTGAGGAGCACATGCAGGAACTATTTACTTTCTGCAGAGCATCTGCCAATCATATTAGCACAGAGAGGGAAGCTAGCACCACCCAGCTAGTTAACATTATAGCTCAGCTGAGGAGGTTGCCATTAATGTTTACATCTCACGCTGTCATGAGCATGTGCCTGTCGTCCATGAGTAGATGCACACCTCCTTCTGCACGGTGATATGGTTGGCGGGTGTAGTTCGGTAGAAGGAAACTAGTTCCTACATGAAACTGCTCACATTAAGGTCTGTAGATTGGCTTGAGTAATATCTTGAATATCTCTGAGCATCAGAGGTTGAGTGCCAACATTTGGTAACTCACACTGAAACAATCTAGACTCATAAATAGCACTAAGGTTAAAAGGGGAAAAAAATATTTTTGATCTTGGGGTAATTAGTCCCTTCAGGCTTTGTATATGAAAACGATGCAGTTAGCGCTGTGTAAATGCACATTATGCTGAACTCATCATGTCACATACAGCTCATTTCATCCCCCCAGATGACTTGTACTTGGCCTTTAATGTTTTGCCATTATTTAAATAACTGATAACTTACCATAGTTGTGGGTGCTCTTAAACTGGGACAAATAATCAATATTGCCTAAAAGTGATGCTATAGTCTAGATCAACTACAAGGACATGTTTTTCTGTTCTTTACATAGATATTATTGCATATATTTTTTTCTAATTAAGACAATATTGCAACATTACTTACCCTGTGATTTGATTGAAAGTATGAATTACACAGCAGACAAACTGAAGGAAATGTTTTAATCTGGTTAAAATCAAAACTAATTGCACTAAACATTGTCATCCAAGTGTGTTTTTCTTGCTCAGCCCCATCCCCCTCTGTGCATCTATTCACAGGTAAGGCTGTGACAGCGTGGCCAAGGGTGTGAATCTGCCCCCCCTCCCACCACCACACCCACCAACCCACCCCCCCGCCCCAGGGTGACAGCTCGGGTGTCAAAGCTAATTGGTGGCGGGTAAGGTGTAAACAGGGTGGCGAGGCTATAATCGCCCTGCTGGTGGTGTGAGCGGAAGGGAGGAAGAGGTGGAGGTAGAGGAGGATGAAGAGCTGCTGTGACAGGGTGTGAGGCCGTCACAGAGTCGCCTGCCCAAATTAAAGCACATGGACACACACACACACACACACACATAAATACACAGCTACAGAAACACATAAGCTCAACAGCAGGTATCACACACACAAAAATAGACATAAAAATACATGCACACACATAATTAGAGTGCATGTATACTCAAACACATGCACACACAGGTGCTCACACACACACACAAGAGCACAGTCTTATGGCATACATATACAGATGAAGTACATGAAATGTTTATATGTAAAAGCATTCATACAGTATGTGGATACATACATCAAGGGCCTTCAAATCACGCACACACACGCACACACACGGTCATGTTGCCATGTTGCCATGTCTACCATGTGAACATATATACAGTGGGACACTGAGAGGCTGTGACATACGACAGGAAGTAGCAGAGCTTCTGTGAACCGTCCGCTTCCATTTAGATATCTTTGGAAAAAGATTGTGAGTGTGTGTGTGAGAAACATTTTTCTCACCCAGAGCATAGATCCTCAGCCCTGCATTAGTGCCAAACCAAATTACCCTCCTGCCCGTCTGGTGCCCTCAGCCCAAACCACACACATACCATACACACACACACACACACACACACACACACACACACATATGGATTTGTGAGGAATGGAACAACGCTGCAAGTAACATTTTATGTTGGACAGTCTCTCCAACGCGTACACACACACACACACACACACACACACACACACACACACACACACACACCGTGACTATGACACAGTATGACAGGCAGCAGTAGCCTAGCCTGCCCTCTGTCCTCTTCTTCTATCCTCTGTATTTCTCTTTTCTTCTCCCTCTTTCTTTACTTTCTTCAGTCCTCTCTCAGTTGATTTCCCTTTCTACTTTTTAAGTCACTAAACTTAAGTGCAGTTTTAAGAGGAGACCAGAAGGGAGACAAGCTAAGTAAGTGTGTGTTACGTGTGCTTTGTAGGAGCTACAGTTTATACTGTTCCCTCTGGCAATCCTCACAGCCTCGCACTAATTCACACTCACATACATTTCCAATAGCTGCTAAACTGGACAATTAGCAAGAGAGTATGACGGAATTAAATACTTTCTGGTCTTCATTTACTTATATTGCCCATTTATATTTTTCAGTTATCTTTATGTTAAATACTGTACTGTAAAGTAACTTTTAATTTTTCTCTGAACTTTTAGCACACACAGCTCATTGTAATATATTCTGTAGAATCAGATCATTTCAAAAAGTATGTAGTATTATGTTTTATTTTATGCTTTTATGTTGTAGCTGATAGGGCTAATTTTAATTTTAAGGTTTATACTGTACTTTTATCTATAACAGTGTATCACATAATAGAAAGTAATAGGTAAGTTTTGCATCTTAATGAAACACGTCTCTCACCATCTCTGAAGTCACTGTCGACCTGCTGGCCTCACCACAGTGCTGTAACATTACATTAAGCGGTAACGCTTCTGTAGATATTTAGTCCCAGTAACGTTTTATCCAGTGACGTGATATCCATTGTTATCCCGAGGAAGCTTTTGTTGTGGAGAGACAATGTCTGCATTGGGCGACAGACTCGACACCATCATGTAGCTCTTCAAATGTTCTCTTTAGCTCACTTTCCATATTTGTATCCAAGTACCGTAGTTGTAAAACGTTTAGCTGCCTGACAGCGAGTGACTCCACTGTAGAAGACGGTTGCATGTTTCCTATACTGTTCAATTGTTTTGTCAAGTTGTAGTCCAACAGTCCCTTGGTTAAACTCCATCCACTGTTGCTTAGGCGATGTAGCTACAAGCCAATACAGATAAGAAATGTTTGGGCTGCAGGGCTGAGTTTCCCAAAACATGATCCTTCTTAGCATTGTTGTCTTCTTTGTGGCTTAGAAAAACTACACTGCAAAAAAGAAAAGCACCTAGCATCCTCTAGCGTCCCCACTCAGTCATCTACAGCCAGGACATACTCAGAGTATAGATGACACTAGTGTGCGTGTGTCAAGATCTTGGCGTGATGGCGAGCCAAGATGAGAGTCCTATTTTTTGGGGGGGGGAAGTAACTAAAAAGGTACTTTTCTCAGTAACGCATTACTTTTTGGTTTAAGTAACTGAGTTACTAACTGAGTTACTTTTTAACTAACTAGTTACTATTTTTTCAGCTAGTTCTAGCACAACACTGCTTATAATGAATTATAAGTGTCATGGATGTTCCTCACTAGTTATAAACTAGAGGTTGATGGGGCTTATGATGCATTATGAATTCATAAACTCACCTATACACACTTAAACAGTAAACTGTAGTAAGGACGCACAGAATGTTATAATAGTCCATGCAGTATCATTATCACTGTATGTGGTCAGTAAAGTGATGTACATATTCATGTATCATAATAATATATGCCTCATTATGATGTCTCATTGTTGGTGCTGAGTAAAGTGTGATGCATTTTCATGTATTTAAAAGACACTGTAGTATATATAGAGGCTATTTGCAAGATAACATTGGAATTTATGCTTTTATTCTGTGACCTATATGTTCCAACTTAGGATAGCTAGCTTCCCAAATCACATCATGAAAGTCTCAACATGCCTCCTTGCAAGCACTCAGGACTGCTCTCTTGTTTACTGCCATCAGCACATTGGTCACATGATCACAACCTTTCAAAATATGTGGGATATGTATGGATTTGGATGCATTGCTTTTCGGAGGAAAACATTGAAAACATTTGTGAGAAACACCCTGGTTCAGATCCTTTAATTGAGAGTAGATGGACCAGTTAATTGAAAGCTTGTAGGCATTCTACAGCATCTGTAAAAGACCACACTTGCAACTCACTCAAGTGTTATCTCATCTGCATACAGTAGAAAGAGTGAGAAAGTCCAAGCAGGGAATGAGGGAGGGGTAGTGAATGGGTCAAACACACACTGGACTTTCATCTGGGAGACTGGTGGTCATGTTTCTTGTGAAACCAAAAGTCAACTTGAGTTCTTTTTTTTTTTTTTTTTAACCACGTAATGTAGTTATTGCCGTATGCCACATGACATAGTAATTTAATGACATAGTCAATAAATGACTCTAAAAACTTAGGTATTTTATCCCAAACCATGATCTTTTATAAACCTAGCTATGCAGTTTAGTTGCCGAAACCAAAAGTGGTTTTGTTGGTGAAATTTTTGTTTCCTGTGAAGACAGAAGTTTATTTTGAAAGACACTGTAACATGAAATGTGCAGAAATTGACACATCCAAAGCTAACACCAGAGAGATCCTAACTAAGAGCATAGAGTCACTGCTCAAGCTGCTGTTTTTGATGAGTTGGGAGTGAAATCATGTTGAGAGTTCATACTTATGCACGTTACCTGAGTATATGTACTTAGTTATCATTTTTATTATGTTATATATCATATCATATGGTACCATCACATCACAAAGAAGTACTATTTCATATCATATTTTATCATTAATGTTGTCATAAAGAATACAATGTCACTTTGTATGATGTCATAGTACAGTTACAGTATTATCTTTTTACTCTATACCTTAACTCTAGTCTGTCCGTTCTTTACTTGACCTTTAATTCATAGTCTCATATGTCAAACTCAAACCAGACTTGTGTCTCTTGTTTCAGCATCACCCAATCCTCACCTCTCCTGTTTCTTTCCTCTCTTCCTCCCCATACCATTGTCTTCTCCTTAGCCTCTTCCTTCTCCCTCACACTTTCCTGATTTCCTCCATTTCCTTCATTGCTTATTAAATTTCTCTCCAAATGTCTTCTCTATCTCTTATTTCCTAGCTCTGCTTCTCTTTCTTCTCAGTTTCCCAGTTCCTCCTCACACCCCCCCCCTGTATGCCTTTCTTCTTCCTGTCCTTCCTTCTCCTCTTCTTTCCTCTCCCTCCTCCTTTCCATGCCATTTCGTGTCAGGCCGCTGCTACTGAACTCTGTTGTATCTTGTCCTGTCCTTGCAGAAAGCCACGGTGCTCCTCACTGGGACTGTATGGGGTGACTGTACAGCTAACCCAGATGGACTATCTGTGTTCTACCAGAGACTAAAATATCATAGAAGCATGTTAGTATCATGGGAGGAGGCATCATGTGCCCCCCATAACATCATCTACTGTATTATTCAACACATCGAGCCCTCCCTCTGTGCAAAACTGGTCCCTGACCTTTTCATATGAGCCTCTTACAGCCACACTGAGCTCTGTGATCCACATCAGAGACAGATGCTTAGATTTATTCAGTTTATAACCATATAAATATGACCATAATACTGAATACGTATAAGTTTAACTGAAGAAAAAAGAAGCTAATTAGACATAGCTGATAATTGTTATATACATAAACAGTCTAATGCAACAGCACACATGTGGAAGGTTTTAGACAAAAGAGCTCATCCCTTTTTGCCTGAACCTTGTCTTTCTTTCTCTATGTCTTTCACTTGTATTTCCTTCTCCAACTAAATCCAAAATTGGGTGAGCAGGAAAATGAAGAATGAAACAGTGGATGTGTTACTTGGATCTGACTGTAATGAAACACAATGCAGGTGATACTGATGTAAAGCTACAGGCTAATACTGTCTACAAGGAAGCTGATGGATTCCCTGATTGTTCAACACAGATTTTGAGGGGATTCATTCCCTTTCTTGGACTGAAGTAGACAGATTTGACCTACCGATTCAAAATATCCCATCAAAACACGGTTACACTATTCTGCAACCCAACAGTTTTCTGTAGGAGACGCTGGTGACAACGTGCAGAAATGTCCATTTTCTATTTTTGGATGGACAAGAAGATACAGTTCATGCTGTGAATCCTCCTACAGAGCTGTAAAGCTGTCCACTGTGAAACCAGTTTGCAAGAGCGGGAAATCAGCAGTCAATTACAGTATAAAACAGTCAATAAAACAGGTTTTTCAACGATTGTTAATCATGGCAACCATGGGAGGATCTTAAGCATACAGTCATAAATACGTACACAAAATATTGATTAGTCCAGTCGTGTTCAAGATTAACTACGGACAGACAGATACACACACGATTGGCAGAGGTAAAAATGCATGTGTTTTAGTGATGGATGATCTCTTGGAAATGCTGTACAAAAACCAAATATCATATCTAAATGACAATTTTAAGGATTTCCCACCAAAAACAATAAGCAAAGTACTTCACTGAAAAGAGTGAGTTACATAGATTAGACAGAGAGCTGCATAGATAAATGCATGGCCCCCGGCCTGTATGAAGATGTCCCTGACACCCAGAGGCCTCATCATCCACCATGATCCAGACTCTGATGCATCGACCCAAGCCCGAGCCTTGCGTCAATAAATCCATCCCTCCTCCTCTGACTCCACTTCATTCTTCTTTTTCTCTCACTCTCCTGTGACCGGGGAGGTGAGAGGTGTCCGGAAAAAGAGGAATGAACACAGCGACAGTCTATCACGGCAAGGTCGAACCGTGTCCAAAACTGTGGGACACATGGACCGAGGGGGAGTGAGGGATGTGGAGGGAGAGTAAAAAATGGGAGGAAACGTGAAGGAAGAAATAAAGACAGAGAGGCTGAGACTCTTGACAAACTGTGCTCACATTATCACGTGTTAAACGGAATAAAGATTTCTCAGTGATTTGACTCTTGTTCAACCACATTAGCCGTGTGGCGCTGAAGATGTTTTACTGAAATATCTCAACAAATATTGGATGGACTGCCTTGAAATTTTCTACAAACATACATTATTCCCAGACAATGAATCCTGGGGACTATGTTGATCCCCTGGTATTTCCTGTATTGACAACAACAGGTCAAAGTTTTCACTTAATCAGTTACAGCATTTCAGCATCTACTTGGATGGATTGGCACCATATTTGGCAAAGACAATGACGGTCCCTGCATGAGAAAATCTACCACTAGTTCAAAGTTAAATGTGTCCATACAATTCTTGTTTTCTAGAAAATGAAAATTTTAATCACTACTCACTTTTTGTTCGGGACATCAGCAGGCCAAAGGTTGTGCACTAAATTGCTTTACCACCAAATATCTACATAACTAATAATACATCCAACATCTTCAGCTAGACTTTTGTTTAGTTCAATTAGCAAATATTAGCATGGTGAAAAATGCTTAACATTTTATACCTACTGAGCATCGACATATCAGCATTGTCATTGTGAGCATGTTGGCATGCTGACATTAGCGTTTAGCTCAAAGCACCACTGTGTTCAAAGGATACTTTGCTGATTTTCAGCCAGCTTTGTATCATAACAATGTGGGTAGTATGTGTAAATTCCCTCCATCTTACTAGTGCCCAGAGCTCCCTGCTCATCTCTCAGCTCAAATCCACTGGTCATCCAGGTGATTTTCACTGGCTCTAGCTCTGTTTCTCCAACTACTTTCACATTTTCATATGCCCACCACTATGGACACAAACAGCATAGAAGTAGAACGTGAAAGACAGCTACCTCTTGCTCTCTCTGTCTCTCAAATGCAGACCAAACTCAGGCCAAATATTGAAACTAGGCAGTGCTGATCAAATGTAAATCAAGATTCTGTTACTGCATTGCCTATTTCTCATCTACAATGTCCTCAGAAACATATTTTAGTGCACTGTTTGGCTGTAATATTACAATTTGTGAACAAAAAGATTATGCCATACTGTATAGCCTATTGTATTGTAAAAACAGAAACTGAAAAAACTGAGATCAAACAATAAAACGAGCTCATCAAGTATGAACCAAGATTTTGTTACTTTGTTGACTTTTTCTCACCTCACATGTTTTCAGTAACAAATTTTAGCTTACTGTTTCACTGTAATTCGAGATAGTTTGTTACAAGTTGGCTGCCATATTATTTTCTGTGTAAAACGGCCAAGCTTACGTTACGTCACCCACCAGCAGGAGTGTGAATTGGTCCAGTGTGGCGCAGTGCATTGAAGTAGTTGTAGGTTTTCTACCTCTTAAGCAAAAGCAAAAGCCACAGCCTTTTTCTCTATTTTCTCTAGTCATACAGCACAAATTTCAAATTTCCACCATGAAAAATATTCCGCCAGGGAAATAGCAGAGATTACAGAGATAACAGAGATTGTATACCTATGATGATCAGCGCACTGTAGTATAAAACAAAATTTGGACCAATTTGCATTCCCTCAGAATTCCTCTAATCACAGATTGAGAGGCTGTTGCATTGTGAGTGCGATTTATGAGTAGCTGGCTAACCTTTCTAACCTTTCAGTTTAGTTGTAACTAAGTTTCTAGTACAATAGATGAAGTTTTCAGATCCTTGCGGTGCTCAGAAATGATGTGAAAAATTGCCAGAATTGAATGTAAAGTAAATTGAAACTTTAACAAAGTCTCCTAGTGAGGAAAACAGGGCAACTATACCTTTCGCTGTGGAGGACAAAGGACTTTGTGATGATGAAGAGGGAGAGGTGGAGCAGACAGCCAGTAGCAGACCTTAATGGAAGACTATAATAAACTATAATAGAAGACTGATCTTCCTGCGTTGCCTCTGTGCACACAGGCCTACTTGGCTGAAAGCCTAGCTTTGTCTTAACTAGCATTGTCTTAAATTGATAAGCTTCATATACTGCTCGCCGAGTAGGGGGGCACTCCTTTTAGTATTTGTTGCTGTCCGTTGATGGTGTAATCAGTGTTGCGGTGTTATACATGAAGGTAGTCAAGGGCATTCAAAACATTCGTAGCCCCAGGGCATCAAGTAATATTGTGGCGCCTATGCAAACATGTTTGATCCGTGTCAATATCAGTGCAACTTTTTTTTGTAAGCTTGCACATTGTGGGTTGATGGATGTTGACACATTAACCCTCAAAAATAGCAGAAAGTTTATCACATTGACTCTCAGGGATTGCACATCCTGGCTACTGTACCTTGGCTACTCCTTCTATCTGTATGGCGCGTTCAGTGTGTGCTACAGGCATTGGTGGAAGTGCAATTGACATGCCTGATGCGTATCGCAATTCAGTCATGCTTTGTTCTGTTTTGCAGATACATAGAGTGGATAGAGCAAACATGACTTTGTTGCCCTGAACAGAGTCTGCCTGCAAAGCTTCCTGCCAGACTGCACATGGCCCTCATCAGGCTCCACCAAACAAAGAGTTGTGTTTAGGCTTAGGTTAGATGATCGAGGTTAGGATGACAGCCATGTTTGGGTCTGCCAATACAAGTGAAGAAGGTGGAATTAGTATTCAGCCTGAGAGGCATTTGTCAGGCAAAATGAAATAAATATCGCCAATGAAGCTTTCAGTGCAAGGGGATGGTAACAGTTGGATTTTTTAACACGTAATCTTGTCAGGATTGTGACGGAGCAGCCGTAAGAGCAGCCTACTCAGCATCATTTTAACATTTACCCAAAACCCATCTGTTAAACAAGAGGGGGCAAACTGGACTTTGTGAAATTAGATGCTCGGCCTTCCATTGCATGCAGTGGTTCTCTACCCAGAGTCCTGCCAGTCCTCAAGGCAGTTCAAGGGATCCTTGGGGGTTTTAAGGGCTTCTCTGTGAAATACGGAAAAGTTAAATTTCATTTACATTTAAGTCGCTGCAAAGATCCCAATAACTGTATTTTTTAACAAAAAGACTTGTGTCTCACGCATAGTGCAGAACTCTACAGTTCAATACTGAACCAAAAATGTTTGGTTAGAGAAAAAAAAAATCAAATGTGGTGTCTGCAGTCTCGATTGTGTTTAAATATTTCTGGGTTTCATATAAAAACATTTACAAAACCACACTATGTCGTTTATCATCTGCTGCATAAACTGCATCATTCAAATCAAGAAACCACACCTCAGAGATAAGAAACGAGGAATGGTGTCTTGAAAGACAGCACACACAAACAAACACACACACACACACACACACACACACTGGGCATAAGGATGGGGGCTTAGCCAACTTCTGCGAGTCGTCCCGACTTAACTTGAGCTCCAGACCGGGTCTTAATATTCCGTCGGAGTGGCGGAGCCGTTCTTCTGCACGACCAATCCCATCGTCAAGTCAAATTTGCATTAGCAAATGGGAAAGCAGCGACGGCCTATTTGTTAATCTGATCTTTGTTTACCCAACACTCTTGTAATCCACTTTTAATTAAATAGCCGCCCAAATATGTGCGAGCAGCAGTTTGACTTTGTCTGTGCCCACATAACCAGACTGAAGCAGACAGAGAGAGGCAGAGAGAAAGAAAGAAAGAAAGAAAGAAAAAAGAGAGAAAAAAGAAAGAAAGAAAGAAAGAAAAGAGACATTTCTGTTGTTACTCCCTGCCACGCTTGCTTGAAAGATGTAGTTTTGCACAGAGCACACATCTTTTAATGCAAAGAAACTTAAATAGCACTGTGAATTATTTTCTAAAGCACCTCCAATCACACACACACACACACACACACACACACACACACACTGTATCTATACACTGTCCATATACACCCGGGTTTATCGGGTCACTTCTGGAGATGCAGCTTATCCCATTGTCTGGTCAAATATCTAATTCTAACCTCACAATAGATTTGTATATCCTATCTGTCATAAACCAAAAGGCTGTGTAGTTTGAATAAATCAAATAACACACACACACACACACACACACACACACACGAGCAAACACACTTTCAAAAACCCTCGCTGGCCCTATCACCCACCCACCAACCCACACCCCTCCCACGCACACGCATACACACTACACAATATGGCTGCATAATGTCCTTTATCTATTTATAGTTAATGCCATCCTCGGCCTGATAATGCAAGCAGATACCTGGTAGGCAATTACATCTTCCCGATTCCGTCTGCAATAAAAATGCACTGGTAATAGAAAAAAAAGGGGTAAATAACACAGCGGCGTGAATGAAGCTGGCCTGGCCTGCACTATACATCCCCAATAAGTCAGCCTGCACTGACACAAGCCGCATTGTCATTCATATGTGGCTCCTCTCCTGTTTTTACATGTAAAGGGAAGGCACTGGCAGGGACATTGTGTCTCTACCTGGGTATTAGAGGTGACATCACATTATCCTCATCCATTACACATATCTAACTTCTTGGATATTTCCGTGCTTTTCCTCTGTGGGGGTTTGTATTCATGTGTGCGTATGTGTGAGTTTGAAGAGACAGAAAGTGTGATGCAGATTGTGCGAATATGTGCGTGTGTGTTTTGTGCTGTAATTCAATGCTTAAAGAATTGGTAGCCTCGGACAAAAGCCACATTGCTTCTCCAAGGTGTTGTGAATGACGGAGTGACAAATCCATTAACTGGATGTGTGATTTAGATTTACAAAATCCGGAGGTTGGACAAGAAGAATCCATGTATTATTATTTAGAAGGCATGTCGGGCACAACAGAACCACGTCAGTGGGAATGAACATGCTCAGTTTAAACCAATAGGGGAATACAAGGTTATTTGTTAGTTGTTATCATTACTGACACCAAATTTTTAGGTTTTTGTGACTTAAATAGTGGGTATTTAGAACTGAGGATTCATCATCATGTCAAGTTAGACAGAATGAACTGGATAACCAGAATAAGTAGTAAAGAGAACGTCAGAGTTTTGCAAGTTCCATTCTCCATCATGTTTTAAATTTTTTAAACATGTTTTTCCACCAGACAGCTGTTTGTTTGTTTTTTGTTTTTTTTAGATTGTGATTATTAAACATATTTATAAAGCATCTTCCTCACTTTCATTATAGTCAGATGCTACATTGAAGGACACTCTATATTGTCTGTGTATGTACAGCGTGATAGCTTCTTGCTCTACCGTAGAACCCCAACTGTTAACTGTTAAAAAGCTATCAATGAGGCACATCGTTGCGCTAGGTGACATGTTCTTTCATTACCACGATCACACATACACACTAGTTTATTTTGACTCAGTCCAATTTACCAATACACCCCATGGGTAATAATCCGAACCTAAAAATAGTCCCCATAAAATCTGTTATTTGCTCTGGTTTCAATATTATTTGCCAAAATCCACAGAGGGCAGATGTTTGGGAAAATACTGAACCTTTTCTTTTTTTTAAATGATATATTTGAGAGTTATATTGTCACTGGGATTGGGGCTGAGAGACATTGGTAGAGAAATCAAAAAGTACTGAGAGGCGGATCAACACATTGTTGGTTTTGGTCTTTTCATGGGATTTCTTCACAATAAAACATATAAACTAACACTTGCCTTATCCATGCACTATTGTTGTGTGAAATGCAGTTAAGAATTCAGAAAAACCAGTAGAGCAGAACAACTTGTTTTGCCCATGGGCCACTTTTGCGAGATGATAGGAGGCCAGGGGCCAATTAATAAACAGACATGAATCATTTTTATCAGTATGTGTAATAAATGAATTGCATGTTTTCAACCGTTTGATGTTCGCTGTCCTAACTCATCTTTGTCCAGAGGCATATTCAGTTGCAGCAGCCTCACACAGGTCAGGTGTACTCAGGGGCGTTTCTAGAATTTGAGGATATGGGGCTTAGCACAGACCTCTGTTGGGGGATCAAGGCACATTATTTACATGCAAAGTACAAAAGAAACCCTGTGTGAATCACTTAATTTTCAATGTGAATTATCAAACAGTAGGCAGGTGACGCAGCACCAGATGGAAAAGCCATGGAATTTCACAGTTACATTTTCCAGGCCTGGAAAAGTCACTGAATTAGTAAAAAAAAAAAGTTTTGGAATTCTGTTGTGTGTGATGAAATTATTACATTAATCTTCTTTAGATATCCTTCCATCTATGGCTAAAGTGGTGTTTTAATAGAATTTGAACCTGATATGTTTGAAAAATGTTGGGCAAGTGGGGCAAGAAAGAAAATATTATGGGTCCTTGAAAAGCCATGGAAAAAAATTTAAATTTTGTCCATGAAAATGTTGAAGAACCCTGTGAATATCATTGCTATAGAGTTTATTTCTTTCTAATTACCATACTGCATCTTAACTGTCAGGCCTGTGGTTAGGTTAGTTGTCCAATTAATCGATAATGCAACATAAAGCACAAGCTATGACACTGTGATTACCTTGTTCACTTTCTATGGTGATTGAACTGTTGTTTAGAGTGTCCGGTTCTTAACAAAGATCTGCCAGCTAATAAGAAACAAGTGTTCTTCATTGTCATGGTATCACAATTTCAAAATGTTGTAAATTACAAACTGAAGTCAGATACAGTCACTGGTTTTGACTACCTAGCTCGGCAGGTTTTAAATCTCCAAAAGTTGAGTTATACATAACAAAGGAAAGAAAACAATGGCTGCAGGGTAGGTGGAAAAAACATAATTAAAAAATCTGCGTGACAGCATGCTTTATAAAATGTTCAACAATACTGTGTAATGTACGCATGATTCATAGTAAACAGACTAAAACATTCAAAAACACTGGTGTTGTTCATTTTATATTTGCATTATTTGTGAAGCCTTGGTTTGATACCCCAAGCCTGTTATTGTGTTACTGTATTTTTCTACACTCTGCAGGCACTGTAGTTCTACCTCATTTACAGACATTTCTACATCCTCCTGTAAGTGCTCTGCCCAGAAACACCTTCAATTCTCACTGTAAACAGAAACTGTTTGTAAGAAGTATTTAGCACCGTTGGACCATGAATATTCATTGATGGTTCACTTTTCTCATAATGCCGCAGTCATAAAGGAGGAGCGGACTCTAATACACCCGCCGTTCCAGGGAGAGAGTATTAAGGAGAGATTTAATAGAAGCGTGAGTATGGACGGACTCATTATCTTTCTATTAGCCCTGCTGCTGCATGCTCTCCGCCAGCAGGGTTATACCGACTTCTATTAGGTTAGCGGTCAGATACACACAGTCACACACACATACATTTACAAAAAAGACCTGCTAATATAGGCTAATTTAGTAGACAGTACTGCCCAACAGTAATGGTTCAGGCAAATGACTGTCCTCCTTGGGACTTGATTTATGAGGCCGGTAAACCTGGTATTTGTGTGTGTGTGTGTGTGTGTATGTGTGTGTGTGTGTGTGTGTGTGTTTTATGTTTAAGTGGGGAGTTGTTACATATAATGGGAAAAAGATATCACTGCAATGAGAACACACACTACCTCATAATGCTGATTTCTTTTTGTCTTTTTTTGCAGTTGCATTTACATTTGCCAACTCCCTGACCCAAAATATTCTTTAAAAAGGGCTTATTCTTCTGTATGCTATGTACTGTAGTACCCCAACACTCTACTCTATGTCTATAGGCCATACATTGAGGTTGGACTACAGTGATGGGGGCTCTGGAAATTTTAACTCAGTGTAGATACCACTAAGGCTCACCTGTCTAAAGTGAAATTATCACATCATGCTAACAGCTACACTGTTGAAATTCAAGCTTGTTCACATACAACATACCTTTTATGTAACTGATCCCAGACAATAGAATTTAAAAAATAGAAATTAAAAATACTTACTGACTGGTTAGTCTTCTTCTTCTTGATTAACAAATAATATTATGCCTTCTCAAATTAAAATTACCCAAATAATCCCAAATTATAGAAATCAGACCCCTTGAAACAGAAAACAGTAAAAATAAGTAAAAATAACCAAAAAGATCAATAAACTTCACAATATGTTTTCAAGTTCATTTACTAGAATAAAATAACTAGGAGAAAAAACAACACATGCTCCCAGTAAGAATTTGCAACAGAGTATTTCTTCACACAAAAAACGTCAATTAAACCTAAATTATTCCCCAAATCTAAAGTCGCTTTAACCCAAAAAGTAACTCCCCATTGCAGCAGCTACACTTCTTTAAATGAACACAAACTCCCATGCTCCCTAAGCTCTAATGTACACATATCTCAAAGTAATTATTCATGGAGTAGTCTCTATATACAGAGTCTGTAGGCAAACCCCGGAGAACTTGCCTCTGGAAGAAGAACGGAAGAGCCCTGGTTTCCGGTTGTAGGCTGTTTGTAGTCCGTGTGATATTGATCAATCATGTTTGAGCCGGCTGTAGTTGTTGCCAGGTTAAACAGTCCGTGCGGTGAACTAACTGCACTGCAAACTCTGAATCCATCGCAATGGTTCAGCATATTTACTTATATATAAACGGAAGTCGGAAACAGAAATTCGCCTCCTCCGCCCAAATCAAACGAGAATGCCAAAAAATCGGTGGTCTGCCCCCAGAGGTTGTATCACCGTCTGCCGGAAGTCAGATGCCGAATACAGCCAATGGGTTCCGAGAATGTTCATGGAGTTAGTTGGTCCACATACACACACTCCTAAAACATTGGGCCTGATTGGACTTGGGTACAGTGCGCATAAAGAAGAATACTTTCACTCACTGTGTTAAGGCTTCTCCAGTCACCAGTGGCACTATCTGACTGTAGCAAATGAACAGTCCAACACATGTTTTTGTGAGAGGACCCACAAAGGTTTCCCTATTTCAAAAGTTCTATTCCATGGATGGTGAAGGCATGACTGCCCCTACTCTCCCTATGACCGGCTAGTACTCATTGCCTTTGTCAGTTGGGTTGGTTAGGTGTAGGGAAGAGGAGTGAGAAGTCTCATGCCAGCTGATGTAACGAGTGCACTTATCCTAAACAACTGCTAGCCATTAGCATTCTCTCTCTGCTAGCTTAGCAGCTAACAAACATCCATTCATTACTCAGAGACCTCAATACTGCAAGCATACAAGCACTAACACCCATAGTGTGGCAATGGCTTGACTAAATCCCCAGGAACAGCTGTGGTCTGTGAATTTTGGAATAGTGGGCTCACCTGGTGGTGCAGTATTACATGACACACACCAGGCCACCCACAATTATTAAGAAAGTTGTAATACTTTTTATTAGTCAGAGTATTAGGCTACAAATCACACCAAAAACAACTATTTGTATGATCAAAATGTGATCCATTTGGTCCATAAAAATTTAGAAATTTGGGAAGTGTGTAGTGTAGAAGAGCCTCGGCAGTAAAAGATTTTATCCTAGTCACGTTTGCAGGGAGCCAAAATGAAGTCATTCGGCTTGGACAGTGGACTTGAACTCAGATAACTTAAAACAAACTTTTCTCCCATGGACCTACATTGTGAAAGAGACATCTTTAAATCTGGTTACATTTTTTTTAAGTGTCACAGCTCCTGAAAAATGACTCATTTTACTATCATAATTTGATCCATTCAGTCCCATAACATTTCAAAAGTCTAGAAGAGCTACACAATTAAATGATGTTAACTCCATTCAAGTTAGCAGAAGGCTTAACTGGAGGTTAGCCACTCTGCAGGCAAATGTCTCTAATTCACCTGTTCGCAGAACATGCGGGGACCAACAGTGGACCAATAAAAAAAAAAAAAAAAAAAAATTAAAAATAAAAATCTGAATAAATGGTGTAATCTGTATCTGTATACTTTAATTAAACCCAGCTATTTTCCTTCAGTTAACATTTTACTTTGTTTTAATTTTCTTCCATTTCATTCCCCAATTCAACCATTTTTTCTCGCTTCATGTACAGCTTAATTAGTTTTAGTGTGAAACACTGTGCACCTTTATTAATGCACAGCTCTCCTTACTGCACGGTCCTATCAAGTCTTCCATGGCAAGAGGAGCAATGCCCCAATACAGATACATTACCAAGCACTTAGATCTTCAAGCTTACACAGTAAATTCCCTCTTATAGATCCAGACTGCAGTTCCATTGCTGCCCTAATTGAATCATAAATACATGTATATGTATATTACCCATTAATAAATAAAGACACCATTTTTTATTAATGAAGTGGAAAATGTGGTATGGTGAGACATCAATCATTTAGCATAAAAACCGTGTGTATTAGTGGGGCGGGTGATACGGTGCAGGGGGATAAAATTAGACCCGTTAAATAGGGAGCGCTGTGTGCATTAGTGTGAGTTTTTACATAAGCAATTATGGAAGCCTTCAATGTTAATTTATGTGTGATCAGTGAACAAGAAGTGGGAGGGAGGGGGTCATGTAAGCGGGTGAAATAAATGGATGGAAATGGGAGAAAAGAGGGGAAAAGGGACAGTGGATTGAGAGATAAAAAGGGAAGTGAGGAGATGGAGAGAGGAGTGGTGCAGGACGTAAGGGATACATTAGTGTGGAGAGAGACATGAGGGAAGATTGTGTGAACAACAGGCATATTAATGAGGCAATATGAATCACACTGATTACAGCAACAATTAGGGTTCAGTCGTCTTGCAGCATGTGGCAGAAGGAGGGATGAAGGAAGAAGGCAAAGCGAGACGGGAGCTCGTCAGCGGGAGGACTGTGTGTTGAACTGGACAGAAACTGGTGGGTATTAAAATCTTATCTCTTGTTGCTCTTTTCATGAAAAGTTGTATTAAATCATGTACATCAGAGATCTGATCACCCAAACCATCTCTGTAAAGGGGCCAGGACACATTTCATATGTTAACTACAGGAAGGGAAACTAACTGTTGCCTGTGGAGCCAACAAGTTCACAGCAGAGAGTCTGGTTAGCATAGACAAATGTGGATCCAGGCAGGATCCAGAGCCAGATCCAGACTTCGCCAACAGAATTACCATTTGTATATCAATTACTTGCAACGTTACCTTGAATTTGTGGGGAAAACCTTTTTTTTTGCATGCCTCTACAGTAAATGGAGAATCCAAAAAATGGCAAATATGAATTAAAAAAACAGGGTCTGCATTAAACAACACCAAAACTATATCTAAACATCTTTTTACAACCTCTCACTCAACTCTGTCCATCCATCCATTTTCACCCACTTATCTGGGGCGGTGTTGCAGGGGCAGCAGGATGGGTAAAGTACTCCATACGTCTCCTTAGCAACACTTCCCGGATCCCGAGGCATTCACAGGCCAGCATATTCTGGGTCTACCCCAGGGCCTTCTACCAGTTGAATGGGCATGAAAACCTCTACCAGATGAGATGCCCAAGCCACCTCAACCTTTCAGCACAAAGGAGTAGCGGCTCTACTAGGAGCTCCCTCCAGATGTTCTCAGCTCCTCACCCTATCTCTAAGGATGAGCCCAGCCACCCTACGGAGGAAACTAATTTTGGCATTTCATTCTTTCAATCACTTCTCAAAGCCCATGACCATTGGTGAGGGTTGGGATGTAGATGGACCAGTAAATCGCAAGCTCGGCAACCCTGGCGGAGGACAACACCCACTGAAAACATGGTTGATTTTACACTAAGTATATGGACGCTGCTCTCACTTTGGTTACAAAGGGACCAGATGGCTTATAGCAATAACCTCAGTACCCCTCACACAACTCATATGCTCAGTACATCTCAAACACACATCTGTGAGTAGGATGTTGAGTGTGCCTTAGGTACACCTTGCCTACGGTGTACCTAAGGCACACTCGACATCCTACTCACAGACCTAAGCAGAGGTGAGATCAAATCATTGTTTTGCAAGTCACAAGTAAGTAGCAAGTCTTTGCACTCAAGTCCCAAGTCAAGCCCAAAGTCAAGATGACACATCCTGAGTCCTAAACTTTGAGTTTCAATCATTGAACAAAACATAATGTGCTCCTTACCAAATATAATGCCATCTTAACAACAGAGTAATATTGTAACTTACAAAAATCATTTATCCTTTTTTATGTCTGTTTATGTTTGTTATGTCTGTTATGTCTTGGTTAGGGTCAGGAAAAGCTCATGGTGTGGGTTAAAATGAAAAAGAAAGTGACAAACACATAAGTCGTGAGCCTGCTTCGCCTCAAGCCTTTCCCAGCTGACCCAGAGCCGGTCGCTGCGCACCATCAAGGTAGAAATACGCCCGCCGGGAGCCGTTCAGCACCGCGGACCGTCGGACTAATGGGATGTCGGACCAATGGGCTGTCGGACCAATGACATGGACCCAATTAATTGATTGGTGGCACACTTTAAACTTTGCACTTAAACACACTGTAAAAAACATACTTTGGGGCTTGGGAGAAAGATATCAAGAATTTCCATGTCAAAAAGCTTAAATCCAAGTGAAATCAGTTGCTTTGGCTCAAGTCAGGTCTTTTTTGATTTTGTCAAGTCAAGTCTGAAGTCATTCAATTCAATTCAAGGTAACAAGCAGTGAGAAATTGATATACCAATGGTCACGTTGCAGGTGAGGTATTCTACCAAGGCATTATTATTCCAGATAATATTAGATATTTTTGTCCTTACATTGTTTGGGCCCCTGTCCATCTGACAGCTTGTTTATCCTTTTATCTTTTTCACAGCAACACAAGTTGTCTTTTAACAGAGTTTGGGGGGTTGGTATGTCCATATTTAACTCCAGCTCTCCTCAGTCTACTTGGATGCTTGTAGATCACACTAAAAGACAAAAGCAAAGCTTCAATCAGAAACTAACACTTATTAATAAGGCTCAGCTTGTCAGATGGTCTAACAGCGCCTGAATGAATTTGCTTTTAACTGGGTGGTATCCTGTAATTCTAATATCATAGACGCAGCTCTGTCACTTCTCAGCCATTTCAGCCCTTCCAGATGGTGTCCATGTGAAAAAGCAACATTGGTTGCCACTGTGTTCTTGAGCAGGTGTCGTCTGCCTCATGTTAATGCATTTTCACTTTTTGTCTGTTCTTACATTGCTGCTGCTATACTCGCCTGCTCTGTCGCCTGTTCTTAGTCTTCCCAACATATTTCTTTATTGTTTTAATATTAAAATTGTGTTAAGTTGTGTTTTATTGAGTCGTGATTGAAGAATATCACCAGCCAGCTATTCTAAAATGAACATGAAGCATTTTAGAATCAAAGGCTTTACTAAGTGTGGAGGAGAGGCCAGAAGAGAGGAAGGAAGAGAGGACAAGAATGAGTGAATGTATAAGAAGATCAAGGCGGGTTTAGTCCACTGTTCTGCTTTGTAATATGGACAGGAAATGTCATTCTGTTGTGGAAGTGCGTATATGTGTGTGTATGTGTGGGTGTGACCTGCAGATGTTCCTGAGCTATACACTGGTCATGGCCTCGAAAGGGTCAGCTGCAGTCTGGGCCACTCTCTTCCTGTCCGCACACACACACATGCATAGCTGGATAAAGGAGAAAGTCTATGTGTGGTTGTGTCTGTTTCTCTGTGCATGTGTTTGTATCACTGACTGTGTGCACTTGTGTGAATTTGCCTGCATGCATATGTGTGTGTGTGTGTGTGTGTGTGTGTGTGTGTACTGGTATAGCCTCTAAGCAGGATGTGTGCAGTAATCTAATTAGGCAGTAACTTGGCTTGCTGTGACCTTACTAACCATTGGGAGACCCTGCCTGGCCCCAGATCACACAGAGGGTCCCCTGTCTGGATGAAACACACACATATACACACACACATAGACAGGCAGAAAGACCGAGATAGGGAGATAAATTACACACAGATATGAAGATTGACAGTCAATAAATAGTAAGTGATACTGACAGAACTGTGTCAATTACTAGAATTGCACACACAGTTTATGTAAACATTGTATTGGTATCTACTCACATTACTTACACTGTGTTCACATAGTCATTGTTCTCCTTCCGTTTTTGTGGTTTTATTAAAGCTATTTGAACTGAATTCTATCTGACAGGTACATTACTATAGTACTTTAGTGTTTACATATGTATGGTATTATTCAGAGTGCACATCTATTATACACTGTTCAAGGTTACAAGGTTCATTTATTTGTAATTTTACAAGCCAGGGTTGCACAATCAAATTTAAGTTGAAGCTCCTGCTACACACACATAGAACACACATTCAGATATTTACATGAGAATAAAATAAACTGAAACAACATACACAGTTATTTGTATACAAAATTGTTTTATACTTATATACCAAGAGGGACTTTGGTTTATTGGGAATGAGGTTAAATGGCTGTTATTTGGGGTTATCAGCCTCATGGGTGTGTGTCAATGGCCAATATCATTTTACTTCACTTTCTTTAGATTGACGTGACTTGGTTAGTTTTAGAAAAAAAGGTCATGGTTGAGTGTAAATATAGTTTTCACGTGGGACTCGAAGCCTGGCCTCCTCATGTTTGACCCATGCAACAGCTGCCCTCCCATGACCTGAAAATGGCTTTCTCAAACTAATAGTACGTGCTTATCACCACTGATGAGGACCATTTAATGGCCTGATAACAGTCACATCTGCTAAAGTAGGACAAGAATTTCACAGAGCACCACAATGCCTACCTTTTCAATATCAGCACACATTGCGTTAAATGGGAACGAACAATTGCACTCACCTTTATTATTTGGTGGGCTAGACAGGTAGTTACATTAATACTGATGAAGAAATGTCAAAACTAGATATTTTATGCTCATAATAATGCTGTAATGCTACGCAAGGTTGATCCTTTTATTCAGTATTGCTAATACTATTTTTTAAGTACCAGAGTCAGTTAATTGAAGACAAACATTTTCTTTATCTTTTCTTTTCTTTTTTTTTTAATCTCAGAATTTGCACTTAGCTAGCTTCGTTTGGGAATTAATTTCTGTAAACACATCACCATTTGTCAAACCAACTAGTTTGTCACCATAATTTCAAAACACACTGAATCAAAACACTTACTTTGTCTGTCTGAATTGTGCTAGGGTGTGGAATGGGCTCACTGCTGCTCCTTGTGACCAGTGGTGGGAAAAAAAGACACTTTAACTGCGGTATAAGCACGCAATTGTTTTTTGAAACTTGAAACAGTCCAAATGTGAGCTCACACTTAGCCAACATGCACAGAATAAAACAATATGTATATTTTCATATGAAATGACAGTTTTTAAATAACTGTGGTTTACTTAAAAGAAAGACATTTCTTTCTGCGTTTTATTAACAATACATTTTGAAATTTAACATGTTGGACTGGGAAAAGTGAGTTTTCTCGTATTGGATCAGTGCACATTGCCTTGCCTTGTCTTATTTAAAAAGGCCCCTTAACACAGAAATGCACTGTATGCTTTGTCAAATGTTAGTCTTCTTTTTTGCTCTGCTTTCATTTGCCCTCTTTGGCACATGTATACAACAGGGCAAATGAAAAACTAGTTTCTTTTATTTAGTTTTGGCAATATATGACGAAAAAAAGCCAGAGATTATTATGATTTGGCCATGTCACGCAGGTGAGAATTCAAGGCTGTCAATTTAGTTTTTAAACTGTGCTTGTTTGTGTGTGTGTGTGTGTTCTGTGTGTCTCCAGGGCAGAGGAAGTAAGGGACACAGCTGTCTAAAATCACCATTGGGACAGAGAATAACCTGGGGTCTGCCTTGCCCTTACACACACACACACACACACACACACACACACACACTACTCACACATACACACTGAGCTCATGGAGGAAGCGTGGTGTACAGTAGAGCCTTGGGGTCAGAACTCACTGGCCTTAAATTACATTTCTCAACATGACAGAACAGAAGTAGAGTGGAATTATTGTTTCACTTTGGATTTCGCCTGGGTGTTAAGGTGCCCTGTGGCACTACACTACACCTCTTTGCTATGTTCTCTTTCCATCACACACACACACACACACACACACACACACACTACCAAATACCTAACTCAATGAAACATTTGAAGTTTTAAGTCCATAATTCTTACCATGAAAACCAGTACAGTTGTTTTACTTCACTTGTTTCAAGCGTATTAGCACCCTGTTTGCTTTTTGTCATTTTACTTATTAAAAAAAGAATTTTACATAAGAAATAATTAAAATAAATATAAAATGCATGCAAGCACCAATGTTTGCATGTATTTATGCATGCAACTATTGTTCATACCACTTAATATACAATATATTTATATGGGAGAGTGTGTACAGTATGTATGGAAGTGTAGCCAATTGTATAATGTCTGAGGTGGAGGCATCTTGCATAAGTATTCATACTTGTTTCACGTATGTGGTCAAAAGTTGTGTCTTTTGGGTACTGGTGCAACTTAATCTGACAGGTCTCTGCCTGTGTTTGAAATGACTAAAATGAACTGGTAATATGGTTGGTGCATGTAGGATTATTCTTGAGAAATATATATTTTGTAACATCAAGTCTATCAATGCTAAGGGTTTTTTCTTTTCTCCTTGTTTCTATGTAGTTTGTTTTGTTTTCAACATTATTGTGAATGCGATTACAATGAAGGGAGATTCAAAAAAGTATTATTCATACACTAACAGAGAAAAATAAATAAGGGCACAAGTATCTTTCACAAGGTTTCTGGTGCAAATTTCCATGTTTCCATTATTATCCCCAGTTTAAAATAGGATTGAAGGTGTAACAGAATATGGATAATTATTATTTTTTTCATTTTTCTCTCATTTCCATTCCTAAATACTGTATTTCATTATGCATTAATTACATGATGATTAAATGAATGATGAAAGGATGAATAAATGTTCAACAAAATGAATGAACACTCTAATTCCCCCAGCTCTGTAGCACATTGTGGAAGTGTATTTTTAATAGAGAGTTCATAAACTGGAGAAATCCAACTCCCATAATAATATACTGGATATTAATTGCTGTGTTACTGCACCATTTTTTTCTAGTATTCTGAGTTTCTTACTTGGGTAGTTTTCATTACAGTGTCCTCAAGGCTTATGGCTCCAAATATATTTTTACAGCCATCTGCGCCAGTTGGCTATTCTTAATCGCTGCACTGTGTGTGCATGTGTGTTTGTGTCTGTGTGTGTATGTGTGATTTCACCAACCCTACATACTGCAGTGGATAAAGAGAGTCATCAGCAACACTTGGCTCAGGCGCTGTGCCTCTGTGGTATACACTATGATGCCAACATAAATGGCAATGGAGGAGTCTAAATGTCACTCATGCACACACAGACACACATGCAGAGTTTTGAGGGATAAGTCTTAATGCAGTAGCATGGGCTCCTTGGCACAGACTGCTAGCCAGACTGGTATGTGGTCTGGGGTAAGTGGGGAGGCGTTGGCTGGGCTGCCACACTACCAGACGTGACATACTGCACTCTATTCTCTCCTTTTCTGACTGTTGTTCTGTCTCTGAGCTGTGGATTCATCTCTGTCCTCAGACTGCTTTATAATAATTATTATAAGTGCTTTGCATGATGAGTAAAAATGTTAGCAAAAAAGCAGAAATTACACCAGAAAGGTGGAATCAAAAGGAGAGCCTCTACAGATATTGCAACTTAACATAAAGCAGCAAAAGTATTTTCCTGGCTAATAGCCCCAGAAACCTACAGATTTTTATATTGTATCCTACAAAAAGCAAATGAGCTGTGTAATGTAAAATTAAAATTTTGTGTAGATTTATTAGTATTTCCCTTGACACCTATTTGGTTATTACTTGGGTCAAATGTTTTTTCTTTATGGTTAGGCTGAATGATTTTGGCAGCAATTAAGGTAAGAGTTTGGTCAGATTTATCTTGGTGTTACCCCAAAACCTTCCCTGGTTGAATCCACAGACTCCACATTTCAGTCATCATGCATAAACAACAAAAAAGGTGGTTTGTAAGTGCCTTCCAAAATGACTGTAAATGAGTGAAAACCTATGGTTAAGGTTTGGTTAATGTTAGACAAGTAAAATGACTTGATAAAAGGGAAACACTGATGATTTTACACAGAAAGACGGAGTTTATTGCTGCTGGGAAATACTGCTCAGCCAGTGAAAACAGTGGTATCATTTGTTATTGCTCTCAAGGGAGCTCTCTGAAGTCTGAGGAAAATAACCCCTGATGGCATCATCAGGGTCATCTTGGCTTGGACTTCGAACCTTATATTTACAAGAAAAAACAAAACAAAAAAAAAAAAACTACGTTACCAACTGGTATGGGATTTCAAAGACATGGGCATTTACCTGTTAGGAAGGGTTTAATGAAAATGAGGAGAGTTATAGTCCCGCCAACGGGCCATGTGTAAAGCTTCAAGTATGAGTTAGAGTCTTCAAATGTAACATAGTAAGAAAAATCTGCACTTCATCTGTGTTGATGCATGTCATGTGGTGCAAGCATATATGTGATGCCCAACAAGTTTTTCAACCCATATGACCACATAATATTTATAATTACGATTTTTGTCTGATCATTTTATTCACCTTTAATGTATGTTACGGAATTGTTTGATTTTATCATCAGTGGATACATTGCTGCTTGTCTTTTTGTTTTTTTTTTCATTGTGTCTTTTAAGGTGTCCTTGAATGCTTTGAAAGATGACTATAAATATAATTATAATGCATTATTATTACATATTGGCCTATGTTCCCTCTGAATACAATCCACGTGAGCGTCTAAATTAGCACCCCTACTGGTGGACTACAGAAAAGCTTGTATATCACAGTTCATAGTTGCAGTTTTAAATGTGATGTGATGTTGGACCAAATTTCTTGGGACATGTTTAGAAAGAAGAAAATGTTTTAACTTAAAAGAAATACACTTGTTACTGAGGTAACATAGCATGCCATACCCCATGAGAAATGTCACGTGCGTCACATGACATACTATGAAATACTACATAACACTGTTAGAATAAGTCAACATAGACTTTTGTTTTCACACGGGACACAAACGCTAGTCTCCTGAATGAAAGTCCTATGTTTGTTTGACCACTCCACCTTAGCAGACTTTGTTGCTCTTTATACCATGTCAGCTTCTTTCTTTGTTCTTGTAATTATTACTATGGCCGCAAGAGGTTGCCATGGTTTGAAATTTCTGATTGAAGGCAAAGTTGATCTATTAAACTAAAAGGCAGATAATTTAATGTTTTGATTTGCTATAATGTTACACGCTGGTAGCTGACAGCAATGTGTGTATTGCCACTAAACTTATGGTCTCTGAGCTGGCAGAACATCTATATGTTTTGTGCTGGTGGGTCGTTGTGCCATATATAGTGTGTTGATCTGTTGCCATTGTCAAATTACTTATTTTTTATGTGTAAGGAAACATTCCCAAAGCAATAATATAACTTAAGGAATAAATAAGAAGGTTTAGGACAGCCTCAGCAAAGCAATTCAATTGGGATGGATTTAGAGGGCATGGTTATGGGCCAGATTTGGGTCTTGGTTTTAGGCCTGTGTAAAACTGTTGAGCTTGACCAAGGATTAAAAATCAGGATATGTTGGCCTCTTAGATTTTCACTATTCTTTCAAACTGTCTCCTGCATGACCCAAACCTTCATGGAAGTGCAACACTAAACTTGACCTCCTTGGAGATCAAATCAAAACTGAATTATCCAAGAACAACATCCTACCCTCATCTCTGGATTTCATTTTCTTTAGAAATAATGACCAGTACTAAACCAGCTGCCATAAAATATGTTGAACTTAAAAGTTGATTTGCTCTTCGTTGAAGCACTGAGGGCCATTGGACATTAACACTGTTTGGTTCTCTGATAAGAGCAGAGAGAACAGGGGAAGTGATGCCGTGATAGCAAATATGGGAGGCATAACAGAGAATAAATATAAGATATTATAAATAATCTACTAACACTACCACATGTCCAACACTGAGTCTGCTCTCCTTGGTTGGAACTAAGTGACAGAACCATTCAGGGGTCCAGTGATTGTAAATCTGAGAGCTTGTCTTTCTATTATTGTCTCCCTTGCTTTCTCTCTGCCCCCCTTCTCTCAGATGAATTAGTTATATTAGAGGGATATAGTGTTTGGCATAAGGGAGCCATTACCCACACCCTGTGATGCATGTGCCAGTTTAGCCAAGGTCCTTTCTGCCTCTCCATTCAAGCCCAGCCTGGCGGGCCATGCAGGATGCCAGCCTCAGCCAGCCTGGCTTCACTCCCAGCTTGGCCAATGGATGACAGAGGGCTAAAAGGAATGACTGAAGATAGACAGAGAGAGAGAGAGACAGGGGAGCTAAAAATGTGCAGAATGGAGAGAGAAGGGAAAGCCAAGGAGAGAGCTAAAGAGAGGGGAAGACAGAAGGATTGTGAGTAGTCAAGTAGAATCTTGATCAAATGAAATTCCCCATGAACAGTGAAATGAAAAAAAAATTAGAAAATGAGTATCAAGTAGAAATTGGGAACTGAAAGTATGGGTATGCTGTGATGTATGCTTTGAGCCTGGCCTCAGGGTAAAATTGGCTTGGAGTGGAGACCGTCCTGACCAGGAAAATGACAGCATCAGTCATTTGTTTAAATGCCTGAGACAACCTAGTGCCACAAAACATATTAACAAGTACAGTCTCATAGAGCTGCTACTATGGCTGTAGTCTGGTTCAGAGACATAAATCTGTCTTCTGTGGGTCTCCCAGTTTTATGGAAGTGCAATGTAAATTACTGGAGTATTTCTTAAACATCCACATTTAGGCCAAAACCTCCACACTCTCCTCACCAGATGCATAAACAGTGAAAACCAGGCTCCAAAAGATGACTGAACCACACACACAATCTTCAAATCGTCATTCACAGGGCTTTTAATGTGAAAGCAAGAACACACTCTTAGAAATAAAAATAACTAGGGTTTATAGGGTTTTTGAACTTGTCCCCATAGGAGAACCCTATTTGGTTTCTGGTAAGTTTTGACATGGAACCTTTTCAGAGGGTTCTACCTAGGTTCCAACATAAAGGATTATACAGGGAACCATCTGTGAAATACTTCACCGAGAACCCCCTTTGAGAGGTTCTACAGACAACCCTTAAGGTCCCTTATGGTTCCAACCAGAACCCTCTCTGGGGGTTTTATCAAGAGAGTTTCCACCTTCTAAAGGTGCTAACAAGAACCCACCCAGGGGATTCAAATCAGAACCATTTTAAATTCCAAGGCTCTCACCTAGAACCCTCTCAATGGGGCCTTAAAAATATTATATTATGACTACAGTACCCATAGATCTCTCTCCCACCAATCGTGGTTATAGTTTAACAGGTTAGCCTTGGGCCAACGGAACCACGTCCAACAGCTTTGGACTCCATGAGGTGCCCCACAACCCACAACAATCATGGTTCACAATTATGTTTTCAGGGGTTGAAGATTTAGTGAAATCAGTGCTACTACTACCTTTAATATTTCAGTGGAGCAGCAGGGTTGGGGACCAAAACTCATTTCGAAATTAGAGCAAATGCCAAATACCAGGTACATGTCGGAAAAAAGTGAAAAATCAGACCGTGCGGTATCGTACAGCATGAAATGATGTAAAGATATCAACGAAGGCAGAACACAAGTAAAATGAATTCAGGAAATTTCAGCTACATCTGTGTTTAAAAGTACAATGTGAAGCATAGGTAAACATATGAATATTTTGAAGGTCAGGATCTATAAACACCTATGCTTTCAACCATCCTTGAAGAAATTTTGACCAAAAAGGGTTCTTCAGAAGCAAATGGTTCTTGGAAGAACCTTAGCCCTTCAGGATGAGTCTTATTTCAAAAAGTGTAACAACAGTGGCAGCTGATGTTTCATGTACTCTTTGAATCGTGTCCTATGTCTTGAGTCATTTTAAGAGGTAGCATATTTAAAAATTCCTGTATGTTTCTATGGCATTTTCTTGATTAGCCAGGAGTGTAGTAAAAGCTTTGTCATCATGGTTTCTTGGTCCATCAAGTCATGCATTTTTTCATGTTTGTTTTGAACAGATGTCACAGAACATGTGTCACTTTCCCTCTCACATTGTCTTACTCTCTACAGCCCTGAGCCATTTCTGTCGCTATGGACAAATGTTCTCCCCCCTCGCTGTTCAGACCTCTTAAAGTGCAGCCATATGTACACTGCCATTGTTGAGAAATCACAATTATTTGGCCAGTAGTGTTGGAGGGCATAATATTTCAGCATACGGGAGCAGGGAAAAGGGGCTAACATGTTCTGACACCAAAGAAGCAATGGCTTAGAAGCAACCCTACTGACTTGGAGGGCTTCAGACTGTGGCACGGGGAGGCATTAATGCCATCGCCTTCAACTTTCACCTCTCGCCTGACTAGCCACAACAAGACAGCTGAATTGAACTCTGGCCAAGACCATAAATGTTTTCACATGCCAAAACAGAGAGTACACACTGTGAATATCAGTGATTGTTTTGTGTAAGAGAGTTCAGGAAAATTCGGGTTTAAAGCAAGAGCTGTGATGAAGGGATTACAAGAGAGATTTCATGTTTGTTTTCCTGTTTTTGTTGCTCCAAATGGTCAGCATCTGCCAGTCTGGGAAAGCAAAAAAAGTTGTTGGAGACTTCTGACCATATTTTCAGAGAGTGGTTCATCCAAGAGTTAGAAAGACAGTGTTAGTGATTAATGAGAGGCGGGAGGGGGCACTGCGATGGAGAAAGAGTCCAAGTTAATTATCGTGCCATAAGTGCTGCTTTCAACTTTACACACAAGTCTAGAGATATTGTATGTGTGCCTGCACTGTTATTTTATGTGCATGTGTGTGCGTGTATGTAGGCTGTAATACGTTACTCGCCTGGCAGTGGGTAGCATCAGGGCTGGACCTTGGTAGTACACAGTAAAAATGTCATTCAGTGTCTTAACAGTGTTAAAATAATATTTTTCTGATATGACAAGAAGATATTTCTATCCACTGCAGCTTAATATCTCTCGGAAATCGCATCATATTTTGATATAAGGCAGAATATTCTGAGATTGAAGAAAATCATGATTGGGCTTAAAATACCCAGTTTTGGTGGCTCAATCACAGATTGGAAATGCAGCTTATCTTTTGCTAAAAAGGTTTTGTTAGTGGTCTGCAGAGGTCTGCTGCTTGACAGCAGTACTGTCTTGGTGTCATGCCATCCACCCTGCCTCCAATGACAAAGTCAGCCCATATGCATGTAATCAGAACTATGTCATATTGGAAATATTAATATGATACGTATGAAACGTACAAATGTATCCATGGTTTGCAGAAATGTACAATGCCAACATTTTTGTCTGACAAATGGGATGGCATTTTAGTGAATTTGTCTTATACCATATTGCCATTTTTTTTAAAACTTAAATTAAGAAAACATAAAATGCCTTATTGCTGGTAAGATGGATATTTGTGTGTCATAGCAGACGATGCATGTGCAGCTCTGTAATTTAAGTAGGAGGTGTGTGAAAGGAAGAAGTCATTGGTTTTGGAAAAAAAACTGTTGCCATAAGGAGGTGTGGACACGGCAGAAAGCCTCCCAGTAGAGCCAAGCTGGGAATCCATCCAGCTCCTCCTTAGCAGTGAACACTGGACTTTAGACAAGGTTGGAACTTGGTACTTATAACATGACATTTTGAATGTTAGCCCGCCTGTGCTGTACTGTGGTCATCAAGAGGCTGCCAAATAATTTTTACTCTGAGATATTTTAATATGCTGTGGTGCACTTGACTTTAAGATGGTATTCTGTGCCAGTACATGGAAAATCCACCATATAAGCTGAGAGTTAACATCTTTCTGTTTAGTTGCTGAATCTGTTATTGATAACTAACAATATGATCATGTCAACATATTTCCAGTTATGATACAATAGATATACAGGGCCATATAATAATTTGCTAAGCCATAAATAAAACAACATACTGTATGTAAACTGCCACTGTAAAATTCTGATAGAGAAGCTGAAGGCAAAGATAGCAGGTTGGCTTCAACTGTGGGGACTGGGAGACTAATGTGACTTTACCTTCACTCACTGTTAAAGAAGACACTTTGGTTTTCATTGGCTAAAACTGTTGCTATTCACAGAAACCTCTGCACTGTCTGTGAGGCACAGACGAAAGTATTTCTGCCACATTGAGCATAGTTTTTAGCTGGCTATTGAGCGAAAGTGAAAGACCATTGTTAGCCTATAGATTAGAGCCAGTAATAGAGACCATAAGAAACACCTGTAGAATGAACACTGCTGTGGTCTTTTCACAGTCTTGTAACCGTGGAGAAGGTTGATGATGCACAATTCTTCAAAATCCTAGATTATGTTCAGTAACAACAGTTTTGTAAATTGCATTTTTCTACAATATGTGCGCATTACACATATGGTATGGTTATGGTTAGGGAAAGATCTTGGATATATGAAATCTGTTTTCCAAAACACTTGGTTAAAGTTCAGGAAAGCTCATGGCTCTGATTTTTATAAAGAGTTCTAAGTAACAGTAGGGTTGTGACAGGATGGAAACTTTAGTCTCTTGAATGAAAGTCAGACTTGTTACACACCAGTTCTCCACCCTGACACAGGCCCCTAGGAAGTGCACTGGGCTTTGAAGCCAACTTTCTTAAGGGCCAAAAAGAGGTACTGCAGTCTGTCACATGATGCTATTGGGCCCATAGAGTTACAGTGGGAAAGAGACATCTAGAAATCAGTGGCTACATTCTTTTGAGCATCACAGCCCTGTGTGAAAAGACTTATTTCAATATTGGGATTTGATCTATTCGGTCTCATAACATTTGGAAAGTCTAGAAGAGCTGTAAGATAAATTATCTATCCCGTTCAAGTTGGCTGAGCGCTTAACCCGAAGTAGCTGGTTTCTAGTACGTTTGCTCCATGGGCCCAATTATGCGGAAGCGATGCTGATCCGAGTAGTTTCATACCACAAAAATAAACCTTTTTGCCTTCATGTGCCACGGAATGAACGGGGTCCCACCTCCAGTGCTGTATCTAGGTCTCTTCATACTTCCATGCCCTTACCTCCTTACCCTTCTGTTTCACTTTATGACACAAAGGATGCACCTTTTGCTACAACGTAAATTATCATCCATTCCCAGCATAATTTTGAGAAATACAAGACTAGTTTTATTTAAGAATTGTCAACTCCTGTTTGTCAACAGTTTTGCCAGCAAAATGAACCTCAGATTCACTCTTGTTTTGGAACGAGTTTTGTTCACTTTGCATTTTGCCTCACTATATTTGCTTTTTTTTCAGTGCTGTGTCCAAGATTGTCATAGCCTAGTCTTTGCCGTGGTTGCTACCTTTTTTTTTTTACAAAGTCCTAAGCCTCACCTGCCTGCTGTGCCTAGGAACACCTCCAACATAGCAAAATAAGAAGAAATTTAGAAAATGCAGGCAGAAGGAAGAGTGCTAACAAACAGTTCTAGTGAGTCATAAGTGATGATTAAGAGGGATTACATCTGTATGAGTTTATGCATTACGTTTAGGAAAATCCTGTATAGTACACCTATAGGTTTGAACAGTGCAGAAGGTCTTTGTATTTTGTTTGTATTCATCAAAATTCATTTTAAGAATCCCTGTGTCAGTGCATCAAAATTATTGCTTTAGTGGTAGTAAAGAACCCATGGTAAAACTGACCCATGTTCATGAAGACAATGTTCGGTTAACAATGTATAACAATGTCTGGTTTTGTTCTTAGATATAAAAAGTCAAATACCAGCATCATAAATCCATCCTTCATCCATTATCAGTGATCCTGGCTGTCTGTGGACTGGACTTCAACTCAAGGCTAAGTTTTGTGTTTTGTTCCAGAGTTTTGATTTGTCATGCCGTCTATGCAGAAAAGAGTTCTTGGCCTTTCCGGACCACAGCGGTTTGTATGGGCAAAACCAGGAAACCTTATACATCACAAATGGATAAACATGCATTACTTGTTCAGTCTGAACACATTAGTTTTGTTGACAGTAGGGAAATATTACCATTATGATATGTACTGGTGGAATTTTAACAATAAAGTTGATTGTGAATGTTTATAGCAATTGCCTTGCGCAACATCTGACCTACTGACCTGGCCATACATCACCAGATGAGTCCTCCTTTTTTCTTTCCTCTGCACAACTTGTCTTCCTGTCTTTGATCATCATGTCTCCATATATCCTCTGATATACAACTGTCTCTCCTTATCTTCTCACTTTGGCTGTCTACTATTCCTTTCAATCAACTCTTCTGCCCATTCGCTATGTCCTTTCCTTTGTTTATTGCCCTCCTCAACCCCTCTTACCTCTCTCAGCATTTCTCCTCCCTCATCTCCTCACGTGCTATTCCTCTCTCTAGGCCTTTCCCAATACTCTCTTACTGATCTCTAAATTAGCTTAAATAAAAAGTATGTGCAAGAACTCACAAGTATCATCTGAAATATCTGATCATTGTCTGTTTCAAATCATATTTGAATGCTTAAATACTTCACACATAACCTCTGTATTACAGTGGGAAAAAAGAAATGTGGTAGCATTCATACAGCAACAGCTTTGATAACATTACTTTGAATGGACTCTTGAGGAGACCTAGCTTTCTCTTGGTGTATAAGTGCGTGCATGCATCCACATCTTTTTTTAATTCTCCCCTCAGTTCATTGAAGATAAATGTCTTGATTTGGATTGTGTGTGCGTGTGTGTGAGTGTTGGAGATGTTCTCAGTACTCAGCAGGGAACCGTTCCATTAAAGTTGGCAAGAGGATTTCATGAGGGCTCCTGTTCACCCTGCACTCGTTTGGCTCTTGATCTCACCGTGCGACGAACACTCGCGCCACATTAAACGAACGGCCTGGGTCCCCACTGCCTACGGAGCATACGGAGATGACTAGGTACGGAAAAAAAAAATAAAACACAGACTCCCCAGGCTGCTGCATAAAGCAGACTTCAGAAGGGAAACTTTTTTTAACTGCATGGTGTAAAATTAGAGCAATGATAAAAGGAAATTGTTGAGTATTGTTTAAAGGAGCGTGTGAGGTATGTGGGGGAAAAAAAAAAAAGTTTAGCGAGGTGAATGTATTGTATGTATGTGACTGATAATTGTTTGATATGTTTAAATTGAAAATGTTGACCTTATTGTATTTTTTAAAAAGAGTGGTGTTGAGCAAGTTAATAAAAGTGATCAATTGCTCATTACTTATTACTCACTGGTGTAGTAATCACATCAGAGTAATCTCATTAAACTGGTTGCATTACTTGTTACTGTCCATTACTCAGTCCAGTCAAGGCTCCAAATTCCTTTAAAGCCATCACACCCATATGTTGCGTCTTCTGTAATTAAGGTGGGTAGAAATAAGCATACAAGACTTTGTGGTTTAACAAGCAGCCAGTCTAAAGCCTCTGCAGACAATGGCCTATATTTTGGATGATCAGATGTAGCAAGCAGATAGACTTCCTCTTCCATGCTCCGCTTATCTCAGCTAATGTCTATAAAGCTAATAGAAATCTAAATCTTCGTCAGACGATAGCCACTAGGTGCTGAGATTTATTTCAGCCAATCCGTTCCGCCTCTACCAAATGGACTCTTTACCTATGCTCAGATGTGATTGGTCAGTACTACTCAGACCGCAAACTGAAACCAGAAAACTTCTGATACCAAAGAGAGATTAACAAGCAGTCTATAGGTAATAACGTTGGGTTACAATGTAACCCTGGTTCTCTGAGTATAGAGAATATCTCTCCACTACATATAGAATATATGTTATGGGATTACTGACATCCTGGCAGTTGATGTGAATAATCATTTAAGACACAAAACACCTATTGTGGCTTCCTCTGCGCAGTCTATAAATAGACCCAGCTGCGCAGAGTAGCACTGATTCACTCTGATTTGAACTGTTCCTTTGCGGCCTCGATGTGGAGAGATATTCTCTATACTCAGAGAACCAGGGTCACATTGTAACCCAATGTTCTCTTTCTCGTGAGAATATATCTCCACTACATATAGAATATATGTTATGGGACTCTGTAAGACATACCGCGAGGGTACCACATTCAAACAATAAAACCGAGTAAATATGGTCCAAGTTGACCACGTAGCGGCCACGCACACCTCTGATAGGGTGGCGCCATCTGAACCACCATAGCACCATGCATTTTTTCAAGCAAGCCATCCATTGCACTGCAGTTCTTGCTTCGGCTTTTCCCTTTCCCGAGAACTGATTTGGAGGGAGCCACCAGAGCTGCTAAAGCAGTGTCCACAGAGGGTGATGGCCCGCAGCCGATCCTCTCTGGAGCATGACCCACTGTCAACGCTGTCTTAAACTCCTTCCTGACCACCCCCTCAAAATCTGAGAGGAGGGGCACCAGGAAATGTGACGGAGGCTGAAACCCCGCCATCTTGTCATCAAAACGTGACAGGACAGGCCCTTGGCTGGGCAACATGTCCACATTCAGGGCAGCAGCCGCCCTACTGATAAGACTCTGCAGGTGAGGCGACGGCTTCTCATCAAGCTCCTCCTCCCCTTCTCATTGATCTATGGAGAGCACGTCTGTCTCCTCATCCGAGGGATGCAGGGAGAGACTGTCGTCTTCATCCCCCTCCACATCTATCGAGGGGGAAGTGGGATGGAACTCCACAACAGCCGGCCTTACTTCATATGACGGCCCGGCACTGACTGGGTGGGACTTAGTCACAGACTGCACACCCCCTGCTGTGCAAACCGTAATGGGGGTGTGTGCAGCACCCATGCCAGCCCCCGCCCCCACTGCAGAGGCTGCTGGCCTAGATGGCTTGGCGGGCTGTGGCCCTACAGTAGGGGTGACTGTTTTCAAAAACAACCAGCAACGAGCCTCTATTTGCCTTGCTGTCATGCAGAAACAATTCATGCACGAAGCAGGATCTCACCCGCTGCCCACACATGGTCTTCCCCCAAACAAACACAAAAATCATGTGCATCTTCTATAGGGATTTTCACACCATAGCCCAAGAACAGCGGACCCTCCCAACTTGCCATATGACCTCACGTCACGTGACCAGGAAGAGCCCACAGTGTTTTGGTAGCCACAGGTAGCAACAGGTAGCAACAGCCAAGTACTAGCCCTTTACTTTAAGATGAATGAATGAAAGGGTGAGAGACAGCAGACAGCAAACTTGCGTTATAGCGCAGCACAGAGCTAACACTGTGTTTCGCAGAGTTTGTTAACGTGCTTAATGTAACACGAAAGTCAACCCAGGAGGAGGATGCTGGCCGTGCCCACGACTTGTCGCTTCTCCGAACCAGCTGTACCAACACAGTACCCCCTCCTGATGGATTACTTAAGTTACACACAGGAAAAAAAGGACTATGATGAGAGAGGACACTGGCTTCACCCACGACAATGTCGCATCCTCAGACCAACTATACCATCTGCGGTACCCTAAGCTCACTTAAGTCAAGAAAGTGACTTCGCAATCCTTGGAGGAGCCCAACGATAGACCAGCTCTCTACCCACAGGTAAGCGGATCACTCACAAAGCCACTGTTCAGCCTCCCCGCTCTTCCTTCTTTTTTTCTCCTTCCTCTCAAACAATTGCACAGACTTCATCTTCTCTCACGTCGTCTGATCCAGTGAAAATCAGAGGATGAGTGGTACTCTGTGCAGCTGGGTCTATTTATAGACGGCGCAGGGGAAGCCACGATACGCGTGGTGTGTCTTACATGATTATTCACGTCAACTGCCAGGATGTCAGTAATCCCATAACATATATTCTATATGTAGTGGAGAAATATTCTCATAAGAAAGACAACTAGCTAGCTGGTCATGTTGACTATGCAAAGAAGTCCTGAAGTAAAGCCATGGGCAAAACCTAGGTGATACCTGCATATAAGCTTACCAGTGACTTCCCATAACATATATTCTATATGTAGTGGAGAGATATTCTCATAAGAAAGACAACTAGCTAGCTGGTCATGTTGACTATGACTGTTATTTTTGACTCTTAATACATAATCCCTTACAGTTATCGCAACTGAAAAATAACATTATTGTAGTATGTGTTACTGGCATGTTACTGCCTGACACTGAAAATATAGGATGTGGATCATACAATTATGACCCACCACAAAGAAAGAGATATTTTTGTTTAACAGATTCTTTTCATCTGTTAATATTCTATCACAGTGTATACACTAGATGTTCTCAGCCACAGTGCTACTCCAGACTCAGACGCATTTTCACACCACACAAAATCCAATACAAAATCACTGTGGCACATAAAATGATTGGCTTTCGAGCCCATTTTCATAGTACCAAACAGTGGAATTACATTCATCACATGATGCCACTGGGCCCCAAAAAGTCTTTTTCTGGTAGACGTACTTGGTAGAAGAGAAATCTATAAACCAGTGGATATATATGTATTTTGAGCATCACAACCTTTGCAAAATTATCAGAATTGGATCCATTTGAAAGCAGCTGAATAATTTTATCCCAATTTGAATTATGTGAAGCCCTAAACCAGAAGTAGCCAGCTTGGCCAATGAAGTCTCTCATACACCTGCTCTATAGACCACACAGTGCCAATCATTGAGGTAATGTTATCTATGGCAGTTGAACTTTAATGGCTACCTGCGCCAATAAACAACTTCCATTAGAATGAATGGGGTCCCGCCTTCAACACAGTATCTAGTGCTCTTTATTCATCCACCACGCGCATGTAAAAATGTGAAAAGTCATCCATTATGCGGCCACTGTTGACTGTTAAAAAACAGTGTCCACCAGACACGCAGAGTCTGACATTACAGATACGTTATATGTTATGTCAGACAGATTTGTTATGGCAGACTCTGCATGAGAAGAATATGTGTCTACAGTACGTTAGGCCTATGTCAGTCTGTCAATAAAGACATTTCCATCCACCTGTTTTTATGCACGTTTTCAATTTACACATTAAATAGACACAGTAACGTCAAGCTAAACTCTTTTGTTACCTGCTCAGTGTCCTGTAAGCTCAATTAATATCAACTTACACGTTGTTTTGTCTGCTGCCAGTTTACCTTCCTATCTTCACCCTGATGGATCCCCACCTTTCACCCAGGGCAGCATCGTTTTGTTGCCCTGCTCTGTGATGAGCTGCTCTGGGATCAGTGTCTCTGCCCCGGGCTGTATTAGAGCCTCTGTTGAGGCGGTCAGTTACCGACGTGATGCCAGGAGCTGCTTGTACATGTTGGTGTCTGCCACAAATCATTTTCATGCATCTGCAGGTGAAGTGACAGCCATGTCTTTAAGGTGATGTCAGCTCAGCTAGAATAGGATTGGACATACTGTTTGTTTAGTTTCTAAATTTCCATACTTTTTATCTGAAGCTTGCTTCATACGTATCTCCATGTTTGTCATTGAGTGCGCTCTGGTAGGATTTGCATAGATTTTTGAGCACATATGGTATTATATATGTGTGTGTGTGTGTGTGTGTGTGTGTGTGGTTTATGTGCTCACTCCAGGCTTGTGATTGTGTGTGTGTGTGTGTGTGTGAGTGTTGTAGGTGTGTTGACACTGCTCCCTGTCAAAGGCGATTTGAGGCCAGTTCAGTCACTGTCAGGGCCGAGGCCAACCGGGTTGTGGGGCGTCTGTGTTTATCAGCTCTGTTAGATCCTGTCATCCACCAGGCTCAGAGCAGAGCACAGGGGACCGATCATCATCTCCTCCAGCAGGTAAAGAACATTGAAGTGACAGGAAAGGACCTCCAACCACACATGCACACACGCACTTGAGAAAAAAGCAAACATCCAAACTGTTGGCCTCTCTCAGTGCAGGCTCAAACTTCAGGTGTGGAGGAAAGGTGTATGTGTGCGTGGGGTTTCGGTAAGTATTGCCATCAGGAGTCAGCAGGAACCAACAAAAGTTTATGCATGTATATATATATCTATATAAATATATAGATATATATATATAAATATACAATATATATATATATCTATATATATATATCTATCTATATATATATATAGATATATATGTATATATCTATATATATATCTATATAAATATATATATATATATATATATATATATATATATATATATACATATACAATATATATATATATATATATATATACATATACATATATACATATATATAAAGCAGACAACCAATCATAGAGCCAATGGGGACCTAATGTTAACCTAATCTATCTATATATATATATAGATATATACATATATATCTATATATATATCTATATATATAGATATATATGTATATATATATATATATATAGATAGATATATATATATATATATATATACATATACAATATATATATATATATATATATATACATATACATATATACATATATATAAAGCAGACAACCAATCATAGAGCCAATGGGGACCTAATGACCCTGATGAAGGCCAAATATGCATTGGTTGGTATACAATTGCTGCTGGAGTTTTGACCTCATTCATTCATTCAACTTCTAACCGCTTCATCCTCTTGAGGGTCGCAGGGGGGCTGGAGCCTATCCCAGCTGACATCGGGCAAGAGGCAGGGTACACCCTGGACAGGTCGCCAGACTATCATAGAGACAAACAACCATTCACGCTCACATTCACAAACTCCACACAGAAGGGCTCCCACACTCAGGATCGAACCGTCAACCCTCTTGCTGTGAGACGACAGTGCTAACCACCACACCACCGTGTCGCCCCGGAGTTTTGACCTCTTAAAATTTAATTATATAACTATTTGTATGCATGTCAATTCTTTGACTTGTCTGAATAAAGATGTATTAATGTCCTTGAATGTCAGCTTGAGTAGTTATGTGTATATTCTGCAATACTGGAGGTTCTCAAAGAAGATTCTGGTGTTAGCCAGGGATGAGACACAGAGAGTCTGCAAGCAAGTATGTGTACAGGGCAGCTTTTCAGCTTTGCATATGTCATTGAAATAATAATAATGTCTCACTTGGTGTAAATAGTTAAACATCTTTAAAAAGCCTGGCTGCAATAACCCCTGAACCCCTATTGGCATACAGATGATGACATACAAAATGTCTGCAGCAGTGCTTTGAAATGGCTGAGAGGAACCAATGAGTGCAAGTGTAAAGTGCAACACACACTGCCGCCGGCACTGTGGCCATCAAGTGCCGCCCCCCAACACACATTAGCAGCGGTGCGCAGCGGCACCGTCGACACTAAAGTGTATTTCCCACCCCAGCCCGCTAGGTGGCTGTACCTACACTAGTTGCCAACGGTTGCCAACTGCTAGTAACGGAAGAAGAAGAGGAAAAACTTCATAGAATATAATGGAAGCGAGCGTTTTGACGTGCTGCGTATGGCGGCGGTGTGTGTTGCACTTTAGACCTCCTGCAGAAGATTCTAAGAATATGGAGCTGTATACATAAAAGCTATTTTGCCAAACACCGTATGTACCCTAGGTATAGGCAATAAGAACATGTTCTGTGAATGGAGAGGATAGCCATGTCGCCACTCAACCTGAGCATACAGTGATGATTCAGGGGCTTACAGTTGGTGATGAATTTCACCATGATACACAGAGTCCAGTGCAACACTTGGAGGGTGTATTCATATATGATACATCCCCATAATCAAGCACAGTCAGAAATGTAACAGAGAGCACTCTTTCCGGGGCCACAAAAGAAAAGCAGCTCCTATTTCTAAAATAAAAAGCACATTTCAGCTTAAAGGGCCACTGTGTAAAATGGGTTGAAAACTGTTGAAAACAGTGACATCAGTGTTCAAATTCTAGATTGCAGGGCTCACTCGCTCACCCCTCCTGTCGGGTAAATGACGGTGGCCTCGTAGGGTCAAAAAGCCTTGCATAGACACAAGTTTTTCAGGAGTAGGTCTATCTAGCGACGAGGTGAATATTTATTTAGACATCTAAACCATCTTACGATATTGTAATGAATCACTCACGAGCAGGAGACCAGAGTAGCATTCGGGAAAAAGGCCTGTTTATTTGAGCACTCCAAAAACTCCAGGGGGTAAAAGACTCCGTCCCAAACTCTGACTCTTCTAGCGTAACACACACACTCCATACACACATACTCGTTTACAATACCTAGCGCGTACCCCCCTACCCTCTCTGCTCCACCAATCTCCAGCCCGCACACTGACTGACAGCGTAGCCAGTAAACAGAGCTCAGCTGTTTATTTAGCCTAGCAATATCTCCGGACTATAGTAGCTGCAACGGACGACTTTGAACACGATTTTGAAGAGTTTCTTATAGCGGACACAGACCCAGAGCCATACCTGTTTGAGCCGGAGTACACAGATGAGGAACTTGGATGCTGAGCGGGCGAGAAGAGAGGCTGAATCCTCCGCTCCCATTTTGCTGCACAGAATGGGATTCGGTGCTACCATCGTTGGGGAGATATATCATCACGAGGAAAAGGGCTGCAGAGAGTGCATCACAAGGAGTTAAGTTGCGTCTTCTTTTCCTCACAGATGACGGTTCGGGTTCATTCTCTCCTGTTGCGTGGTAAGTGTGGTCCATTCGCAAACTTTATAACTAAAAAAACCTTTCACTACTCGCTATCGACAAACTATGAACACTCTCTGCTGTTTCCTCCTCCTTCTTCCTTCCTTCCGCTGTCTTTGTTGGTTTATTTATACACACAAAACGCGTTCTCTGACTGGCTGGATTGTCCGCTCAGTCTGCCGTACATAAATGGCAGCACAAGATGGCGACCTCTCTAAAGCAAGGCCCTTCCTATATATATATATATATATATATATATATATATATATATATATATATATATATATATATAAGAGCGTAATTATAAGGCAATGAATTTTATTTTATAGCGATTATACACTTATATAAACATATTAATGGGTAGAATATTCAGATTCAGATTCAGATTTGACAATAAACCATGCCAAATATTACACACTGGTCCTTTAAGCCTTTTCACAAGTAGTTCAATATGTGGTTTAAAATAAAGACAGTCATCTAATACAATGCCCAAGTGTTCATAAAATGAAACACACTTAATGCTGTTGTTTGATGTGTAACAATAGTTTGATTTAAAAGCTTCTCCTTGGCTTTTGTGAATAGCATGTGTTTTGTTTTCTTTAGCATTCAAGAACAGATGCTGTCTAAATCTAGTCTCAAAAAATGTGAAATGACCTCAACCACTTAACACTACATTATGTGGTGGCACATATTGTGCTGAAATTTTGTTAATGTCATGACCACAAGGTAGATACAAAGCAAGAAAGTCCACGGAGGGAGGTTGGGGTGGTGGATAGGTCAACAGACACAGAACTTTCACTTAGGAGACCACTATAAATGTCTTGCATGAAACTACAAGTCAACGTTGACTTCTTGTACCTTAACATAGTTGCATATTTTATGTAGTTTTATCATGTGACATGACAACACTTTAACATGTCTGTCCCGTGAAGTCAGGTAATTTCAAACATCAGGTAAAATGTGACAAAAAGGTTTTGCATCTTGGCCTCTTTAAATATTTACAGTCACTCACCAAACATGTTATTCCATTGTTTCTACCAATGTCCTTTGTATGAAACAATCATTTTTACTGGTCTCACACAAACAGCTCAGAGCATGTTGATTTTCTTTTTCTGGTAATAAGAGTACAGTAGCTAAAACAATAACAACAAAAGTGGTTGTAGGATGTTCCATGTTATTACTTGTTTGACTTATAATCAAAATACTGTCATAATGCTTTTTATGGGAAAGGGTTTCAAGTGAGTACTTAATGCATTCAGGTAAAATGGGACAAAAAATAAGTTAAAATGAAACCAGCATGTTTTTAGGTTTCCAGTTGCCATTAAATCAAATGTTTTAATACCCTGTCATATTACAGACAAATAAATTAAAGATGATGCAGTGAGTCCATGTCAGCAACAACAGTCCAGAATTCGCTATTATTGGTACATGCACACACATCCACTGTAGACGTTATGGCACCAAAGAAATGGGCAGCAAAAGAACAGGGAAAGCATGGCAGAAAAGTTGGACTATCCTTTTAAATAACAGATAGCAACAGGTTCACTTTAGGTAGTCTTTAGGTGGTTTTCTTGGTAATCTACCAAAAAATGTCCCAAATCGTTGTGCATAACAATTTATTAGAAACCACAATCTTTTATATACATGCTACTACTACACAGTGCTGTGTTAACAGGTCATGGTCATTTCTCATACTTTTTTTTAGATCAAGTTGTTCTGTCTTGACCCACTGTGCAAGTATGAATGTGCAGTATCAGTTGTGGCTGCAGTTTAAGCCATTATACAGGAGATTTTAGCATAAAGAATAAATACAGCACTCTACAGCAATGCTGTATTAGTAGGTTCACTGGCTGTCAGTGTTGTTGACAAGAATGTTTTTTAGCATTGCCCATTATAACAAACCTTGTATAAAACCAAGCATAAGCATTGTAGACCAATTGCTTGATAATACAGAAGGAAACACTTAATAGTTCACAATTTGTGATAAAAATGACCAAGTAAGTGTCACTCTACATTTAGTCATAGTATTGGGCGAGGTTAATACCCTATACTCCCTCTATGTTTCAGCATCAATCAGCATCTTTCCCATCGTTTTCTATTTATCATGTCTGTAGAGAGATGCAGAAATATGTCTTGTGCATTTACCAAGTTTGTCTCCTGTTTCATTATAAGAATTTAACTTCACCTCTTCTGTGTAAATATTTGTGGGCGGAAAACAATATGTTACTAGTTTCCAATTGTCTGTAATTTAATCCAGAAAGCTGTGTTGTTCCTGCTATACTACAGCTCAACACTTGTTCACTGTATGTCTGTTTGTACTCTGTAAGGTGATTAATTGAAAAGCTGGTTCAGGTTATGTTTGAGCATCCCTATAGGTTGATTATTCCACAGTTAAGGTTTCTACATCTCCTGGCAGTATCACAGATTTCATAAGTGGAGCTTTGTGCAGCATTTTCAAGGCCGATGCAGTAGGAAATGACTCTGTAATATACACCATGTGTATGGCTACATCACTGAAATCCAAGGACAGATTGCAAATAAGTGTTTCTAATACCCTCCAGAATATCAAAATGCTTTAGCTTCGGTGTCAACTTGTCAGCAGGGACCATTTCTTTTCTTTCTGACTTTCTTTGTTTCACTCTTTATTTCTTTGCCAAAAAAAAAAAAAATGTGAAACCAAGTTAATTGTTGATGGCGAGATATCTTTTATATACATGCTACTACTACACTGTGCTGTGTTAACAGGTCATGGTCATTGAGTTCTGTAGGTACATCCCTGGTGCTCGGATGATTTTCAGATCAGTTGGACCTCATATACTGTAGCTTGAATCAACACTATCAACCTTTTAAAAATAAGTGGTCAAACCCTGGTAGGGATTAAACAAACTCAGAAACAGTAGAAAAACTAAAATGCTGGCACAATTAGTCTGCAAGCTAATGCACAGGTTCTGCCCAGTTACATGTGTGGCAGGAGGGACCTGGGGATTTAAGCTGTTCCACAAGTGAGTGTTTTATGTTAAAACAAACATCTGTTCAATGTTTTCTCATAGTGAGCTCACCCACCGGACAAAATTACCCAGGAAAAACATGCCCATCATTTTTTTTTTTTTTTTGTTCCTCTCAGTATTAGCCTTCCAAACCTTCACTTCAAAGAATCACTCAAACTTTACTTTTTGATATTGCTATGATAATTATTTAGAATAAGGTACAACACCCAAATATAATGTGTGAGTGGGTAAAGGAGGGATGTAGATGAAAGGAAAGAGAGAATGAGGTAGAGATGAAGTAGTGGATTTATAAATGTAGAGGGTGGAGATGCTGTGGAGCGGAGGTCAGGGTAATGACTGTGGACAGGTCCAGAGGAGTAGACCGCCAAGCCTTGAGTTCCACCACTAATAGGATTAAGAAGGATGGGATTCCCCCTGGAGGACTGGACATACTCACACCAGAGAGAGATGGAGGGAGCGACATCTCTACCTCGCCTGGCAATACACCCGCAGGAGTGGGTTTTAGTGTGGGTGTGTGTGCATGTGTGTGTTTTACTTCTCTGAGAATGGAGATGTAAGGACCAAAATGTCCTCACGAGGATATAAAGAGTTTTAAAATCCTCTTAAGTAAGAACAGTTAGCTGTAAGAAGCTGCTTCACATTGTGGACGTATGATGAAGATTAATTCAGTAAAGTTAAGATCATTAGTTCAGTTTTTAGGGTTTGTATGTATTAACCAACAGTTAAACTGTGTTAGGCCAGGTTAGTCTTCAGGCTAACTGTCTCTTGCCTGGGCCTCACTGCCTGTCGGAGCAGCATATGTGCGTCGTGGAATCTCTTGTATCTTTTTTCGGTGCTTATGTTAACAGGTTAGAGCAGCCACATTGTTCGCATGAGCAGGGTTGCTCAGGCGCGGCTTAACTGAGTTGCATCCAGAGATTAGAAATTTCAGCTATTTTTTCAGCAAAAACAGTGAAAATTGGATGTTGCTAATCATGTTGTCATCATAACATTTCATTCCAGTCTATATCGGAAACAAACCTGAAAGAATCAAAATATTTATTAACTCAACGATTCCAGTTTCTGTTTCAAATAAATGTCCTCTGACAACATTTCAATGGACAGAATCCCTTTGTTTGGGCTTTTTATTGTACAATACAGACAGTACTCACCCTCATGCCGACAAGAAGTCCAGTGTAGTTTTTTAATCCACAAAACTTGTTTGGGGTATCGAAGGATAATAGCTAGCCGGATTAACCCACATTTTGAAAATGTAATAAAACTCCGCTAATGCATTTCAAAAACGTCAGAACGGTGTGTCCGTCATTATCCAAGTGCCTTGAAGCCGCAGCATGCAAAATTGACTTGAAAAGACATAATTTACTCCACTTCTATAGCACAGTTTCTCACTGTGGTCAGTTAGCCTGCAACTCGCGAGACTAGAGAACAAGAACGTCTCTGAACGTTCTCGAATCTCGCGTGAGTTGCCATGTAAACACAACACTCCTGCAGGGCAGGCTAACTGACCACGGTGAGAAGTTATGGTGGCTCAGGTGGCTTTACTTTTTTGCCAGGTTACCACGGTGAATAGGAATTTGGTCTAAATAACTTGCCTAGTTAGACAGAGGTAAAATAAAATAAAATAACATTGAATATAATTTTTTAAAAACAAAAAGAAATCACCTTGTTGCCCAGAGTAAAACTGAATGCTCAAATAAAAAGATTATTGTGATGCCAAATTCTCATTAAGGACTGTTTTTTTTTTGTTTGTTTGTTTGTTTTGTTTTTCAGAAATGACTCATCCAAGAAAATGTGTGGCCAGGACCTTTTACTTTACTTTCCTGTCAAAATAAAAAAAAGACCTATGATTGCTGCAAGAGTACCAACAATTAGCCAATCATCATGACAGGCCATTGTCAAGCTTTGTCAATCGATGAGTTGGAACCAATGAGGAGTAAAAACAACATAGACAAGATAGAAGATGCTACTGAAGCTGTTCTCAGTCTACATGTCTTATAAATATCGCCCATCATCGTAGTGCGCTTTACCGCACTCTGCTTCACTTTTAAAACCCAAGCAAAATCAGTATGTTAGCATGGCTATGCATCAGTGTGGACTTAAAATGAGGGTAGATGAGGCAGATATGTTGGTCTCTGGTGATTGGTAAGTGAAGCTCTCATCCCCCTTCCCCACAGAAATCAGTTGGAGTGGACGCAATCTCACACTGACGATAGAAACAGAGTGTAACATGATGACAATTCTGTCTGATATTAGGCAACGTTTTACTTGGAGTGCCTAAGGGTAGGACAACACAGCGTGGCTCTAGGGATGGCAATATTTGTCTGTTGTTTCACCGCCTTGAAATATCTCAACAGTGAATATACATTATCTTCTGTACAGATATGTATGGTCCCCATGGATGAAACTCCTGTGAGTAGTCTTGTTGTTGCCCGTTTTGCCATGGCAACTGTCCAGTTTACCCTCTATTTATTCCAAACTAATGATCCAAGATGACCAAAGCATTTAGTGATACATTTATCGAGCTCACTGAAAAAAACAACTTTTTATTTCGCTGTCTGTTGTCTGTTAAAATCATACCTATCATAACACAAATTATTAAAAGAATATTGCTATATATATATATATATATATATATATATATATATAATAAAACAGTCAAAGGTGTCTGGCAAGGTGTTCAGAAAATTATGGGATTGCTACCCACTGCCTTGTCAATTATTTTTGTACAACAGGACTCCATGTTTAGTATTATCCCTTTACATAATACCTAGTATGAAAACTAAGTCTCTATGGGAGGGTGTTATCTTTTGATAACTGTTCTGGTGGGAGTGGATTATCCTTAAAATACCAGGTCAATAATATCATGAATATTATTCTTTCATATTTAAGGGTAATGCATTTCTTAAACAGAAAATGAGATGTGGCATAATCTTTCCCATCTTTTGTAACTGAAAAGAAAAAGTTTGTCTGCAAGTAATGTAGGTCTCAGGTGCAGGTTTCTTTTTCAGAAAATATTTTGTATAGTTTTTATTTCCAACTGATATAATTGATTTCTCTCTGTTCCTCCATTCCTGTTATTTTTTCTTGTCTTCTCAGTGTCTCTGTTGGTGTCCTCCTCTCAACTCCCCCATTGTTTACACACTTTACGGTTATTCGCCTCCAACTTACCCAAATTGTGACTACGTGACAACAGCACAATAATGCACGCAAATCTTTTCTTTTCTCTCCACTTGTTGTTCACCTCCTTAAACCAGATGGAGGCGAGGAGGAAGAAAGGCCTCTGTGTGATGGCGAGTGATGGTGACACGGAGCGCTGCCTGGAAGCCTCTTCACGGCTCTGTCCACAACATCAACAGAGAGCCACAACTTTACATAGCCTGCAACGCTTCTCTGTCCCTTCTGACACACACACACACACACATACACACACATTTCTATTGCAACACTTTATAGTCTGTGTTGAATATGTTTATTCTTTTATAACCCCAACCTTAGGTGTAAAAGTTGGAGTGGAAAAAGTACAAAAAACTTACATAAACCAAAAATTATTAGATTACTTTTCCATACATATACAAAGTTACCTGAAGTTTCTTATGCAATGTGTTTGTGGACTCACGTTTTAAAGTTTTGAATTTAGCATTTTTGCCACCGCCATCTTGGATTTTTGGAACCAGAAGTGTCCATATTTGGACAAGAGGGTGGAGGTAACCCTAACACCAGCTGCTAGCTTGGTTAGCATGGTCAAGTGTATTAATTCATATTTTTGCTAGCAAAAAAAAAAAAAAAAAAACAGACTTAAAACTATTAAAACAAAACATACTTAACAGATTTGGAAGAATTTTTGACCCCTTAGAGGGAATTTTAGTATAACCAAATACTGAAAAACTTACTCAGCCGAAAGTTTACAATTAACTTTCAGGAACTAAAAACACACTGAAATAGTGCAGCTACCGCTATGCCTTCAGACTACTCTGTGAATCTGGGGTTACGCCATGGTTACATTACCTAACCAATGTGGTTGCCTTGGTAGCAGCTTGTCAATGGACGGCACCCACCCCTCACTCTAGAGCCCTGATTTCACCAAGCAGTAAGCTGTAATGTTAAAATGAAAGGATGTTTTTCTGCCTCTCACAGCAGCTGTAGTCTTAGAAAGAAAAAAAAATCACTGGGCCAACTGCCAGCAACTTTTAAGGTGGAACGTTTACTTCAATCAATCAATCAATCAAACTTTATTTATATAGTGCCTTTCATACATCAAAAATGCAACCCCAAAGTGCTTGTAATGTTACTCAGTGCATGAGCTGATGACATAAATCCATCAATTTCAATATGACAACTTTGACCATTCCATTAGTTTTTATTGTCTCTCTTGGATGACATACACTTTTAGTAATGACTGGATCTTCAAACCTTTATTAATTTCGACTAGATTATGTGAAGTGCATATATTCGAATCCTCGCTTGGAGAAACTAAAAAAGCATTGTGGTCTCCAGCAACTCTCAACCCCTGTGCTTGCCTGAGAAAGACTAAATGCACAAATTCACAATTTTTCAGTATCCCATTAAGAGAGACTCTGACTACAGCCTGTTCTATTTTGTACTGTAAATATCAGCGTCTAACCCCATTCTATGGACGAAAAACAAGGTGCAGACTTCCATCTGTGTCACCGGTGATGAGGAAATGCAGTAAGTTCTGGACAGAGTGGTGAGTGACAACAACCCCGTCCACATTTAAGGGCACTGTTTGTGGTGGGAACGCAGACCTAACATCTAAGCACCATGACTGAAGGGTTACTTTTGGTTCCGAAGGTACCATACCAAAGTGTTTGGTAGAAATGGGGCTTAAGGGCTCATAGGCTTCATCATGGGTAACTTTCACTTTTCAAATTTAAACAGGTGAATTATATAAAATCTTTTGGCACTGCTATACAGTTGCTGGCCTTATTTTTCAGCCCTGGAGGTTGCCACTTGTCTTTAACAAATGCTTTAAACATGCTTCCCACTTTCTCAGTGTGCTGCCTTTCTGCCTTTTAGTATTTAAAAGCAGTGCGTTATGTCAAGCAAACTGTTTGGCGTATAACTTTTGAGCTTCTTTTCATTTTTCAGCGACTGTTGAACACACTGATTTGCTCACCTGAATCAAATATTTACTGTAGAATAATGGCCTCTGTGGTCCCATCAAGAGGACTTACCCCTTTAACCTTTAACCCCAACCATTACCTTAATATAAGCACCTGCAAAATGTCGTCCTCCTGGTCTTTATCCTTGTATCGGCTTTCGGCCCTCATAAGGATAGCACTACAAGTAGCCATACACATTTGAACACACACATTCCCATGGGTGCCCTGTTTGAACACTCCCCCACCCACCCACCCTCCAGCTCAGTACTTAGGGAGCATATGCTGGGTGCTGTGTCTCTCTGTCCTCAGGGGCCCGTGGGACCGAGGCCCCTGCCCGCCTGCCTCGTCTGCGTATTTATGACCAGAGCCAACAGGACAGGGTTGACGGATGGGCCCCTGAAGCTGGGGACAGGCTAGGGAGAGGGGAAGGGAGGGAAGGGAGGGTTGGGAGGCAGTTGGGGGGGGCGCACTCAGTCCTGGGCAATTAGAGGGAAAGAGTGTGTGTATGTGAGCTTGTGTGTCGGAGGGCAGACATAGTGTGAGTTGGACTTTCCTAATCCATTATCGCCGGGCTTCGCTCCAGGTGGCGTTATGTCGACACGCTGAATGGCGAGTGTGTCGTGATGTGACAGGTCGGGTGTGTGTGCACCGCATTTCTGCGCGCGCGTGTGTTGGAGAGCAGACGCATCTGATGTGCGGTAATTGCTGCCCTTTCAGTTAACTGTTACAGATTGTCTTGAGAGGGGAAACTCTGTTCAGTCGGCCCACACTTTGTCTCTGCCACTGCCAAACTTAACTTCTTTCTTAAGGGGAGAATCAGACTTGAGAAGAAAATGGTAGGAAAGAGAAACATTCCTGCGTTGTTTTTTGGGCGCTTTGAGCATGTTGTAGCATGCTGTGCAGAATGTATTTTTGACTTGTTTGACTTCCTGCGGTGAACACATTCGCTGTTGTGTTTCAGTAATCGACACCTTCACACCAGATATTTATCCCCATTAAAAACTGTGGCTTGTGGAGATATTCTTCTCATCTTAAAGGTGCTATGAGTAGCATTATTCAGTGTCAACATATTGCCAAATTAATTGTTATTGTTTCACATAAGGCAGATGCTATTAGCACCCAGGTGTCCGTAGCCAGCAATACTATTTGCACCCAGGGTGTAAATAGCCATTGTGTCCCTGTGGCTATTTACACCTGGCTGTACATAGGACTTTCTGGTAGTACATTTGTGAGTTTTTTCTTGTAAATTTACCACTTTAGTGCCAGAGAATATCTGAGATCGGCTAGTGCCAGTGCTAACTATGACCTCTTTGCCCTAACCCTAACCTTGATGCATCAACATGATGAGTATTAGCCAATCACAGCTAGCAGTAGGATCCATAATATCACATTGTCAGGATAGGTGTGAATAGCTGAATAGCTGCAGTGTGACTATTCTCACCTGGGTGCAAATACTTCGCTCACATAATTGGTGTATAAAGTCAGCCTACAGTTGGAACAAGCACAGTGGCAGCCGTTAACTCTTACAAGTGACTACAGTTTGAAGAAATATTTCTTTCTGCCCTCTAACCCATACTTGATGTATCAATAAAAATGATACAGAATTCTCCGTAAAACTTTCACACTTTAACAGAAACCACAAAACCTTATCGCTATTTGCAACAGAGTAGTAGTTCTGTTCCACTAAATAAGTGTTTTCTGCCATAAAATATTTTCCCTTTATACCTAAAAGCAAAAGCTGAATCAGAAATCTTGTTTTTCGTGAGGGCGGATGACTCAAGGCAGTTTTGTGGTTGGGTATTCCACCAGCCAGACCTTGCAGACAGATGGGTCTCCCGCTTGCTTACAAGGAAATGTCATGGATTAATCTATTTATTTTTACTACTGTATTAATTTTTGTGAAATTACACACATTGTGATATGATTCAGTGCCATTTCACCTACTATGATTTCATGTGACAAATTGATTGTTTAATTGATTGATTGATTCATTGATTGATTAATATAAAATATTTTAATTTCTGTGCCTTCAGTTGACATTTGAGAGGGTATGTTTGATGCTCTGTGCTCTGTCTCATATTGGCACTTCACATTGCCGCTTTCAATAATCGCCAGTCTTGGATGACACATACTGGTTTTAAACTGCCTATGGGAATAATGAACATTTAAGAGTCTGTCCATTATGGATTAAAGGTCCAGTGTGTAGGGTTTAGATAGATATATTGGCAAAAACCCAATATATTAAAATGAATGTTTTCCTTATTGTATAATCACCTGAAAATAGCAAAAGTTGAGCTTCTGTTACTTTAGAATGAGCTATCTATATCCTTGTCTACGAAGATAGCCGTGTTGCACTCCTACATTTCCACAAGCCCAGAATGGACAAACCAAACACTGGCTTTACATAGGGCCAGTCATGTTTTTGTGTTGGGCACTGTAGTTTGCAGCTCCTTTGTGACGACATCGCTGGGGGGGGGGGGGGGGGGAGTAAATACGAAACCGCTTTATTCAGTGTTTTTACCAGTTTCAAGCAATGGGTCTGTTTGTTTTGAAGAGGATGAGATCTCTGCGGATAATACGACTCATGGTAAAAACCTCCTGAGCAGTGGACACTGAAGGAATTATAACCAGAAAAAGTTACAGACTGTTGCAATCTGCAATCCTCACTGCTAGACGCCACTAAATCCCCCTAAAACGTACACATTGGAGCTTTTCAAGCTCTGTTATCATTGTCTACTTTTTTCTCTTTAAAACAAACCATGCAAAATGACTTTTCTCTGACTCAGTTATTTTTCCTGTTGTCTCCCATGTCATCTCTCCCACATGTGTACAGTATCCCGTCACTCTAGCTTGTCTGAATGCCTACATTTGATTGGCTGGTTAGCATCATGTGAAAAGATTCAACACATGCAGTTGGTCTAAATTTCCTGGTTGCTTAATCTGTGCTTCAGCGCTGTGCCAGAGTTTGACAGGTGTTAAAACAGAAATGTACTGGCAAATGTAATACTTCTCAACAATTTACTAGTTATAGGTATGAGTCCAAATTGGACAGCGTCTAGGTCCAGACTGGGTAAGGGGAATAGCATCACCCTTCATGCCCCTTAAATCGCCTCCTGGGTGTAACTGTATAACTGACCAATAGTCTTAACGTTCCATAGTTTTAATATATTGAACGCCTCATTCTTTGGTCATTCTTTTTTTAATAGTATACATCAGTATTACATGTCTGTGTTTTATCTATCATACTAGCATCTTCTTGTTCAACATTAAATGCAACAGTTTCTCAAGTGAACACATTCGCCTGCCATGTTGTTATAATGGCATGGCTTAAAACACACACATAAATCAATGTAAACATCTGCCCAACAAAACTGAATGTAAATGTGAGTTGTAGTGTATTTAATTATTCAATTATTCAGTATATATACCTAATTAGCATTATGTCGCTCAAGGCAAAACATTGAGAAGAATGTCAAGTACGCACCATCAGACATTCATTTATATTATTTGTTATGATGCAGTTCTACCAATAAGCATGTAGAATTAAACATGCTGATGTATTTTAGATTAATGTGTTTTCAGCACCATGTGGAGTGAGTGATGGGGTATGTATTTTAAACTTACATGTAGTGTTTAGACATTAAAATCTTCTCAGAAAAAAACAAATGGCTTAACTCAGGAACGGAAAATAAGATTACTGTGTGTACAGTCATACGAGGAAGCGTTTGGTTTCACATGATGTGCTTTACAACATGTTAAGTGTTGTTTTTAATCATTGTAAAACGGCATTTACATAATGTTGCTTATAAAAGTGCCATTTAAGAAAGTGTGTGCTTTCTGTGTGTGTGTGTGCGTGTGTGTTTTTTTTTATAGTTGTAGACTTGTAAAGGAAGTGTAGTAATTACATGTTTATGTAATTAGGTCAGTAATTCAATGGAATAAGCTTGTGTGTTTCACATTAGTAATAAAGTAGCCCTTTGTGGCCTATATCTGTCACAAGGAGGCTCGCTCTTTCATTAGTTAACACACAAATAGACATATCTCTTTTCCAGTGGTGCTTGACACACACACACACACACACACACACACACACACATACTACTTGCATCTGGGGGCACCTGCAGTTATGCAATACACACATTTAGTGATCACATGCAAGGGTACATGCCCGCAACAATATATACTGACAAAATTAACATGCACACTTTGTCCCTCCACTGGCCAAAGCAACAACATTCATACACACCATGCAATGCAGTATAAACACAACGTATTTATGCACTATTGCAAGGAGGCACAGACATTTGTCATTTTGAAAAAAAACACAAATGCACAAATAAACACACATCCAGCGCTATGTATACTCAAACAAATGATCATATACTTGCAAATGCATGCTTTGCCAACCAAAACTTTGCATACACACATTACAAAACACAGAAAATGCTTCCACGCACTTACTATTGCCAGACTCACACATGCCCACAACATGCTCACACTTTCGCCCTCCATCGGCAAACCACGAAACGCACACACGCACACACTCAAAGAGGCACAGCTCCCTCCACTTCTAGGCCTTCAGAAGGTATTTTCTCTCTCTCTCTCTGCCTCATCAGGCCCTGTAGCAGAGGGCAGGCAGTAGCTAATAATAGGTATTGACTGGTTCAACGTGGGATGAGCAAGGTTCAACCATTGGATCTCCAAATGCGCCCGGGGGTCACTCACACAGCAAACATGTCTCCCCGGACCCGGCTGAAAGAGAAGGCATTTTAAACTTTCATGACTTCTCTGAAATCGCGGCTGTTTCGCCTTTCAGGCCTTAACTCTTTGTACTCAAAGCGCTCGGCCCGATCAATATCCGAGAAGGAGAGAGAGGAGAGGAGAGGAAAGCAGAAAGCGAGAGGAGGGGATGAAATCCAGACGTCTTTATTTCAGTGGCTAAAACTGTTGTGCGCATCACACACAGCCCTGGGTTTGTTCGGTCACTGCTGCTGTGAACTTTGTGTGCGCACTTACTGTATTGTGCACACATGCACACACACTTGAACTGTTCAGATGTAGCCTGGAAAGCGCACACACACACACACACACTCACACACAAATACAAGCAGAAGAAGCATTAAAACACTAGAAAAAACATTATCAGTTCATAATGGAAGTATTGAAGGATTTGTTTGGACTTTTTTAATACAGTACTCACAGGAACAAATGTCAGTCCAAAGAGTTGCAGAGATTTTTCTTCCTGTCCATATTGGCCATGAAGCAACACCTTCATAGAGCAACTACAGTGTGAGAAAAGAGGGAGAGATTATGCAACTTTGAAAGACAAATAAAAACACAATATTCATTTTAGAAGTTATTTTAATATCATAAACAATAAAGCAGTTAAATACACTGGGGGGGTTTTGATCCTCCATACTGATATACTTCGGTTTCTGATGTGCATAGACAAATACTGGTATAATTAACATTTTAAATTCCAAAACAATCCTGTTAAAATGTGTAATGTATCTGTAGCATGTTGGGTGATTTGTTGTTCTTCAAATAGGCTGGTTGTGCTTTTCCTTGGAAAGGCAAATATACAGCTTTAATTTGAAGGAGCACACTGATTATAAGGAACTAAACATTTACTAGAAACACCCTCTTGAGTTTAGGCGAGACCCTTCAAAAATGCCTTGCCAGTTGTTCCCTTGCCAAAACTTTTGCCTAAATTCGGAGTGTTAATTAGTCCTCTTCCTGACGAACTGTGCTAACATGGTTGGCACTATGTCTTCGGTTATGCCTTCGTGCTATCTTAAAAAAATGAGTGTGCCATAGCCAAAGGAGTCTTCAGCAGTATGAGTTTGACATGGTTATCTTCCACATTTAATGTTTTTTGTGCATGGTTTTAACTAGACAGTGTTTCTGTGCTGAGCCACAGTGGAGGGAGAAATCCTGGCAATAGTATTAAGTTTTGCTGATGAGCTCCAACATCAGCAGTGATCCTACACACAGCTCTGAGAACAAAGATACCCACTTCATTTGGCTACTTCAGACTGCCTAAGTCTTATATTAGCTTTGGCAGAACTTGTTGCAAAGAGGAACTGTGGATGATGAACTGTGGTGTTGGTCTCCCATTTCTTATGGTACAGTCATGCTACAGAGTATGGAGAGCAGCTACGATCACAACAATAAAATTTACTAACAAACATGCACATACTGTACATGCATTCACAATATAGTGCAGAGATATTACAAATATTGCAAATGAAGTATCAAAAGCAAAAGTACTATTATTACCAATGTGTGTATGTGTTGTAATAATTTTAAGGTTAATAGTGAAAATGTGGCTCAATTTAAACTACTATTTTAGGTTCTTTTTGGAAGTTTAATTTACTGTATAACAGTTTATGATACTTTATATGTTCATTATAGGTTTTTAAAATGTGTGTCGCAATATTTCCCTCTAAAATGTAGGACTGGATGATGTACCATAAAATGGAAATATTCCAAAAGAGCCTCAAAAAGAAAGGTACTCGGACAGAGCACTTAAGTAACGTACTCTCAGCCCATTCTCATTCCCAGGTCGTCAAATACCAACACGATCAAACAGAAATACATAACATAACCACAACCTCTGAACACAACATTATGTGATGGAGGCACCCATTGTTTTGAAACTACCTGGTGGTGGCACAGTTGTTTTAGGCAGCAAAACTATTTGGTTAGGTCTAGACAAAGACCATGTCAAGTTAAAATAAGTTACAATAAGTCCATGATGACTTACTTTCACTTGGGACACCAACAGCAATCTCCCAGGTCAAAGTCCTGTGTTTGTTGACCTATTCAGCACCCCAACCTCCTCCTTATGAAGACATTCTAAATCTTTATACTACCTATGGGGTCGTAACATTTACCACCACCCACTGTGTGGTGTCGTTAAAAATTTCTGCGTCCACCACGACAAAGGATCCGTACTGACTTTCCATTGGCACTGTATCTGCTGGTGCCAGCATATGATTTCAACACAATGCATGCCACAACCACGTAATACGATGTTAACAGGTCATGGTCATTTCATGTATTTCAAAAAACCACAATAAACCACGCTGAGAGCAACTGATGGGTGGATGGCTGAAACAAAACATAATCTTATTTAGGAGACTGCAGTTCATGTCCCACATGAAACCAAAAGTTCCCATTGTTTTGATGTAGTATGACGAAATTAACGCATGGTTGCACGCACTGACATCACTTGTGACGTATTTACGTCACGTCACCAAACAAACTTAATATTTGTTAACCTTGAATATGATCTTTTCCCTAAACTTAGCCAAGTAGTGTTGTTGCCTAAACCTGACCGTGACCATTTCACAGTGTTTATAGTGCTGTTTCAGCTGTGTGTTACGCAGAGATGCTTAAAGGTGTTCTTTGCATTGCTATCAGCCGAGATTCCGAAAAGTGTGACAAACCTGGGAAAAAGAACGGATTGGTACTCTTTAGCAAAGCGCACACTGTGAAAAAAAAACATATATATAGTACATACACAGAGGCATCAAGTGCATACAGTACAATTTAGCCCTTGAGAGTTCACATTCGGAGTCAAAAGACACAAACATACATGCAGTGATAGCGTACAAAATGTTAAAAGGACACACTGTCAGATTTATACAAAGCAGCAGGAAGACAAACAGCAGAAACAGAATGTGAACAAACCAGCAGAGCCCTCATGATCAGCCTCGGGCTGTAATGGACATGAACAACCTCTGTGTTAACAGCAAAGAGGCCTGTTTTGATTTCTGACACATTTAGTACAGAGAAAGCTTTCTCTATTTTAAAATGGTTTCCAGTGAGCTGACTCATACTGGTCCTGGAACAGTTTCTTCAGCCTTATAAAATATCAAACTGTAGGAATTTGATGAGATTCAAGAAGAAATAGACACAATGCATGGAGCTCTGTGTGTGTGTGTGTGTGTGTGTGTGTGTGTGTGTGTGTGTGTGTGCATATGTATGTGTGTGTGATGCCTTCAGGTACAGAGAGGTTTCACCACAATGTGACTCCAGCTGCTACAGAGAGGGAAGTTAATACCCAGGGCAGGGGGACACAGGGGAGTGTGTGTATGTGTGTGTAAGAAGGGCACTACAGCTGCGGCCCCTGCAGATCTACAGAGTGGATGTGAATGGCACTCGCTCAGACAGAGAGAGACAGAGAGAGAGAGAGAGAGAGAGAGAGATCAAAACGCCACACAGAAGTACTCTAAAATCAACTATCAAACACCTCTAAAAACTACAACCACGATTCACCTCATCTCACTCTATTCATTTGTGACTCTACTGGATACTTGTTTTCTTAACTATACAAGCTGTGGTTTTGTGCCTTTTTATTTATTATGTGGTCTCTCCATATTGTTAATACAACAAAATAATGATGTTGATATTACATTACTTTGCAAGACCTGACCTAAGACCCAAAGTCAGTCTTATCGGTGTGTGTGTAATGTCTCTAAATTGGATCAGCTCCAATCACATGGTGTTCCTCTCTGGTTTTTTTTAAAGCTAGTTTAAGCACATTGTGATTGAGTAGGTTTTTTTTATGGGTCAGTTTGGGATTGTATCCCACGTTTTGGACTAGTGAAGGCCTCTCATCTCTGCATACACACACAACACATTCTCACTTCCAACTGTTCAAATACGGATGCTTGGACAGTGACAGCATGTCAATTTACACTGGTTACATGCTGCCTCTTCAAAATAAACTTCTCTTTTCAAAACAAATGTATAGTTTCCACTTGTTTAAAGCATAGACTTGTTTCAAAATAAACTTCCAAAATAGGTTTACTCCGTTTTAAGGTTTACTTCCTTAGGTTTAGGCAACAAAAGTACTTGATAAGGTTTAGAAAAAAACATCATGGTTTGGCTTTAAATAAGTATGTTTGTTACTTAGATAATGTCTCGTGACATATGTCTCGTTACATGCACCACCATGTGCTAATATGTCTGGCATACTATGCTACATTGTTATTAAAACAACTCGGTTGTCTTTAAGTTTCACATGGCAAAGAACAGCAGCCCACCCTATCCAAACTTTCTGGGTCTTCAGACTGCATAAGTGGCACGCCACTTGAAGGTCTTTTTAAGGAAGAATCCACAAAATAAAACTTCACTTACTTACTTTGTTATGTGTTTAGAAAGGAACAACAATTAAGAATTATTCGTGATAGATGGAAATCCTATTTCATTACACATAAAGAATATATATGATTAGATTAAGAGTAGTGTAGTCATAAAACATCAACATGGTGGCAATAAGCAGTTGAAAGTTTTGACAAATTAAAAACATTTAAAGTAGTTTAAGTGTCAGTGGAAGTGCTGGAAGAAGCTGAGGTGTTGATTTAAGTGTAAGTGCAGAGTGATCAGTTGAAATTAGTGCTGAAAAGAAACATGTAGAAACATGCCATTAAACGCTGCCAACAGTCTTTTACAAGAATACCAGATTACTTCAAAGAAGTCAGTGTTTCTTTTTGATCTTTTGGTTTGTTTAACAGCTCAGCGTACAACACAGTATTTTCCTCTACATCAATTTTTCATCATCATTTACAGAAATTCTTTGGGAAAACACAATAACAGGAGAACACGTGGCAAAGTAAACAAGACAAATTATGAACAAAGAAAGAGAATCAGACGAGAAAACAGTGTTTTTTGTGATTCGAGCTGGGTGGGCCAGCCAGGCTGCGAAGACACGGTGTCGTGTGTTGTGTGACGGTGGCGGTTGGCTTCACCATGTGTGTTTGGCATTAGTCTGCCAGGGCACCACTGTAAATTAGACCCTGCTTGTCTTGGATCCAGTCCATCCAGATACACCACTATTACCCGCTGCCAGCTCCACCACAGACAGTAGAACATTTGTCAAAAGTTAGTCAAGGAGAAGGAAAATGCCCAGACATTGAATAATACTCAGCATCTTGGAATCATAAGAAAAGCAAGTGCATTGCTGGGGTGGTTTTAATAAGTTGATTTCGAGTTCTGTCTCAGAGGAGTCTGGCTGTGTGTGTAAAAAAAAAAAAAATGAAAAAAGGGAAACAGACAGGGAAGAGAGTTTTTTGAAATAGAGAAAATAATATGAATGAAGACAAAGCTAAAGCATGCAGACTTTTTTTCCCCTATTCCTCTATCATCACTATGAGAGACTTGCTTATCATAATTAACAAGTACCGATGTCTGTGTATCCCTTCAGTGAACTGCAGTATTTATATTTATTGTTGAGATGACTTTAGTTCGACTTGTCTGGACTCTAAGGTGGGAGTATGATCATCTAAAATGCTGGCCCAATTAAGGCATGGTGCCCTCAATAGTGTGGTACCAATGAGATGATCTGCCTGCTGCATCGGTGTCTGGATAGCACTAATTCTGCATAAGCGCTTAGTTTTCTTCTTACCTAATTATGTAATAAATTATATAAATAGATTATTAGTGTTCACCTGGCTGGTGAAATTTTAATTGTGTTATTGTAAAATTTGCCAGCATTGGCAGGTGTTTTTAACTTGGAAACACCAATTTTACAGTCAGCTGTTGGACTGCTTCAGAATCAATACACCAGCAGAGAATTAATATCATCTTTATTCCCAATCATTTCAATCCACTGTGTGACAAGACACATCCACAGCCAGTCCTCATGAATCAACACATGATGTCCGGCCAAACAACACTGACAAAATATGATGACAACACAACAAAGAACATCACTGGAGCACCTTTCATTTGTATCTGTTCGGGGAGTTCCCTACCTAAACTGTGAATGCACAAGAGCTGTTCCTTTTTTAATGAGCACTAGACAATAACAAAATAAAAACTGAACTTCCTAAACAAAACCTGACAACATTGAGTGCAATTTGTGAAAAGAAGAAAAAACAGTAGCAAAACAATAAGCGTAGAGATGGGCAAAATGGAAAATCTAGGTAGGCTAAGTGAGGAATTTACTTTCTGCTACAAAATATATGACACATATGATAACTTAAACAAAATGAATGAACAAGACAAGACCAAAGGTCAACACAAACTATGCTTTGACATAGTTTGTGTTGCACCTGTTTGTTCATATGCTCATGATGTCACTTCCTGGTATTACCTATATAGTTTTCACCTGTGTCCTCATGACTGATTTGTCACCCTGATGAACGCTGTGTGCCGCAACGTGTAGGTGCATTTTATGTTTTACAATGTATTAGCCACTTCAAATAAAAGCTTTGTAATCTTTGGACCTCAAGAGTGCCTTGGTCACCTCCTTTTTTTGGCCATAATTTATCACCTCAGCACGAAAGAGCACCTTGAAGGTTTTTTACGTATCCACCAAAAGAAGCACTCCTTTTTTCTGTTTTTCTACAAACTATGCTTTGACAACACTGCAGTCCATGATTTATGCTAAACAAATTGAATTTGGAGATCGGTTTAGGGGACCAGTCATACGGTTTGGGAGTAATAGACAAATACAACATTTACTGTAGTCTGTTCAAAGCTAATGCTGCTGCTAGTAGGTGACACTTAAAAATGCTTGTTTTTACATTATGTGTGCTACCAAAAAATTATGGATGTAGCCACTGTGACATCACTCATTGATTTTTGGCCTCCCATTTTGGAGTTTTGAATTTGGCATTTTGGCCATCCCCACCTTGTTTGTTTGGAGACAGAACTGACCATATTTGGACAACAGGGTGGATTACTTACTGCTAGCCGCTGGCTTACAACTGTGCATTTACAGCTATGGCTAACTGTGATCTTACTAATTATAATACTAATTTCCGGCTTGCAAAAATACAGGCTTAAAGCTATTAAAACAAAATGCAATTACTGAAAAAATGGAACATCCAACACGTTAGAGGAACTTTTAGTACGAACCAAACACTGAACGGGGCTGTTTTAGGAGACCAAAATGATACAATTAACTTGAAAACCCACTTAAATATAGACAGCTACACCTATAATTTGTGAATCTTGGGATACACCATGGTTACGTTACCCAACCCTCACTGTCACATGGTAGTGCCTTCTCAGTGGATGCTCCCACCTGTCACTTGCAGTGGCTACACCCTTATGCATTACTTTAAGCCATAATAAATTTAAACAGGTGAGTTACATAAAAATTTAAAAAATATATATTATTGAATATATTGTTCACTTTATGGTTTGAGTTTTCATAAATAAAGGAATTAAAATAGAAAAATTAAGAAAAAAAATAAATCAAGGAAATTTCTCCAGCATTTCTACTTTTTTGCTGTCTTGAAAATATACCATGACACCTTTGTATTGTACCAGGCTGAACTGTGAACTTTATGAATGGTTATATATACAGAGAGAGACAGAGAGAAAGAGAGAGATGTATGTATGTATGTATGTATGTATGTATATAACACACACACAAAAAAAAAATCTAAAGGAGCAAGCAAAATAAATGAAGAACTCATGAGTAAAATCACCTGCTGTATTATTTGGTTTGAAGAAATATAACTGATATTGCTTCATTAAAGCTCCTTGGTGGTCTACTGTAGAAGTGATAAATGTACGTATTAAAAATTTGATTTCTTTATTAGACCTGCTGTTGCCAGCCAGAACACACTGTTTGATTGCAGCAACCAGAATCTCAATTATTTTCATTTTTCAGCACAACTGACATCAGATTTTGCAACATTGAAGACCAATTTCAGATTTCAGATATACCCTCTGTTTCTGTTCTTTTTTCCCCCGCTCACTCTGTGCCCCTAACCACTAACCCCCTCCAGACACGCTCTCTTTCGCTCCCGCTTTCTGCCTCAAACACACATATACACAACGTGGGCGCTGACAGTCCCTTGAACTGTTGACAATAAGTTGATGGGCTAAAGCCTCCAGTAAACATCTCTGGTGCCACCTCTACCCAGATGGAGCTACTTAGAGAACACACACACACTCTCTCTCTCTCTCTCTCTCACTCACACACACACACACACACACACACACTTTCCAGGCCTGAGTTTCATTACTCAGTGTGTTTATGTCTGCGTTCATGCGGCCTGGCGGAGAAACCTCCCCGTTTCACTGCTCTCTTTGGTTGCCTCAGTCGGGTTTTACCCTGCGCAGAAAGCACAGAGAGAGAGAGTGACCACAATCACTGTTCCCTGTTTCATGTATGGACAGCTTGTGTGTGTGTGAGCAAGGGCACGCAGTCACCTTTGATGTTAAAACACATAGTACACGCTGTTCTCATTTCTGATCCCACCCTTCTTACCACGCTGACATCGCCGGCCAGGCGCCCCGGGGCAGATGGCACCAGGATCTGTGTGTGTGTGTGTGTGTGTGTATGTGTGTGTGTGTGTTTCAATATAGCGAGGAAATAGTTGACCCACAGGTCACCGGCCCTAGACAGGCTTAATTTTTTAACAATTAATCTCCTTCAGCCAGGAGGGTCACAGTGACTCTAAAAACTCTATCACACACCATCTCACATACACACACACACAAACACACACACAACCACGCACACACACAGACACACGCACAAGCACAGCGGCTGATGATAACAGGCATCAAAATGCTATGCATGTGTGTGTGTGTGTGTGTGTGTGTGTGTGTGTGTGTGTGTGTGTGTGTTAATCTGAGATGTGAATATGAGGAGATTAGATGGACCCAGGGATTAAAATCTGGCCTTTACCTCAGAGGATCCTTTCCAGCAGGGACAGCCTGATGGACACACAACCACACACACACAGACACACACACACACACACCACTCCGAAGGTCCAAAAAAAGAGAACTGTTTGGATCAAAGTGCAGAAACGAGTAACCAGAGAAAGCACATTATATGTATTTCTAACAGACAAGGAGAGAATGAAAGACAGATGGAAGTGTAGGAATGATGGAAAGAGAAGAAGAAAAACACACACACACACACACACACACACACACACAGTGGCGTAGCAGAGAGTTGAGAGTTTTCCTCCTTATTTTAAAACCTCCTCACTGGGTCGGAAAATTAGCCCTGGCCCTCTGTTTATCGATGAGGAGTCACACACACAAACCTCCAAATACACAGCAACCATACATGCTGTCACTCTATTTCACTAAAGCAACAGGAAATGTATAAATATCCAAGTCCAAGTGAAATCACAAACACAATGTCAGTCACGAATCATGTGAATATTTTTTTTTTTTTTTTAATCTCACTGCAATCTGCAGCAGACGGCAGGGTTCATGAAAATAGAGCCCTTTGTCTGAAAGACAAGAGGAAAACATTAGCTAGAAAGCAAATGTTTTAGTGTTTTTGTTTAAAGTTGGCAGCTCTGTTTGTATTGTGTTCCTGGCTGTCAGTCAGTACCATCAACCAATGACAGAACAGAGACAGTTACTGCTTTGTGCAAATTCAAGATTATTTGGATTGATGTTTTCAAAGAATTTCTTTGTTGAAGTAGACCACAGATTTTGAAAATAACAGACAGCTCCTGTGACTTCCCCCATTGGCTTGTGGACCTCTGCTTTGAAGATTCAAATTTGGCATTTCACCCCTGCCTATTTTGGAGCCAAAAGTGACCATGTTTGGACAAGGGGGTGGAGCTTAGGAGGAGCAGGGGTGGATCTGACTGAGAAGCTAAAGACCACCTGTATCTCAAAGTGACTCAGCCTTTAAATATGCCAAACTTAGAGCCTCAACAAATGTAAATGGCAAGTTGTCAGAACAGGGAGATTATCTATGGAGACCAAAACCATTTTTTGTGCCAAGCTGTAAACATGTTTATTTCTGCTTTAAAGTTCAGCATTTTAACACGGGGGCCTGTGGGGACTGATTGGCTTCTGGATCCAGCCTCTAGTGGCCATTAGAGGAACTGCAGTTTTCAACACATCTGTGCTGGCTTCATTTTGCAGTCTTGGAGGTTGCTGTTTGGTTATAGCAACAACAGAAATAATGTTGCTTACAGGGTTCCTACACATTTCACATTTCATAATTCTATCCTTTTTTTGTCAAATTTCCAGACTGTTGGTATATTTTTCAGACCATCTTTGGAATACAAAAAGCTAGATGTTTAATGTGTAAATCGATGGTTTTAAAATCCAGCCCTTAACATGTATGTTAAGTTCTGGCTCTGTATACAATTACGTTGCCAAATAATTGCCAGAAGATTGTAGCTTGGTACTGTAGCTCACACAAATCAATTAACAACAAACGCAGACAAGTCAACGCTGGTTGTTGACGTTCTAGGGCACTGTGTCAGCTTAGTCCTGTGGCATGCATTGTTTCTTTTCAAAATACACTTCCGTTTTCACAGGAAATGTGAAGGTTTGCATACAGTCTCTTTCAAAATAAATGCACCATGTCGCTACAACACCACAAAATGACATTTTTTTTGTTCAACAACAAATGCACATGATTACGTTTAGCCAACATATGCACACGGTTGGGTTAGGCAACAAAAGCACTTGGTTGGGTTTAGGAAAAAAGAACAGGGTTTGTCTTTAGCCTCCCAGGTGAAAGTTGATGGTTGTTAGATTCATCCACCCCTCCTGCCCGCCGTACTTGGACTTTTGCCCCATTAATTTAGGTAAAATGACAATAAACACAGCTAAAAAGGTTTCCCGCAGAGAAGATAAGTCAGTTTACTTTTCTGGTAACTTATTTATTGATACAACTCAAAGATATTGCCAAATTTTCTTTGAAGCTAATTTGTTCGCAGATGTCTGGATTTGGTTCAGTTATAAGGTAATAGGGGCACAGCTGTTATGCAGGTTGTGACGTACATGTGTAGAGGTGTAGAGGCAGCTGCGTTCAGTTGCACACCATACTTCTTGCCTTGCTTTCAAAGACATTGAGCTCGCTCTGGTCCGTACTCTCTACCACCTCCAGACATCATGAAACACACTCTGCTTATACTGTATGATCAATTCATTTTAAGAAATTCTGAATTTGATATTGTAGGAAGACAGAATGTGGCCAATTATGTGGAAACACAAATATTTTTCCATGCTCTCTTTCCCTTTTTCCATTCTTGTCCAGACTGGAAGACACTAAAATCAAATTTCATTCTTTTCCTTACTATTTTAACAAAATGTATCAATAACTTTTATCCACAAGTAAAATATGTAATGATATAGCATAATGACCATTCAGACCATTATCTGGTGCATAATGAATATTTTTTATTTGGTGCTTTTTACTTTAATGCAATCTGGGTTGCAGAACTTTCAAAGGAAAATCTTTACATTGTGGTATTGCTACATTACCTTCAGGAAAGGGTCTTAATATCTCAGGCTCGCTTGATGACTCAGTTTCATGAAACAAACTGACAATGGCCATGTCATCTTCAAATCTAAGAATGTGCCAGTCATTGTATCGACAGTCATGAGTACAGAGAATAAACAAAAGTGGTGACAGGACAAAATCACACAAACGCCAGCATAACAGACATTCCCAAACATGGCCAAATCACCAAAACAACATTAATTAGTAAATAATTACAGAAATAATCCAAAACAAATATAAGTTATCTTGAAATTAAGTGTAAATAAGGAGCTTATTCATCTTCTAACCGCTTCATCCTCTTGAGGGTCGCGGGGGGGCTGGAGCCTATCCCAGCTGACATCAGGCGAGAGGCAGGGTACACCCTGGACAGGTCGCCAGACTATCGCAGGGCTGACTCATAGAGACAAACAACCATTCACGCTCACATTCACACCTACGGACAATTTAGAGTTACCAATTAACCTAGTCCCCAATCTGCATGTTTTTGGACTGTGGGAGGAAGCCGGAGTGCCCGGAGGGAACCCACGCTGACACGGGGAGAACATGCAAACTCCGCACAGAAGGGCTCCCATGCCCGGGATCGAACCGGCAACCACACCACCGTGCCGCCCCCATAAGGAGCTTATAATAGTCTAAATTAAAAGCAAGAATCCCCCCCCCCCGCCCAAAAAAAGAAAACTTCTGCCGTATAAAGGTAAAATGTGACTTGCTAATGCTTGGAATACTGCAATAAACAAATTTGTTTTAATGTGTGCACTTTTTTGTGTATTGTGTGCGCAAGCATGTGTGTGTGTGTGTATATGTGTGTGCGTCCACTCAGTGTCGTGCTGGGCTACATGAGGAGACAGGGAGCATGTTGGAGCTGACAAGGCCTGTAGGGTCAACATCAAGCCAAATCAACTGCACTGGGGATCAACCACTGCTCCGGCTCTGTCAAATTAGGGCACCGCGCCAACACACACAAACACACACACACACACTCACACACGGACACATGGACATGCACACAAACAGCTGTCAGGCACACACACTCGTGACTGCCCACTGCCCCGGAAACATCAGAGCACATCTCTGCCCTGAGGTGAGAATTGCAGTTTGTGTATGTGTGTGTGTGGATGTGTGGGTGTGTGTGTGTGGGCAGTCACAGGGTGTGTGTGGTGATTGCTGGAACATACTGGCTGAGCAGCATGAGATTTGTGTTGGTCTGTGTGTGTGTGTGTGTGTGTGTGTGTGTGTGTAAGTGGGGACATATTTTTGTGGAAATTATGCGTTTAGCGATGTTTGGACTTGAGTCATTCCATTACTATATGTGTGTGTGTGTGTGTGTGTGTGTGTGCTTTCAGTAAAACAAAGTGTGTGGGTGCATCTGTAAGAATATAAAATGAGAGAGCCACAGCTGCATGTGTGTGTGTGTGTGTGTGTGTGTGTGTGTGTGTGTGTGTGTGTGTGTGTGCGTGCGTGCGTGTGCGTGCGTGCGTGTGCGTGGGTGCATGCATTTATTTGTGCTGTATATCAAAATATTGTTCAGGTGTGTATGTCTCTTTTGCACATATGATTACATATATGTCTTGGTGTATAATATCTGTGTTTATATATCTTTACAAATTTGTGTATGTATGTGTGTGTGTGTGTGTGTGTGTGTGTGTGTGTGTGTGTGTGTGTTACGCCCCAGGGGTGTCATCAGCGGGGCAGTTAATGGGCATCTGTGCGTAGTCCAGTGGAAGCCAGCCGGCTAACTGGGCTAACTGGGCCACCTCTGCCAGCTGTGCCACTGGATGCCCATTCTGCACTTTATCAGCATCATCATTATTTCAGCTTCACACACTCTGCCCCGACTGGCCACCATCATCACTCCAACCCCACCCATCCATTTCTGTCTCGTCTCTCTGTGCAATACATGCAATCTGAAAGCTTTTCAAGACTTTTGAGAACCAAATGACCTTATCAAGACAAAAAGATGAGAGATCTATGTGGACATAGTGGCTGGTCTCATGTCTGCCAGACAGTAGTAGACCAAAAACAAAGCCAACAGCTATGGATGGCAACACTGACAGTCTGGTTCATTTACATATATACTACTCATATTGTTGTGACACAGAGAAGACTGGGATTTGTGTATCAAATCATTTGCAAAAACTGTAGGGAACATAGACTGTGTACAAAAAATGAGCATAGCCACTGTGATATCACCCATTGGTTTGTGGACTTCCATTTTGAAGCCTTGAGTCTGGCATTTTGGCTTTTGCTATCTTTGATTTGTAGAACCAGAAGTGACCACATTTGGACATAAGGGTGGAGCTGTGAAGGAGCATGGGGGCACTATCTGCAGATAGCCTGTCACTCAAAGTAGCTACGCTCTTAAATGGGTGACTCATAAAAATTCACCCCCGTACAGTTGTCATGAACAAGGAAATTAGTTATAGGGACCAAAACCTCTTAGGCTTGTAATAGGCTGTAAACATGTTTATTTCTGCTGTAAAGTTGGGTATTTTAACATGGAGGGTTGATGGGGATTGACTGGCTTTTGGAGCAAGCCACAAGTGGCCATCAGAGAAACTGCAGAATGGGCTTCATTTTAGTCCCAAAGGTTGTCTCCTGGTCGAGAACACTGTATTAGTGACAGGAGACAAGAACGAACCACAGCATCGACCAGAGGTTCGCAGGCAACCAGAGAAATACCAAGGAGGACATTCTCATCTGATGTCCAGGCCAACACAATCAGTAACAATCTCCCCCTCATATATGGCTACCTGTTTTTACATAACCAAAGTTCCATACTCACAAGATGACAACAAGCCATCTCCATGGGAACTCATAACTCCATTTGTTGATAAGATGCTATCAGAGCTCCCAACAAAGATTGAAAGTGGAACTTTGGCTATTTCTAATTCAAACTCAAGTTTCCAAGGTCAAAATATTTAAAACCCAAATGGAAAGGCTTGACATTTGCGAGGAAACTCACACTCCCAATGGGATAAAAGGAGATTTTACTGACCATATGACTTTACTATGACAAAACATTCATTTTAAGCTTCAAGCGTTTTAATGAACATCACAGCCTCCAGACATCCAAACAAACTTTTGATCTTGTTCATTTAATTGGACTATTTCTGCACCAAAATAATTCCTATTTCTATGGTAGATCACTGACTTATTGCTGATGCTTTCCCATTCAACATGTGTGCCCATGGTCCAGACTTGGACCTGGACAAACTGGTAAAGAAAGTGTGTGTATTTAGCAACGCACAAAAAAAAAAAAAATCAAAACGGTAGAATTTATGCCATGCATTCTTTTTCCTCTGAACTGATAGTTCAGTCAGATATTCAGGTGTGTTTGCTCTGGCTGTTCACCAGCACTGTTCGTACTTATACCTATATCCTTATCATGAGCCAGTAATTTGAACATAACTTAAGTATGCAGTATGGCTGCTATCATGTGACCAATTTGCTGATGGATGTAAAGAAGAAAAGAGTATAAAGAAGTCTGTGCAAGGAGCTAGGTTGGTCTGGTGGATAGGTCAAACAAACTCAGGACTTTCCCCCAGGGAGACGGATCTTCATGTCCCCTGTGAAACAAAATGAACTTGATTTATTTTAGGTATGTCATCAAGGTGTTTCTTGTCCTAAACATAATCTATGTAACTTTACTTTTCTTACCCTAACCTATGTAATTTTACACCAAGTATGTTACTTTACATAACAACATAATGTGATGATGCTCAGACACATTTCTTTTCCTAAACTTAACCTAACCTTTACGTTAGATACATAACTGTGCCATATCCCCAGCCTCCCGCAGTTTGATGTGGCATCAGCAGTGATGTGGGTACTGCACCAGACCGTCGTGGTGAAAAAGTAGTTGAGCTGGAAGGCAAAGTTATTGATTTATCAGTCCATCTACGTTCCAACCCTCACTGTGGTCAAGAGCTTTGGCTAGGTGACCAGGAGGACAGGATCGTGGATATAAGCAGCCAAAATGAGTTTCCTATGTGGGGTGGCTGGGATCAGCTTCAAAGATAGGGTGAGGAGCTCAGACGTCTGGAGGGAGCTCGGGGTAGATTCGCTGCATGGTGGTTCGGGCATCAAATTAGGATGCATCCTGAGCACCTCCTGTTAGAGGTGTTCCAGGCACGTCCAAGTGGTAGAAGGCCCGGGTGTAAACCCAGAACATGCTGGCAGAATTACATATCTCTATTGCATGGGAAAACCCAACACGTTCACACCCCAAATTGTCACATATTGCCTCTTTGTCAGAGGCCTTTCACATCTACATATCACACACAATGTATCCTGCATCAGCTGTTGATGTTCCGAGATGCCCCAACCAATGTCAGGATGTCAACAAAAGCACATGGTTAGGTCTCGGCAAAAAAAAACACGTGTTTAGGCTTGGAACTAAACATCATGGTTTAGCTCTACATTCACATGGGAAGTGAACCCCAGGCTCCTGGGTGAAAGACCCATCCACCAACCCTCCAGCCATGCCTCCTGGCAGTGTATCATTCTACCACAAAACATGGCTTTTTGGCGTCAGGTACCGAATTATTGAAAAGATATTTGATTACTTTGGAATGAGAATGGGCTGGAGCGCCTCTGGGTCACCCAGGAGAAGCTGAAAAGTATTGTTGGGGAGAGAGCCAAATGGAGTGGAAGGATATAAATTTATGTTGGGTATGTAACATGACAATGTCATTTGAGGGGCACTAATTTGTTATATTTGATATCATACAAATGTAGTATGTGCATTTTTTTTTTTTGCAAGATATTATACAAACCACTGTATGTGGATACATTGGTTATGCTAGTGGCAGCTAATGTAGCCTCAAGCTGAGATGAGGAGCGGGCTGTAAAGGTCCAGTAAACTCAATTCTTTTCAAATCAGCACCCGTATTTTTTTTAAACTTGTAGCTTTCAGCAGCAACCAACATGTTTTTGTTTGTTTGTTTATTTATTTTTGTTTGTGTTGTTTTGTTTTCCTCTACATATGCAGTCGTATTCCCCAAGACTTGTAGATTTGATGTGTAAAATTGGTGGAGTTTCCCTTTAACTCAACCACAAATAGGCAGGTAAAGTGAGGGAGCTTGAAGCTAAACACACAGCCATATCTCTGTCCTACGTCTCTCTCTCTCTCTGCCTTGCCCTCTCTCTGTCTCAGAGCTGGTGACAGCCAGGTCACAGTGAATGCTTGAGTTGTTCAGGGTGAAGCTGCAGGTCAGTCAGTCTCCAGAGGTGCTCCTTCTGCCCACTGAGGTGTTCATAACTCACCAGTTAGAATCACAATGGGCATTTTTTCCCTCTGTTTGACTCCTGCAACCAATGTTGTAACTATGGAGTCATCTTTTATTCGCACAGTCATTCAACCACGCTTTTGCAAAACATACCTCAGAAAGGATAGTCACAAAAATCAGTGGAACGATGCATCTTTAGGCTGTTGCCAAGTTTTCAAAACAAATCTGAATGGTCCAATTAAAAGGTCCAACTTATAGTTAGTGTCAAATGACAAGCCTGCAAGTTGAAATTGTATTAGAATTCACTGCACAGCTAGGTTTAACCTAAACATTAAAATACTACATCATTGGTTTATGCCATGGTAAATTAATTCCTAAATTTATTAACTGTTCAGACAAAGAAGAGTAGTAGTAATTTAGAAACCAACAATATCTCAAAGAAATACCAGCAGACACTGCAAAGGGCAGCACAAACTGCCGCTGCATTGGATAACAGGCTTGGAACTTTAACTCGTACCACATTTGTATAACTTTAAGCTGCTTTGCATAAGGGGTGGCTGGATCATGGGTGGGTGAAGATATGTTTTCTGTTGCCTTGTTTTGGAATTAAGGCATATCCCTCCGGGTGTTCAAATATTGAACCACATGCCAGAAAAACCGCACAGTCCCATCACATAAATGCCAAATGGATGTTTTGCTATTCAAATGCCTAATTCTCAAACATATATAACTGTCTGGGGAAGAAATTAGATGCAATACATCTCAACACAACATCATATAATTACCATTTGTCCTTATTCTATATTTCACATTTGATTTTCATTATTGGCTTTGAAAACTTCGAAATCCTATACTGTGAGTGTATGCAGTATATCTTTGGAAGCGTGTGTTACTTATAGCTATTCTGGGTGTGCTTGTATTGGTTATTTAGTGTGCTACAGGTCAAACATTATTAATAAAAAAAAAATTGAGTTTTACAAAAGCTTAAAGGTATTAAGCAATTCCATCAAAATGTATCAACATAAATAAAGGTTAGATTTTTTTTTCCTTGGATGTATGCTGTTTATGGTCTGGCAACTAAGCTTTCACTATTCCAACCTCACCTGTGCACTGCAGGAAGGTTCCAAACATAGCAAAATAAGGCCTAGTCCACACGGACATTGGTATTTTCAAAAACTGTGTTTTTCCCTTCTTCATTCTCACAAACATTGCCGTCCACAGTAGCACTGTCGTCAAGCATTCTGTTAGTAAGGTTAGAGCCAGCAATATCTTGGTCATGTCTGCCACAAAATCTTGCCTCATATGTTATGCCTCACAAAGAACATAATGACACACACTCTAACATTACACACCAAAAACTTTGTTTTCCCTGTTAACAAATCAACGCTGAAAATGAAGTTTCTAAAAAGTTACACAAAAGATTTGTTTTCAGTTACTTAAAACACTATATGTGTGTAGACAAAACGCCACAACACACTGAATAACGTATGTTTTCAGATTTACCTGTGTGTGTGGACAGGGCAGAGTGACTGAAAAGAGATGCAATACACCTCCACATACTTCTAGTTGGTCATAAGCGATGTTTGAGAGGAAATACTTTTGTATAAGTAAGTGTCTGCATTGTTTGTTTGTTTTTTAAGAAAATCCTGCATATAATTCTTCTACAACTCACCTGTTGTGAGTTTGAATTAGTTATATTAGCAGCCCATTTTTTACTTTGTGGCTTGACTCCATGGGGAGAAATGGTACTGTATGTAACCAGTAGCCTCTCTTAAAGGGTTAGTTCAGTTTTTTTTTTTTTTTTAAGTAGGGTTGTATGGGTTAATTATCCATAGGCAGTGTATTACATACAGTAGATGTCAGCTGGCGCACCCTCAGTTTGAAGAAGCAGACTGGAGTCCAACATGGAAACTCAGCAATCTACTGCTTTGGACATATTTTAGCGACCCTAAAAAGGTCCAACCTAAAACCATCAGTATCAGTTTAAGTGTACGCTATATTTGAAGCATTTTCACTGCTTTACCTTAATGTCAGATAGTGATTTCCAACAGGAAAATTAAGCCATATATCGCTCTCTTCAAAGCCAGACTCCACTGAGAGAAACAGTGATTTATCATTACTGCACATAGGAGCTGCTGGTCTACTGCTGCCTCAGTCAGTTACTTTGTTTGTGTTATGTGTGACTTTGGTGTTTAAAAGGCCTAGTTCAGATTCAACAAAGTCACACAGTAATACAAACTAATTAACTGATCGAAGCTGTGATAGATCAGCAGCTCTCGTGTTCAACAAGATAAAATGACTGTTTTTGTCAGTGGAGTCTGGTGGCTTTGATGAGAGTATAGATGGGGAACAGAGGCTGTTAACAGCTTTCCCGTCAAAACATGCTGTCTGACAGATAGGTAAAGCCGTGAAAACACTGTCATTATAGTGTACACTTAAAACGGTATTGATTTTTTTTTTTTTTTAGGTGGTTAAAAATGTTTTGTTGCTGACCCCCATTCAAATGAATACATTGCTTAGCTTCTGTGTCAGATTTCAGTCTGCTTCTCCAAATTTGGGGCATGCTGACTGACATGTGCTGTAACGTACTGTCTATGGATAAGTACCCTATACAACCCTGCTTAAAAAAAAACTGAGCTATCCCTTTAAACCGGGGCATGGCTGCCATATGGAGGTAAGCAGCTGCAGGATGTAGGTTTAGTGCTCTCTTGATCAGTTTTTCTGCTGACTGCAAACTTTGACAACAACATCTTGGTGCTTGCATTAGCAATAACATTACTACCTGACAGTAGCCAAACATCCATTCAAATTTTAATTTTGTGTTTAAATGTGTTTATTTGAGAAAGGTCACAGTTTCCTCTTCACTCTACACAGATCTGATATTTTCAGCTTCCACTTCTTGTTTTAGCAGTAATGCTAAAACTGTCAAGTGGGCACAGAAACTGTGCCTGTGCTCACCAGAACCAGTCCACTAGTTCAAGCTGTTCTGAGACCTGTCTTCACTTCATCAGGAGCTGTCCCAGATGCTACCACAACTAAAATAATAAGACGCATCAGTGACACACAAAATATACACAAACCATCCTAACCAATGAAGAGCAGGAGGTCCAGCAGCTCTGAGTGCAGCAGGCCGAGGTGAGATGGTGTTAATATACTGTATCTCAGTACAGCACTTAAGTAAATACAGTAAAAAATACTGTTTCAAATACTTGTTTCAGCCTGTAGGGATATTATTTGAATTTATATATTATACATTTACATTATTTAAATGTCAAGTTGAGATGCAATTTTATCACAATCTGTCATCTGCTTATTTTATATATTTATTTCAATTTAATTGATATTTATGTAGATAAAAAGTTAATTAATTAAGTTAATTTACTTTTCAACCACAACCTTCCTTGTGGCTCGTGTATACATCCACGTTGTGCTATTTTTACACCTGTTATTTTGTTTGATCCATACACCATGTGTGGGACAGAACTAATCACATTTGCACCTGAAAAACAGTCACAATTTGCCCCACTGTGACCTCTCACATGATTTTCTTGTAGTATTGCAATCATTTAAACCAGTTTTTGGATTTCTTCACATGCCATAATAGTCTGAGAGCAGTTGTACAATTTGTGCACCCTCCCGTTAACATTACAACAGCCTGGGACAAAAGATGTCGTGTAATGTGAGCAGCACAGCAACTCAGAGATCTTCTGTCTAGTAGTTAGTTGTTACGTGCCTTGCTCCAGTCATATGCTCAGCTATATGCCATGGCTTTGTCTGTTTCCACTGCACTTTGTCACATTTTGTTTTTATCACTTATCAACTTAATAGCGCTAACAGAAATTGTGCATAAAAATAGGTGGATGGAAATGCACTTACTGACAAGACGTTGTCATGGTAATGACATTATGAGCTCACACACATGGACATGTGTGCACACACCTATAAGAAGCATTGTACACATTTTCATTTTTTTTTTCTTTGTCCAATCACACTAGCAACAGAAATATACTTTCATGTAACAGAAGGAACATCTTAAATTACGCCACCCCTAAATATCACCCTATATGTAATATATCATATACGTAATATTTGAACCAAAAGGATCAGTCTTTTATTAGTGTTTATCACTCTAGTACTGCAGGCTTTACACCAAATGGCTTTTCGTGCAATTTCACTGTCACAGACAAACTCCCAGTGTCTGAGTAAAATCATGAGAGTTTTAACACAGTAGGTGTGCGCTTCCTTGATCTCCATCATTTGGTTAAAGGTGGTTGTAAAACTCAGTGCAAGCTGTGTAAAATCTTTTTTTTTATCTTGACGTTCCAATGAAATCAAGCACATTTTATTTTATTGTAACTTTTTAGTTTTGGCTCATACAAACATTAAAATCAATGATGTGAGAATTGTCAACAACCAAAAGGCACGTTCTCTCCAGCAGCTCCAGCACAGGAAGCAGCAAACTAGGTAGACAGTGAACATGGAGGGGGTGCGCAAGAACAAGAACAGGTTGTGGAGTGAACAAGAGCTGGTGTTTCAGTAAGCATGTTTCTGATCCAACAACTGGCACTCCTTTTAGTGAGAAATCTTAATCTTTGTTCGCGTCTCATCCCCATGGACTTTTCCCACTATAATATTTCCATTGATCAACAAAGGCTGGTTGTGAGTTCAAGCAACAAAATCCAAAATCTAAAGTTTATATGCAAACACAGTTTTTCTTTATAGATTATACTGATGCTGAATTGACAAGAATACTGTCAACATATGACACTTGTCATCTTGTGTTTCTAGAGTTATGGACATGTGAGGAATTATTCATATGTCATGTTTCTTAAAGGGAGTTTGGCATGATATATTTCAAGTGGAGCAGGATGGGAAATAATCTCAATCTCATTATAGTCTCATAAATAGTGAAGCTGTAACATCTACAGTCTTTGCAAAATTTTACAGTCTGTGACTTAAAACTCACACTGTCTTTAGATCTGAGATGGTGTTGGACTTTAGCCTTTTAAAAGTGTATGTTAGTGTTAGTGGATGTTGGCTCAAGAGTAGAAGAGATCAGTACTGGCAAAACCATAACTTGATATATCCAAGTGTTTACAGTGAATGAGTAATATTGTCTGAGCACTTTCTTTAAGCTACAGTAATGTCAGTCAGCCTCTGCACAACAATTAAGCGTCCTAACCTCAAAGACACTTCAACTGGGTCCATGGGAATCAAACCTACAACCTCTCAGGTTATAGGATGGTCTCTTTAAGCCAACAGGACACCATACTACATGCGTTGTGTGTGTGTGTATGTGTGTGTGTGTGTGTGTGTTAGTGTGTGTCACTGTGTATAGAGTGGTGTGGCAGCCAGGGCCTCATGACAGATCAGGGCATTCAGGCCAGTGACATTCCTCCAGAGCCCCAGATGCATCATGGGCCAGCGGTGTGAAAAATGCTGGTCGGCCTGATCCACTCAGCCGCAGATGAATGGAGCGCTCGGTGCACTCACCCATAGATGAATGGAGCGATCTGTCTTGTCAGCGGAGGTCGACCGAGAGGTTACAGTATCCAGCGTATACCTGTGTGTGTGCGTGTGTGTGTGTGTGTGCCCGAGCATGTGTCACTGTGTTTGCTGACTCTGGAAACTAGCTACAGTACACTACACACACACACACACACACACACACACACACACACACACAAAGTGAGAAACAAAGACAAACACAGATGATCACAAATGAAGCATGCACATCTGCAGTACAAACACACAAACATGAGTCTCTTACCATAGCCAATGTAAAGGTATAGCCTCATTCCTAAACCCAAACCCTATCCATACATGCTGCAACCATCATCATTGACCTTTATCTTACTACTTACTTCATCTTTTAAATATTGAAGCAACACTTTGCTGGCTTTTAGCCTCTTATCCATGTATTAATCATGGGTTGCATACAGCCAGCTGCTGAAGGTTAATTTTCTTCCATCATCTACTGACATATTCTGACACCAGTGGAGAGTTTGAATAGTTTTCATCACTTAACCTACCGCTCAGCAAACTAGGAGAGTTGAAACATTAAGTCGACTGCTGGGAAAGCACAGCACTCATGCTGCGTTTGCTGGAAAGCTGCACTATTAGGTGGAATGAAAGAAACAAGTCTAAAGGTCTGTTCACACCAGGAAGTGGTACAGAGAAATGAATCTGTGCATATTTGCAAAATACAGTTTAGAAACTTGACAGTGACATAGTGACTGAAAGCCTAGCAGCAAGACCAGTGGGTGAACTGTTGTCCATGCTAGCCAGCAGGGCTAGTGCTAGTCCATCACAATTGCTCCCACAGACTCTCTCTAACTTTCTACTCTTCTGTTTACTTTCATGTGGCATTTTGTCCACCATTGTAAACCATTTGCTTCAGTAAGAAGTTACTGAGGAGAAATTAATGCTCTGTGAGCTAGCAAGCTTGCTGATGACCAGCTGGCAAACTTGTTAGCTTTGTATGGAAGCTGACAAGACTAGAAGTTCACACAGTTTATTCAAAACATGAATTTGACTGCCTTGACTCTCCACTGACTTTCTCTTAACTGTTTTTAATCCAACTAAAGTAAATGGTGCAGCACAGCTAATACAAGGATGTATAAAGAGAAGTGGATATAGTGTTTCAGGTGGGGCCCCATTCCTTTCTATTAAAGTTGCTCAGTGATGCATGAAGCCAAAAAAGTACAGTTTCCAAGGTATGAAATTATCTTCCACATTGTGGGGCCCATGGAGCAGGTACACTTCTGCTCACCAAGTGACTAATTTCCAGTTCAATCCTTACTTCAATCCTAACGTAATTGGGGTAAAATAATATACCTATTTGACTCCTATAGACTTTTGAAATGTTATCAGACCAAGTAGATCAAATCACGAGTGTGAAACGTATCCACTGATTTACAGATGTGTCTTTGGCAATGTAAGCCAAAAGGAAAAGACGTTTTGGCCAAATGGTGTATGTGACAGACCTTGAAGTTGTAATTTTAAGGTTTGGCCACTATGTCAAATTGGCTTCAAAGCCCAACGTTGTTTCTGAGAGCTCGCTCCTAAGAGATTAGCTCTTTCAGGATCAAAGTTAAGCAAAGTGGACCTTGACATGAAATTTTTCTGGCACTGGAATGAATTAAATACACAAGATAATTTTGGTTATTTTAATGCTGGCATGGCCAAAGTTTGCAGCCACAATGACAGCGTGGTGCTAAGGCATAGTAGTGCTTTGGTGCATGTTGAGGTCAGAGTGCTGATATTATTTCAATTATCAATTACTTGACTATGTTCGTGATATAATGTTTGTGATGAATGGACAGAAAACAGTAAAAAAAAAAAAAAAGGCCATGATCATACTCCGAAGCCCATAGTGATGTCCTTAAATGTCTTGTTTTGTCTGACCAACAGTTGAAAATCTGAACATGTTCAGTCTATATTCTTTATGGTACAGGACAAGGCAAATCTTCTTAATTATGAAGCTACAACTACTTGAACATGTTCAACATAAAAATGTATGTGATTCTATCTACACATTAGTCTGGCAAGCTGAGCCCAGGCAAGAGCTCTTTCTGACAGCTAGCTGAACATACCCTTATTTAAAATGGGCAACTCTTGGGAGTTGACCATTAAAACATACCTGAAATGCACGCTGGTCCAGACACAGTTGGACAGGCTCTTTTTCATCACTGAATTAGCCTGGAGCCCAAGTGATTATACTGTTAGTGGACAATAACTCTCCAGGATAGACCGAACATCTTTGTAATAAGTGGAAGGTTTTTCCATTGAAATCCAACTTCTAACAGCAAACTAGTCATAAACTCCAATAATCCTAATCCAAAACATTGAACCTAAACTCATCTCTTGCCCTCACTGTGAAGGATTTTTCTATCATTGTGAGGACATTTAGGGGTGTAAATATATACATGCACACACACACAGAGACACACATTGGGCCCCTATCAAAGACTGCCCTAGTGTCTATGAGTTTGTCTCACACACACACACGCACACACACATACATGCATGCACACACACTCTCACACACAGACACACACATACACACACAAACAGCCAGCCCATCTCCTCAGCCATCAGCCCAGAGCTCCGGCGCCCCGAGCAGTGGCTCTGACACGTCTATATGTTTTTCCACCTGACCTTTTGCCGTCCTTTCTGCCACAGCCCGTAAACCATAAGCTGATATATGAAGGCAATTTTTAGCGGTGCCACTTGTATCTGAGTGATTGCGTACGCTTTACATTTGGGGCGCCTGCCACCTTGCCACCCCTCCTCCTCCAGATCTCTCTATTTGGATAGCGGCTGGTGTGGGGTGGAGGGGGCAGAGAAAAGGAGGGGGACAGAGGGGATGAAAGGATGGGTGGATGCGATGCCAAATACACACATCTATCAGCTCCTAGGGCAAGGAGTCTGCTGCGTGATAGCCCTTCACTCGGCCAGGCAGAACTTAAGAAGCTTTATGAAAGGACAGGTCTGACTGCAGCTATGTTGCAACATTTTCCAAACATCTGTGATATAGAATAGATACATTTTTTTTTTGTAGTTTTAGATGTTTCATTTGTGGATGGATATTTTATGTCAGACCTGGGGTCAGCTATCACTTTTAACCATGGACCAGTTGTTTCAGCACTGTTCTGTAGGGAAGTGATTCACAGGTGCAGTGGAAATGTAGGCATGCATACATTCACTATAATTTGTTTTTTGTGTATTTTGTTTTATGTGGTAAAAATGAATATGATATAGTTTAGGATGGTATTTGTTTGGATGAACAGAGCTGTGGTAACTAATGTTAATGCTCAGTTGGCACCCCAAAAAAGGACTCATACACACAATTTTTTTTTTTTTTATTTGTATGTTACAGTGGAGACTGAATTGATTGGTTACCCATACATGATAAACAGATGCCTGCTTCATTTATTGTTGAACGAAAACACCATTGTTGACATAGATGTCTTCTGGTCAAATGGAACCAAAACTGCTTGAATTCAAGTGGTACTTGTTTTAATTAATTGAAGTGGATGTTATTCATTTATGTTGTTCATCTGCGAAGTTTATTACACTTCATTTCAGCACCATGCATTGTTCAGCTAGCCTGGTGCAGGATGAAGCACGATAGCCATTGTTTGTGTACCTGTCTTCAAGTGGGGGCAGTATTAGATAGTGCAAGGTCACTTTTATTGGGATTGATCATTATTATGATTAAAGCCATGTAAGCATTTTCTTATTAATGGTGAACAGTTTTTTCAGGGGGCCAAATGTTTTTGTCAGAGGGCCTGATTTGGCCGACCAGCCCAGAGCCCATCTCTAATGTAAAGCTATCTGTGGCAATACTTGACACTTAGAGCAACTGATGTAATATAAAGAGTGAGAAAGTCCAAGTAGGGAGGGTAGAAGGGTCGGTGGATGGGTCGAACAAACGGACTTTCATCCCTGACACTGCTGTTTGTGTCTCATGTGAAACCAAAGGTCACTGCTCTTTTAATGTAACATTACGCAACTTGCATCCATCCATCATGTTCAGATGTCAATCAGGTGACATATTTACATCCCTAACCAAGTATTTTTGTTGCCTAAACCTAACCACGACTCTTTCACAGCTTGTACCATGTGTTACAACAAGTTTCATCAGCTCGTCCTCATTCAAATGCTGCCACTTTGTCAGTGACTTCAGCACACCAAAAGCCACCTTTTGTGGTGGTATGATGTGCTGCCGGGCAGCGTCGGTTGGTAACACTGCAGGACAGAAACTTTCGCAGTGTTTTAATACGCCGCCGGTTGGCCATTCAGCACATGTCACAGCAGTATGATATACCAAAGGACACCATCAGTTTAAAACGCTTTTGGTACTTGAAAGTCGCTATAAGCTGGATGGGAGGGTTAGTGAATAGGTCCAATGAACCCCGACTTTCAGACCCCTTTCACCCAGAAGTGTTCGCTTTCAGTATGAATGTTGAGCTAAACCATGATGTTTATTCTAAACCTTATCACATGCTTTTGTTGCCTTAAAATGTACTTTTATTAAAGTCCCAGCCTTGGTTGCGGTGTCCCGAAACATCAGCAGCAGACACAGGAGGATACCTAGCACATTATATGTGGACACGAAAGTCCACTTAGTAGCGATATTTGACAACTTGGGATGAGAATGTGGTGGTTTCACCCAGGGGACAGCTTTGCGCTACCTAGAGAAGTTAAAGGGCTTATCTAATAGATGTCAAAGGGTGCCTTCGGTGTCAGCGTCATACACTGAAGACTTAAGGAAGTCTCACTAGGCCTATTTGATGACCTGTCCACCACTGCCAGACCATAAATATTTGATAGGCCAATGTGCAGGTCTAATCTAAACAGTAAAGCTTCTCATTAATATACCTGGTTTAAAGCAATGGTTTTAATGTCCCGTGTGTGAATGTTGTGATGGAAATGCTAAGGCTTTGCTTTCTAAAATAAAATCTAAAGAAATAGCCTAACTTCACGCTTTATTTTCAAAATATAAGAATATCAATTTTCATGTTTTTCTTTTGTGTGTGTGTGTGTGTGTGTGTGTGAGAGAGAGAGAGAGAGAGATGAAGACACTGGAAAGTGTTGGCTTTAATGACAAAATGTCAGCACCATAGCCTTAAAAAACCTCTATCTATTGTCCCCTAGTTTGATTAGCATTAGTTCATGTTCCAGTAATGGACTGAGACTCCAGCTCGTTAGCATTTTAACTCATGTTTGAATAGGCGTCAATGTGCCCCTTTAGGCCCTTATCACAGCAGCAGATTGAGCTCGTTAGCTTGTTAGCATGAACTCATGCTATGGGAGCTATATGGCATTAGGCCATGTTACATTACCACAAAGCAATGACACTTGTTAGCTTATTAGCATAACCCCCTATTAGATGGACAAGGGTTGTGTGATGCATTAGCCCGTGTTACAGTAATGGAAAGGCTTTGTTAGCTTGTTAGCATGCTAAACAGGTAGGGGTCTGTGAGTGGCATTATAGCCTGTTTAAGAGCACTGGAACAAGCCGCCACAGTGTTAGCTAGTTACCATAATCTCAAGAAGGGCTTGTGTGTGTGTGTGTGTGTGTGTGTGTGTGTGTGTGTGTGTGTGTGTGTGCGTGTCTTTCCTCAAACACTTTTCAATTACAGCTGCTCATTGTCAGGTTGTAAATGGCTGGGTCAGCTGGCTGGAGTTCTGCCTTTGAACACGGTGCTGACGTCCCTACAAAGGCATCATTAGAGAGGCCTGGCCCAGCAAGAGACACCCTCACTTCTCTATCACCCCCGAGGAAACAACTCAATAATATGCCAAAGATGAAAAAATTAACAATGTATAAAAGAAAAAAATTCCCCTACAAGAAGAAATAAAAAACTTCAGTCTAATCCCCTCTTTTATTTTCTCTGCTCTGCTGTGTGCCCTTGCATAATCCCTTATTTGATAGTTTTTTTTTCTTTTATCATTCATTTTGAGACATAAATATGTTGAAGCAACTTTGAAAAGACATTTCTCATTTTCTCTTGATCTTAATATCCAGTGACACCCCCGCCCCCACCTATGTCCCCAGAAAAAAAAGAAAGAAAGTCTTTTTTTTTTACAAGGTTAGAGGGAATACAAACACTACTGGCTTTGCTAATTACAATAGGAGATTGAGAAATGGAGAAAAAAAATAAAAAGAATACTCATGAATTTTCAATGTGATTTGCATTTTGATTCCAAGCTGTATTTATGCAACATGTCTTTTTTTTTGCCTTTCCTTTTTCTTTGGTTCTCGCTAATATCTTCCAGGATCAAAGGCTTCCGTTGGGTTTCTCTCATCTCGTTTTCCTCCTCCAAGCATTGTTTGCCTCCCAGGACCACAGCAGCACAAGTTTTGCACTTGTGCCAAAATTGTAGGGAAGGGTGAATTAGCTATTCCAGGACTAATTTGACATCAAAAAGGGGACGATCCACAGAGGGCGCAGATAAAAGACTTGGCCCATTCTGACCTACAATATACTGTATGTGTGTTTCCACAGTACATACTGTACAAAAACCAGCAGCCTGGTCGATAGTGCCCTGACAGTACAGAATAGGATTATACCGAGTGAAATATTTGTTTACTTACTCTAGATTTATTTGCATTTTATTGGGTTGAGTCCTCAACACACCTTAAAGAATTCCATTAAGATGGCATCAATGGAGCTTTTGTTGGAAAAGAAAAAAAAAAGTTGTATTGAAGTAAAGTTCACTTCGTGTTCTGCTCATGCCCATGAAGCATCTTGTAGTCATGAAGTTGGCTACATCCATATCGAAGTATGTGCAAACCGTACAGCTTAGGTGTGTAGGTTTCTGGTAAAGGCAAAAAAATGGCAGAATTTGAGAAAACACACTCCTCCTGCAGCTCTCCAATCTCCCTCCTCTGTCCTAAGCCCCTCCCACCTGACAAGCACAGACACATGCACATGCTTCATACAGTTACCAAGAATTTCCTATACATTGATTCAGCAGGAGCTCCGAAGATGGACCTTCAGTCAGAGGCTCTACCTGCTTGCGGGTTACCCAGTGTATCGGCAGCAACAGAGAGTTTCCTGGTCCAGCTAGGAGTTGGAGCGGTCCAGTCCCCAGAGCTGTCTGGATTTGGGTTGCTGCTGCCACTGACTGAAGGCTCGTGTCTGCAGCTACTGCCCACTCATTTCCCAGCGAGATGGTTTGTAGCGGCGGGGAGTGAGGCAGAAGAAACAATGCGATTAAAGCCCATGGCTACCTATATGCAATCAACTGAGCGGCAGCCATGAGTCTTTGGATCTGGTTAGCCAATGGCTAACATATTAGCAACTTTTCTCTCCATCTCTGAACTTCTTTACTGATATTGTTGTGTTTATTGTCAGGCTTTTGGTCTGATATGTCCATCTTCCATTTGTGGGTTGCTTTGCAGTCACTTGTTGCCAACACTGAAAAAGCGACTTTATCTGCAGGATTCTCTGCAACTGAATCAGTCTTTCACTGGGGGGGATGTGTACGTGCATCTGAATTTGTAGAACAGCCAGTAAGAATGGCCTCTTTCTGACATGCTGTTATGAGATTTTTGCTCAAAGACATAAAAAATGAAACAGCTTACCCCAGCTTTAAGACTTCAAAAAGCTGAACCACAAAACTTCTTCTCATAACGAGACTGGACGGAAACTTTATCCATCATGTGGGAGCTAATTCTTTTAATACTGCTCGATACTGTTTATAATCTAAGAACTTTATTGCGACTTTGTTGCTATTATAACTTATTTATATTTTTTTACCCTATGACATTGATATGAAAGTTGCAATCCAAGTCTTGTACTACAATGACAATAAAAGACATTGTATAACTTCTAAACCTGCTACATAACCAGGGTTCAGACTGACACAACATCTTAAGGCTTGAAGCATCTAGCTGATAGAAGAAGTTTTGGGTTTTTTGGTGTTGTGGTAATTGGCAGTAATCTTGTATCTGTCAAACACTGAAGGGTACTCAGGAGACTCATAAATCACTGAGACTGACACTCATAAAGACCAGAGGTATGACAAAGGCACTGCATTGCAAGAAACAAATCTGAATTCTTTGCACCTATGTCTGAAGTCAAGTCTTAAATATCTATGGCCAGAAGTCTGTCCGTATATTTATAAAGTTTTAAATGGTACTGATCAATTTCTTTTGGACTTGTCAGGCCAAATTCACTGGCATCACCTGACAAATTTATTTAGCTGTAAACTTACTGCATGTTCCCCTATCTAATCAATTACTAATAATATCCAAATCATAATTAACTATTGTTATTATCATCCTGTACTTTCAGGAAGTTCAGGACATTCTATTCAATGTTATGAAACTGTAAGTGTGTGTTGGTGTCTTAAACTGTTGACTCTATTCACTGTGTTATCATCACATTTAAATATCTCATTGGCTGTTAAAATAGCTGATTTTAGGATTTTCAGGACGCACCAGCCCCTGAAGCCTGTACCTTTGAATGAGTGAAATCTGTGCTCATAATTCCCCTTCCCCTGTTATGTCAACTTCTAAATTAACAATGTTCATTCACTAAGAAACACTTAAAACTGAATAGCAGTGAAATCAAACTCCCCTTGGGTCTTAAAACCCCACTTTGTCAGCCTCTGATTAAAAGTACACCTTTTCACAAGTTCACAATGCTTTTCTATTATAAATGACTGGAGCATTGGCACTACCTGTCTACAGTGGGAATATTAAATCTCTGTGGAGACAGATAGCATAATGCAGATGTCTTAATGAAAACTTCATTAAGATGGAGGATAATTACTGTGTCCTTAACGATGCACTCGCTGTGCTTTTAAATAATTGAGGTGCTCAACTTTTGATGTGTTTATACTGGAGTAATTTCATCATGCAGACTCCATCTGAGATAGATTGGCTTCAGTAAGCCATGGGTGTACATAGATAAATGAATCCCTGCATATAGTTTTATTAGGAGTGAATTTGAGTGCAGCCATTTTAATTATTTATTTTTAGACATGCCAGCAGCATGGACCATTTTGATACAGATTAAAATTTCCAGCCCATTCTTATTCTAAAGCCAACAAATACCACCACTTTGTTAGTGATTTCGGCGTCAGACACCTGACAGCAAAAGCTACCTTTCGTTATGATACGCCACCGGTACAAGACCCACTTGCCGGTTCCCAGTGTACTTGCCAGCTACAGCAGCCCCGCAGAGTTATGCCTCAGAGTGGGGTTGTGTGTTGGTGTTGCTATGTAGATGTAGGGGATGTGAATAGACACATATCCAACATTTTGCTATATAATGACGAAAACTCTGTCTGTGGGTGTCTCTGTTCCACGTTTTTCTCCTCACTGACTCGGTCAGTCCATGTGAAATTTGGCACAGTGGTAGAGGGTCATGGGAGGATGCGAATGAAGCAATACTCAATTGGCCAAAGGGGGTGCTATAGCAACCGATTGAAATTGCATGGGCATACCTCATGCCCTGTATGTCGTAGAGACATGAAACTTTACACAGAGATGCCTCTCCTCATGAGGAACACATTTGCCTCAAGAACCCATAACTTCCGGTTATATAGATTTTCCGCCATTTTGAATTTTTTGAAAAACACTTAAAATCAATCACTTCCTAGGAAGTCTGACCGATCTGCATGAAACTCAGTGAACATAATCTAGGGACCAATATCTAAAGTTCCCTCTTGGCCGAATGTTTTCTTTTTTTTTTTTCTTTCTAGTTTTTGGTATTACTAAGTCATGGTATGGAATGCTGTACATAATCACGGAAGCTGTCAGTGTGTCATTCTGTCAGTCAGTCATTCTGTCTGTCCCACGTTTTTCTACTCACTGACGTGGTCAATCTATGTGAAACTGCACATAGGCATTGAGGTAGGTAGAAGGTAACAAAGCTACCAATGGGTATGGACTAGTACTATACTAACATATGTGTTCTGTGTTATATGAGGAAAAAACAAACCAGAAGCAAGCTCCTTATTCCCACTGCAGCCTTAGGACACAAAAGCAGAACAGAATAAGTCGTAGGTATATACATGGAAACACACTGGACATGATAATGCACACAACAGTTTATTTCAGATGGTAACACATTACGTGACATTGTAAATGTAATAATCTTACCCAAAATCCTATCACTTTGTTACTGCTATAAAGTAATGCATTACTGTAACACATTACCCTCAACACTGTGTGGCTTCCCGCCAGTTGGGGGACAGCACCTATTGCGGCGGTATGATACGCGGATGGACAGTGTCACTTCATAATGCGGCTGGACAGCACCTGTGGCAGTGTGATGGTATGATTTAGAGCAATTGGTTACACGGTTAGATCTGGCAAAAGAATTCTCTGCTGCTTGAGGGCGCTCAAAGAGCAGTGATGAGGGCTCTGCTGGAAAAAACGAATCCAACCAAATAAACACATACATGGACGGTAAATCTTTGTTAAATCAACAACACCAAAGTACCTTTGGCAGCTTCGCCTGCAGGCTCTGTTACTGCGCCATATTCCCTTAATGTACAGCTATAACTTAGGTTTATTCCTACAGTTTGTGTGTAGAGTACCTGCATGTGTGTGTGTGTAAATCATGCTGCTCAACTGTTTTTTTTTCTTTTCCCATGTGAGGTTTGTGTGTATGTATGTGTGTGTGTGGGCATCTAGGTCACAGCTGTTGGAGATGGGCCAATGTCATGTGGATCTTAAGTAGCCTTTAGGTTAGTGTTCCTCTAACACTGCCAGGTCGAAGCTCAACTCTTGCTCAAAGCCTTCACCTGGCTCCACACACACACACACACACACACACACACACACACACACACACACACACACACAGAGAAACACACATATGCATGTTTGCATGGACAAATGAGCACACTCTCTAACAAGTTATAGTTCCTTTTCTCTCTTCGTTTCCTGATATTTCTTTTTTGCCTTCACTCCATCTTTTTCACTTATACTCACACACAAATAAATCTTCTGAGAGCCAAGACACTATAATTTCCTCTTTCTTTTCACCTGCACACACCCATGCACACACACACACACACACACACACACGTCAGACACACATGCCAAAACATATTGTATGTTGCCACTGTCAAAATGCAAATCTGCACGCTTCTCGACTCCTCACCGTGCATTATTTCTTTTTTTTTTTTTTTCCGGTGACTTCATTAGAGAGGAAGCGGAACCTGGGTGACAGCATTAATTACAGGTGTGCGCATACACACTGGGAGCTATTTTCTACTGACTCGACCTAATCATCATCATCATCAATATCCTCGTTATCGCCGCCGCCATCCACCCCCACAAGGCCACCATGCTGGGAGCAGATGAGAGGCTTTGAACAACATGCATGTTCGAGTCAACACCAAGACAGATATAACACCCAGAGACTCTCCAAGATGTAACTCTTCAAGATGTGAAATGGTTAAAATGGAGGTGGGGTGAGGGGACGAAGGAGTGGGTGATGCTGATTTGTGGGAGGTGAGGGAGAGGGTGTGTGCATGTGTGTGTGGATGGGGGTTGGGGTGGGTGGGGGGTTGTCGGGGAATAATTGCCTGGAGACGGTGCAGAAATAAGCCCTAATGGTCAGTAATCCAAGCCTGGAGAGGGCCTCTCCACAGTGCTCCACTGAATGCCGGTAATGGGCTTCCAGCTCTGTCACTTACATATGCATAGATCTTTCTCCATTAAAGCTGGTTTGAATGACAAATATGGGTGGGTGTAAAAAAAAAATAATAAAAAACGAAGAAGAAGTGGAGAGAAAGAGAGAGAGAGGGAGCGGGGAGAAGATTTTCTGTTGGCTTGCAGTAATTTGGCAGCCGCTCAGGCCCCTATCCTTAAATCTCATTAGCCCATTGTTCACATGATGCCGGCTGGGTGAAGAACAGGGGCAGGAGATGCTGCTTAAAGTGGGCTAGATGATGATCTAGACCTGACACTTTTTTATCTGTGTGTGTATTTATGAGTGTGTAACTATGGGATACTTTGATGCTAATACTGATGCTTGCTTTTGCACTGTACTGTGTTTTGTACAGTTCTCATTTTTACTCACGTTTGCTTTGATTTTTGTCACCCTCTCTTCTGCTGTGCTGTCAGTGCTCTCTCTCTGGTTTCTGGGTTTGAGTTTTGCACTTGCTGTGCCCCCAAAATTAACAGATCAAAACAAGTCCATTTTTAGTTTTGCAGTGTTTTAATGACATTTGTTTCAAAATGAAAAATGAAAAACTTGTCTTCAGCCAATACACTTTTTACCTCATAGCATTCTTTAAAAGAGTTCATGTGAAGATTTCTAAAGTTAAAGTTGATTTCTAGTTAAAGAACAACTCATTTCTGTGACTGTTAAACTGTTAAATACCATTTCAGCCTTGGTATAATAAATAATGCGTTAACCAAACCCTCATTTAAGGTAAATTAAACTAGATGGATATAGTGATATGATGAATCATCAACAAATCTCAGGTAACTGTTCAGGGTGAAACACCCAGAGCTGTAAACAGGATTTTAGAAGCATTGAAGTCATGCTCTCGTCAAGCCACCAGACTCCATTGACAAAAACACCAAGTTTAGCCCACTGAACCCAGGAGGGCTGGTCTACTGCTGCGTTAATCCGTTAGACATTTTGTGTAATTGTATGACTTTGGTAAATCCAAACTAACCCTTTTAAATGCCAAAGTCACACAGTAACACAAACAAAGTAACTGTTCGAAGCAGCAGCTCCAGTTTTCAGCAATGTTAAAGTCTGGCTTTGAAGAGAGCGATACAACAGCTTTATTTTCAAATTGCTGTCTGACAGCAAGGTAAAGCGGTGAAAATAGTCTAAATATAGCACACACTTAAAGATTTTTTTAGGTGGCTAAAACACATTTGACTCCCATCCACAGCATTAGATTGCTTAGCTTCCATGTTGGACTTGAGCCTGCTTCTCCAAACTGGGGGTATGCCGACTGACATCTATTGTAGGTAATATACCATTCATGGATAAGTAGCCCATACAACCCCGCTTCAAAAGATCTGAACTATCACTTTAAGAAAAGTCCTGAGGAAAGTCTACGTCAGAGTCATGACGTGTTCTTAAACCACAGAATTTTTCACACCTGTGTTCTTATAAAGGGAAAACCCATTGCCCTCATTGTTGAAAGCACATGTCATTTGATCCCAGCATAGGTAAACGCCCCACATATCCCCATTAAGGACATGAAACAGCAAGGCCATGTGCACACACAGCTGAAGAAGAAGAAAAAGAAGAAAAGTTGAATGAATTAAGTCAAGAATGCTAAAACGAAAATTTGATGAGACTACCAAAAAACCGCTTCAGGGGTTCTGAGGTGGAGGTACTTCTGCAACACAAACCCCATGTGATCTTTCATGTTTAATAGCATCAGGGGTGGATATAAAACACAAAAAGATACATGGGATGCTAAAAATAAGCATTCATCAACCACCAAACCCGCAACCCGGGTTAGGGTCAGTCAGGACTGAGGATAGAGATGAAAGCCACGACTCTCTCAAAACTGTGTTTGTGTGTGTTTGAGAAAGAGAGAGAGACAGAAAGAGGGTGAGAGAAGGTGGGCAGGTGGACTCATGCAATGTTACTTTAAGTTATCAATAACTTACTCAGAACACTGTTTTATAACTTTTTGTCCCTCTGAAGTGAACCACCCATGAGCTTTTCTACTGTGATCAATTACAATTATTAGATGGTTAACATTACTGAGTGAAGTGAAGTCTTAGCGCAGTGTTTATTTAAATATATATATATATATATATATATACATATATATGCTTTTTGTAGAATAATGAAAATAATTAATAACAAATAATATAAAATTATGAAAATGATACAGTAATTTAAATTCTATAGTATTATAAAACTGTACAATTGAGAAAAAAAAACACAATAACCTCTTATTGTGCACAAACATGTCAGCACAACCTGTGTGTAAGTGTGCTTTCGAGTGTGCATAGATTGTGTTCATGGCTGAGAACAAAGCCCAAATATGAAAACTTTGACAAATTTCAGGATCTTTGTGAAAGTGAGTTTTAAGAAGAAATTTCCTTTTTAAAAACTTTAAGTGAATGACGGCTATTGTCTCCCTGTTCTCTTTCCGCAAAACTGACTAGTAAATTATTAGTCAATCACTGACCCATAAAATAATGCATTGCCAGTTTATGTCCAAACATGAATGTCCAAATACTGTTTTGGAGCCCTCTCCATGCAGCCAGGGAGGAATTCTGGTGGAGATAGACTGAATCCTGCTGTGAAACACTGACTCTAAAAATATTGGAATCAGCCTAAAAACAATGTCTTTACTGTATGTAAACTGTCATCAGGTTGAAACCAAATTCCCAGAGGAAATACATAGGGCATGACCTCAGTGTCTCCAGTAGTAGCCACAGCCCTGTCTACACCCTAAATGATTACTTGCTGGTCAGACCCTTTGGGTCAAACAGTGATTTCATTTCTTTTCTTTCCACTTTGATTTTCCCATCTCAAATCTTTTATTGATTTTACACCAGTATTATGGACAATAAACAGTGACATAATTATCCAAGATGTCACAGTGAACTGGTCTCTGATTGACAAACAAGGCACACAGACATTCAGAACATGAACCAAATCAAATCTATTAACTCATACCCTAATTTCCCAAATCCATAAATTCCTCCCACCCATATTCCAAATCCTTCACACTGGTTAAAGATAAAAAAAAAAAAACAGGAAAATTAAACAAATACAATTAAGCCAAAAAAGTTGTGCCGTGTTGTTTTTTTGTTTCTTTCTTATTGAATCACCTGACCTGTCAGTGGACAGCTTTCAACTTCTAAACATGTCATATAAAGAAAAGAAAAGAAAAGAAAAGAAAAGAAAAGAAAAAAGACAAATAGTTGTTTTTTCTATTTAAAAAGTGAAAAGTTAAATGACCATGCCTAAATCAAGATAAGCTCAAACAAATCCACTAATTTTAAATAAATCTGGGTATCTTTCAATAAAAAACTGTAATAGCCTAGACATTTTGGCGCATTTCAAATAAATTATCATGTTAACTAAAGTAGGTACTAATTATATCTGTGCTCATGTCAGCTGTGCTATTAAGATTTTTTTTTTCTTTTTTGTGGAGTAGAGGTCATTATGAGCTGAAGTCTTGAGTGAGGCCAAGACAAAGTACCCCGACTCTAAAGTTCACACTCTATGAGCCAACAACAAAAGTAGAGCTGGCGATGGACAGGAAGGAGATGAAAAAACGCAGGCTGTGTGTGTGTGTGTGGGTGTTGTGGGATATGTCTGTATGGGGCCGTTGAGTGAGGGATACAGGGGTCTGTTGGGGCCACAGAGGGGAGGACACAGGGGGCGGAGGAGCCATCATAACGGGAAGCACCCCCCAGCCTCCTCATCCTCCTGAGCTGCCAGATGGCACACACTCAAACCCCCAGTGGGGCAAACAGCACACACGCACTTATGCATATTTGAACACAAGCATTGTCAGCCACACACACACGCGCACACGTTCACACACGCACAAACACTCCGAAAACATATTTAGAAGACGAGCTGTTTGAATTCGGTTTCAACCAGCTAACTCACCTACTTTGTGTGTCTAAAACAAAAGCTTTTCCATTACAGAAGTCAGCATCTTTCTCCTTCACAGTGCTCCACAGAACGCACGGCTGCTTATTTCCTCCCTGATATCAGCAGGCCTCATGCTGTCATTGAAACGTGTCACCATATGGGTGCGGGGACACTTCAGAAATGCATCACTTTGTGACGTTTTTGTCGCTTGCTGTCTTAGCTCTATTTCCAGACCAAATGTGTCACTCTTTGAGACCATAAAAAGGGAATCTGCACTGAGCTTGGGCTGTGCATGTGTGTGTACCAAGTGCAGAAGTTCAAGGACGTACACGCTCTGACATGCAGGAATGAATGTACCTGGATCACAAGATAAAACGCTTCATATTTCACCATTGCTTCTCTAAGTGCTGGGGCTCTAATAGGAAAGATGGGTTTATGTGATATGAATATGAGGATATGAGTGACACGACTTTGTTTTCCTTTTGTGCATGTGTGTGTTTGTGTAGGCACGAACTTGCATGTGTGTAACTGTATGTGTAGCTTGATGCACGTGACAGATTTGTTCATAAAGATATTTGTATGCTACCTTTACTTGGACAGCTTATATATACATACACACACACACACACACACACACACACACACACATACACAGACACGCAGAGCGCCAGCAGTAATAGATATCCAATAGCTGGGAGCTGTGGAAGGGTCCTGCTACATCTGTCAGCGCTGCCTGGCAAAGGCGCGGCGAGTTCAGATGCTATCGCCACAAACGGCTGCATCAAAAGATTTAGTGTCCCCACCATCCCTCCCACCCCGAGGTGGGCTGTGTGGCGCAGTCCGCCGGGCAACACAACAAGAAGGAGGGGGCGCAGAAGAAAGACGGCAGGCAGGGGACAGATAAGAGGGAAGCGACAGCAATATCAGCCAGGGGGGTTTGAGGTGGAGGACAAGGGGGGGACCAGAATAAGAAGAGGTGGTGGAAGGAGGAAAGAAGAGGCACAGTGGCTCTCCTTTTTCACCTCTTCATGAGCTGCACTCGAGAGACCAGGGTCAGGACAACGGTTTTAAAAGTCTTAGTGCTGTGTAAGGCTAACACAAAATGTCAGTGCCATTGTATTTTTGACCCTGGATGAACAAAGTGTAAAAAAATGAATTAAATCCAGATGCATCCAAGATGCATTTAATGTGTGATTGTTAGTAAGAGATGGTACGACACACGTTTGACCACATTTTATAACAAAATGTAATCACCTCTCAAAGAGGTGGTTGCAGGTGGTATTTTGTCTTAGTTTAATTTCCAGGTGCAGTGTCGGGGTCAGACGGGCAGGGCTCCAGTCAGAGTTCTTCTTCAGTTTGGGTACCCACAGGTACCTGATGGGGGACCCCCTCAAAAAGGTGATTTGCAGGTTGTCTTAATTTTATTTCCTGGTTCAGTTCTAGGTTTAAAAAGAAAAAACAAAAAGAACATGATAAATATATTAAAATAAAATGAGAACAATAAGAATTACATTTAATGTCTCAACATTTTAACCCTTTGACTGCTGACAGTGTGTCAGCTCTGTCTTCTGCATCACTGGAATATAAGAGCCCCCTTAATCAGGTGTGTTACTAACAGGCGCATTAACTGTGGAGATGTGCTGCTCAAGATTATCAGAATAAATCAGAATAAGCAAAAAATATTACGTTGAATTGTATTTCCTGGATTACCTTCATTTTAAAATATGTTACTTTATATTTACATGTAGGAAATGATCACTTTAAAAGTACCGTCTAACTGGATCATTTGAATGTCACATGATTATTATAGGATATGAGGTTTGGGATCAGGTTGGAGGTCTTGGTGTCAATGGGTTGGGTCAGGTTGTGAAACATACTGGGCGGAGCAGGCCACTTTGGGAGCAGGGCTTGAAAGTCAGACCAGTGCAGGACTCTGGCTCCAGCTAAGTAGGCTTTAATCCAATATGTCAGCAGTGACACAGATGATGTGATTTTTCTTTAATTTTTGTTATATCACACCAACAGGCTATAGGACTGAATGCGCCTTTAAATTTAAAGATGGTGATGGGGGGGGCAACGGAAGAGGAGATGTGAGGAAGCGTTCTTATTTCTCTCTCCCTGTGGGTCAGCTGCTAATCACAACTCTCCGGAGACCCCACTTCCCCACCCGAAAACCCCCAAACCCACACACACACACATACACACACACACACCCACACACACACACAGAGAGACACTGATTCCTCTGCTCTTGAATAACCTCACCGGGGGCGAGCGACGAGGGGGTGGGGTGGGAGGCAAAATCACCCTCCTTATTTAGAGGGAGAGAGAGAGTGTATGTGTCTTTTGAAGGCTTCCTTGCTTAACCGCCACACAGCTACGGGGCTGTCGACTTGTCGAGGATTTCTCCTGGATGTGTGTGTAAAAAGACCCTCCCGTGGAGAGAGAGAGCGAGAGAGCGGTAGCCCTGATTAAATGCTGGAGCCGTCATGCCTGCGAGCCAGCCAGGAGATTAATATCGGCGTAACCTGTTACTTAATTCATTATGGGGATACAGGCTAATTTGATTTGATATTATTTTAATAAAGTTCTGTGATATCCAAGATTGTTTCAGGCTATCAAAATAATTTTCCAGTTATTACAGTTCGCCAGGCAGGTCCCTTTGATAGCAGTGGTTGGCCAGGCCTGTCCTGAATACATTACAACCCCTCTACACACACACACACACACACACACACTGCTCCCCTTTTTCCTGAATCTCATATCCACACACACTCATGTCGAATTTGTCTCTCCTCTCCCAAATCTCTTAATTTCTCATTTTCTCTCTTCAGCTTTCTGCTTCTCTTCTTTTGCTCTTTTTACCTCTCTCCCTCCTCAGTAATCCAGACTTGAACACATAAAAATGGTTACAATAAATACATAAACCAACAGGAACAGATAATAGCTAATAAATAGACAGTGTAATGATAGAGGAGTGAACTTATGGGTCACTGGTTTGAGCCCAGGACCAGCAGGTGGTGAAAGTGACCTTTCTCTCGTTACCACTTTAGCCTTTGAGCAAGGCCTTTAACCCCCATATGCTCCGGTTGAGCTGTGGTTGTACAGTTCATGTTCGGGGTGTGATTGTGTGTAGCTCTGTGAGCGTAAGCATTTGAATATTCCTTAAAGAGAGAGCATTACATTCAGTTAAATAATGCATTTAAATAAAAACCCATCCATCTATCAATTTTTCATTTCAATTTTATTTATAAAGCCCAATATCACAAATAACAATTTGCCTCAGAGGGCTTTACAGTATACGACATCCCTCTGTCCTTTGGACCCTCACAGCGGATAAGGAAAAAAAAATCCCCAAAAAATCTATGTCCACTTATTCTGTGCAACATCACAGAGGGGAAACCTTTCCCAGCACACACAGGCTTTCACCAGTCCATCACTTAGCTCACATATACCAGTTTATATGTATTGCCAATTTAGTTTGAGGTTTCTAATTCCTCATACAGGTGTATCTTTTGGACTGTGGGAGGAAACTGGAGCTCCAAGAGAAAACCCATGCAGACACAGGAAGCGTGGACAGTCAGCTGATTCAAAACTCAGGACCATTTAATGCTACAAGCATGTAAGTGGAGTCCACCAAGTGTTCCAACCAAAAGCAGCCCTGTGTTAGACAAAAAGAAAGGGAGCTGCATGGATGGGGGCCTGTGGCTTCAGGTGCCAGTGAGCTGACGAAACAAGAGGAACAACAGGATTGCCAGTTCATAGTGCAGCTTCGTGAGTTTGAAGGGTTTAGAGATGCCAAAACACTCAACCACATTTTCTCTCTGGAGCCAGTTTTACCAAATATGCAACATGAGTTCATTTTCTCTCACATGTAATTTGCCATTTTTTGCCAATCAAAATCAACACAATATTGCGACCAATGCGTGAGCATATGAGAGGCCTGCAGGACAGGAGCAACAATCTTTTGTGAAACATGACCCGGCCCTTGCAGTTGGCAGTACTCACAAATCACTTTTGAATTAATGTTTCACTTTTTCATTTTATTTAACAAAACAATGTGGCACCTCACTGATGGATGCTGCATTGTGTTGCAGCAAAAGTTTAGCCAGGTTGCCAAACATCACCTTGTTTTTCTGAAGTATAAGACAGTGATGTTGTGCATGTGAACACAGCCTTTTGAGGGATCCTTCTGCCAGAATGCCAACAAAGGACTATGGCCCCAATCAGATGTGTTTTATCAGCCTGGGGCAGCTTTTTGTAACCGATTTCAATGAGAGGAAAGTATTTCTCTCTCTGCTTTTGCATTGCTGGGCATCTCGCATTTTATCGCTCTATGCACGTGATGTTATTGCAGGAGTGCCCTGAATGCTTTGAGTTAGAAAAAAAAAACTTAAATCATTTAATGACATTGGTGGGCCCTCTATGATCACACTGACATCAAACTAGTGGTGGCTGTTGCTGGATACCTGGAGCTATATGACTTTACCAACTGTAGTAACCATGATCTGAACAGAAGACAGCAGCACAGGGTAGAAAGGATATTAACTAACAGGTTCTTGTTGCACAAACAAATACTCCACCTACAAAATTACCATTTGTACATCGCCTACTCACTGAATGAAGAATCCAAAAAAGGCAAACACTCCTCATGAAGTGAAGACATTGAGGACCGTGTTCAATGTGTTCGTGTTTTTTTTTTTTCAATTCATGAAGAATGTTTGCCTAAATATTTGTCTGAATGTTGGAGTGGGAGAATTTCTTAAAGACTTTTAGGTAACACACAAGGTAACTGATATACAAAAGGTCATTTTGCAGGTAAAGAATTCCTGTAACATGAAACCTTAACATGAGAAATTGGTACAGTTTGTCCAGATATGTCTTGCAGCTTGCCTAAAGGTGTGGACACACCAAACCAACATGAAAGAACTAACAGCAATGAAAGCCAACTGTTGCGTTGTCTACGCCGCTTCACGTCGCCCTGTGTCAGTTGCATTTGAACACACTACATGGACTACATCCGATGGCCAAGTAGCACGTATGTTCTGTGCCTGCGTGGAGTGAGAGAGTGGTACATCCTGTCAGCTGAGTTGTTTCCTATCTGTGCAGCCGAGCACCGCAGCACCTCCGGTGCTCGGTGCTCCGGTTGGATCCAAACGGAGAGCCGGGGCTAGCTCAGAGACTAGCGGAGGCTAACTGGCTGTGCTTCTGTCCGGTCATCACTAGCCACTCCCAGCTAGCCCCGGCTCTCCGTAGCAGAGGCTAACTGGCTGTGCTTCCCTCCAGCCATGCTGTGGCTAATGCTCCACTAGCCACTCCCAGCTAGCTCCAGTTTGTTATTCAGGTTAAAGTGGGAAGAAGCAGCGGGTCTATTGGGTAGCTGAGTGAAGTGGAGCCTGAGGAGGAAGCACCGGTTAGCTCTGGTTTCACTACAGGCAGATTCACTCGCTACAGGGGCGAGGAAATAAAACCTGAACAGCCAATCAGAGTGATCTCTCACACTGACAAGCTCCGCCGCCGATTCAACATGCTCAGTCCGCCAAAAAGCCACCAACATCGAAGTACCGACGGTGTGGGACACACCGCAAAATCTAGGGCGACAGACACTCACCGACGGCCCGACTTTGATCAACAGCCGACCGCCGGCTTGGTGTGTCAGGGCCTTAAGGCAACACTGAAAGTGAGCTAACATTGGCTTAACACAAAGCATGAATAGTAGGCCACTTACATTAAGTACAGTTTAAATTAAAGAAAACAACTTACCTGAAATCTCAAGCATTGCACTAATTTGCCTTTGCCTAATTTGGTAACTATATTTGGCAAAGTCATGTACAGTAGCTTCAGGTATTGAGCAACAGTCAGCACTAGTTGGCTGCTGAAAGTGCTCTGTCTGATCGGGGCCAACTTCAACAAAAAAGGTAGTGTGGTGCATTTTGCTTTGTCTGATTGGGGCCTAACCCATGGAACTTTGACAACAGCAATTACAGCTACCACACACAGTCTGACACTGTCCAGCTGATGCTTACTCTGACAAGGTTCCCACCAGTCTTTGGAGACTTGTAACTGCTTACCATATACGATATTGCTTTGTCAACATGGCATGGCTGAGTCCATCTAGGAATTATCATGGCATTGCCGATTACCAGAATAACTCTTGCTAATGTCACAGCACACACAGGTAGTGCTGAGTGAGGATTTTTGTTTTGTCTAGGGAAATTAAATGACACCAAGCCTTGAGGCTGCACCAGCTACTTACAGGCTACATCTTATACCTGTTGCTGACACCAAAGAAAAGAACTCGCTCTTAACTGAGATGTGCTTAATGTGCTTCTCCAACAGCATCACCTCACATGAGCTGGGTGGTGGGAGCTTTGTTCACTGTCCTCATGTGTATAAGTGACCAATGCTAACCATACATCACTCATCTTCCTTCACTTTTTACACCACCAGAAACTTTTTCGGGGTTAGAGCTGGAAAACTATCCATGTTGCCATAAAGCATCTCCCTGTCTGCACTAAAGAAGCTTATTTCCTGCTAAATCGGATAATGTAGCCTATAATGTAAAATGCATATAAGCTGCCATCCTTACTGGTGATTGTCTGTTCACAACAGCACAGCTAATGTTCCAACATACAGTTTGAACAGTTTTATTGATGTTAAAATACTCCACAAGGCTCCTTTAATCAAAGCTCTCTCTTTCTCTCCAGCTCTCTTTTACTTTTCGCCTCTCTTTCTTCCATCACCAATGTCATCCATTCATTATTAAAGCTCCCCTCGCCTCGTCTCTCCTGTGCTCTGCTCTATTAGAAACCCTTGTATCAGCTGCTCCGGGCCATAGAAGGACAGAGGAAAGAGGGGAGAAAAAAATAAAATGAAGACATGTTCGGCTCTTTGCAGGGGGGCGTGTAAGTCGCCTGTCAGCCTGTAATCACTGTGTCCGCGACTCTGTATGCTAATTCATCTCTCCATACTGCTGACTAGGACATGCAATATAAATGAAGTTTGTTGGACTGCACAAGGGCTGACTTGAATAAAAGATCAGGGTCCTGAGGAGATTCGGGGCTGTTATTAGCCATGTGGAACTTCACAACCACACTGCGAGAGACCTAATGTTGTAATGAAGGCCTTTTTACATGGAAATTGGCATCTTTATCCCTGTCAGAGAGGGGTTAGTATGACTGTGGCAACATTGTGCATTAGTGATTTGAATGAATGTAAGCTTAGGATAAAAACAGGAGGCAATGCATTTGGAATGTGTGAAAGGTACACTGAAAGCTTTCGCAAATACGCACATTAATTTCTGTGTGATTAGGTTGGACACCTGAAGCCAAAAGATGGTTAGAAATGAAACACAAACAGTAATTTTTTATCATGTAGGACACACATACAGAATTAGCAAAACTGACAGAGGGTGTGGATGTTTTCCAGAAAACCAGTTAGTTATTTGTCCTGCAGCTATTACTCCAAATAACACTGTCCTTAGCTGGTAAATCTAATCATGCCTAGATAAGGTTGTACACCAGATAAAGGCTAATAGGCTCAACAGAGATACTTTCATAATGTTTTTGTTTGTACATGACAAGCAGTGCCACTTTACCATCCACCTCCAGTATGGTAGTAATGGTGCAGTTTCACCAGATTTTGTGACAGAGGCAAGACATTCTTACTCCAGCATCGTCACATGTTGACATTTAGTCATGGACTTTCCACATCGAGATATGATGTGCAAGGTACCCTGGGTGCGTTGGTTGTTGATGTTCTGGGACACTGTGTGAATTTCAGCTTGTTACATGCGCTATCTGTTTTCAAAATACACTTCCGTTTTTTATAGATGTACAATTTGCATACAGGCTCTTTCAAATTAAATGCACTACATCAGTACAACACTGCAAATTGAGTTTTTTTCCTTCAACAACGAATGCTAGTGGTTATTTAGCCAACAAACCCACATGATAAGGTTTAGGAAAGAAGAACAGGGTTTGGCTTTACAGTTACACGGGAAGCGAACACCAGCCTCCCAGGTTAAAGTCGGTGGTTGTTGGACCCATCCACCACACCTCCCACCCACTCTACTCGGACTTTTGCTGCCTTAAAGGGATAGTGCACCCAAAAATAAAAAAATCAGCCATCATCTACTCACCCATATGCCAAGGGAGGCTCAGGTGAAGTTTTAACTTTCATTGTTGTCCTGACTCGTTTCCCCCAACGCCGCTGGGCACCTTTAAACAATAACGGCGACCGGCCACATATCATGCCAACATGAAAGGACAGCATTTGTCGTAGGTAACTAACGCCAGATGCCACTAACTAAGCACCAGATTTCGACGACTTCGGAGTGAGACCAAGTTGACTGAGGGCGTTTCAATGGTTTTCATTAATTTCCTTTAGAGGGCTGACTCATTCTCATTTCCAGGGCATCAGCGTGGTCAGTGTCCCTCAGCTTCTGTTACTGACGCATGAGGCAGCGTCTATATGAGATGCCCTGGGCTTTCAATTAATGTTATCCTGTCCACAGCACTGACATAGTAGACGGAGTAAGAAAGTCCAAGTAGGGTGGATAGGGAGAGGTGGTTGGATGGGTCAAACACACCGGACTCATCGTGTAATGTAGCCATGTGACATAGTCGTCACTTGACATAGTCATCAAGTGACATACTTGTTACAGTACGTTAAAATTGTAGTTGTTTTTGCCAAACCATGAAAGTTTTTCTAAACTTAGTAGTTTTCTTGACTAAACCTGAAGTAGTTTTGATTGCAAAACCTACATTTCACGTTATCGAAGTTCCTTCCTGTTAGAAATGTGCTGTAAGTGATGCTGAGCTTCCTACACACTCATTTTGTACTCACTCATTACATAATTATCAACACAAAATCCAAACAAGTTCTTACAAGCAACATTTTAAAGCTGCCCAGTCATAAGAAAATATCATTTAACGTGTTGTGGTCAATTGTTTTAGCCTGTTTTTGCTCATTGTGTCATGACCATGGTTTCCAGCTTCAGCAGGTGTCTGTTTTTATAATAAAGCCATATAAAGTCCTCCAAGTTTAGTGACAAAATACATTGTTTGTAAATGCCCTCTAGAACCACACATAAAAACCTTTTTTGGTCTGTTGTCCCTATCCACATAATGTGCTGTGCCTTCCAAAGTCAATACAAATCACTGTTGAAAAATTAATGATTTATGATGTGACACCACTGTGGCTAAGGTTTGGTTAGGTTCCAGCACAAAAAAAAACTTGGTCAGGCTAAGGGAAAAAATTCAGTTTGGTTTAAAATACACACTTGAAGGCACTGCACAAACAGCCATTTGCTATGTAAAGACATAGCAGAGTTATGCATTCTGAGCAGAGAATGAAGTCAAGCCCCCTCTGTGTGTTGTAATCCAAAGTTCTCTGTCTGGCTGTGTGTGCATGTGAAGGCCTATTTCCACCAGATGCGTGTTGGTTGCGTCTCCGCTCCGGCACGGCAGCGGAGCCGATAGGATTCAATTGTAGTCAGTGTGTGTGGTTCCACCGGCTGCGGCTGTGCTGCGTTCCGGCTCCGTCTCAGCTCCGGCACTCCGGAGCCCTTCGCAACAGATACACAGGACTTCTATTTTTGCCGGACGCTGGAGTACAACGCAACAATTCAGCACAGTGCAGATCGTGCAGGGCAGGAAGTCGTGCACAGAAACACAATAAAACATCTGGTTAATTTTCAAAATAAAATACACAGTGTTCACGGCGGATCATATTTCCCTGCACTACACCTTGAAAACTACATAATGGGCCAAGGCAGGCCTGAAGTCAACAGGTCAGAGGTTTTCAGACGTCATTTCACCCCGTGAACACCATGGACGAGGAGATATTAATCATGGCAGCGCACCAAGATGTCTTCCGGCAGAGCTGCACCGCTACGCACAGCAAACGCAGCCGGTGGGTATTGACGGACGGCGGAGCACACAGCGAATATCCAGCGCTGCCGTTCCGCAACAGACATGCATCCAGTGGAAATCCGGTGTGAGTCCTCGTGTGTGTCCCACTGGTGAGCTAATCAGCGCCACTCTGCAGTGCATAAACCAATAACAGCTGAAAACACCATCCCGACTCACAGTGCCAGAACGGTGTCGTTGCAGAAGCGTAATGCCCACTGTCCTGTCCCCCACTGTTAACACTGTGAACTCTGTCAGCACTGTTACTGTTGTTAGCTCAGTTTGTACTGTAAATACCTGACTTCAAATAAAAGATATGCTCTGAATGTCACATACAGCTCCTTTAAGTTGTTGTGATTTGGTTTGAAGTAGCTACCACTAACAAAATGAACACCATCTAAATCTTAACAGAGTAATTCGACTAATTCCTGAACTAATTTTCACCCCTTTCTAGCCAGATGCCGAAAAAAGCATATGTGGAAACTAATACATGGTTTTGTACTACAGTGTAAAAGTATGATGCCAGGAGGTGTGTTAAAGATTAAGTCCAGTAAAAACAGACTTGGGGGTCAGTGACTCTTCCTGTCCTGTTAGGCCCGCTATGAAAACATACATGCTCCTTTGTGGATATTTGGAAAATGTGGAAGCATTTTGCTCTACACTGAGTTAGGGTTTCGAGGTCAAGGCCTTCAGTCCCCCAGAGGTTCTGAGAAGGGGGCAGGTGTGTGTTTATGTGTGTATGTATGTGTGTCTGTCTGTGCTTTATTTCCTTGTAGCTATTCCTTTTTGCATCTGTGTGTCAAAATATGTTGCATGTGTACTCCATGCATTTAATGTTTGTGTCCCTGTGCTCACATTAACATGAATTAAATGTTTGAATAGGTATCTGTGTATTCTTGTGCTTGCAGAGTAGATGTCTATGCATGTGTATGATAGTATGTGTTATGGTGTTTGTGTATTCAAAGGGAAATTATTACATTGGTCTGTCTTCTGTGTGAGTGTTTTTTTTATATGAAATGGCAATGAAACTCTTGTTACCCCTGAAAGTGAAACAAGAGGCAGCAGGTACCAGCAGACCTCCACCTCCCATTTCTTATTTTCTTTGTCCCTCCAACCCCCCCATTCTGTGTTTGTTGATGTTTCACTGTAGCATGGATTATAGGGATGACGAGAGAGGAAGGAAGCAACTGCAGAAAAAACACCACCATTAATATGGTGAAACTGAAATCAGCTGTCGCTTCTCCTCTATGTGTTTTCCTCTTCCTTTATATTTTGTTTCTCTTCCTATACAGAGTGTCCAAGAACTCTGGATTCATTAGGTTAGATGATTTGCTGTTTAAGTTTTGGTTACACATACTAGCTGTGAGTATAGCTGAATAATAATGCCAGAAAATAAGATGTTTGTACAGCAAGATTCAAAATCCATTGCTAGTGCAGTTTTGGTACACATCTTGGCATTTAGCCTGCTTACAGACAGAGCTAAATACAAGTTGCATTGTGATCAGATCACTCAAACCACTTGCCAAGGTGGTCTGGGATGCACACTACATGAGTTGTTCTTAGTGATCAAACTACAGGGAATTATGACCCAAATCTGCAGCTTCTAGTTTGAGCTCATTGTATGGCTGTTTGACCCACAACTTCACTTTTCTGGTTCACTCTAACCTCTTTTGGAGAGTCGTTTTTGAGTAATTTTTTTAGTGAATAAGCTTATCAAAGCAATTGTATGCCACCTGCTCAGCATCAAACATCGGGCAGACACAGCTAGAGAGTAGTGGTTTAATATAGTGGAGCATTCTATCACTAAAGAGCCAGATATTTCCCTTAGGGTTGGTAGGGACCAAATAGGGAGCTAAAAAGGGTGAATACTGGACTTCCCTTAATCAGGAGGCCAGAAACACAATTCCAAATGAATGACAATGTTGCTCCATAACTGCTCAACATGTAAATAAGCAACTCTTTGCCAACAAGTTTGCCATATCAAAGCAGTTTGAAGCAGTTTGCAGTCAAAACAGTCTCTTTATGCACAATAGGTCAAAAGGTTGAGGCTATCCCACACAGCAATCGAAGTAACTGTTTGAATTCTTCAACATCTTGATACATTTAAAGCCTCTTATTGGCCAGAAGTCTATAAAATGTGATGTGTTTCAACCGTCTTCTTCTTTGTGTGTAATGGTGGTGCTGAAAAGTCTGTCCACAGTTCATTCACTTGTTACAATTTCTTTAATTTGTGGAAAAAAAAGCCTCTCAGCCATGGGGTCAAAAAGCCCTGTTGATCAAGTGTTTTTCATTTTCTCAGCAAGCAAAAGCAAATAAAATCAAAGGGGAAGACCAAACAAGTCCTTCATAAAGTGGTCCCATTAAAAAAAAAAGTCCTGACCAAAAATGTTGCCCAGTATAGTAAATACCCAGTATATTCTTCCACTTTTCCCCTGTCACTTTCATCGTCTGTGTCTACATCCTTCATCTTTTTTCTTCTCTCTGTTCCCTCACTTCTCTGTTTTTCTTTTTCCCTGCAGGCTCCAGTCTGGGTGAGATCTGAAGGTCACCGGGGTCAACAAATACAACAATTACTGGGGTCAGAGGTCAAGGCTCAGTCTTATCCGATTTCTCAAAATCAGCTGGACCCCTGTAGATACCAAATACTAACTCCACTGTTTTTACAGCCTGCTGCATAATAATAATTATGGATAAATCCCTGTGATGCAAATGTAAGAGTCTGTATCGGCAATATATATATATATATATATATATATATATATATATATAGTATGGTAAGAAAATAAAAAGGAAAACAACAGATGAACAATTAGTATAATATTTTCTTAACTGTATTTCTCTTCACCAGATAAAAATTCAAACTTGTTCTGTGAAGTGCTGATCTTTTGGGAGCATGGAGTGATGAAAAGAAAAATCTTCATTTGCATACCTTGATGAAGGGATAAGAGATGCACAAACAAGTTTGTTTTCTCATTATTTATACCATTATAACAGCGACTATTCTTTTAGGTAAAGTGTGATTTATGTTTGAATTGCAGATACTCTGAGGTACAAAAAAAAATAAAAACAATATTTTGACAGGTTGTGGAACATGGCAGATTAAGAGCAATTTTCAGACAACAAACAGACTTTCAGATCCACTAAAGTTAATTTTGCTTTGCTGGAAACATCATAACTGACCTGCATCTCTGTTAGATATCAAAACTGGACTCCACCACACCTCTGCATGTAGTATGTCAGTAAAAAAAGACCTCTTTTCCCCCATCTGTGCTTAAAATGACAGACTGTAAGCCTGTTTTTTCATGGCAGTAAATAAGCCCTTATCCTTTTCCAGGGTCTGGGAGAGTGCCAGCATTTGTTATGCATTATTGTACTTTTTTGCATTTGTATTTATTGTTGTTTCTTTTTTGTCCTTCAGCATGTGTGGCAGGGCCAGGCTGGGGAGGGGGATAAGAATGGCACAGCAATAAGCATTGAGATTGAGTTGTAAAATACATTGACTGTTTGGCTCTGGGGAGCTACTTCCTTCTCTGTGCATGATGACTGTCACCGTGGCAGGAGAAAGAATACAAAGACTAAACCAACAGGCTCAACCTCCCTGCACTCTTAAATAACTTCCTCTTTTTTTCCACTTTCTTCCCAAAGATATTCATGGGTTATTTTCAAACCTCACATCAGTCTTTAAAATGTTTATGCTTGATTTAGAAACCATTTCTACTGAAAATAATTGCTATGAAAACTTTATTACGCTATTTAGACTAGAGCCTTGATTAGGGGATAATTAATATTTCCGACAAAAGCCCATCACGTTTATTTACAATGTTTGAGATATTGGAAGACAAAGAACAACTGTGCACAGATGTTGTCTGCTACATTGATGGCCAGATACAGTTTCCTCGGCAGAGAGAGGAGAATTATGTAGAAGATGGTTAAGGTATCATCATCTCGGCTCTTTCACTAGTTTTAGTGGCTGAAACAGTGTAGGCCATCACACAGTCCTACTTTAACATAAGTGAGGACAGAATATTAAAGCCGCACTTACCAATAATCTTGTTTGATCCATGGATCATATGAGTAAATGAAATGTAAAAGGTCTCGCTCATAATGATGAATTCTCGTACATTGTCATCCAACTCTGCTGTTCTCTTTAGCTTTATGGAACATTTTAGCAGCTTTAAGCTTACTGTTTTGGTTTGGCAGTCTGCAGCTATACTGTTTCTTATTCGTTCTTTGCATATAAAAACCCAGGTATATGTTTCAGAAATTTGTGAGGACCAAAATAGAGCTACAAGGACACTGAATACTGCACTTTCATTTGTTACCATAAGGTTTTACTCCTTCTATCAAATCTCATTTTGATACTATTTATGGCAAACGTATGTCAAAAGTCTGCCTTTCCTGCTCAGAATTCTAATAGCGTATCCATGTACAAGGGATAAAGGAAATGTATGTATGTGATGGATACAATACAGAAGACCAAAGCCGCACAATATAGAAGAGCTAGAGCTTAAGTTCAGTATAAGCATGTCAGATGACATTGTTCACTCTTTGTTAAAACAACTCTCACTGCATGGTTTATTTGGCCGCACTGTAAACAGATACACCTTTTGCTCTTCTGTTGCATATTTAATGAAACTGCCGTTCAAGGCTTGTTTGATACCCTAAGTGGAAAATATAATACACACCATTTTTCTATCAGAAAGCCCATCTTGGTTAGGTCCAGAAAAAAAGATCATAGTTTGGGTTAAAATGATAAAATTTCTGCCAGAAAAGTCAAACTTCTCCCATGTGTCACTTGCCTGTTGTACCATGTGTTGCTAAATCAACCAGGGCCTCATTTATTAAAAGCATCTTGAAGCTAGGATGATTGTAAACTTGATCTTACTAACCTTCTCAAGCTTAAGAGGTGTTTCGCAAAAGCATCCACACTCTTAAGGCCAAAACACACCGGCGGCAAACACTGCACATCAAAATATACACCCTTATTATTTTTAACGTACAACCCCACACCAGCGGCGGCCAGACTCATGTCAACACTCCTGGATGCACCGCTCCATGGGACTTAAATACATTTTCCCTCCTTTCGCTCTTTACTTGTACATACCAGCAGAGACAGCTGAAAAATTAAAGAAAATATTAAAATATTAGTTATTGAACCTTAGAACTGATTGTATTTGGTGGAACCTATAGCAGCAACAGCACTAAAACAGTCACAAAACGCACTGATTTTGTACAGCCCATACTCCTAGAATCAGCTTCCAATCATTGTTGTCACACTGTGAGTGACTGGTGTCGTGACCAGCCCCCTTGATTTACTGTTCAGCTGGGCTAAATTCATTCAGCCCAGGCCACTGACTTTTGGCCAATGACAGTGCATGGAAGTACAGTGAGGGCCTGCCCGCTGTTTGCCCGCTGTTGCTGTAGTGGGACAGTGAGTATTGAGTGTTAGCATCATGCTGAACAAGGTGGATTATTTTAAATGCTGTCTATCGAGCGGGACCTCATCCAAAAATCACTTGGTGACTTGGTGATTAACCTGTTTGCATCCATGTGAGCTTCTCTTCAAATAAGGTAGGCCCAAGTAGGGCTGGGCGGTATTCGCGGTGACGGTAACTTACCGCAGTAAACATGAGCCGCAGTACTGCTTTTGTGGTTACTGTCATACAGCAGTACTCCGACTACTCCGGCAGAACGGGGCCCGGCAGCCGGCCGGCCTCACGTACCTCCCTCGCTATGTGATGGAGGTGGCATGGCCAACCGCACCAAACCCAGGCCCGCGGGAGACGGGGGCCTGGGAGCCGCTGGCCCTCCCTCTTCCCTCTAACGTTTTTACATACTGTATAACATTTTATACACAATAATAGATGGATTAGCAACCGCTTTACTTCTGACGATAAATAGTTTCCATCTTAGACTTGTATGGCTTTTTAAATTGTTTTATTTAACGTGTTAAAAAAAGAGAGAAGACGATACCGCTATATCATACTGTGACCGTGATATTGATTATAGGCCATACCGCCCAGCCCTAGGCCCAAGCCCTAACCTCTTATTAAAGGAGTATTACTCCTTTCCTTTCAAAATAGTCTGTGTGTGTGTGTGTGTGTTAGCCCTCCCACCCAATTTCACCACGAGCCGCTACTGCATACCAGCTCCTGTATCAGCTTGACTCCTCTCCTCACCACTGATGCATTGAGGCTCGTTGTTGAGGTCAAGAAATATGCCGAGCTACAGTAAATGACTCACAATCCTATCATTATAAAGACATTGTCCAAAAAGATATTGCTTGGCAGGTCATAGCTCTGGAGATAAGCTCTTAAGGTGAGAGATCAAGTTTAATTAGGGGCTCTCCACACATGATAGTAAGCTAATGCAGAGGTGGAGGAAGTACATATCTTTCAGTAAAAGTAGTAATAACTTGGTAACATGGTTGTCTGTTGATTATCTGCAGCATGGCGTGTCCAGTGTGTGGTTGGGGTGGCACTTGACACGGTGGCGCAAGTGTCTTGTCAGCTCCAGAAATGCTTGTTGACTTATAAGTTCCTCTTGCCCACTGTAGGAGCCAAAGAGCATCTCAAGAACCTCTGGAACCTGTAGGTGTAATCAGAAACTACATGTTTCTCTTTTATTTTTATTGTTTCTTTCATTTTTACATCTATACTTTTATCGTTCCCACATAAAAACATTTCTTTGTGTCATTTACAATACCTGCACATCGTAATATTTGTATTTTTAATATGGTTTACAAGCATGAAAAGATGAAAAAATGCATCATCTTCAGCATCACAGACAGGGGACATTAAACCAATGTGTAGTGTACTAGTACACTTGTACTTGAGTTCTGCTTTGGGAAACATTTACAAATTTAAGAGCATTCATAGAAACGGTAATAGAAATGCTCAAAACTACCATAACAGAGTTACTCATACTAACAAAGGAGACCTAATGTGATAAAATGTCTTAAACTCAACAATTACTATCATACATAATATGTAGAAAAAACATACAACAAATGTAAGAATCATAAATCTTCCAGGCCCTTCTCTTCTTTTGTTGTAGAATTAATGCAGATGCAATCCCAACTGTAGCTTCATCTATGAAATTTCCTCTGGCTATGAACGTCTTTTCGCCAAGCCACGAGGGGTTGTAAGCAAAGTTCTTTGCAAAGCTGCCACTTTCACATTATGAGTTCATGCTTCTGTTAAAGAATCATCAGACATTAGTAAGTCATGCCCTCAATCAATAATTATGCAAACACAGGCCTAATCAATATGTGAAATATAAAATAAGGACAAATGATAATATGGAGATAGAGCACATCTCATTTCCTCCCCAGTCACATGAATATGTTTGAATAGCAAACATTAGAATAGCAAAGCATTCATTTGGCTTTTATGTGATGGGCCTTGCATTTTAGTTGGCACACAGTTCAATATTTGAGCAGAGAAAAAAGTTTTTAACTCAAAAATGATATTGCTCGGAGTGATAGTGGTAGTAATAAAGAAGTTATTGACCAAATGATATTGATCGACAGCTCCTCGGGCAAAACGAGCCAACCTTGGTCTCCCTCTGTGCCTTGCCCTCCCTCCGCCTGCCTCCCCTCTACTCTCCTCCCCCGGAATTCAATAATATATTATTTTACACAGTTTAAAGCCGGACAACAAATAGTTGCACAGCACAAGGTGAGAAATTACTGGTAAATTTTTCATGGCTATTTGCCTGTAGGAATTTGGCAAGGGTGTGTGAGTGTGATTAAAATCAAGACTCCAGTCAAGGCTTGATTAGGGGTTGCCATTCAGCAGAGGCATGGCAGAGAAAGAATGAGAGGGAGAGAAAGGGAGAGAAAAAGGTTAGTCAGAAGAAAGGAAAAACCAGAGGCTATGTGTTTCTTCCTCTGCTCGGCATAAATCAGATAATGACCTTGAAGTCTTTGCTGGAGAGAGGCAGCGGTAACTACATCCAAGCTCTGTCCCCTGGTTTATTTACAAGGTCAGAGGAGGGAAACAATGGCCATTGATTTGGCCCTGAAGAGGCAGGGAGGAAAGGCCTAGGTGATTGTCACATTATACTCTTAAAAACACATTAGAACACCACCATCTGTGAACAGAAACAATTCTTTCAAAATGGCAAGGGTTTGGTTGTGCAGTGTCTGGAAGGTCTTTCCAGTCCAAAAAAACAAAACAAAACAAAGATATATTTTCTAAGAGTGTGAACACAAAGGCTAGCGGCTGTGTTAAGGACCTGGCTGATCTGAAAATACAGATGATCACTGGGAGAAACTAGTAGATTGATTTTCTCCTGGGACAACTGAAATACAAAATCCTGCTCAGGTAACGCCAGGGCCACACCGGACGCCTTAGTGCCGCGGAAGTCCTGCGAGTGTACTCGCAGGCGCTTGACTGTCCACACAGGCAGCGCATTTCTCCTGCGCTCTCCGCGCCAGTTAAATATCAACTCCACTCGTCTGTTCCCGTCAGTACTCGTTTTTTCACTTCAACAGGTCATTTTAAACATGGGTAAGTCCATATTTTCATCGTTTTTTATAACGTAATAAGTTAATGACAATTTGTCATTGCATGTCCATGTATTGAGCTTATTGGGTAAACACTGAATGAATAGGGCATTTTGTTCTGACCATTTTATTTATGTAGGTATGTCTGTAGGCTCGGTGACACAAAATTAAAATTGTAATGAAGTGATTAGGGTATTTAAATATGTGTTCGGTTATGCACTGTTGTGTTATTTTAAATTAGAAACACGGTATTTTCTCCTCACGTTCCTCAGTGCGTGCTGTTGTAAAGAGGAGAGTCCTTGCTCTCTACTTGTTGGTGTCTTTCATCACTTTGTGTCTGAACTACACCTGGACAGTGGTCGCCATGTTGAGTATTTCAGGATGGAGGTCGAAAAAACTGAACAAATATTTATAGACCATTTATAGACAAGCAACATCCTAATTAAACAGACTTTTATTTTTTAAAATTTAGTTTATTTTGAAAATTGTCCAGGTCGTTTCTGTGTCGGACTTCCTGTTTGGTACGATACGCTCTATCCAGCTTGACAGAAGCGCTCGTGGCTTGCGTGAAAAATAGACCAGACGCTGAACTGAAGCGCTGCAGTGCGCGAGCCTCCGCAGGTGCTCCACTCTGCTCAGCGGCCTGTGTGGACAGTCAGATAGGTTAACATGGGCGTCAGTTGAAAACTGCCTCCTCTGCTGGGCGCTGCGCTTCAGAAAAATTACACCCATCTATCTCTACGAGCCTCTACGAGCCTAGCCTACGAGGGTGGGGGGTTCTACACAGCTATTTTGACTTATGTGATTTTCTGATGTCAATTAATACAAGCCAACCAATAAAATAATATTTTTGCCTGGGGATCAATAGATTTTCAAGGACGATGTCATAATTTTGTTCATACCGTAACAAACTTTTTGTTAGTGAAACAAACCAGACCAGAACAGGCCGAAGGTTAAAAAAAAAAATGTTGCATTTCTCTGTAGGGTCCTTTCCATTAAAACACTCATAATAACAATCTGATTATGAAAGTAGGCTAAATAAGAGACAAAGGTATTTTCATTTGAACAGCCACTGAATATTTGAATATTTAACAATTAACTAGAAGACCATTCATTTTAAAGAATTCAGATATTTACGTTGAAAACTAGGTATCTGAATTTACTTATTCTGAATTCACCTCTTTGAGATTGAAATGGATTTTGATTTGTCATTCAAGAATTAAAAAAAAAAAATCCACTAAAATTTCTGGATCTGAATTTCATGGCAATCAAATTTGAACAACATTATTAATTATTTTAAATTCTGAAACTTGATTTCTTTTTGTTGGATCCAATTTTGTGAATATTAAAAAAAATCAGGCTTTTGAAATTGCAAGTCAAGAAATTTCATAATCTGATTTGAAATCAGGACAAATAAAAAAAAACAACAATATTTTTCAAAGTAAAGTATATTTCAATGCTGTATATTGTTTTTTTGTTTTAATGTATCCAAGTATTCAGTGGCTGTTAAAATTAAATAATTTATGTATCTTATTTGCTTTCATATCTGAGCCTGTTAATGGCAAATACAAGTACAAGTACAAGAATATATATAGGTTTTACCTTTAAAAAGTCAGTGTCCGGGCTGCCTCAAAATTTTGAGGTGACTGAATTTGAGAAGACATTTTGAGGTTATTTTGTAACTGTGATTCAAAACAGATAAACTTTCCTCATCAAATAAACCTGATCTCAATTCAGTTGTACTTAATTTTGTTTATATTTTCCGTAATTTAATCTTAACTCAGTTGTACATAAATCATAGTTTTGTAAACTAGAAGATTTAAGTACAACAGACTTGATATCAAGTCTGTTTGACCAGAAAAGTGTATTTGTTTGGAACCATTGCAAATTTACCTTAACTTGTCTTTCCAGATTCAGTCAACTTAAAATTTTAAGGCAGCCTAGACACCTACTTCTTGAAGTTGAAACAACTAGTTTCTTTTTACAGTGCACAGACTTAATATTATGTAACAAACTATTTTTCTTGTTTCTGCTTGTTTGCCAGGTCTTTATCACAGAAAGTAGCTGTTGCTATGGGCTCAAAAACTTGTCATCAGCTAACCTCATATGCTATTTG